>NC_134013.1:15035000-15660000 GCF_040712315.1 Castanea sativa | reverse complement strand
TACAATAAAAGTAGAGTAATCCCATACATATAGGATCTTAGAATGCTTGTAGAGTTTATGGGATAAGGTTGTAATAATGAGTACACTTATGGATATACATCTCCCCTATTTCAGCCTTTACACATCCCAAGTAACCTTTTCATTGCCCAAAGTTTACACACTCCAATTAGACTTTATTTCTAACACTCCCCCTTGGATGACCACTTTCTAAGAATATGCCTCGTTAAAACCTTGCCAAATAAAAACCTTGTTGGAAAAAAAAAATTGGCTAAGGAAAACGAGTACAATATTCTTGTATAATTTCTAGTGCCTTAGGATTACCTCATTAAAACCTTGCAAAGGAAAACCCAGTGGGAAAAAATCTTAGTGAAAGAAAAAGGGTACAATCAGCACACATCCTTTAGAAAATTTGCTCCCCCTCGTGAGTACATAGGATTTCCATTGGTCATGGTAAAAATATCCTTAAGTTGACGCATGCCAATGTTGTGCACCATCTTCTTAAAAATTCGCAATTGGCAATGGCTTAGTGAACATATCGGCCAAATTATCACATGATCGTATCTACTTGACATCAATATTGCCACTCTTCTGGAGCTCATGTGTATAAAAGAATTTTGATGCAATATTCCTGTTTCTATCACCCTTGATATAGCCTCCCCTAATTTGAGTGATACAAACGGCATTATCTTCATATAATATCGTTGAACTATTTATGATTAATGATAATCCACAGTTCTTACGAATATGTTGAATTACCGATCTCAACCAAACACACTCACGACTCGCTTCATGAATTGCGATAATCTCTGCATGATTTGAGGAAGTAGTAGAAATTGTTTGCTTAACAGATCTCCATGAAATAGCAGTGTTTCCATAAGTAAATAAATATCCTATTTGCAATCGGCCTTTGTGTGGATCAAAAAGATAACCTACATCAGCATATCCAACTAACTGTGGTTTTGATCCATTTGGATAAAATAATCTCAAATCAGTAGTCCCACGAAGATAACGTAAAATATGCTTAATTCCATTCCAATGTCTTCGAGTTGGTACAGAACTATACCTTGCTAGTAAGTTAACTACAAATGCTATATCAGGTCATATGTAATGTGCAAGATACATTAAAACACCAATTGCACTAAGATATGGTACTTCAGGACCAAGAGTTTCATCATTTTCTTGTGGTTGAAACAGATCTTTCTTGACATCAAGTGACCGACCCACCATTGGAGTGCTCAAAAGATGAGCTTTATCCATGTAAAATTTCTTCAGAACTTTTTCTGTGTACATTGATTGATGAACAAGACTTTCATTTGGAAGATGTTTAATTTGCAAGCCAAGACAAAATTTTGTCTTACCAAGATCTTTCATCTCAAATTCATTCTTTAAACAATTTGCTGTTTTTGTTAACTTTTCTGAAGTCCCTACAAGATTTAAATCATTAACATATACTGCAACAATAGCAAATCCGGATTTTGATTTTTTGACAAAAACACATGAACAAATTGGATTATTCTCAAATCCTTATTTCTAAAGATATTCACTAAGGCGATTATACCACATGCATCCGGATTGCTTTAACCCATATAAGGATCTTTGTAACTTGATAGAATACATACTTCGAGATGTAGGATTATATGTTTCAGACATTTTATATCCTTCAGGAATTTTCATGTAGATATCATTATCTAATGATCCATACAGATATGCTATAACAACATCCATTAATCGCATATCCAAATTTTCTTTTGCTACCAAGCTAATTAAAAATCTGAATGTAATTGCGTCCATTATAGGAGCATATGTTTCTTCATAATCAATACTAGATCTCTGCGAGAAACCTTGTGCTACAAGTCACGCTTTGTACCTTATAATTTCATTTTTCTAATTTATTTTACATACAAATACCCATTTGTATCCAACAGGCATTACACCTTTAGTTGTTCGGACTATAGGTCCAAAAAATTTCACGTTTACTTAGTAAATTTAATTCTGCTTGAATCATCTCTTTCCACATTGGCCAATCATTTCTACGTTGACATTCATCAATGGTTTGTGGTTCATATTTATTATCATTACTTCTAGTAATATCAAGAGAAACTTTATATGAAAATATTTTGTCGAAAACGATTTTATTTCTATCCCATATTTCTCCTGTATGTACATAATGTATTGAGATCTCATTATTTTCAAGTACCTGATTATCTTCAGGGGATAATTCTTCAAGAGGTTTATTTTCAGGAGATTTTTGTTCATAAATTTTGGATAGATCAATTATTTATGTAACCTGTTTCCTGGGTGTAGCCTCTTTATGGGTTGCAACTTGTTTTTCTTGTACTTTTCTCTTCCAGAGAATTTTATCTTTAACACCAACAAGTCTTCCACACTTCAGGTGTGGCTTTGATTCAATTGTTGTTGTATTAACCGATTGTCCTACAGGGACTTCAATCTGCGCTGGAGTATCAACAGCTAGAATGTGAGATTTCACTATTTTCTTATTGTCGGTGAATACATCCGATAATTGATTTGCAATACCTTGCAAATGAATAATCCTTTGAACTTCCAGTTCACATTGATTTGTACGAGAATCAAGATGAGATAATGTCGAAACATTCCAAGTAATCTCACGCCGTGTTTCAGGCAATGACTTTTCTCCCCCTAATGGTGGGAAGATTGTTTCATTAAAACGACAATCCTCAAAACGTGCCTTAAAACTATCACTAGTTAGAGGTTCAAGATATCTAATGATAGATGAGGAATTAAAACCCACATATTTTCTAAGTCTACATTGAGGACCCATCTTAATGCGTTGTGGGGGTGCAATAGGTACATAAACAGCACAACTAAATGTACACAAGTGAAAAATATTTGATTGTTGGCCAAGTACAAGTTGTAATGGTGAAAATTTATGATAAACAGTTGACCTAATGTGAACTAATGAAACAACGTGTAAAATAGCATGACCCCAAGCAGAAACTGGTAATTTTGATTTCATAAGTAAAGGTCGAGCAATAATTTGAAGTCTCTTGATATATGATTCAACTAAACCATTTTGAGTATGTGTATAGGCAACAGGATGTTCAACATCAATTCCAATCGACATGCAATAGTCATCAAAAGCTTGAGATGTGATTTCACTAGCATTATCAAAACGAATTTTCCTAATCGGATAATCAGGAAATTGTGCTTGCAACTAAATTATTTGAGCAAGAAGCCTAGCAAATGCAACATTTCTAGTAGAAAGTAAACATACATGTGACCATCTGATTGATGCATCAATTAAAATCATAAAATACTTGAATGGACCACAAGGTGGGTGTATTGGTCCACATATATCACCCTAAATTCTTTCTAAGAAAGATGGACACTCAACAACAATCTTTGAATGTGATGGTTTGGTAATTAATTTACCTTGAAAACATGCACTACATGGATAATCACTAGATAAAAGAATCTTCAAGTTCTTTAAGGGATGTCCATGAGAGTTTTCAATAATTCGACACATCATTATTGATCCTGGATGTCCAAGACGATCATGCCAAAGTATAAAAACCTTTGGATCCGAACACTTCTGGTGTATTGCAACATTTGTTTCAACTGTTCTCATTATAGTATAATATAACCCAGAAGAGAAAATAAACAATTTTTCTAATATGAGCTTCTGTCCCGATACTATTGAAGTAATATAAAGAAATTCTTCACGCCTTCGTCATTAGTTTCAATATAATAACTATTATAACGTATATCCTTAAAGTTGAGTAAATTTCTGCTTAATTTAGAAGAATACAAAGCATCATCAATGCAAAGTTTTGTGCCCTTTGGCAACATGATAATCGCTCTTCCAGAGCCTTTAATTAAGTTTGATGAACCTGATATGGTATTGACATTGGCTTTGCATAATTTTAAAATTTGAAAATATTTTTTTATCTTTAAGGATCATATGAGTTGTTGCACTATCTGCTAGACAAAAATCTTCCCTAGTCATCTCAGAATTGATTTTACTAGTATGACCATTTATCTTCACATATGCAAAACATAAATTAAACTTTATTACTTTAAATATAAATAAAACATATCAAAATAAAAATACTTATTTCAATGCCATAATATAATGATAGAAAAATAATTAATTGGTATGGACATTTCCATTACCAATCATACTTATTAGTGTACGATAATATAATTAAAGAAAACAATTAATTGGTATGGACATTTCCATCACCAATCAGATTATCAAATTTTCCATCAACATCCTCAAAGAAATCAAAGACATCAAGATGAGTTATATCCACTCCATTTGGAAAAATCAAGATAATTCATAGGATCTTCAAGACCATTATGTTTAGCAAAGTTTGTTTCAATTCCCTTTCCCTTTTCTTTTATGGAGGCTTGATACAAATCTACCAAATGTTTAGGAGTACGACAGGTACGTGATCAATGACCTTCCATACCACACCTATAACACTTAATTTCATGGCCCTTTGATGGTTTTTCAGCAACAACTCATTATTTTGTTAAGCCGTTAGAGGATAAAACATTAGTTCATAACACTTTATGAACATATGCATTCAATATTGCTTTTGTAGGAGCACATTCGAAACATGATATATGTCTTCTATTATATAATTGTAATTGTGTGTCAGATTAATTTACTTACACCTTTAGTTTATTGCAACTTTAGTCATGCTGAGTTTTTAGAATGATCAAGTTCTTCTAGAACTTTTATTCTCCTAAGGGGTCTTTTATTGTAAAGTACTCAATTTTTATGTAAAGAATAACAAATAAAAGTTGTTACTTTTGAACGATCCTTCTAGGATACACCATCCATAAAAATATCTTTAGGATTTATTACATCAACATAGATCTCATCAAGATTCATCTAGATGAATCTTAGTATCAAGGATTCATGATAAGGAATCATTGCCTAATATGTCAAGGGCAACAAATTTAAGCTTTGTAAGGTTTGACATCTATATCAAATATAAAATTACAAAAGAAATTAAATAACAAATTTTTTTTATACAAAATTTTAATGAAACAATACTACACATACATATTCAAAATTTGATTGTAATGAAACAATACTTAAATATTTAAAGTTTATCAAAACACATTACATATAACTATAGGTATGATTGAGTTGCTTTATCACTAACCATTTTTAACAATATATTTTTAATCAATTAAACGTGAATCTCATAACAATATACAACAATAGGATAACGTGAATCTCATAAATTTTTAATCAATTAAAAATCACTAAAATTATGAGCATAAAGTGTAAAGACAAACAAATCGGATAATTACTAATTCCTTAAATAAAAAAATTTACAATGAGTTGGGAGAACTACACAAATAGTCGTTGATGTTTGAAGGACAATGGGAGGACAACTTCCTTTCCAAAATTGGGTAGAAGCTCATGCTGAAAACCTGTTGTGGAATGATAGAAATATATAATAAAAAACAAAGTAAAAAGAAACAAGAAATATATATTGATAAAGTCTTATATTCAAGTGGTCATCCACAATTCTTTTGATCTCACTTAGATGTGTATACAATAACAGTAGAGTAATCCCCAAAAAAAAAGAAAAAAAAAATAATAATATATATATATATATATATATATAGGACCTTAGAATGCTTGTAGAGTTTATGGGATAAGGTTGTAATAATTAGTACACTTATGAATATACATCTTCCCTATTTCAGCCTTTACACATCCCAAGTAACATTTTCTTTGTCCAAAGTTTACACATTCTAATCAAACTTTATTTCTAACAAGATGAATTTTTTATTTATTTATGTGATAGAGTAATAATTGAGAAAATGTTAATTTGTAAAAGGAAGGAAAAGAAAAAGAAGAAAAGAAAGTTAGTGGGACTAATGATATGGCTGCTGATGTGGCTCAACAAGAGCGTAGCAACAATAAATGCTACGCTTCAGCTTTTAGACATATATAGATAGAGATATGAGAGGTGCTAAGCATTTTGATGCAGACTCTTCACTACATACCAAATATCTTCCAAAATATGTGGTGGTTATCTGTTTTCTTTAGACCTTATATATGAACTTCCTTATTTGCCAGTAACACCAATTCCCTCCATATGCCCTTGTGTTGCACTAGCCCAAAGTGCCTCTCTGATAGGCACACAAATTACTTCATTCTTCTATCGGGCTCTACAGCTAAAGCTCCCCATCATAACTAAGCTTTAGTCCAAAGCATAGACACAAATTGCTTCCCATTGAGCTCATATATATTACCAGAAACTGCATATATGAAATCACTACTATCAATTAAAACCAACATTAAAATTCTTAGTGTACTCCAAAATTAAATTGAAAAGAGATAGGATAAAAAAAAATTGTTATATTGAAATGTCCTTGAGGTTGGGTCTTTTCGTAGTAGCAAGTGTCTCCCATCAAAACTAACAAGTCATGAGTTCAAGTCCAAGAATCATATTGGGTTTTAAGTTGCCTACCATAAATGGAAAATTATTAGGTACTCTCAGAGTACCATAAATGTGTACTCCTCCCTCTCACATAAATGGTGAGTCCCACCATGAATTTAATTAGTGGAACTCACCATTCATGTGAGAGGAGGGAGTACGCATTTATGGTACTCTGGGAGTACACAATAATTTCCCACCATAAATACTCTTAAACCTTGCAAAAAAGTGAGAGCTTTCTGAATTGGGTATTTGACTTTTTTATATTTAAATATGCTATAATAGTGCTAACTGATGTTTGTTCTGATATATAACATCATGAGAAATTGTCCTCTCATGTTTTTAATTAGTTCCTTCAATGAACAAATTGAAAAAGAGGCCAGGATTAAAATTAAAAAAAAAAAAGTTATCCTATAATACAGATACAGTATATATTATTCCCATACCCAAGTGCTAGCTGATGTTTGTTTTAATATATAACATCAAAAGAAATTGTCATCTCATATATTTAGTGCCTTTAGTAACAAATCACAAAAGTTATCTCAAGTAGGTTGAACTATAGCGTAGAAATAAATTTGTAATTCTTAAAGACCAAATGCAATTTTTTTTTATAATTTACATTAGTAAATGCTTTGAAATTCAACCAAGTTGCATCACCTACATCTATTTCCAAATTTTGAAAAGTAGAACTCGATACTTGTGCATACCCAAAATATGGTTATTGTGCTCAACCTCTACTTGGGCTCACAATCTATTTGTATTGTGGGCGTTGGATTTCCTATTATGGATGGTCCTATGCTCGGTGACCCAAATATTCTCCTATTTCTACAAACCCTTTTCTCACAATGTCACTTTCCTTTCTTAGTTTGGTCGTTCCTTCTTACCAGCTCTCTCTCTCTCGGAAATTGCCAACCCCCATTTCTCTCTGCATTCTCCTATTTATAGCCTTAGATAAGTGGAGGTGCCACGATTACTCCCCCTTATTAGTGCAAATGAGGGTCCAATTCTATCATCTTTAGGTGGGTTTTTGGTGGGAAAGTGGTAGTGGCATTGGAACTAACTCCCACCTCCAAAAACCCACCCGGTAGCGATATTCTCCAAGGCAGTACCGGGCAACTGAGAACGCAAGGTGTTCTCGACATGCGCTCCTCCCGTTTATGGAGTAGCGTGATTGGCATGAACATGTTTCTAACACGTTTAAAGGGAGATGGGCCTGTCTTGGTTTTTGGGCTTGAATTGGGCCCGAAGATGTGTTCGGATCGAGGTCAAAGGCTCAACAACCTGAATCAGTGCGTCGGGTCATAGGCCATGGCCCAAAGTTCAACGGGGCTTGGGCCCGTACCCTTACAATAGCCCCCCCTTGGTTCATACTCGGCTACCAAGAATGAACCACGGACAACTTGATAGGCGCTAGTGACCTGTTGGGGACCCTCAACCGCCAGTTATTTAAACAAACAAGATAGTCATAAATGCTTTCTCAAAAGGGGTGCCTTATTAGGTTGTTAAGTCTCACCGTTTCCATACCCTGATGGTTCGTGATCAGTGCCTGCACATGTGGAGGGTTATGAAAAGATGCTAGAGGGACTTTCCCACCTCTTCATTCATTAAATGCCCTAGTCCTCTAAATAGTACCCTCAGATTTCCCATTTCACTTTTTGCATCCTCTCCTTCAATTTCCTCTCTGCCAAGCATACTCATCTCGTGCGTAAACACAACTCCAGATCATCATTTCCTAGAGCCCAAAGTAAGTCCTCTTTAATTTCTCTTCTTCTTTCAGTTTTTCTTCGTTCTAGAGTTTAGATATAGGGTACTTTCACCTTCTTGAGTCTAAGGCAGCCTTGGCTAGCTTTAGGGCGGCCTATGGCATCCTTGCAAACGTTGGTATCGCCTACTGTCACAAGGGCGATATTGCTCTCCAGCGACGTTCTAACCCAAACGTAGTGTTTTTCCCTTTAGTGGTCATTTTGGAGGGTGGGGTTAGATTTTTAGTTGACCCCTTCATACTCAGCACCCTTAGGTTTTACGGCTTGTGCCCCGACCAACCCCCCCCCAAAATTTTCCAAATCGTTAGTTGCATAAGTAAGTTGAACCAACTATACTAGCTACAACTAAACCATCACGACATAAACTTTATGTATAGTTTATATGGTAACATTAGGTCCGATTACTATTTAAAAGCCAGGGATGTATGGGTACGGCTCATATCATGCCTTCCCGACTCCAATAGAAATTCAGCAGGAGAATTCCTACGGGTGAACAACAATTGGTTTGCCGATGAGCTCCCCTACCCACTATCGCCGGGGATGTTGGTTGGTACCGTGCACTTTTATCTACTTTGGATCTTTCTTCTTTGCTTATTTTACTTGTACATTTATTAATCGGTTTTCATATTCCTTTGGTGCAGAAAGTAAGAGGTTCAAACCCAACCTAAGAGTTATGCACGTGAGAGACCTTAATTTTGTGCTCAGATCGGAGATATTTGTGCACATGGACGGACAACTCTGAGCATCTCACCTGATTCTCAGCATTGATCCAGTGTACACTACTTGGCAAAACTTCAGTCAATCTTTGTTAGTGGACAGCCCTCTACTATCTTACATAGACGTAAAGCACGCCAACTTGCTCCCCTCCTTTCTCAGGATAAGCAAAGCAAGGGACCTTGGCCCCTGATACACTAATGCGGACGATCTTGCACCGATAAGGGATGCCTCAGCTGACATCGTATCTTAGAGCCGTAAAACCCATGTGCCTGTTAGAGAGCCCGAAGAAACAGCCAAGTCAATTAATTCTTCAGTCGCAGAGGTTGATCAAGGCGAAAGGATGGTGAAGAAGAGAGTGATGACCATTGACTGGTTTTTGTCGGGCACCTACCCTGCAGCTCAACCTTAACACCCTCAAGGCAGGGATCAAGTTCCTCCTCCTCCTGCTGGTCAAACTAGAAAAAGGCAGCGCGTTGCCGAGAAACCACCCTAGGTCCCAGGTGACGCTCCTTCAAGGACCCCTCCCCGTGTATCTAGTGGGCCCACGATCCAGGAGCCGATTAGTGGTTCTTAACCAACTGTCAAGGTCGGGACCTATGTGACGTCCTCTTTTCAATCCGAGGTGGGTTGTCTAACCATCTTTAGACTAGGTGATAAGCCTCTACCAGTGTCTACCAGTATTAGGACATGGGCACAAGGTGAAGGGGGGCGGATCACCTAGAGTTTGGCGCGGGGTCTCCTACTGCCCAGGGATGTTCACTTCTTCTCGGACGGGACCGACGAGTCGCTTGCTAGGCAGCTGCAGTGGCATACTATAGCGGTAACTTTCTATCTCATCCTTTTTCATTTGTAGCAATGCATGTGCATCTCCTTTGCCTTCACTTACCATCATATTATTGTTACGTCATTAGGCCGCGCGGCTGACCTACGTCATTGGTGAGAGGTTAAAGGAGGCTACCGAGGATACCGAACTGGAAAGGACGCTAAAAGATGTTGTTGTTGCCACAGTGAAGGAGAAGAGCAAAGCTGCTGAGGTCTCCGAGAAGAGGGCACATACTGCCGAGAAATCCTGGTTGGCGGTAGAGAGCAAATTGACAGAAATGGAGGTTAAGCTGGGGGAAATAAAGCTCAAATTGGTGAAGCCAGACAGCCTAAACTTGGCCCAAGCTGGCGAGATCACTGACGTGAAAATAGCCCTTGAAGCCTGCGAGGAAAAGTGGTATAATGTAGGCTTTACGGAAGCTGAAAACTCTATAGAGCCCATTGTCCATCAAGGCGGGCATCATGGGTTCAAGGAGGGGTTACTAGCAGCCCTACAAGAAATGGGGGTGGCCGAGGATTCCCCACTAAGGAATCCCAAGAAAATTCCCTACCTAGCCCTTCCTCCCCCCGTTCAGAGTTAAGTCGGTGCCGCAGATGAGGAAGATACCCCTAGCATGAGGGAGTTGATGCGGGCGATTGACTCCCATGTGGAGTTGGTCAATCTGGAAGTCACCAGCAACATTCATGCTACCACCGAGGACGTCCAAGCCCGGACACCCCTAGCAGCCCAACCAGCCAAGGATGCGCCAGAACAACCTACTGCCCAACTTTCGCCTACCGATACCGTAGTATGATTATTGATGCTTCGCTTGTATTAAACCCTTTATTTTTTTTCTTTTTCATTTCTCTTACTTTTTATGTGTTTGGTTTGCCTAGGTCGCCGGGTTCTGGTGACAAAACAATGGTTTAACCTTTGAATTATTTTGATTAGTCGTCTTAAGATGGCAACTGTACGCTTTTCTCTTCTTCTTTTTTATTTATTTTTTTTATATCCATGTTTGTAAATAATTGCTGAATTTATAAATGATTGTGGTTGTCAACTTGCTCATCGTACCTTACTTTCTCATTTATGATGGCCGGGTATCCACATTAGTGTTCACCCCAGTTTGATAATAAAACCTTACCCTTTCATTCGAGAGGGACGGACCACGTTGGTGACCGAAATTGGGTCTGAGGTGAGTCTCTACATTTATTAAGAGTCGTTAGGTTTGCACCTCCTTGACACTTGATTTTATTCATGCTGAAAACATTGTTCCCTGTCCAACGGTTAACGTCCAACCGAGAGTGCATTTCTGCCCATAAATGTTCTGATTTACAATTTCCACCTGCTCGGTGACAAGGATCAAACTGAGAAGCAGGTTTGTCAGAATGACTTGATATAAGGTTTCCACCTGCTCGGTGATTAGGGTCGAACTGGGTGCAGGCTTCTATCCTTTGAGAAATTTTTTAGGGTTAAGGTTTCCACCTGCTTGGTGATTAGGACCGAACTGGGAATAGGTTTTTGTCCTTAGATAAAATTTGAGATTAGGTTTCCACTTGTCCAGTGATAAAAATCGAACTGGGAACAAGTTTCTATCCTTAGATAAAATTTAAGATTAGGTTTCCACCTGCTCGATGATGAAGACCGAGTAAGGAATAGTTTTCTGTCCTTAGAATAATTTTTCAGTTTTCATGTTCATTGACCGGAGATAACGGGTTAACAACAGACTTATAAGTACAAATTCACCTGCATGGACAATCATCACTTTTGTATTACTTAATAATATACACATATAACATTACATTCAATCCGTACTGCCACGTAATGATAATCAGTGGAAGAAGTTTTTCAAATTGTGAGCATTCCATGGCCGGGGAAGTGGTCTTTCGTCCAAGTCTTCCAAATAATACGCCCTTGCACCCTCAATGGCAGTGACTCTAGAAGGTCCCTCTTAGGTCGGTGCTAACTTCCCTGCATTGATATCCCCCGTATTCCCTACTACCTTCCGAAGTACTATATCTGTCGCTCTAAACTCCCTTTTCCTCACATCCCTGTTGTATCTCCAGGAAAATTTTTGCTGATATTCTGCCAGCCATATAGTCGCCGATTCCTGGTGCTGCTCTAACAAGTTCAACTGTTTCAACATCGACTCCAAATTCTCGGTGAGGTTGAAACCCGAAACCCGGGCACTACACAAGTTTATTTCTGCTGGTATGACTACCTCCGCTCCATATGTTAGAAAGAACAGGGTCTCTATAGTGGACCTTCTCAAGGTTGTTCAGTATGCCCATAAAACACTAAGCAACTCCTCTACCCACCTACCCTTAGCGCCTTCTAGTCTTCTCTTAAACCCGTTCACAATGGCCTTGTTTGTAGCCTCGGCCTGGCCGTTGCTCTAAGGATATGTCGGGGTAGAATATCAGTTTGTGATGCTGAGACTGCCACAAAATTCACAAAAAGCTCGGCTGTCGAACTACAACCTGTTGTTTGACACTAAGGACTCTGGTACCCCAAACCTTGTTACTAGGTTCCTCCATACAAACTTCTTAACATCCACATCCCGGATGTTGGCCAACGCCTCTACCTCTACCCACTTGATGAAATAATCTACGACTACTAAAACAAACTTTCGATTTCCTGTAGCCCGAGGGAATTGACCAACGATATCTAGCCCCCACTGCGCAAAGGGCCAAGGGCTATTAACGGGATTTAGGCTCCCTGCCGGTTGATGGATCATTAGGGCGTGCCTCTGACACTACTCACATTTATGTGCATACTCAGTAGCATCTCCTTACATTCACGGCCACCAAATCCATAAGTCATTGCTTGGTGCGCTAATGAACACCCTCCCACGTGACTGCCGCACACTCCCCCATGTAGCTCGGCCAGGAGTTCTTCAATCTTGCTGGGTGCAAACACTATAAGTAAGGCCCGTCAAAAGATCTTTGATACAGCTTACGATCAATTGATAGCTAATACCAAGCAGTTGTTCGGTGTACTTTTTTTGCTTCCTTCTCATCAGCAGGCACTCGATCCTCGGCTAAAAAGTCGATGATCGGGTCCATCCAACATGGCCTAACTGTTGTCACAATTGAAACACTTACTCCTGCATTGATACTTGATTTTGCTACTAACTCTACCTTTATCAACCGAGGAATTTCCTCGGTTGAGGACGACGCCAATATGGCCAAAGAATCGGCATGCCGATTCTGCCCCCTAGCTACTTGAACCACCTTAACATTATGAAAGCGGTCCATAGTTTGTTTCGCCAACCATAAGTATTCCATCATCTGGGGATCCTTAGCCTCAAAGCTTCCCTGTACTTGATTGACCACTAGCCGAGAGTTCGAGTAGATCTCTACTTCTTTAGCACCCAGATCTGAAACAACTCACAATCTAGCCAGTAGGGCCTCATACTCACCTTCGTTATTAGAGGCCATAAAGCCCAACCTAAAGGAATGCTCCAACTTTATTCCTTCTGGGGTGATGACTACGATCCCAACCCCGGCTCCTAATGCGTTGGATGCACCATCCACAAATAGCTTCCACGGGATTACCTCAACAAGGCAAACCATCTCCTTCCCCACCCTCGGGGAAAACTCTGCAATGAAATCAATGAGGACCTGACCCTTCACCAAGCTTCTAGGCCCATACCTAATATCAAAAGAGCCTAGCCGAGTTCCCCACTTAACTATTCTTCCTATGAAATCAGATCTCTTCAATAACGACTGTAGAGAATACTCGGTCAATACATAAACAATATGAGCCTGAAAGTAGTGGGGTAGCGTCCTCATGGCATGAACTAACGCCAACACCAACTTCTCCAAAGGCAAATACCTCATCTCGGCATCGACCAAGGTTTTGCTGATATAGTATATAGGCTATTGTACACCCTGGTCTCTCAGCAGCATGACACTTACTACATGTTCAGAAATCGAGAGGTACATGTATAAGTCCTCTCCAAGGTTTGGGGCTGTCAGCAGAGGGGACCGCGTCAAATACTCCTTGAAACCTCGGAAAGCCCTTTCACACTCTTCGTTCCATTAGAATCCCTTCCATTTTTTTAGAAGTTGGTAAAATGGATGGTACCGATCAGCAGACTTGGAAATAAACCGGTTAAAGGCAGCTAACATACTGGTCAATACTTGAACTTCCTTTGAATTGCTCGGTGGTTTGAGGTGTTTTACTGCTTCAATTTGATCAGGGTTGACTTCTATTCCTCGATTAGTGATCAAGTACCCTAAGAACTTGCCAGCCCCCACTCCGAAAGCACACTTCTTGGCATTGAGTCACAACTTGTGCAGTCGAAGCACTTCGAACACCTCTTTAAGGTCGCCAATATGTTGCATCTCCCATTTGCTCTTTACCACCATATCATCAATGTAGACCTCGACTGTGCGCCCAATCTTATCTCTGAACATTCTCGTCATCATCCATTGATATGTGGTCCTAGCATTTTTCAACCCAAATGGCATCACGGTATAATGGCAGTTAGTGTCAGGTGAAATAAATGTCGTCTTCTCCTGATCCTCGACAGCCAAGGCGATCTGATAATAACCCTAAAAAGCGTCCAAAAAGCTCATTCTCGAGTGCCCATAAATGGCATCTACCAGCTGATCAATCTTTGGCATAGGAAACGGATCCTTTGAACATGCTCGGTTCAGGTCAGTGAAGTCAACACAAACCCTCCACTTGCCATTTTTCTTTTTTACCACCACGATATTTGCTAGCCTTTATTGCCTTAGCTCCCTTGAGTCTCTTAACCTCTTGCCTGACAACTTCGACGTTCTCCTTAGCCAATCTCCTCGACCTCTATTTCTTGGAGGGGTGTAAGTGGTCCACGTTAAGTTTGTGAACTATGAATTCAAGATCCACCCTAGGCACCTCATATAGGCTCCAAGCGAACACGTCCACCTTTTGCACAAAGAATAACAGCATCTCTACCCTCTCTTTGTTTTCCACACTTACTCCTATTAGAAAACTCCTATCATCATCCGACAATATCCTTACTCGTACCAAGCCCTCGGCATAGCTAGCCCCTGCTTCCATTTGGGATTCATGTAATTGCTATAAGGGAGCCTCCTTGATTGACTCCTTTTGTTTTGTTCCCGGGCCAATTGCGGCTACCAAGCATTGCCTAGCCATTTGCTAGTTACCCCTCACTACAAAAATACCTTGCTCCGTGTAGAATTTGACCTTCACATGCAGGGTGGACGGTACTGCCCCCATTGTATGAATCCACGACCTCTCTAGAATCGTCGTGTAAGGAGAAAATGAAGTGACCACTATGAATGTTACCATCACCTCCTTGCCTTCCGTATTCACGAAAAGCGAGATCTACCCTTTTGGGATTACCATTCGACCATCAAACCCCATCAGTGGTGTATTGTACTTG
The DNA here is from genome assembly GCF_040712315.1 of Castanea sativa. Taxonomy (NCBI): domain Eukaryota; kingdom Viridiplantae; phylum Streptophyta; class Magnoliopsida; order Fagales; family Fagaceae; genus Castanea; species Castanea sativa. Next base: position 15,644,877 of record NC_134013.1, on the reverse strand, counting down.
GATAGATCTTCCTTCTTCAAGCCAAGCCCCCTGTACAAGTCTGGATACATCACCTCGGCACCATTCCCCTGATCTATCATTACCCTTTTTACTACAAAACCATTTATCCGGACTGTAACCACTAAAGCATCATCGTGTGGTTGAATCATGCCCTCCAGGTCATCGTCATTAAAGGCGATAGGCTCCCGAGTACACCTCAACTTCTTCTCGGCGGGTTGATCACCTGTGCAACTTTTCGTCGGTACCATGGCCAGTATCCCCTTTCTGTCGAACACCTAAGTGCCTCTTGGGGCTACGTGGATGACTTCTATCACTCCCAATGGGGGTGGGAGATGGATCCCTCAAGGTTAGGCACCCTGCCCGACTTCCTGATTCTTAGGATCCACCACGAATGCTTTCAAGTATCTTGCCTTCACCAACTGCTCTAGATAATCTTTTAACACCTTGCACTGTTCGGTGGTATGCCCCTTATCTTTATGGTAAGTATAATACAAGTTTTTATTTCTCCTAGACGGATCTCCCCCCATCTTGTTTGGCTACTGAAAATATGGCTCATTTTTTTATCCGATCCACGATCTTATGCACCGACTCCTTGAATGTCACATTCACTTTCTCGATTTGCGTGCCTAGCCCCTGGATCCTCAAATCTTTCCAGGGTCTTGCCTGAAAACTGCTTGGCCGAGGCTTATTTATGACCGGGGCCTTACCTTTGCTCTGCAATTGGTCATCCTCTAATCGTTCATGCTCTTCAATGTGCCTCATTAACTGCCTCATATCCTTGGGAGGCCTCATTGTCAACGAGTCTCGTAACTTGAAATCCTCTGGCAATCCCATCTGAAAAGTACTTGCCGCGATCTTTTCATTACCTCTGCCAATTTCGTTGTACAACTTCCGGTACCGATTGGCGTAGCTGCAGAGGGTTTCGCCAGCCCCCATTTTCATTGATAGCAGAGCATCCACAAGCTGCAGAACTCGGCTGTAGGTCATGAACCGAACACCAAACTCCTATATCAACTCAAAAAAGCTGTGGATTGATCCTTTCCTTAATCCATTGAACCACCTCAAAGCAGTGGGACCAATACTCGAAGGAAATACCTTACACATCAATGCATCGTTATGAGAGTACAAGGACATCATTTGAATGTAATGGCTTACATGTTCTACCGGGTCCATTTAAATCTGCTAGGCATAAGGGCCTCTTCAATGTTCCTTGAAAATGGTGATCGGGCAGCTCGGTGCAATGCGTGGCTCATAGCGTCCATGGTAGCGTTTCAAGGTTGCTGCTCCTCTAGGGAAATCGAGTCCCGGTCTGCATATTCTTGCGAGCGATCCCGGTGTCGATGAGATCCAGATTGGTGGGATCCTACTCCACAAAGAGGCGTTCTCGGCATGCGCTCCTCCCATTTATGGAGTAGCATGATCGGCATGAACGTGTTTCTGACATGTTTAAAGGGAGACGGGCCTGTCTTGGTTTTTGGGCTTGAATTGGGCCCAAAGATGTGTTCGGATCAAGGTCAAAGGCCCAACGACTTGAATCCATGCGTCGGGTCATGGGCCATGGCCCAAAGTTCAACTGGCCTGGGCCCGCATCCCGTACAGTACTGATTGAAAAAAGAATGAAATTAATGTCACAAAATAATGAATAAAAAATCAAGAACATAAAAGGGAAATTTTTGGAAGCAGAATTAATGAACCTAGGGATGAAATGTTGAGATTTAGACTGGATCAAAGAGGAAGAAATTCTAGAAGTTGAAGCCCACCAAGATCTCTTGCGCCATTTTTTTTTACCTCCTGAGGCTGGTTTTTCATTCTTTGCTACAGGTAAAAGTTTCAAATTAACAGAGAATTGGTCAGAATTTGTTGTGGCCATTGGCTAAAGAAATCATTTTAGTTCGGAGTAAGAACCAACAAAATTAAGGGGGAATTACAAAAAAAGAGATGGAAACTAATTTGAAAATTTTGGTGGCCATGGATTCCTCCATGTCTTTCCGGCTATGGCGTAGCCAAAATATTGAAATCACTATATTAAAGCAGAATTCAAACTGAATATATTGCAAATGAACAAAAATGGACCAAAAAGGAATACTAAAAAAATCGGGATGGCAAAAAGGAGAACAGCAAGAATGCAAGATATACCAACACTGATGTCATAATCCTGTACAAATGATAAAAATTGTTTATCGTAAATGTGCAGGCTTCCCCTCTTCAAAGCCTAGACGGATATAAAAGCCCTTTATGCTAACGCCACTGTGTGGAATCTAGTGTCGGCCAAATGTACGATCTCATTTTGGATAAGCTTAGGTGCTCCTCGAAACCCCGAGGCCTAAAGTTGAAGACGTTTATGACATGGTCGGCAACGGGAGTTTTCACCATCCCCGATGATTAGGCTACCCGAACAGCCATAGCTTAGAGAGTACAATTCCACCTCGGGAACATCTCAGCCAAGCAACAGACCCAACGGTGGAGCTAATTCCAATGCCACTACCACCCTCTATCCACCACCAAACGTCCACTCAGGAGCAACGGTATTGGACATCCCTTCCACTACCTAGGGAGCATCTCGGCTGAGCAACAGACCCAACGGTGGAACTAGTTCCAATGCTATTTTCATCTTATCTCATTCGCATTTAAAGCACCCACTCAAGGGTAACGACATTGGACCGCTCCCTCCACTGACCAGGAAAGCGATCGTGCCAACCCCACTACCTTGTTCTATAAATAGGCAGAGGAAATTGGGGTGAAGGGGTTGGCAATGCTGGGAGAAAAGTGGTATAACCAAAGAGCCATCACTTAGGAAAAGAAAGAAAAGTACTAGAGTAAAGGGTTAGTTACAGAGTTGGACTAGCCGAGCACAGCATCACCCATAGTAGGAAATTCAAAGGCCCACCATACAAATAGATTGTGAGCCCAAATACCTCTTAGGCCCACTAGTTATATTTGGGTGCGTACAGTAAACTAAACAATTTTTTTTTTTTTTTGAGAAAGAAACTAAACAAATAATTGAATGCCTTGCATGGCTAGCAGACTTGCAGAACAAGCACATGCCCATTCACTTACAATAAATGTAAAAAATAAAAAAAAAAATGTGGACGTGTTCCCGTATCAATACAAACCTCGGGCTAAAAAATCACTCCGTGCATCCCATCATTGTTTTTGCAAGCCCATACACGCGTTCTTGATGTAGAATAGACAACAAAAACTTTCCTTGAGAGAAAAAAAAGTCAAAAATCAATCTGGCACTAATAACTTCTAAGAAAAACATAATTAAATACGGAAAGCATCTGAAGTATATATATGGCTTTTAAGTTCGATCCGCATCTTGATGAAATTATGGACACAAATGGTCAATACTTCCCGCACAATATAAAATGAGTAGCACATGCTTTGTCACATAATGCAAGAATAGTCTATCAAAAAAAAATGCAAGGATAGTTGACTACTCTTTACAGGTTTGAATGGAATATTTACCATCTCATGTTGTACTGTTGACATTGAAGGATATTTCTGTAGCTTTTTGACCTTATTAATGAAAGTTTATTCTCTTGCCTCAAAAAAAAAACAAATAAACAAACAAGCAAACAAAAAACTTCTTGGCATGTACGCACCATATTATTGTTAAAAAAAAAAAAGACCAAAGAATTTTCAATTCCTTTCATTATCCGGGTCTTGCTATTATTAAACCTCAAACGATAAGGTAAACTTTTCAAATCTTGCAAAAATAAGAATGGTGTTAAAATTTCTTTACATCCTTGACACTGCAAAAACTCAGTTACACCATTTCAATGCAATCATCATAGCTGGCTCGGAACTTTTCCCTGACGCCTATGATCTCTTCTGCATCCCTTTGATTATAATACTCAACGGACGGCTCTACTATGAGAAGGAGGCCGAGCCCAACAAGTATGTGATCCCACCCGTAGTTGTGTTTACCATGGTGGTCATCGCTCTTGTGGGTACTGCGATTGGTCAACGGGTGTTGGGTAGGCTTGGTGATCTAATCGGCAGGCGCCGCCTGTACGGGTTCGCTTTGATCATCATGGTGCTCAGTTCCATTGCGTTTGGTTTCTCGAAATGCAGCACAAGGAACTGTGGCTGTTCAGGTTCATTCTGGGGTTAGGGATTGGTGTGGACTGTGGACTACCCATTGTCGGCTACAATTATGTGGGAGTTGGCTAACAAGAGGACAAATGGCGCTTCTTATACCTGCCGTGTTTTCAACGCAGGGCTTTGAGATATTGGCTGCTTTGGCGGTCACGAAAGTGGTGTGCGCAATACTTGACCACGCATATGATGGAGCCTCCAAAGATCCAACACCCAAGATAACAGATTTGCATGGACGTTGATAGTGATGCTTGGTGCAATTCCGGCTGGGTTAACATTTTATTTGGCGAATGAATATGTCTGAAACTGCAGTCTGGTAAATCTACTAAATCCATCGATCTAATCTATGATCTATCTAATACGTGTGTATATATATATATAAAATAAGATAAATACCATTATTTTTCAACAGCACCTAAAATTTGTTAGTGAAAATTTTGTGTACAGTACACTTTTCAAAATTACAAAACTTTACAAAGCTTTACTACTTGAGCGATGTCAAGTCAATTTGAAGCTTTTAAGGCTTTACATGTGTCCAAATTTAGAATAATTTGGATAAAGTGATGTTATGGAAGTCTAAATGGGGACGGACCCAAGTTAGTGCAGAAGGGGCCATGCCCCCCCCCCCCCCCCCCCCCATTCCCCCTACAATTTTGAAAAAAAAAAAAAAAAAGCACTATATACAAATATTTCCCCTAAAAAATATATTTTTGGCCTCCTTCCTTCAAAATCTTTACATTTTAATCCATAAAAACTAAAAAGAAAATTGCAACATCCTTTTTCCCATTACATATTAATCCAAAAATACGAAGCTCGTGGGAACTATGATCAAATGTGTGCAATAAATACTAATGTTTGTTTGTAGGTTTATTTTTATTAATTATTAACTATTTTTAGAAAATATTTTATTAACATTAATGTTGTAATAGCTTATGGGGTATGTTTGTTTGGTTTATTTTTTGGACTAAATTTTGAAACAATAGAGATATATAATATGGAAACAACGAAACTTTTACTTGAATTGTTGATGATGGGAAAATTATCTATAATATTTGATTTTTTTAAAGAGAAAAAATTACAAATAATTTGAAGCTGATAATGCAACATTGCCTCTAGTGTTGATGTCCCAAATCATGAAAATTTTCAAAAAAAATTTCAAAAAATTACCACCAATTAAATTAGTATTTGGTCCAAATTGTAAAAATATGAGATCATAATGTTAATGAACGTGATGAAATTCCACAAAGCTTGAGTAGATGTTAGTTTTGATTTTTATAAACTTTTTTGGGTTTATATGTTGGCCATTCCCAACTTCGAATTCTGGTTTCGTCCCTGAGTCCAAATAAAGTACACACGATACTTTTTTTGATGGAACAGAAACTAAACTATTAGTTTTTGATAATAAACCTCGAATACACAAGGTGATAAACTAGAATCCACTAGAGAAAATTTTGAGAAAAACTCTGCAATTTTATTGATAATAATTTGTTTTTCCTTTGACGGCTAAAAAGCCTATATATACTGAGAAAGTAAAACCCTAGGACGATTAGAAAATGTTTGAAGCTCTAATTTACACTAATTACGAGATTAGGTGGCAAAAATACTGAATTTTACCAAAAATAGTAAAAATTTGAGTTAAATGCAAAATCATAAACTACTTACCTTAAGGGTCGTCCCAAAACAGACGGGACCTTATTCTGAATTTCAAACTAAAAGTTTTTAAGGAAAAAAAATATTATTATAAACAGCAAAAATACTGTTTTTGGGACCTTAACAAAGAAATTTGCCTAAATTTAGATAACGCTAGATTTGTTGTCTCAAGTTTGGATCAGAAAGCTGATTTCCTTCAACCTGTCAAGTTTCATGCAATCCGGACATTGTCGCCCCAATGACCTCTACTAACACCCCCTTTTGATCTTACGTTGTGACTTCCTCTGTTACTTCTATTGCTCCAGGAAGACATATACTATATGTAGATAATATGATTTGTACATGTCAAACTATTTGTCTTGCCATGTGTCATAGTAAATAAATGTAAATGAGATGCTCAATTTTTTTCCTATTCTTTTCGTTAAAATGTCAAAAATAATTAATAAATCTAGACACTAATATTATTCCTTGAATTAAACCGTAACATCTCAAATTCCTACTAAAAATTTGAGCTTATGTATCATTCTTGAATCAATTTTCACTTCAATTCCTATAGTATACTATGAGGTGTGCGGTGGTATTACTGTGTTAGTAGTAAAAATTACAGTAGCATTTATTATTATTTTTTAAGAATCAATTACGTAATTGACTCTTAAAAAATAATAATAAATGCTACTGTAATTTTTACTACTATCTAACACAGTAATACCACTGCTTACGTAATTGATTCTTAAAAAATAAAAATAAATGCTACTGTAATTTTTACTACTATCTAACACAGTAATACCAATGCACACCTTTGGTGCGATGGTCACTCTACTTGTGGAGTGTGGGAGGCAAGAGCCGGAATTCAAGTCTCCAAGAGGGAGCTTCACACATATATACACTTAGATTATGTTAGAGTATAATTCTACCTCATATAAAAAAAAATAGCAATACCTTTTTGGTGTCCAAAACGATGTCATTTTGTGCATGTTCAATTTCTTACATTCTTCAATTACTGTTACTCTCCTTATCTTTCTCTTTCCCTCTTATGTATTTGTTGGACTCAAACCATACGCACAATCTCTTCCTGTTTGTACTTCTTCATCTTCCCAGATTTTCTTAGTTTCAGTCTTTGTAAATGCATAGAGTTAGAGTTGGTTTTCCATGGTTGCTTCCTTCGGAAGTGAATACTCCTGCCTTGTTGTATATGTGGCATGTTGTGCAATTGTAGCTCTAATGCCTTATTTTGGTTGATTTATGTTTCACTCCTTCATGGCAAACTAAAAAAGAATTCAAGAATTAGGAATGTTATGTCCACAATTTCACAATAATTTAATAACAAATCTTATGTGACAATAATGTGGCGTTTGGTATGGAGGAATCCACATTACTCTTAGCATCTAGATTCCTAGGAATGTGATTTCTAAAAATCACATTCCTAGGAAGGTAGCTATTCCTATGTTTGGTTTCATTGGGAATCTCTTAAGATTCCTAAAAATGTGAGATGATAATATTTGATTATTTCCAGGAATCTTTAATGAATTATTTATTTTTCTCATTCTATCCTTAGATTTGAATGTGAACTACCAAGTCCTTTAAAAAAATTCCTCTAAATAAATAATGAAAAATCAAATATAAACTATTAATTATAACAAATTCATTAAAATTATAGTCTAATATTTCAAAATGTGTACAATACCAAAATAACTATTTAATTTCTCAAATGCTTTTATTCTTAATAATAAATTTTAAAAGAGTTTAATCCATAATAATTTATTTTATATTTTATCTTAATTACTTAAATGATAAGGAAAAATGGTTAAAATTGTCAATTTATAAAAAATACAATCTCTTTTAAGTTTGGGAATCTGGATTCCCACCTGTTTTAAAGGGAATTCACATTCCTACTAAAAGGGGTTTAAGAGGGGAATCTAGATTCCCTTGGCATCTGATTCTCTAGCGTTATTTTTAACCAAATATGATAATCTTTAAACATTCGTAAGAATCTTTAAACATTACCTTGTACCAAATGCCACATAAGTTGTTACCAGTTCCAATCTTGGTTGACCATCGAAATTATTTTTTTACCTACTAGTAACAACCAGTAATAATTTGCTACCTTGGATTAAGTATCCATTTGGATACTGATGAGCGTTTTAAATTTTTTTTTTTAGAAGCACATTTCAGCTTTCCAATGGATCCCGTACACTGTTCACGGAACTCACAAACCTCTTTTGTGGGGAGTAAAATGACCATGATGGGTATATGGGCCTTTGGGCCATGCTAAGGAAGGCCGACCTGCTTCTGGGTGTAGAACTTGTTAGTACTACGGGTCGGCCCATACGCCGAGGATCCGAGAGTACAGCCGAGGATGATTTTTCCCCTCGGACGGACATCGGAGATTCCGGGACTTCATTGTAAAGGTTAGGGAATGACACGGTGAAGACCAATGGTAAAAGGGAGTGAATCCTTGAATGTCCTAGAAGCATCGATGCTAGAGAAATACCAAGGATAAAGGCTGCCACATCCGCATTAAAGACCCTGCACCTACCATCCTGGCCGCATTAATGGGGAAGTGACACCTGAACAGTGGAAGGAAAACTTCTGGTTATTATTCAAAGGCACTGAGAAAAGAAATATCTAGGCTAAGGGGGAGTTGGGGCAACACGTGTACAAAGTATCAAAAAGAAGAGTATTTAAGGAGCAACCTAGAACTGAAAATGGGGACGGACTACTTTGTAATCTAAAAGGAAAAGAAAAAAGAGGAAGAGATAATATAAGAACAACTCTTGGCTTACATCCGAGGAGGTTGATTTACAATATTCCCCGTTGTTTTTGAGTGTTTGCAATCTTTGGCTTGTCATTTAATCCTCACACACTTCTAACCTGGGTTTCAAGCCCACACTCTACAAATTTATATTGTTTAAGGCTCATTGGGCCTGAGCCCGTAACTGTTCTTGGGGCCAGGTGCAATTGTGCACTTACATCTTTTTTCAACAAAACTTTCATTAAAAATGGGTCACACGGTACTATTCACACATTTAAAAATTATTTTATTATAGTATTTTCAGTTTTCAGCAAAATAAGCGATATCTAAACACGCCATTATTGTGAAATTGTTGTGATAAATTTGTAATACGACAAGTTTCTTACTTTATGGTTTTGTGTACACAAATTAATGGTAGATTATGAATATTTTTTTAGTTGTTCATGCTAAGTTCGTATGTGGTGTCAGAAGTAGTGACACCTGAAGCACTAGATATGCAATTAGGCTCATGGTTTCTTTTCTCTTTTTATTTATATTGTGTCAATATTTTCAGTTTTCAGCAAAATAAGCGATATCTAAACACACCATTATTGTAAAATTATTATGATAAATTTGTGATACAGTAAGTTTCTTAATTTATGGTTTTGTGTACACAAATTAATGGTACATTATGAATATTTTTTTAGTTGTTCATGCTAAAGTCGTATGTGGTGTCAGAAATAGTGACACCTGAAGCACTAGATATGCAATTAGGCTCATGGTTTCTTTTCTCTTTTTATTTATGTTGTGAAAATTTGTGAAATAATTTTTTTCCGTAAGGTTAAAGAAAAGAGAAAAGAAAGAATGACATAAAAAAGTTACGTAATTCAATAATATACCTATGTACAGGAAAGACAACAAAAATGAAATTTCACTATAATTTGAATATTACAACATTAACTTAAAGGTACTCTCACAAATTCAAACTCTAAATACATCCTCAAGGGTTATAACTTACAAGACATTCTAGCTTCGTTTCTCTAGTGGGCGCGCACACATAAAAAGCTCTTATTCTCACTTGTCCGTACTACCACTCTTCTCTACCTCTATTTAAAACTAGAGATTCAGCAGAATTGGAAATAGTTTCAGGACTTTCAGCACGTGAAACTTGCTTGGTCAAAAATAATGGCAAGCATTTATTTCCAATGGAGTCATCCATTTCGGCTACAATGAGAAATTTAATTTTGACTTGTATGACAGGTGTCTGTTCCTTACTTTTTGACAGCACTGGACAACAGCAACATTTACTGTTGGCTTGTGATGTCAAGCCACCGACAATTCAAGCCATTCTAACAATTTTCATCCACACAAACTTTTTGATACAATTCCTGAATGTCATGTTCCCAAAGTTGTATTAGAGGTTGCCTTAAATGCTTCTGTTATGAATAAATGGCTTTTTTTGTTGCCCATTGAGTTAGTAAACCAAAAGAAGCTTGAGTTCTAATCAGATTCATGTTTTCTCAATATCACACACACATCGAGAAATTCAATAGTTCATTGTGGAAAATCTAATTATCCTACACAGATGGTTCAAGATGATACGATACTAAAACAAGACTTTCAAGCAAAATGTTCCTCTGTTTCTAATTCAACCATGAGTGAAGCTGTTCAGGAAAGGCAGGTGCATTATAAGTTATTATTCGAGATGCTCAAGGGTTGGTCACTGGTCCAAATTAAGTCTGTCAAGGTGTAGTGCTTGGGTACAAGGCCAGATTTTATGATAGAACCTGCTAGAAACTTGCAATGGTTATATTTCTGGAATTCAATTGAAATGAGAAACCTATTGTTCTGTTTCCCATTTAAGTTCTTCACTTAATTTTCGGTGAGTACTGCTTACCCTACATTTTAACACGGTTTTCAAAGGTGTTTCTTTGATAAACCATTCATTTGCAAATTTAAGTCTATACCTGTATTTCCAAATTTTTTTTATTTTATTTTTTTGGCTATGTTTTCGCACTTCTGTTTCTCATCTCTCTGTTTCCTGCATCTGCATCAGGTTACCAATGAGTTTTTTTTTTTTTTTTAATATACTGTTGCAAAAATGTTTTGGAATAACATTTGTGAATCATGATCCTTTTTTTTTTTTTTTGATTCAGTGAATCATGATCCCAGTAGTCTAGGCCCACTAACATAAAATATAGATAGTGCGTTTTGTTAGAGAAGGCCGGAGGTAAGTGTAATAAGTTTGGTACTATACTTGTGTGAGATAGAATTTTCTTGCAAATACATCCAAGGACATAGACTTGACTAGAAAAAGATAAGAGAGTGACAATTTCCAGCCTGTGATATACATTTATTTCTGATGACTCTCTGGTTCCCTATGCATGAATTAGACAACAGTTTTTCTATTGGCTGCTGAGCACTTCTAGTGCCACAACAAAGGCTGCTCTATATTTTATAAAATTCGATTAAATCATAACAACTCCATTGACTCTTCACATGTGTGTAAAGTTAGGTGCATTAGAGCATCCACAGCAGTGGAGCTAAAAATTTAACTTTTTAGCTCCACCAAAAGTTACTTTATCGATTTTACCTATTCACTTTACAAAACATGCTGCAGCAGTGGATCTATTTTAGTTTTCAACACAATAAAATTATATAAACATCACAATAAAATAATATATCCACTATAATAAAATAATATATCCACTACAATAAAATAATATATTCATTACAATAAACAACCATCACAACTACCCGCAACCGATACCATCGACTCTTCCACCGCCACCGCAATCGCTACCGCCACCGCTACCGCTGCCACCGCCGTCGCCGCTACCGCCACCGCCGCCGCCGATTCTTCCACCACCGCAACTGCCTCCGCCACCGCCACCGCAGTCGCTACCGCCGCAGCCACCGCCACCACTACCACCAACACCGATTCTTCCACCACTGCGGCTGTTGCCGCCACCGACCCTTCCACCACCGCCCAAATTATACTTATACATTTTTTTTTTTTACTAAAACAATTTCTCAATCATCATGATAGCGTAACAATAATATTTTATTTTAACTCCAAATTATATATATACAAAACTCAAACTAAATTATGAAATAGAGGAACTTTATAATAAAACCACACCACAAATTCCTGCAAACAGAAAAATCCCACAACATTCCAATACAAATATATTTTGTCTATTCATAGATGCTGTGAATCAAAAGCCAAAAAAAAAAAAAAAAATTGGCTAAAGTTCCCTGCACACAGACAATTCCCAATCTAATCTTTATATCAAAACTTAAATTCTTTTTTAGTACTAGTTGATGGACAGAGATGAAATCAGTCAACCAACATTTCTCTATATAAACGTGTATTCTAGAAACTGTGTAGGATGTGGTTCTTTTTACAAACTTCATTTTGGTTCTTTTTTTAGTAATATCATGGTTATGAAATCCATAAATTCCTGCAAACAGAAAAATTCCAATACATTTCATCACAAATACATTCAGTCCAATACATTCTGTACACAGAAAACTCCATACACACAGAAAATTACCCTGCACATAGAAAATTTCCAATACATTCTGTCCAATACAAATACGTTCGGTCAATTCACAAATGTTCAACTGACCTGAAGTGAAACAGAGGGCTGATTGGCGGTGAGCTGAAAGGGCTGATCGGCGGTGAGCTTGAGAGAGTTTTGAGAGAGTTGAGTGCTTGGACGGCGTGGGTCTGAGGCCGAGAGGGTTGATCGGCGTGGGTCTCAGTTGATCGACGGTGGGTCTTAGCAGGTGGAACGGTGACGTTGAAGACGGCAAGGGCCGGGGGTGGCGAGCTTGAGAGAGTTGAGAGCTTGGACGGCGTGGGCTGAGGTTGATCGGTGGTGAGCTTGAGAGAGTTGAGACGTCGTCGGTGTGGGTCTCAACTGATTGGCGTGGGTCTCAGCTGACGGTGAAGACGGCGTCGGCGGCGGTGAGCTTCAAAGAGTGACTGTGAAGAGAAAGAGAAGGAGAGAGTGAAATGGAGAGACTTCCAGAGTGACTGAAGAGAGAAGACGGCGTCGACGGCGGTGGCGGTGAGCTCAGAGAGGGACTGTGAAGAGAAAGAGAAGGAGGGAGTGAAATGGAGAGGCTTTCCGGAGTGTAGCGTGAAATGAAAAAGGAAAGGAGTGATCTATTGTTTTTTAATCCTGCCCGAATAAAATAGTATTTTTTTTTATAACTTTCAGCTACAGTGCTCATGTATCAATACATGAGCACTGTAGCGCAAAGCTAAAATTTTTTAGCTTTGCCTCCACTGTTGCAGGTGGGTTTTTATGGTTTGAGTGAAGCTAAAATAGTAATATAGCTATTTAGCTCCACTGCTGTGAATGATCTTAATATGTGTAATAAATACTATTCATGGAAAATCATGATGAAAATCGTGGAAACAGATGTTCAGTACTTCCCCGGCAATAACATTTCCCATCAACTTCAAAGGAAACTACCTGGTAAGTAAGAGGCCAAAGAATTTTGAAGGCCTACTTTCTGGCTCTTCTTATTAAAATTCGATAGGAGGTTAGCTTTTCAAATCTTGCTAAGAAATCGCAATGGCGTTGAAAGTTCTTTCAGCCCTCGACACTGCAAAAACTCAGTTATACCATTTCAAGGCCATCATCATAGCTGGTATGGGCCTCTTCACTGATGCCTACGACCTCTTCTGTATCGCTCCGATTATGATACTCATCGGACGCGTCTACTACGAGAACGATCCTGAGTTTGTGATCCCACCAATCGTAGCGTCCACCATGGTGGCTATCGCTCTTTTGGGTACCGCGATTGGTCAACTAGTATTTGGAAGGCTCGGTGATAAAATAGGTAGGCGCCGCGTGTACGGGCTCGCTTTGATGATCATGGTGCTGAGTTCCATTGGATGTGGGTTCTCTATATGCACCACAAGGAACTGTGTTCTGGTGAGTCTGGGGTTGTTCAGGTTCGTTCTGGGCTTAGGGATCGGTGGGGACTATCCCTTGTCGGCTACGATTATGTCGGAGTTTGCTAACAAGAGGACGCGTGGTGCTTTTATAGCTGCCGTGTTCTCAATGCAAGGCTTTGGGATCTTGGCTGCTTCGGCGGTCACCATGGTGGTGTGTGCTATATTTGACCGTGCATCAAATTTGTCAGCAAAAGATCCAACGCCCAAGGAAGCAGATATCGCATGGAGGTTGATACTGATGATTGGTGCAATTCCCGCTGGGTTAACATTTTATTGGCGAATGATGATGCCCGAAACTGCCAGGTAAATATAATTTTATATTTGAAAAATTGTTGTTTTACTTTCTTTGATGAACATTTTATACCAGGACTCCAAGTTAGGGGCTGTACATAAAATGAAAATTCTAAGTAGTAATAGCAAATCAAGGAGGTCTTTTACTCTTTTTCGTATCCAAAACCGTTTCAATTAAGCTAAGAAAACAAAATATTTTAGTACGGATTTCAAATTTTGCTACTTTTATAATAATAATAATAATAATCCGCACATGGTATAATCCCAATCTATTAATCTAATATATAGTAATATGAAAATATATTATACTAGAATTATATCATCTTTGAGTAATTATGAACCAATTTACATAATTGTTTTTCTTTTATCATATAATCCCACTAGTCCAATGGTTTTAGTTTTCCCACCCATCTACAAGCCACGTTTTTTGTTTTCATCTCTATTATTCTCCTTCAACCATTCCTTATCCTCCAGACCCTTCTTTGATTTTTCTCCACCTCTTCCACATCCACACAATTAATCATTTTTACTTTTCCCCTTTCTTTCTTCAGCTTGTTTCTCTTTCTTCGTTTTACCTTCTTCCTTTTTGTCCATTTCGTCCACTGTAAACTCTCTCTCTATCTCTCTCTCTCTCTCTCTCAAGTGTCCTCCAAAACATCAATTATGCACATGTTATGCTTGTGCTGCAGTGACAGTATGCGTCTCTCACTCTCTCTCTTTTTTTTTTTTCCTTTGGGAGTTTGATGGAAGGACCGAAATTTAAATTCATAGATTAGTTTTGTTACAAAATTTAAATAAGTACCTGTATGAATATACTAATATTTTTTTTATCAAATTTTAGGGGGGACATTGCCCCTCAAAGCCTAAGTACCTACATATTTTATCATAACTTGTATATATCTTATCCTATGAAGAAAGAGTATAAGAATGTCTTAACTAATTGAGAGGGGTGAAGTCCATGAAAATTCCTAAAATAGAGCTCTTTAGCTCAGCCTTATAAATTTTTTAGTACTAACCATTAATTTTCTTTTTTGGAGAATAACCACGAAGTAACTTAAGCAAGTATAAAACTTTCATTCCGTTTACACAAGAAAAAAGAAAAATTGTGTATTTTTTTTTTTCTATTAGTTTCTTTAACACATTTATTTATATATAGTTTTTTTTTAATTACTTGTATTCTAAATACAATTATACTATTTCAACTTTTAACAAATAAATAAATTTTTAAGCGCACATTAAACATAATACGCCCATAAAGAGAGGAGATCCCAAATGACCAGTTTTTTAATTTTATTTTATCTGATATTTGAAAGATAGGAAATTTGAACACACTAAAAAGTATTAATAAGTTACTAAGTTGTTGACCATGTTGCTTGAAGTTAGTTGACTTTGTACGGCCCATTAAGTGTTAGGCGAAGAATATTTTGTCTTAGTTAGACATTTACACGAAGAATATTGTGTCTTAGTTAGACTTCTACAACAAGAATATTGTGCCTTAGTTAGACTTTTACAAGAAGAATATTGTGTCTTACATAACAGCCACTAAAATATTTGGACCAGCGTGTCCATTGGGTAGAAGCCTAGCTATTTGGGTAAGAGAAGAAAGCAAAACTAAATTTATATTTTATACTAGTTCTATACAAAATGAAATTTAATGCATCTTTATTCTTGGAAAAAGTCACAATTATTGGATGGGAATAGGTATCAAACGACCAATTCTTCTTTATGGGTCCGTTAAATCATATTCTTCATTTGTTAATATACATGTTGAATTCAATTGAGAGTATATATAGATGAAATAATAAAATAAAATAGGCTCAATAATGTCCACAACTAATCCCCTATTATGATATATTCCACTTTTATTTCAGGAGTTCGATCAGTTTTAAGCAGGAAAAGTCACATATATAGTTCATCGCTAGTAGTTTTAACGATAAATTTTCCGTTTTACCGATATTGTGCAAAGCATTGTGGTTTATAAATTTTAATTCTGGTTCAAGTGACAAAGCTGAATTACTCGTTAAAACCGTTGTATGTTATAACTATGTGATATTTTTTAGAAATAAAACAATAGTCCTGGACTTTTCAAAATGGAAGAAGATTAATTGAAATGGGGTTTGGGATATCGCCTGTGACAGTTTCAAATTGATATATTAAGCTCTGATCTTATTCAATGGATGATAGTTTATCTCTTTGAGTTATGTATTGTTTTTCATCTAGATACACAGCTTTGGTGGAACAAAATGTCGTCCAAGCGGCTATGGACATGGAGAAGGTGTTAGAACTTCCAATGAGTCAGATTGTGGAAGATGAGCTATTGTCACCTATTCCACCGCCCTATCCCCTCCACTCCAAGCAATTTTTCCATCGCCATGGTCGTGATCTATTCTCTTGCTCCTTCACATGGTTTCTTCTTGATATTGTTTTTTACAGTAGCACCCTCTTCCAGTCTCATATATATAATCAACATCTCCCAAAGAATGAAAACATGAATGCCTATCGACATGCTTTTGAAGTTGCAAAACTCCAAGCAATTATCGCAGCTTGTTCTACAATTCCAGGCTATTGGTTCACTGTTTATTTCATTGATAGGATTGGAAGGGTCAAAATTCAAATGATGGGTTTTTTCTTTATGGCAATGGTTTTCTTAGCACTTGGGATACCCTATTACCAATATTGGTACAAAGAAACGAATAACTCTAAACCCAATAAAGGTTTTTTAGTCCTCTATGGCATCGCCTTCTTCTTCTCAAATTTTGGACCTAACACAACTACTTTTATAGTTCCAGCGGAGCTTTTCCCAGCAAGATATAGATCAACATGTCATGGCATTTCTGGGGCTATTGGGAAGGTAGGGGCAATTATTGGTTCTGTAGGATTTTTATGGGCTTCAAATGGGAAAAAAGAGATTAAAAAAGAAGAGAATTTTCCCGAAGCACTTGGAATGACTGCCTCATTGATAATACTTGCTGGAGTTTGTTTGCTAGGGATGGCGGTTACATTCTTTTTCACTCGTGAAACTATGGGAAGATCGTTAGAGGAGAATGAGAATGATGATTAACCTAATTAGCGCTGTGCTTATCGAGAATAAGTATACAATTAATGTTGTTTTCCTAAAGAGCAAGGTTGTATCTGTTTTATGTCAAAAGTCCAAACCATGCATGTTTAGGCCTCATGATCTCCCTTCATGCTAGACTGAATCGTGCAATATAATTGAGATGCGACAAACTCGATTGAATTGAAATATTCTTTTAAAATTGAACCTCCTGTATTTAGAAAACTAACTATTTGTTTGCACTTTGCACATAGTAATTTGTACGTCATATTCCATGTCAAAGTAACATCTTTGTACATTGTTATTGATATAATCCAATAAATTTTACGTCTGTTTTGTAGATTGTAACAATATATGATATATCCTTGATATTGAAGCAAGTCATCAAGATTTTTTTTCCAAATGGTTGTGAATTTTAAACCATACAATTTATTAAGTTGTTTTATACCAAACAAAAATTAGTAGAAGAAGAAGGTCATATCCTATAATTAAAACTCTTTTATTCAGGGACAGGGTTAAAACTTTGAGTTAAAGGGTGGTTATATTGTTGGCTGTGTGCGGCGGTTTTAACCTCTAACTTTGCTACTTAGCTGTTGAGATTTTTTTTTTTTTTTTTGTAGGTAAGAACAAAATTATTTTTGTTTAGAATTTTCTAAAGAGTAGGGTTATTTATTTTTGATAAAATTAGTTAATTGAGCTATTTTTTTTAGTTCTGTTGGTAATTTTTGTTAATTTTGTTTGTAATTTTTGTTGTTGAGCTTTTTCTTTCTTTTTTAGGCTTGTATATTTTGTTTTAAATTTTGGATCTTTTTAAAGTTACTAAAATGAGGAAAATGTTAGAGCTACAAGTTTTTTTTATAAATTACTGATGTATTAAATGGTTACTAGTAAGTAAAAAAATGATGTGAGTGGTGGGCCTATATGCGAACCAATTAGAATTTGCTACCAAAATAATTTGTAAAAATGTTATAAAAAAGTTTGTGAGTATAACATTACTCATAGAAAAAAATCAATGATATTATTAAAGGGAAATAAAATGAAATTTTATAGAATAAAATTTCTAAAATTAGTATACATGTATATAATAATTTTCTTTTTTTTAAATTAGGAGAGAGGGGGGGGGGGGGGGGCAATTGTCCAATGGTGGTTCCTTCCTTGTATTTGTGAGGCGGCCTCGGAGTAGTAACAAAGTTGAGATTATTTATTTATTTTTCCTCCTATATATATATAACAGAGTTGAGATTTGATTTAGAGGTTAAATTATTTTGACACGCGCACCTATGCACTCATATGCATTACTGGCCTCATATACACATATTGTACTTGAATTTAATATGAAAAATATTAAACTATTTATTTATGTGATTATTAAGTGGTATTTTTTTTTTTTTGATAATTGGGAAAAATGAGATTTAAATTTTGAACATCTTCTTTAAAAAGACTAATATATGTCAATTAAACTACAAGATTCTTGACAATATTAAGTGATTTTTACTATAGTGGCTTGTTTGGGTGGGAAAGGAATTGAATAAAAATAATTATTTTGAAATATCGCTTCCATTCTCTTATATATAATTTTTAGAGATTAAATTCTGTAAGGGTGTAGTGTAAAACCCAAGTTTTACTCATTCAATCCCAACATGTCATATAATCATATTACATATTATAGAATATGCATAACCACACTCAATCAATTCTAATACTCATTTGAAAATCCAACTTAAATGCATGGTTTTGAAACCCAGACCATTTAATGAACCAGGAAAGTGAGAGATTCAAGATTTTTGAAGTTGGACTGAGGTTCAACTAAGGTCAAACCGTGATATGTCATTTAAATTTTTGGGTAAACTACGTATTTGGTCCCTATCCTATACACCATATTTCAATTTGATCCCTAAGCTTTTAATTGTGTCAATTTGGTCCCTAACCTTTCTTTACCGTGTCAATTTAATCCTTACAGTTATCTTTTGGATGAAAATTAATGACATGTCTAATTGCCAAAATAAAAAATTAGCTTCTGTTGATGTGATAATAAACTAAAATTTTATTTTGGCTATTTGCTATGTAAACAATTTTCATCTAATATATAATGGCAAAGACTAAATTGACACGACATTAAAAAATTAAGGACCAAATTGACATAATTGAAAGGTTAAGGACCAAATTGAAATATGGTGTAAAGGCTAAGGACTAAATATGTAGTTTACCCTAAATTTTTTTAATATATTTGGTACTTAAATTGGTTTATGTTTATTAATTTTTCATTCCTAACCAACAAGATGCGTGTGGTCGAATAGTTTGCATGCTGAACATGTTATTTCACTTGCTGAGAGTAGGTTCAAGTCTTGCCAGTGCATATATGCATCAATTTTTACCAAAATAATGACATGGATGAATCAAGTTCTTATAGAACCAGTCTAAAGACCGGTTCCTAGTTAACCCTGTCGGACCGGCCAATCCAGTTCGAATCTCAAAACAATGCTTAAATGTAAGTTTATTGAAATGTTAGGGTAAATTGCAAAGTACACCCCTAATATTTGGAAGTGATTGGATGTTACACCCCAACATTCCAGAATTTTGATTTTACACCCTAACGTTTGGTTCTGTTAGCAAATCATCCCTCAATTAGTTTTTGCTGTTAACTGCCATATCATCTTGCTGACGTGTTTTTTTTTTTTTTGCCAAATAAGCCCTAAAATGATACAGTTTCAATGGCAATGAAGTGATGACCTGGCACATGCAAAACGGTGTCATTTGCCCAAAGGGAAAGAAAAAAAAAATCTTCAACTTCACCGATTCCCCACCAAACAGAAAATAAGGCCCACAAACTCCTTCCCACGTGACTCTTGGACTCTCCTCTACTTTTTTTTAGTTTTAATTTTACTTTCCCACTTCTCAATGTTCCTTCTCTCTTTGACCTTACTTTCATCATCTTCTTTTATTGTTCGCAATAACATTCACACTATAGTACACTCTCACACTCAAACAACTCTCTTCTCCTCTATTTCAACTTCTTTAACATCTACCTTCTCGCCATATTGTGCAGATCTTCTCTCTGCAAGACAAGATTTAAGAAACTCTTCGCCTCCATTGACAAGATCAAGTGCATAGGAGCAGTAAAAAAGGTTACCTCCTTATTTCAGTCCAGAACAAGCATTTCGGCTGAAAAAATACTCTTTTTTCGCCTACCCAAAGCCTCACAAAAAGAAAACCCAGAAAAATCCAACCTTTTTCACTTAACCAAAACTCCAGAACAAACAAGCAATTGTAGAGCAACAACAACAATGGAGTATTTGAGAATCAGCAAACAAAGACAATCACAAGCAACACCAAAGGCACTTTGATACTGTTGATTGGGACGAATTTTTTACTTCTAGCATTCCTCAAAAAATTTTTTTTTTTTTTTGGACATTCTTAAAAAGGAGGAAAAAATGTATAACTAACAAATTTTTTCATATAAAACAAAAACACGTGTTTTAAATAAAAACAATACTGTAACAGCCCGTTTGGGAGGGAAAGGAATTGATTGAAAATTAATAATAATGTTGGAATATTTCATTCATTTTTTCTATTTGGAAGTTTTAATGGAAAGAACGAACTCATACTTGGTGGAATGTAAACCATTATTATCTATAGGGTTGTTTTTTTCAAAAGGGGTTTAATCCCTTATCAAATTTTCCCTTTAAAAAAATATAAAATAAGTTGGGACTCCTAAATTTTTCAAAATTTCTTGACTTCCTAAACTATTTATTTTTCTAGAACCTTTTCGGGACGAGTCATTTGGCGGTGTCCATAGATATGGATGTGGATCATCAATACTTACAAAGACCCTCAATATCTATGTACACCAAATGGAAGTGGACAAAGGCCTTGTCCCATCTTCAAAAAAAGATAGACACATAGCATACTATAATTAATGGAACATAAAGTGGAAAAAATGGTATATATAATTTCTATGCCCTCCTATATGGTACAGGATCCTCGAGCCCTTTGGGTTTTCGACCCCAGCCCTATGGAAAAGTCCCTAGCCCAACCCCTTATACAGGGTAAGACCCTAAGCCCACAAAGCCGTGGGCCCAAGCCTTATGCCACGGTGCTTGGCCCCAGGGCACATTGGGCCTATGATCTCCGTCAACTGCCTTTCAGATAAGAACGTGATTGCTCGAGGGTACACATCTTGGCTGTCCGGTAAGGCCTTGGGGAATATCGTTGCCG
Organism: Castanea sativa; assembly: GCF_040712315.1. NCBI lineage: Eukaryota > Viridiplantae > Streptophyta > Magnoliopsida > Fagales > Fagaceae > Castanea > Castanea sativa. The sequence continues at coordinate 15,623,859 of NC_134013.1, read as the reverse complement.
AACAGCCTTTAGGAGGCAGGAACTAATTCCAATGCCACTACTACCACTCCCAACAAACATCCACTTGAAAACAATGGAATTGGACCCCCATCTCCACTAATAATCAGGAATAATCATGACATTCCCACTGACATTACACTATAAATAAGAGATTAGGATGAGAAGCAAGGGGGTTGGAAAACTGGGGAGAGAGAACTGATAGAAAAGAGTGAGGAAACTAAGAGAGAAAGGAAAGCAATTTTGCAGAGGAGGGCTTGCAGAAACTAGAGAGTATTTGGGTCACTAAGCACAGGACCACCCATAGTAGGAAATCCTAAGCCCACAATACAATAGATTGTGAGCCCAAAGTAGAGGTTGAGCCTAATAATCACAATTTGGGTACGCACAGCTACAAAATTTGTTGTAGCCTAAGATTACAACCTTACTCAATATATTTTTATTGGAGATAAATTTTGACAAATCCACCGTTAGATTACATCTTCTTCTTATATCTTCCATACTTGCAAAATTTCTATAAAATTAAAAATTAATAACTATGTTATCAATAAATTGTTTAAATTGCAAATTTTTGTAGTTTAAAATTATGCATAAAATGTAAGCTTATAGATCCTATAATAAATAATATCCAATTAGCACAAAATTTGATATGTGTATTAAGAACATAAAGAACATGCAATTCAACGGTTAGATTTTCAAAATATGTAGTAATGTAAATGATATTGAGTAAGGTTGTAGCCTTAGGCTACAACCAATTTTGTAGCTAAACTTTGTCCTTAGTGAGAGTAGCCACTTTGCGCAATCATGGCTTTTAAGCCCAACTTTTATTAATCACATGTAAACTAAAGAAAATAAGAAAATATTTCTTAATTTCATTAAAATTAAATAATAAAATAGATAATAAAAATAATTTTTTCTTTTTTTTTTCTTTGGAAGTGAAGTAATCTTTTATTTTAAGTTATATAATGAACGCATGCTGTGTGAGATTAATTTTTTATATAAAAAAAAAACATATTTATTGCTCCAAATTTATATATATTCAAAAATAATTACAATTGAAAACATAAAGCATATCTAAACATCAAAAAATCTTATTTCATTTAAACATTTTATATGGTCCCAAAGAGCAAAACATTAGTTTTCAGTCAAACATAATTAATTTCATTAAATTAGAGAATTAAAATTGTGAGGGTCAAAAACTCAAACACAAATAGATGTGTGGTGTAATGTCTAGATAATTGACTTGCACAATTAATTTATAATAAAAACAAGGTAGAAATTCCACAATGGGAAAACTCGAACACCTGACTAAGAAAGTAGGAATAAAGATGAGATGCTCAATTATATACAGGTCACTTTCCCGAAGTGTGGGGAGTAAACAACAAAAGAAAAATACAACATGGCACTCTCTCTTACTCTTTTTTCTAGGGTTTTCTCTTGTTATTTTAGAGTGTTATGAATACCGCTTCGAAACCCATTTCGGTTTTCTCTTTCCTAATCTCCTTTCTGTTGCAACCTCCTCCCCTTTTATAAACATCTTTCCTTCCCTCATCTCTCCAACTGGCCTGCTCCCAACCAGATTTTTCAGGATACTTGTCACATCCTCCATTGGTTCTTTACCATTTTCATCATGAAACATGACTTTTGGGAGGTATCTGCACTGTTTAGGTTGTCCTATATATATTTAATGTGGAAGAGATTAGGTAAAGAACCCTTTATTAATATGAAGGTGACGGCCCCTATGACCCTTATGCTTTCAGGAGGTTTCCCAAGGTGCACTTAGTACAAGTGGTACCTCGGCTAAAAAGGGGGAATCGATTCCCCGTGGTCCCTCTTTTGTCCACCGAAGGATCACCTGTGCTTATGACCTCGAATAAGAGTTTCAGTATTGGTGGCATACTTAGAACTCCGTGGCAATCGTCTTGGGATGTTCCCCTTTGCTATTCATAAAGATGGGTATGGCCAATTCCTTCAAGTATGATCTTCTAAGCCTTTAAGCCTCGGCTGGGAATCAAGTTCACCCCCCCCCCCCACCCACAAAAATGTTTCCACTTATATCAATTAGTATTTTTTTAGTAGTACTTAAACATAAGATATTGTAAATAAATAGACGATTTACTTAATTAAATCATTATATATGATCAAATATAGTCTAAGGGAATTATATAAGTTTATATATTTTAAGATCATTATTTCATTTATATTTGAAAAAAAAAATTGGTAATGATAAATACCTTGATGCTATCATTTAACAGTACTCTTCCTCGTCTTTTTCTTCCTCGTAATCATTGGATCAAGCTTGTGGTGATTGTGTTGCATGGTTTATATTGGGAACCACTTGGTTTCATATAAAATAAAATTAAAACTTAGCTTATTTTCATTCTTTTTCAAATTCAAATATTCTTTTTTTTCATTACCTCATCCTCACACGAAAAAAAAAAAAAAAAAGTAAATAAAACAAAACAAAAGAAGGGTGGGTATACCTGACTCATATGGTGAAATCCCACACACACACACACACATATATATATATATATATCAACTTTTTTGGTGGGGGTGAATTTATATACTAAATAGCTTGTTTTATAGGAATATTAGTAGACCCGGGATTTGGGGAAAAAGAAAGAAGATAAGATCTACATATTAGAAAAAGAGTGTAACTTCAACGTGAATTAATTGTGTAACTAACAATAACAATTAAGAAAAAAAAATTAATAAGAAATTAACAACAATTAAGCTTTTGCGTTTATTCCTAAAATTGATAAAGCAATAAAATAATAGTTTCTTTTTAAGATAAATTGCAAAGTATACCCTTGACGTTTGGAGTTGTTTGGTTTTTACACCTTAACATTTGGGAAATTAGATTTTATACCCTAAAGTTTCATTTCGTTAGCAAAACCCACCCTTTGTTAGTGACTCGCATATGTGGCTGTTAAATACCACGCTGGCAGCTTACGTGTAATTTTTTTTTTTTTGTTGCCAAATCATACTCCCAAAACGCGTTGGCTCCACGTATCTTTGATTTCCACGACACCTGGGTTACTGATCTACGCCGTTTTGGCTGAAATCAAAACACAAAACAAGTGTTGCGGCACCATTTCACTAGAAATCAAAAACCCATTCACAAACTTGCTGATGCTCCCCAATCCCCACTCACCCAGCCCTCTTTGGTTCATCCTCTTCTGTCAGGTTCTTCTCTTGTCAGAATATAAACTAACAGAGAGAGGCAAAAAAAAAAAAAACTTTGCAAAATGAGAACTACCATATGACCAAAAATTTATGCAGAGAGGCCAACAGTTTCACGAGTTACAGAGGGCATTTTAGCCCTTAAGGATGCCATTTGTACCGAAATACTCAAAACAAAAAAAAACATTACTGAAGCAAGTACCTCCATGGATTTCATCTCATCTAGCACAGTCAGCTCTCTTAATCTAAGGTTTCGTTTTGTGAACCTTGTAGAATTAAAAATTTTGAATTACTAACAGTTATTGCAGATGGCTCCCCACAAAGCCTCTCCATCTTGTTTGTTCCAGCTCGCCGGCGATGGTGAGAGATCTCTTCAGATCGAAGGCGATGGTTTGGGAATTTAGTTTTTGGTGAAATGGGGTCATTGCTAGCTGATATTGTGTTTTATTTTCGTCCAAACGGCGCTATTTTGGAAGCTGCTTGTAGCGCCATGGTGTTTTCTTTTAAACGACTTTGTTTTGAAGTGTGATTTGACCCCAAAAAACAAAAACAAAAATACATATCAGCCATTAGCGTGTCATTTAACAGCCACGTAAGCGAGTCACCAGTGAAGGGTTGAGTTTTGCTAACGGAATGAAAGTTTAAAGTATAAAATTTAATTTCTCAAACATTAGGGTGTAAAATCTAAACAACCTCAACGTTAAGAGCATACTTTGCAATTTATCCTTTTTTTTTAATGTAATAATAGAATAATAGTTTTTTTTTTTTTATAATAGAAGACTAGTTGATAACTAATAAGAACAGATACTCTAACAAACTAATAAGAAAAATTAGAGGAAATATATCCTAATATATGATATAAAATTAATTTACTAATTAGTGAGAGTTGCCACTTGACGTAACCAAAGCTTTTAAACTCTACTTTTATTATATAGTATATGATATTAATTTCTACATAAAAAGTAAAAGAAGAGAGAATTGTTATCATATAATTTATCAAGTTGTTCTCTAGACCTAACAAAAGGTAAAACATCAATTTTTTGATAAGGTTTTCCGTCAAATCAGTTTGGAGGAATTCCTTCCAAGTTTCAACCCACGATGGTTTATAAAATGTTAAAATTATGTGTATTATTTAAATAAGTCATATGATTTATTTATAAAATTATATAATGAAAAGTACACCTAGATAGTCCTTTTTAACCACCACGGAATAGATTAAATAAGGTTTCCTCCAAAATCATTTGAAGGTAAACAACTCTAAAAAAAAAATAATAAAAATATTTGGAGGAAAACCTTTTCCTCAATTTTTTACCTCATTAAATAGTGAAAATGGATACCCATGTATTTTGGAGAATTAGTTTGTTCTCTCAGATGATTTCCTTCTTGAAACGGAATGAAGACTTCAATTTATAAAGGTAGGAGAATTAAAATTCTCATATAGAATTTATAGTATGTAATAATAATAAAAAATAATATTAAAAAAAATAAAAAGGAGATGGCTTGGCTAATAAAAATCAGAAAATCACATTATTTTTAATATGAGTATCGAAACATCAGAAAGACGCAAATCTTTAAAATACAACCATTGTTGTTCTCCCTTTTACTTCTTTTTAGTAGGATAAGAGGCCATTTTGTAGATTCCACATATCCCTTCAGGCTTGCCATTATTTCTCTTCACCCTTATGTAACCTTTTTCTCCCCATTTTGGTCCCCATGAATTCTTCACAATGATGTAATCCAAACCCTTTGATGTCCCATATCCAACCGCAGTAACACCATGATCTAGCTCAGTTCCACAATGGCCATCAAAAATACCCTACAGATTCATCAATATGTCATTTATACTAGAGTTGGGAGATTGATAAATATAAACATCCAGGCATATACGAGTAATTATTCATTGCAGGTATGTTGTTGAGTTCATAGTAAGCTTACCCCACTATAGAATTGAAAGTCTCTACCAGAAGCCTCAATAGCCACACTGAGGGGCTGGTTTGCGAGTGCCTTCAAAAGGCTTTGTTCATTGTTTTGGGGCACGTCATGGTAGCCACTTATGGTCACTACATCCAATTTTCCCTGATAAAAAAGAAAAAAGAAAAAATGTATTGGTGGCTAGGAATTTTGATTTTCGTAAAAAGAGTAAATAAGATCAATTTAATTGGATGTTAGCAAATTAGCATATATATACTTGCCATGTTCCACAAAATATGAACGAAATGAAATTAAAAATCATTTTATCAAAAATAAATTAAAATCATCAAATTCGGTAGACTTCAACTCTTCAAGTGATATGTAAATATATTTAAATTACTATAATGTTAGCTTAATTAGGGGATTACTGTAATAAACGGGTCGACTGCCTTAATATTATACAGCTCATCCAAAAAAAAAAATCTATTATTATACAGGGCCCATGTAAAAGTTTTGATGATGGGCTTTGATGAAACCTCTCTCTTACCCAAACCTGACCATTAATTTGTAAAGCTCTCAGGCCTAGGCCTAGACTCACGGGAAATAAAAAAGACTTAAAATATGGCTTTTCTACTCACCCTTTTCATCTCACAAGTCCCTTCTTCCATGAGGTAAGGGTAGTCTTCTTCTTTATGAATTCCTCCACTAGAGACGATGTAAGCAAACGCATAATCCATGAGACCCCCATTGCAGCCACTATTGAACTTTGTGTCACAATCAATTAGCTCTTGCTCAGACAGTGAAGTCAAATTTCCTGTAACGATTTGGTTTATGCCCTCAACTGCAGCTATGGTCGAAAATGCCCAGCAACTACCTGTGTATTCCCAAAAATTTTGTCAATCAGGATATTAGCCATGACAAGGCGCACCTAGATTAGGTTCACTTAATTTAGATATTCTTAAAAAGTTGAATGATTACAGTCAACATGAATTTGATGCGTGGGATCGAATATAACCATGTAAATAAAAACACCTATGATAATAGTAATTAATAAAAAGCAAGCCTAATAGGCCATAGGACAGAGTGATAGGTCCCACAATTTGTCCCTAAAACTAGTTGATATATGTCAACATGAAATCATGAATTCCACTTATATAAAGTTTAATATCCTAAAGTAATAAGAATGTCTAGAGTATTTTATATATATGGAGAATACTATGTGTGAAAAAAAAAAAAAAAAAGTATAATTGTAAACTTTTTTTTTTTTTTTGAGGAACTAATTGTAAACGAATTTGAAATTATCTTTTGCAAAACTTATTACATGATCATTTATAAGATTATTTATATGTATTATTATTTTTATTTAAATAAGTCAAATGACTCGTTGAAAAATTGATGCGACTAAAACTACGTATAAGTACTTACCACATGAGCCCTGGTTCTTGATCTTAGTGACAGCTCCTTTCTTCCTCCAATCCACAGACTTGGGCAAATCCGTGACATCTCTATAAGTGAATTCTTCTGGGGACTGCCTCTTCTTAGGCAAGGCATCGTTCAGCCCCAGATACATATTTTTGAATTCTTCATGGCTCAAATCTGCAAACTCATTTAATCCAAGCCAGTAGTTACTAACCTTTTTATTAGTGTCGTCGATGTGTTCCAAATTATCCTTAAAAATCTCAAATCTATGCAACTTTTCCTCAATACTCTCATAAGTTTTGCTGTGTTTTGACATCCACGATTCAAAGAGCTCAATGAGTTTACCAATGGATGTCAAATCGTTTTGCGAATAGCCCACGATGGAGAAATCGTGAGCTAAAGCAGAACAAGCCAAGAGGCATGCGGAGCAGGCAATGAGTGCCTTAGAATATGAAGAAAGAACCATTTTTTTTAGCTAGGGTTATAGTAGGTTTTTTCCTGAATAAGGGAGAAGAAAAATGAAGGGGTGGAGATCAAGGGAAAGATGGGGATCGTCTTTATAGGTTATGTTTCATATGTTTCTTTCAAGTAAAGTTATTAGAATTCTCCTCTGAATACTGAGTCTTTAAGCTTGGTTCTTTTAGCAGGCTTTGAATCAAAGCATACGATCATGTGCCTTAATAATACAGCAGATGACCAACTCTATCGTGTGTTATCATATTGCACGACAGAAGTTTCAATGAGTCAGTCACAAAAATTACATTCACGCAAAGGGCTCCCCAATGGAGAAAATCCATTTAAATATAGTATTTCATTAACTAAAAATGAATATGTTGCTACGTAATTTTAAATTATATATCCTTTTTCAATTGTAAAATCAGATATCATTTTTCAATTAACGAAGATTTTAGATTATGTGTCACTGTATGTGTGTGTATATATGAGGATAAAAAAGTTCTTTTTTTTTTTTAAAGATAATTACAGTATACTGCTAACCCTGAAACTCGAATCATTTCCCTCCAAATTCTCAAACACTTTATTTATAATTAAAAGATATCAATTCATCTACAAGACCCTTAGCATAGGGATGAAAAAGTTCATTATGAAATTTTAAATTTTTGATATAGACCCCGTACTAACAATTTAATAAATAGTAATCAAACAGACGATACAATTACAATAAAATCAACTATAAGTTTGTCGAAAAATTATTGTATGCTCCCGGAATACCATAAATGTGTATTCCTTCCTCTCACATGAATAGTGAGTCCTACTAATTAAATTCATGATAAAACCCACCATTTATGTGAGAAGAGAGAGTACGTACTCTGAGAGTACCTAATAATTTTTCAAGTTTGTTACCACCACAATCCAAAAGCAATAAAAACAATAAAAAGAAGATAAAGAGCACATATAATTGTTGACAAAGTAAAAAACTTTTGAAAATCCCCTAAAAGAAAAAACCACTCTTGCATATCCTACCCACGAGAAATTTAACTATTGAAGTAACAGATACAAATAATATAAACTTACAAAACCTTTGTAAATAAACTCTTCCCACAACCTCAACAAACAAACTGTGGACCTCCCATCACATTAGCTCCAGAACTCTGAAATTCTTGTATGCAATCGACAAAACTCTACTGGTACTCCAAAGAATTCTTTGAAGGGATACCCCAATGAACTCAGTAGCTAGTAACGGGTATGTATCAATGGTTTGAATGAGAAACTCTATAAGAAACTCAATCTATAGCAAAAAAGGAAAGGATTTTATGAAGTTTTGACACAAGAATTAGCCAACATAACTTAAATTACAAAATTCACCTTTCAATTCTATTTCCCTAGCTACTAGGCTGATCATCCATGCGGTAGCGCACACAATCATTTCAATCCCTAGGTATTGAACATAATTGATAATTCAGCATATATACAAATATATGTGCGTTTGGCAAAAGTTTTTTGCTTTTTTATTTGTGTTTCAGTCGTTTTTAAATATATAGCTTTTCTTCTTCTTTTTTTAAACTAATTTTTAACTTTTTGCAATACTTTTAGCGTAAAAGTCACCAATAACTACATTTGTTAAACAATATACAAATAAGCTATACCAAAAACTACTGATGATACTAAGGCTTTAAGGAAAGGAAAATTGTTATCATAACTTGTTCTTTTTTACTTGATATTTAGGAAATTAAATTACTACTTGCATGCGGATGAGCAACAATGGTTACGAAATTCATTAATGTTGCTTATGGATTTATATCATACTGACCGACTTGAGTTCATCATAATAAGCAGAAACTTTAAAGTTTAAACACTCAACTTTTCAGAAAACATAATACAGAGACAGAGAGAAAGATGTACATTTGGACTCAACCACTGTACTACCTTTTTACCTCAATACTTTGGTGATTGCACTTTAATACTGTGTCTTTGTGTGCAGTCACTAAAGACGCTCTGAATTTGAAAGACTGTATATTTACCTCACTGGAGCTGATAGCATGTCAAAAAGACAGAATAGAGAACTGAAAAGTATTAAAGGCAAGCTCGTACAGTTCCCAATAATAACAAATTACAAGGTTATCAAAAAAACAGTAATAACAAATTACAATCTTCCACTAAAAAAATTACAAACCATCATTTTCTACCGCTACAACCTTACCAGCACTCAAAAATCATATAAGAGAATGTGGGGATACAACTTTATTAATTAAAGTATAGAGTCGATTGTAAATTGTTATAAAAAAAAAATGATAAATTTATGTGAAAATAATTTTCATGACTACAGAAAATCATTGCAAAAGTTAGTCTTGTATATTGATTATAACTATAAACATTCGCAAAGTTTCATAAATAAATAAACGTTGGCAAAGGAATTGGCAACTGTACAACTTTTTGAATGGCCTTTACTTTTCAGTTTACAGTGAATTCAGATTTTGTATGATCTCCTGCAAATCATATATTGAAGATAATGAATCGGTTTCTTGACGAGGAAAGGCAATGATATAACTGTTGCACGTCTTTTTAGAATTTTCGGACAAATAATACACAAGATGCTGCTCCGTATCATAATTCATAACTCCACCATGAAACGTTGTTTTCTCATCATCTTATATTTGTTAGGAGAATGAATATGTATTAGTCAGATGACTCAGATTATTAGGAGTTAGGGACCAAAATCTTTAGTTGCATTCCGTATTATCCATTAGCTTCATTTGGCGTTAGAACTTAGAAGAAGAAGAAGATGATGAAGAAGTAGTAGTAGTAGTAACAGTGAAGAACTATACAAAATCAGTAGAATATGTGAAAGTAGCAGTATTTGCAATGTGTAGCCACTTATAATGCTTTTTATCTTCTTAAAAAATTTTAATAACAAAATAGTAGGATTAATAATTTATTAGGCAGTCCTATGTTGCTAATTGCTTTTGGGCTGTTCAACGAAATGCCCACATATAACTCAAATATTATTGCCGCTATAATTAAGCAAAGTTTGGTCTCATCACAATTAGTAAGTTTTTTAATGGTTACATATAACCCAATAAAATTTGGATTAAAATGAAATAATTGTGTAATCTCTGTATATAGATCATTAACAATTTTTTTTTAATCTAAACCTTAAAAGGGATCAAACATAACAGTTGGTTTTGTGAACTAAATTGTAATTAGGTCGAACCACCAAGGATGAACGATAACTTCTCCTTTATTAAAATAAATACATCCTACATCATTTATCCTTACGTAATTAGTGTGAACTCCTAATCATGATAAAGCACATCAGGTCTAAATTAACTAACCTGGATTATGGATGGTAAAATGTTTCACCCAATATGACTTGTCTCACATACCTTTTTCCTTTCCTGAATAAAGAATGAGGTGAGGACAAGTTTTGATCGCTATGCCTCGTTATAAGTGCATTTGTATGTGAATGTGTCTGTATATAAATTTGTTGAATAATAAATAACATCTGATTGATACGAAATTTAGCAAGCATATTAACTACTAAGAATATAAAAAACTTATAGTCCAACAATGAGATATTTTAAAAATTAATCTAATAAAAAATTATTTATATGATGTAATATTGCTTAAAATACTTCAAAAACAGATGTTCATGATCTAATTCTATTCGACTTGTTATCATCCCAAACTTATCTTTTATAACATTTTTTTTCCAACAATATTTATAATACTATGATGCAACCATTCATACACTCAAATTTACAATTTACTAACTTGTGCGGTGGTGAATAATCAATGAAAAACTTCATAATTGCACAAGATGCAAAATTGGAGGTACAATGGGGTGTCTCTAGAATTTTATTATTATTATTTTGGCGGTCTTTCATAGCACTTGTCTTTGTTGTCGATGGAGATGGGCCTGCTCCAACGAGCCCAGCTTGTATAAATAACTAGTGTTGCACTGTTCTGTCCCTCTGACCAAGGCCATCTGATCTTTACTGACAAAATCTAAATTACTAAATTGATTGGCCGTTTAAAGGAATTAATTATGGGGATTTTGAGGGAATCGCCTAAGTTAAAGTACCCTTCACAACAGTGACCACTCAACCTCAAAAAAAAAAAAAATTGATAATTGATAAAATAAAAAACGACAAAAGAAGTAGGTGTGTGCCCCAACCTATTCCCAAGGCTCGTAATAGATACCACCCAACCTGCACGAGTGCATTCTGACTTGTCTTGTCTCTCTCAACTTTTCACCCACAAGAAAGCCACCCTTCTCACGTGTGCATATAATTCTTCATTAATTACTTCGTTAAAAGCAAACGCCGTATAATAGAAAAAAGACAACATTAATTTTAGTTAATTAAATCAAAATTTACTTATATCTGGATTACGTAAAATTACATGCATACAATATGTAAACTAACATTAGTATTATTCATTCTATATTCAGTTTTTTTTTCGTATTTATAGAATGAAAAAAGAAAAGATGATAATTATTGTATATGAAAAAAAATAATTAAAAATAAAAATAAAAATAATATTTTAATGAAATGCAGTTTTTTGTGTCCAGTTAAGCTGGACACTAAATACAAGTCATATTCATAAAATAAATAATTTAATATAAAATATTTTAAAATAAAAAACGTAAATTCTTGTCGACAAAAAAAAGAGGAGATTGTTTATCCAACTATTATATGGATCGATTCATAGATTATTGTAGCCAAGGCCCTGATGCAAATTCCGGAGTATTAAATGGTCAGGTACGGATAAAAAAAGTGAGCATCTTAATTAGGAGGAGCCAAGGCTGAGGTCGCCTTGGATTCCCAGACAGATGGCACACTCTCTATATGATTGAGTTGCTTACTTGCTTTACGCATATTCGTATTTTTCAAAAAATCCACAGAGCTTCATAAGACGACGACTGACTAGGTTTCTATGACATGTCCCTGTATTTTATTATACAGAAACACATTAACTCATCAATTTTTCAAAATATTTTATAAAAAATTAAAAATTTTACAACTTTTTTAATTCGTTATAAAATTTAAAAAAAAAATAGTATAATATTGTATGCCTTTAAGGCATATATTTGTAAACTATTTTTAAAAATTTTCTATAAAAAAATAATTAACTATTTTGACAACTTTCTCAACTTTTTATAAAAAAAATTTTAAAATAAATAATTAATGTGTGCTCGGGTTCCCCACACACACATATGTATATATATATATATCTCATAGGGCGGTTGTGGGAGGCTAGACCTAGACCAGGTCGGTGCTGCCAGGTCCTTCTCTGACCCGTTCATTTATTACTATTACTACTACAACTTTTCTTATGTGACTCCTCCATCTCCTTGCTCTGTAAAACCCTCAAACTTTCTTTCAATACTACTATTGCCCCAGCCCTAAAATTTCATTTTATTCTCCACCGTGCAACATGCAATCAGCTTGACGTGTATTTGGTTTCTTTTCCTTTTTCTTTTTTTGCTGAAAACTTTATATTTGTTTATGGAAACATTTATTGCAGCGCTGGTTTAAGATCTTTTTATATAAAAGAAAAATAATAATTACATTTTTTTTATGGTTCCTAGTAACCACATTAGCTCTTGTAAAGTATTACAAAATACAAAAAGTAGATTATTTTACACATTTTAACCAAAAAAACTCATATTAATGGGTATAAATTTGTGTATAAATGCACAAATGTTAGAGCAACAACATCAGTCCAGTTAAAATCATCTAAACTACCAATTTTACACATTTTGAGCTAAAAAACGCACACATCAGTGGTGTAAAAACATGCAAAATTGTGCAAATCCATCTCTGAGCTACAGTAACCGTGTATATTTTCACGGTTACTGTAACTCGTTTATAGATTATTTTATTAATTTTCATTCGCTCGTTTTTTTCTCTCTCTTCTCTGTGCTCAGCAAACAGTTAACTGCTCATCTTCTTCTTTTTCCTCAGATGCACACAAACACACCCACACACAAACCCATCCACGCAGACAAATCAACACAACACAGAGATACACTTGCTCAAAAAAAAAAAAAAACAGAGATACACAAACAAGATCGGTGCTTGGATCGGAGCTCGGAGCTTGTGGAACGGAGCAGATCAGAGCTCGGAGCTTGGATCGGAGCTTGGAGGTTGTGGAACGAAGTGGATCGGAGCTTGGAGGTTGTGGAACGGAGCGGATCGGAGCTTGGATCGGAGCTTGGAGGTTGTGGAACGGAGCGGATTGGAGCTCGGAGCTATGGAGTTTTTCAGGCAAGAGGGAGAGTTGATTCGAAGGGAGAGTTTTTCAGGGAGAGGGAGAGTTGATTCAGAGAGAGTGTGGGTATAGAGAGAGAGAGAGAGAGAGAGAGAGAGAGAGAGAGAGAGAGAAATGGGTAGAGAGAGAGAGAGAGAGAGAGGCGCGTATATATATAACGGTAGTTAGAGAAATAATAAAAAAATGTGAGAAAATTGATTATTTAATTAAAAGATGTGTAAAATAGATTAACTGATGTGGGTGTTTTGTAAAATTGAACGTGTAAAATAGAAAAAGTAGGTTTTTAGTCTAAAAATGAAGGTGTAAAATGAATGAGCTGATGTGGTTGCTCTTACAGTAATCGTGCATATAGGTAACTGTAGCTCTTCTATACATTATTTTAGTATTATTTCTTTCCCCTCACATTCTCTCTTCCGCTTACTCTCTCTCTCTCTCTTCAACTCATAAAAATATTATTTATATAAAATATAATGTATAATAGATGAACTAATGTGGATATTTTGTAAAAATGACGGTGTAAAATAGAGAAAGGTAATTTTTTTGTGTAAAACAGACGGAATCTTTTAGAAGAACTAGTGCAGTTGCTCTTATATTTTTCATAAAAAGTGTTTAAACTTTATATATATATATATATATATATATAGTTTATTAACAATTGTCTTAAACATACGGTTAACAAGACCCTTTATTTATTTGTTTAAAGTCAACAAAATTACCACTGTGCACCCTTGGTGCGGTGGTCACTTCATAAATATAGGTGTTTGTGGGGTGTGGGGGGCAAGGGCTAAGGTTTAAGTCTCCAGAAGGGAGTTTCACACACATATACACTTAGATTAAGTTAGAGTAGAAATTATATCTTGTATAAAAAAAATTAAAAATAAATCAACAAAATTACAATTACATACAAAAAAAAGTGAGACGCACGTTTATGTGAGTGGGATGATAGAGTATTAGCAATATGTTGATATTCCCTTCTGGTTCTCCATTTTAGAAAGATACTACTGTAGCTGTGTATGTTAATATTTAAATAAAAAGTGAAAGAAATTTAAAAAAAAAATGAATGAAAAAATGATATAAAACATTTAAATAAAAAAAAAAAAAACGTTAAAAAAAAAAAAAGCTAAGGTGCCTGTTTTGAAAAGTGGCTAGTTATAATAGAAAAAGTCAGTTCTGACTTCTGATCCTAAAATAGAAAAAAATAATAAAAATAAAAATAAATGCAAATGCCCTAATATATCACCTCCTCATATAATACTATATATATACTACAAAATGATAGTGTACGATATTTATGATATTCCCATAATATTTTAACTTTTATAAAAAAAAATTAATAAAAAAAGTGCTCCTAGTTCCTGGGTTTCTTCTATATATGTACAACAATATCAATTACCAAAAAAAAAAAAAATTATCGTTAAGACATTTAAAAAATAAGTGTAAATACATTTTTAATCCTTACATTTTGGTTTTTTTTTTCTATTTTAACCCCATCATTTTAATTTCACCACTTTTAGTCCCTAAATCAATTAACGCATGTTATTTTGGTCATTTTCGTCAGTCAACAGACAAAAATATCCAAGGTAACAAATTGAGTGCACTGCTGGTACATCAAATGCTAACATGGCCAATGAAAATCTATTATTATTATTATTATTTAGGTAAGAACACAAGAACTTGTTCTTCATGTTCTTCCCGAATCCAAGAACAACCAAACCCAAAACAAGAGCACAATCAAACCCAGAACAATGCAAAATTTCATACAAAATCCCTATTCTCCACCAAAACTCCAGAACATGAAAAAATCATCAAACCCAAACCCACATGAGAAAACCAACCTAGAAAAATTATCAAACCTCCAACCCAGAACATGAACTTCATTCTTCATGTTCTTCTCCAAATCAAGACAAACCCAATTGACTAACCCACTCAAAATCAATCTCAGCACAAAAAATTCCAACACAATCAACATTGAAAGCTCTAGGAAATCAAATCCATAAATCCAAAAAAATGTACAAACACAAACAAACCCAGCATTTGCCATTAACAATAACACCCCGCCGATCAACAACACCAAATCCGCTGTCAATAAACCCAAATCTGCCATCAACAACACAAAAGCACCAATTTTCTCTACCTTCCTTCTCCGGCGGAAAACTCCTAATGCAAAGCGACCTCGACTACTCCGATCCGGGGCTCCAACGCCATCGTTGCTACCTCAAATATTTTCATCTGTTGACTGGCAGACTTGACCAAAATAATACGCGTTAATTGATTTAGAGACTAAAAGTGGTGAAATTAAATGGTAGGGACTAAAAGTGTATTTATGCCTAAATATAATCTCATGCACGTATTCAGCTACGTCATAGCCGAGTTTAAGGTTAGCATTGCACCACGTCACAAACGAAGATCCAAAAGGCAAAAGCTTGAAGTATGTCACGTCATTCATTACCTAAAGTTGCCATTCGGCTTTCCTCAAAATTTTACGCCATTGTAGTCACCAGGCTCGGTCACACAAGCTCATTGCTATCCCCCAACCCAAGTGTTAAATTTATTTACGTTTGATCATTATCAACTTCACCAATCCCGGGAACTAGAATTATCATTGTGCGCACCTAATCCTTGGCTAGTGGGCTTGTTGATTTGTTGGGCTCACCATTTATTTATTATAGTAGACTTATGGATATCCTACAATAGGAAGCTCATTAGGATGAGAATTAAAGCTTGTAATACTACCGACTAGGTCGCCCAAACAGTCTTGCTCTTAGGTTTCTTCTCTCTTCCTCACACTCTCTAGTTCTTTTTCCCTATAGTGTCCAACCATTTTCTCTTTTGCTTTTCTCTTATTTATAGCCTTCCCTTAGTGGGCTAGCTATGATTACTTTTAGCATTTCTCGTGCGGGTGGGGTCCACTAGAATTATTCTTGATGTAATGGGGCCCCACTTTGAAAATAAGGACTCTATCTTTGGGACTTGCTCCAGACGTCGAACGCTTCTCGGTGGCAGTATCCCTCAGGCCATTATCGAGGTACATTGGGATAGAACCTGAACAGGATCAAACCCCTGAGGTCCTAACAATCCCTGGCTCAAGCTATCGAGCAACATAGATTGGGCCCACTGTGGAACCATCATCCACCCCATAACATTTAGACCTATTGGTAGTGGGTCAATAACCGTACAATCATGAATTTCACAAATATGTAAAAATATATATAATTAAATAATTAAAAAACTTAATTTATAATGTTTGATCTATAATGTTCAATTCAATCTATTGATGGAAAAACTGAATACTACTCTTATGTGTTGAAGGAGGACCGGTTTTCCTTCTTCAATTAGTCTTCACTTATCCATCAAAGTATGTTAACTAAACAAAACTTTTCTATTAACCAACCACGTCCAAATTCTTAAGGATATGAAGTTACATTCCCATTAGACCTCTAATTAATCATATCTACATTATCATATGGGAAACCAAATTCATTTAGTCTTACACCAACTTCCTCTGTAGTTTATACAGTGATACTGTTAAGTTCTAAAGATTTAAGATTAAATATTTAGATTCCAATTTTATGTATGATGGCAAACCAAGAACAAAAATATGTCTAGATTAGGTGTTAGACATTGTTCAAGATTGTACGAATTAAGATTTAAGAACATTCAAGCTGTAGAAAGAAGAGTTCAAGTTCAGTGAAGCTCAACCGATTGAAATTTAGATTCGACCGATCAAAAATTGCAGTAAATCAAATTTTGCAAAATTTAATCAAGCGCAAGCTTGCGAAAATGTTTAAGGTTTCAGTCCAACACTTCTAGATATAAAAAGAAAACTTT
This sequence comes from Castanea sativa, assembly GCF_040712315.1. Lineage (NCBI taxonomy): Eukaryota > Viridiplantae > Streptophyta > Magnoliopsida > Fagales > Fagaceae > Castanea > Castanea sativa. The sequence continues at coordinate 15,606,786 of NC_134013.1, read as the reverse complement.
AACTACGTTTTGGAGACTCTTGGAAGACTTGTGAGTTACTCCTGTGAGATCTGAGAAGTTCTGTAACCTTCTAACTGTACAAGTGTCTACCGGAACAAGATTTACAATCAAGTGCTGGTGGAATCTAGTTGCTGCAACAGGATCAACAACAACTATGATCTGAAACTTTTGAGTGAGATCTCAAAGTCATAAATGTGGGAGCTTGTGTGCTGTAAATTTAGTTGAAGTCTACTGAATTTGATTATTTTATTTTATTTTTGATAAAATGATTTTTAATTTCATTTTGTTCATATTTTGTGGAACATGGCAAGTATATATATATATATATGCTAATTTGCTAACATCCAATTAAATTGATCTTATTTACTCTTTTTACGAAAATCAAAATTCCTATCTACCAAAACATTTTTTCTTTTTTCTTTTTTATCAGGGAGAATTGGATGTAGTGACTATAAGTGGCTACCATGACGTGCCCCAAAATAATGAGCAAAGCCTTTTGAAGGCACTCGCAAACCAGCCCCTCAGTGCGGCTATTGAGGCTTCTGGTAGAGACTTTCAAGTTTCAATTCCATAGTGGGGTAAGCTTACTATGAACTCAACAACATACCTGTAATGAATAATTACTCGTATATGCCTGGATATTTATATTTACCAATCTCCCAACTCTAATATAAATTGGCTTATAATCTTATGCATATGCGTAGATATATTTAAAAAATACACATTAAAATACATAGTATAATAATTTTACATATATAATTTGAATATTATTGATAAATTTTTTTTAACTCTTTAAAATGTATTCTAAGAATGTTATTAGGTAAAAAATGTAAATTGTCCATTATTTAAATATTTTTATGTTCATTAATTATAGACTCTTTGGTTTTTGTACACAATAACTCACTTGAATGGATATTTATAATTTGGTCTCACATTTGATTCCAAAATTAAGAAATAAAACTCTCTAAAAATAAATAATTTAGGACACATGGCGCAAAATTGGACTTCAATTGTAGAATCTAATTGGATTTTCTCTAAGTTTTACCTATTAATATATACTAGCTTGTAACCCATGCATATGCATGGATATACTTAAAAGATACACATTAAAATGCATAGTATAATTCTTACATATATAATTTAAATATTATTGATAGTCATTCTTATATATTTTTTTCAACTCTTTAACAAATCTTGTAAGAATGTTATTAGGTAGAATGTAAATTGTCAATTTTTTAAATATTTTTATGTTCATTAATTCTAGACTCTTTGATCTTTGTGTAGAATAACTCTTTTGAATAGAGATTTATAATATGATCTCACATTTGATTTCAAAATTAAGAAATAAAACTCTTTCTAAAAATAAATAGTTTAGGATATGTTTAATTGAATTTTAACAAATCTACTATTAAATTGATTTTTCTTCTTCTATCTTTCATGTTTGAAAAATTTTCAAAAAATAAATAGCTATATGATCCATTGATATTTTTAGTTTTAGTAATTTAAAATTATATGTAAAAAATAAATTTATAGATCAAATAGTATATAACATTCGATTGATACAAAATTTGACACACATGTTAGGACATAAAGAATATACAATCTAAGAATTATATTTGTAAAATATATAACAATATTAATTTTTTTTATTGAAAATGATAACTATTTGTTACAACCATATGCTCTTTATATTTGTAATTTCTACGTATTTGTATAACTCGGAAAGGAAAACACATGTTGCATATAGACTAAATTTATCAGGATGGAATATTACTATTTGTTTGGTGCAAATATCGAGACCAATCAATGGTCTAAGGTCTATCAGAGACGTTTAACATAGGAGTATTAAAATAGAAGAGGTAGGGCATGTAGGCTCATATAATTTTTTATATAGGGCAGCAGTCAGTATATCCTAGCTGTTGTTATTTTTTGCTTGACTGAGTCACTAAGATCAGAACGATTCTAATCATTTAAGGGGTCCGGTAGGCACATTTGAAATATTTTAAAAAAAATTTAAATATTTATATATATTTTTTCAATTCGCAAAAAAATATTTTAAAAAATAATTAATTATTATACATTATCAAAATCCTTATTTAAAAAGCCTGATCATATTACAAGTGCAACGCCGACGTGTTTGATGATATGCTCAATTGTCTAATTATTGAAGGAATACCTACACAGAAAGTGTTTTGCGGAACATAAAAATTAAAGATCCCCATTGTTTTTTTTTTAAAATAGAAAATTTTATGTAAGCAAAACACATTAATTGTTCAAAACTCCATGGTAAAGAAGTCATACAATGACTCAATGAGCAGTGTCTATTCTCCTTAGATCATTGTCAAACGCCTGCCTAATAAACATTGGACAGTGCAAGTATTCCTTCACTTGCTCCTCCTGCCCTCTTCCTTCCTTGGCTAAAGCATTTGCACTTGCACTAGCCTTGCGGAAAGGATGACACAGAAGCACAGACAGCCCGACTTTCTAGCTCCAATTCTGTATAATCTCAATTACTAATTTCAATTAGTAACATGAATTTGAAATAATTTATTTGCGAAGGGTTTGAACCAAGATTTTCAGATGAGGGGGTTAGAAAACTCTATTTTAAGGGTCTATTTGGGATCCATTTATTTTGTTGAAACTGAAATTTGTTTGTTGAAAGTACTGTAGATAAATGTAAAAATTAGCTGAAATAGTACAGTGAAGCCCATGAATAGTACTAAAAAGTGCAGTGGGCTCATAAATAGTAGTAAAAATAAGCTGAATATTAAAATAAATAATAATTTTCATCCAAATCTAAATGCACACTAAATTGTCAAGTAGTAAAAAAAATATAGTTATCAAGATCTAATTATTAGTTATTAAATGATAAAATGAATGAAAATTCTCAATTTGAGGGGCTCTTCTTAATCTTTTCTCCAAATATATTCTATCTAAATTTTTTTTCTATATCTATACTATCATCTTTGATGAGATAAATATGGATAAAGATACCTCTCATCATAACAAATAATTTGCGTAAGAATATATCATTTCTTGCTATGAAGCTCACAAAGGAGTTGTGCATATTGTTATACGAACCGCTGATTTTGTAATCAGATGAATTTAGTTGTAGACATGGGATTCAAGTCCATAACCTGAATTTCAATGTACGAGATCTTGTAGAACTTACCAATGAGGCCTTATCGATTAGTATTACATAGAAAACAAATTAATTATAAACACTAATATAATTGGATTTGCTATTCATAAACAAACTTGGAATTTGCAATCCCAGGTAAGATTGGTGCACGATCATGAGATCCTTTTCTACTGGCTATCGCAAAAACTGTATTTCTTTGTAAAAAAATGTTGCTTGTACAATATTTGAACTTGTAACTTTCAATTTGCTCTTTTGATTTTGGTGGGAAAAAATATTTTTATTAAGGGAAATGTTAATGAATGCCCTAAGGGCATTTGTTAGTGAACTATTTTTGGAAATTTTTTGTGAAAAATGAGAAAAAAACAATTAATATTTTGGTAGTTTTTTCAATTTCTTATAAAAGTGGTATAAATTTTTTCCTAAAAATGGTTTATTTACAATTACTATAAAGGAACTTGTTAACATGACCTTTTTTTTTTTTATCAATATACTATTTTTTCTACACATTTACGCCCACACTCTAATAGAGATCAATAGATACTAATAATTAGGATTTATAAGGATCCTCAATCTGATGGTTTCTAAGGATCCTCCCACTCTTGCTTTCCTAGGATTTCTTAAGGTTTGGTTGGAGACAAGTTGGAAGGTAAAGGAAGGAAAAAGAGGGAGGGAAGGAAAAATATTTTGTTTGGTTGAAGAGAAATTTAAAGAGAAAATCAAAATGGAGAGAATTGTTTTTTCTTAGGTCCACTATTTTTCGTTCCTCCCAAATTAGAAGGAAAGGAGAGAGAAGATAGAGTTCTATAGGGAGTGCCTTCCCTTTCTTTTCTCCTTTACAACATGATACAATTTTCTATTCTTGTTCTTGAATAGTCTATTATTTTCGAGAACTGATTCTAATTACCCAGCCAATCAGCCAATCACGCAGTTTCCTCTCTTGTGAGCATAGTCTAACTTCCTAGATAATGAAGATACAATTTAAGATAATTTTTTAGTATTTTTAGAATACGATGCTGTGATATGTTATCCTCTTGCATGCATAAATATTAGATTCTACTATAAATTTAATTAGTAATTAACTATTTTTTGGGATGAAGGAGTTGCCCGTCGCTACATTCTTGTAGTGCTTAATAATTAATTATTCCAAACTATAGAACGTTTTGCTGACATGATTGCGCAAATTTAGTATGAAGACTGCCATGTTTGTTGAGTATTTACTTGGCACAAACTTAAATTGGCAAAGGTTTGCTACTGACTACGCTTGACTAACTTAAAGGACCATTCTAGTTCAGTTGAAAGAGTAGATCATCAGTAACACTAACCCTAAACTAAATCCTCACACTAATCCTCTTAGTACTATTTTTGTTTCTCTAATTAATGAAAGTGCAGGTATATATATATATAAAAGCACTAGTTATGCACGGAAGCAGTTTATTGTTCATTTCTAAGACATTTCCAAAAATATGAATGACTAAAATAAAAATTTCGGAAAGTGGAATGTTAGGCATACCAAGCCAAACAAATATGAGCAGAACGAGGGGGCCCCTAGCTGAGTTTTTCCGAGTTTGGAATAGTTTTTTATTTATTTATTATATAATTATTTTTTCAGCTTATTAATTTGTTTATAAAATTTTAAAATCTTGTTTTATTATATTTGTAGAGAAATTATTTACTCGTTCAAAAGGGATCATTTGTTATAAGATAATTAAAGTAATTTCATCTTTGAATGTACTTTTATTGATATTTTGTAAATAAACAAATCATCTTTTTTAAATATTAAAAGCATTCACATCGATGTGTATATAATAAAAAATGTGTAAATTTTACACATTTTATCTAAAAATAACCTACATTAATAAATATATAATTATGTAACCCACCTTAAAATAGGCAAAAAAAATTTGCACCGATTATTACAAATTCTCTAATCCACGTAGAGAATGGAATCTAAAGGACAAAAAGTGAAAATGTTGCCAAAATTACGCAGCAACGATAATATCCTTTTACCACGTAGAAAGTGGTATCATATTTTCCTCCACCCTAGAATTTCGAGCTTTTTTTTTTTTTTTTTTTTTTAAGCTCAGCACAGTAATAATAATAATCTCAAAATACACATTATACTAAAAACAAATAAATTGATTGTAATTATATATAAGATTTTATTAACGTGTACTCTAAACATACAATAGTATATTATTTTTTAAAAAAATTTATCTAGAATTGAATAAGTTTTACAATTTTTTTAATTTCTTATAAAATATTTTCAAAATAAATAACTTAATGTATCCCTTTAGTTATCTATTTTTAAAATTAAAAAAATTGTCAATAATTTTTTAATATTTAAAAAAATATTTTTAAAAATAATTAATTATTAGTTGCATGTACGCATTAACAAAATTTATATATATATATATATATAAAAGATTACAAATAGAGCAAAAAGAAAAGAAAGGATTAGGTGATGATGATATCATTGCTCAGAGAGCTACCCTCGTGTTATCTCTGTGACTGTCTAAAAGAAAAGCCTGAGTCTATATCCCCTAAACATATCTATGCTAACATACGCACGCATAAATCTCTGCAACCAACCTCGCATTAACTACACCCCCACCCAACACACACACACACACACACACACATCAAACTTTTATAAAAATAACTTTTCGAAATTTCTTTGGTCTCTGTTTTTGTAGCCTTTCAGGTGAGCCTCTCTAGGTCCCCCACATAACCTTTTATGAACCCAAAATCTATCCCCTCTCTCCTTCTATTAGCTTTTTCCTTCTCCTTTGGTTTCAGTGCTTCTCTTCTCCCCCTATATATTCACATTTCCTCTTCACTTTGCCTATGCATTATCACTCTATTTCTTACCCTCAAAGCACTCACAACACAGACAAGTAAATACTCCCTGGGAAGAAACACACTTGATTTACGTTTGTGTGGACATGTTGACAATGGAAGACGTCCTGCGTGAGCTTGCTGGGGAGGAAATAAACGAGCGGGGTTTGCCACCAGGGTTTAGGTTTCACCCAACTGATGAAGAACTTATAACCTTTTATCTGGCTTCCAAAGTGTTTAATGGAGCCTTTTGTGGTGTGGAGATTGCAGAGGTCGACCTTAATAGATGTGAGCCATGGGAGCTTCCAGGTATGCTAGCTTGCTCCATTTCATCATGGAAAAAATAAAAACTATATGGCCAAGTATATTTGTTTTTACTTTTTCCTTAGCATTCTCATGTATATTTTTCGCTTGATGTGCTTATATATTACCCATGAGAGTTTTATTTTCCCCTTTCTTATGAGAATATAGTACTTCACTATTCATTATTCCTGGAATGAATTTTTTCTCTTTTGGGTGAAACATGTTGTTAAGATTAACTATTTGAGCTAAGCTTTATTATGGTCTACGGTCTTCCTTCATGATCCTGGTTATTGGTCATGTAACTCTCACAAAATTTAACAACCCCACTAATACAAAACTTAACAACCCATTATTTTTATTAAAAATGAAAATGAAAATAAAAATAAAAACTACAAAATAAAAGAATAAAAATAAAAACCTTCATAGGAAATTATAGAACTGAATATTTATTTCTAATTAGTAAAACTAGATTAGAGGATCTTATGGTTTAAGACGAGGTTGTGATTAAACACCTCCCAATGGACATAATAGTTCCACTAATTTCTCCCAAACTAGCAAGGGTTTCTTGACTTTCAACCCAATATATACTTCCAATAATATTTCTCTGTAATTAACAGTTCATGCATCACTATATTTCCGTGAGATTTGTCCTTATCTTTTTCTTCAAGTTGAGTACATGATTGATGATTCTTTAAAAAGAAAAAGTAGAGTACGTGATTCACATATGCTATAATTTAAGCCTAGCCTCCCACCATATATTTTTGGCCAGAAAATCTAACTCCACACCTGCAAAATCCCTTAACCTGCTGACATATCTCAATCACAAATAAATGTGCATTGAAACAGAGAAGAGAAAAAGGGAAGAAAAGTTAAATGTTTGTGTGTTCAGGTCTTCACTTTTAACATGTATTTGTTGGTTTCTGTTTTTAATAGATGTGGCAAAGATGGGTGAGAGAGAGTGGTACTTCTTCAGCTTAAGAGACAGGAAGTACCCAACTGGGTTAAGAACAAACAGAGCAACCGGAGCTGGGTACTGGAAAGCAACAGGAAAAGACAGAGAAGTGTACAGTGCTTCAAGTGGAGCCCTACTTGGGATGAAGAAGACCCTTGTTTTCTACAAAGGCAGAGCCCCACGTGGCGAGAAGACCAAGTGGGTCATGCATGAGTACCGCCTTGACGGTGACTTCTCCTACCGCCACACGTGTAAGGTAATGTAACACCCCACTTCTACATTTTTCCCCCCCACACGTGCGCCGTGAGAATCAAGTTACCTATTTTGCACTGCATATTTGCACTCCCTCTCTCTTTTGTCACTTTCTGGGTTGACTTATTTGTTTTCTTTGGTACTCGTATCTGTGTGTGTGCATGCCAACCAGAACATATATTATAACATTTTCACTTGGATTATTAACCCTCGGGGTAGATTTTGACGTGACTGGAAAAGATTGATTTAACAAAGATCTGTGTGGGTGTCCATGGCCACTATTTCTTATGCTATATTATGCCTTACATGTGATTTATTTACCTTTATACTTTGCTGGGTGCTGCTGCATCACACATATTCAGCCAAAAAAAAAACATTAAAGAGTTGAAGCAACATTAATGGATTTACTAAACATGTACCCGGCCTATTTCAATTTGTCTTTTTTTGTCTTTTTGTGGTATTATTTGTCAGGGTATCTATTATACCGGTTCAGTATACCTACACTTTTCACATATTGCATTTTATGATGTGGACATTAGTGCATGCAATTGGAGTTATTTTGTGCACAAGTGTTGTGAAAAGGGAGTGAGAAAATATTTATCGGATTTATTAGTAGCGTATTGTTTATGAAATGGTTATATTGCAGGAGGAATGGGTGATTTGCAGGATTTTCCACAAAGCTGGGGAGAAGAAAAATCCACTTTTTCAAGGACAAAGCTATCTTCTGGAAGCTGCTTCATCACCCACAAGTGGTTCCTTGCCTCCATTGCTAGAAACCCCAACTACAACTTTATTAGAATGTCAATCTCAAAACTCAATGCAGGATCTCCAAAATCATTTTTTGATCAATCAACAAGAAAATGACCTCAAAAGCCTGATAAACCCAGTTGTGTCTCAATCCCACCTATTCCCAATAAATGGATTTCAAGTCCAACCCTCCCTTTCACCCATTCCCACCACAATCACGAGCAGCACCACAGTCGCGACAAACAAAAACACAGACACCACCAACAACCCATCGCCATCACCACTACCATCGATGCTCTTCAAGTCCCTGCTCTCACATCAAGAGTGCACTTTTAAGGAACACGTGACTATTCAAAAACAGTGCAAGACAGAGGGAAACTTTTCCCATTTCCAACTACCAGCCGAAGCTAACTTGCAATGGATGATGGATAGGACTCTCCCAAACACATATCAAAATCAAAACCCGTTGCTTTTTCAGATTGATTGTGGTTTGCTGGGGCTCTCAGCACTTGCTTCTTCTCCTACTACGGATGCCACTGTTCATGAGATGTCCACTTCAATTGCTTTCAACAGGGCCGGCTTTCAACTGATGTTAGACACTCCAATGAGGATCCATGGAGAATCTTGGCCCTTGGATGCTTAAAATCATCTCTACTTTTAACTTTATATATGGAGTATTCTATTAGTTTTTATACGGATGGCAATCTATAGAATCTATGTGTATGTGCTGTAAATGTAGAGTGCTAAAATTCGTAGTCTATCCATGCACGCATCTATGTATTATTATTGGGACATTTTCTGCAGCTTGAGATTTAGGAGTTGTATTTTATTATTGTACAAAGATTGCTTTCTTTTAGATCTATCTATCCATCTATTTTTGGCCGCTTTGGAAATAGGATTTGGATATTTCCTATAGATTTATGAGGCAGCGAGATTGGTGAACAGGATCTGCATGTTTGATGTGATGCCATGGATGGGATTGGAGGTGACGTCGTTTCCTTTATTTATGATTGATGATGGGATTGGATGATCAGTCACATGCAATGTGATAGTGTGGTAGAGCTTTTTTTTTTTTTTTTTTTTTAGAAGGAAAAGTGTGGTAGAGCTTAGTGAAGCCTGCAGAGCCCTACACTATATAGACCCACAATTAAGGGAGACAAGTGTAAGAATGCACAGGAAACATTAGCTAGCTAGGACGAATTGTGCGTCTCATCATCTCATGCTGTGGCAATCAACTCCTAGTTGGTCGATCTGAAATGCTTTTTACCCATCTTTGTTTGTTCAGCCCCATCAAAGTGCACCAAATGATGCAAGTTCCGTAGTGCATGTCAATGTAAGTTTGTCGCGAGCCTTTCGATTCAGCAGAGTTGATTCAAAAGTTTCATGTATATAGAGCTTGTTTGGTTGTTATGAATGAGAGACCATGCATCATCATCCACCATAATATATAGGCATATATATTTTAACCCTGCCTTTATATATCACAGAAGCAGTCGGTGTGACATTTGATGTGTCTTCACTCTCACAATCTCACTTTTTTTTTTTTTTTTGATGAACACAATCTCACATGTAAGTTAATTCTAAAGGCCCCCACATATGCATGTTTGAGTTGAGACAATGCATGTGTACCGGCATAAATAGAAATTTACTCTTACCTCCCATGCTTATATCTAAAAACCGGACAGGCAAAGAAGATGGTAATATATATAGAATTTTACTAATGTGTGGCCTAAAAGCTACCCAATAATACACCATTTTTTTTTAAAAAAAATTTATTGAAAATTAAAAAAATTTTAGCAACTTTTTTTATTTTTGATAAATTTTTTTTAAAAACAAATTTATTAATATATGATCTAAGAATATATATTAATCGGACCTATATATATATATATATATTATCCATTGCATTTGATAATTGATATTTGATAGTCTCTCCTTTAATGGATAATGGAGGTGAATATTGAATACAAGCATGTGAGAGGCACACATGATGAATTTGACACCAGTGGTCCTGTCGTGTAGCCCTGACATGTGCTGTGACTGATAATTTATAGAGCTAGCTAGGTGCTCTATTTTCAGTACTAATCAAGGCACTAGCTTGACCGCCTGGTTGTGACAAATTAGGTACAACATCATTACCGCATAGAAGAAACCATTATCAGTGTTTTGATTTATCATTGCTTCAAATCTTTCAATCAATCAAACAGTTTGCTAAGGAGTAGGGAAAATATGCCCTGTCCTTTATCCATGTTGTGCTAGCCCACGGGTTAAGTTGGGCTTCAAAGTTCAAACAATTACATTTACCCTGATCCACATGTTTTTTTTTTTGGATAACACTGATCCACATGTAGTTGAAGCTACAGAAACAACCACTGGTAACTTTACAAAAATGTAGACAATAGTCCAACTTAAAAAGGTAGTCAATAGTCAAATTCTTAACACTCATGAGCCTAGGGAACGGTTTTAATGGCACATTATGTAAATGTATTGGCCTATAGGACCTACGAATAATTAAATTACAATAGAATTACATCAGCCAATTATTGCGGGTAGCCTTATATCTTTACTTGTGATGATAGAAAAGGCCAAAGCTTGTTTGCAAAATATTAATGTAACTTCATTCATGTGTAGTTTTATTAGTATAATTTTTTTTGTTTTATTAGTATTAATTTTTTTTTTGTTAAGTTATGTGACTTATTTAAATAATATACATAAATAATTTTATAAATTATCACGTAATAGATATGAAAAGATAAATGCCAAACTACCATGAGCAAAATTTTGTCTAATAAAAAATATAATTGTTGGGATTTCAATAGAATTATGCTAGTATCATCAAATTGGGTACAACTTTGACCCACTAACAAAGGTCAATCACAACTCGTCATATGACGAGTTGTAGCACAAAATTGTCCCCTAATTAAGTGGTCTCAGCATTACTCATTTCAATGCAATTCTTAAGTTGCAAAGATGACATCATTGCATACGAAAGAACAAGATACAATAGAACTGTTGATGTAGTTGATTGAACTAATGCAGAATGGTTTTTCCTTATATGCACGAGTGCACAATAACACAAAGGATGAATAGGAATAAACAGCAAGGGTACTGAAGGATTTTTTCTATCTATAAGGAAGTCATCCCAAAAGCATTGAAGCCCTTATTAAAATAATGGAACTGATATCCATCCTGCATCATAATTTCACTCCAAAATCAGTTTTCTTACTAAGTTGCAAATTTGGCAAACTCGGATAAGCATCCATGCTGATGCAGGTACATTAATTAACCCAAACAGAAGCTCCAGAAAGCTTTACACAACTGTAGCCATGAGGATAGAACTAATTGCAGTAATATAGCTTACAATATTTTCTTACTTCTTATAATTCTCCTCCCAACCGTCCTTGATTTGTTTGATCTGAAAGTAAATACTAAGGGTCCGTTCGGTTAGAGAAGTGGAAAAGTAGGAGGATGGAAAATTGTGAGAAGATGAAAAATATTTAGTTTTCCCTCCTGTGTGTTTGGTTGGAGGGGTGAAAAAGTGGGAGGGTAAAAAACTCTTTTTTTTAGTTAGAGAGAAAAATGGAATGATGGAAAATGTAATTTATATAAATTGACTATTATACCTTTGTTACATAATATGTAAAAAATGGATTTATTTGTACTCATTAAATAATATAAAATTTACCACATTATATATATAAATTTTTTTTTAATTATTATTATAATGTAAAAATTAATGTCATGTGGAAAAAAAAAAAACCAAAAAATCAACAAGAAAAAAAAAAGATTAATGAGTAGTATCATGAGGACAATAGATCAAGTCACGTTGAAAAAAAAAAGAGAAGAAAAGCAAAATAAGTTTGAGGGCATTTTTGTAAAAGTGCTACACTAGCACTTTTCTCCCCAAATTTTCCTCCCAATTTGGGAGGAAAAAAAATGTGGACCCAGAAAGAAAACTTTCTCTTGGGTTTTTTTTTTTCTTCCTATTTTCCTTCCCCAACTAAACAGTGAAAAACAGCATTTTCCACCCTATTTTCCTCTCTCTATTTTTCATCCTCCCTATTTTCACCCCAAACGAACACACCCTAAAGGTCCATTTGTTTAGGTGGAAAATAGGAAGGATGGAAAATAGAGGAAGGAAAATAGGGTGGAAAATATTATTTTCCACTATTCGTTTGGGAAAGGAAAATAGGAAAAAGAGAAAACTGAGGAGAAAGTTTTCTCTTCGGGCCCACATTTTTTTTCCTTCCAAATCGGAAGGAAAATCTGGAGAGAAAAGTGTTATGGTAGCACTTTTACAAAAATACCCTCTTCCTACCTATTTTTTTTTCAACGTTCTCTTCTCTCCCTTTTTTTTTTCAACGTTACCTCAACGTTTTTTTTTTTTTTTTTTTTTCAACATTGCTTGAACGTTTTGTTTTTTTTTTTTCAACGTGACCTAATCTAATTTTTACATTATAATAATAAAAATAATAATAAAAATTTATATACATAATGTGATAAATTTTATATTACGTAATGAGTACAAATAAATCTATTTCTTAAGGGTATAACAGTCAATTTATATAAATTACATTTTCCATCCTTCCATTTTTCTCTCCAACCGAACAAAAGAGTTTTTCACCCTCCCACATTTCCACCCTCCAACCGAACACACAAGAGGGAAAACTAGTATTTTCCATCCTCCCACAATTTTCCATCCTCCCACTTTTCCACTCCTCCAACCGAACGGACCCTAAAAGAAAGTATAAAAAGTAAAAGAGAGAGAAGTCTGTGACAACATAGAATTGATCTTAAGAGGATTTTTGTACTAGAAAACTGCTCGAATGAGATTACAAGATAGGCTCTGTTTTAAAACTTTTTATATACTCTAAACAGACGTCTCTGTTCTCTAGCCATTAAAGAACAATTGTAACCGACTAACAATTTGTTACATCTAACTCCACAAAACCCGCTGACTAATAATATTAATACACATGGTTAACTAATTAACAGACTTACTGATATGAGACACTTAGTTAACAAGAGCTAGGAGTGAGATATTAAACTACGTGACATCTACTTTAAGATGCTTAATACATGGCTGGAGACAACATGTCATGGAGAACATTAACAGTGTTATCTGTTGTACCAAACACAATCAAACTCTACCTTCAAGAGTCATTCATATCTACTTCAACCAAATTCCTAACTGCAAATTCTGATAATTGTGAGTCAAGATGGATCTGATAAGGACCAAGCTGAGATTTAGAATGGCAGCATTGGCTTAAAAGGCATTACATCATTTAAATTGACCAGCTCTGATATTCCAACCTGAACTAAGCGCATTACCGTGCAAACAAAATGCACACATGTTGGGGGGACACCATAATCGTTATCCATGGAATTAAAGTAATGTTAACCTTCCTTTTCAGAAGCTTGAAAGGCTACAACCCCACAGAACAGATACATAGCTTATCTTTCCAGGTGCAAATTTCATATTCAACATATTTTCAGAAAACTCAATGACTTTCCTGCCTTTACTTCTATAAAATGATGACTAAGAGCTATAATGTCACATTATAATTAGGGATCACACTATGTTACTTTCCCAACGCATTCAGAAAATAAAATACACTGAAAGCACCAAGAAAGGTAATGCCAAGGGCATAGTACCATGTAATTATACTATGTTGCTTATTTTCTATATTGATGAAATACATTAACATTGACTAGTTGGGTTCAAGTCAAACAAATAAGATAGTTTTGCAACTCCGTCCAATTATTGTTAACTTTCCATTGAATTTCTTAATGCCAAATATCTACATTGCTAACAAAGCTTTAGCAATTGAATGCAGGACAAATTCATATTATCATCACCAAATGTCTAAGAAAGTTGATAGGCAGCTAACCCATGTTAAAATTTAACCATTAGAGTATGCATGTGACTCTTTTTCATTATATTGGTGCCGTGGTTTAACACCAAAACCCTTCTAATTGCATGTAAGAAAGCTTCTAAATCTGTGACGAAGAAACAAAAGAACAACTCTGTACATTCTCTTCTATAACTGCTGCTGCTACTTTGTTCTTGCTTTTCCCATATTTTATAACAATGATAAATGATAACGTCTTATATCCAACCTCACAGGGACACAGGGTTTATCTGGTCACCAGGTTACCACTCATAAAATGTAAAATTTAGAGCAGGTGGCCAAGCACTTTGCTGAGCTGCTTTATGATATTAAAACATTTCAAATATTTGGAGAGGAGTTAAACACTCCGCACAATAACTTAGGTTCATGTAACAACACAATCAATCACAGCTATTCTAAATTTGAGCATTCATACATTCCACAATGTTTAAATGGGGGCAATGCTGTCTTGATTGTATAACACTTAATTGTGAGCAAAGCCACAGAAAAAAGGAAACTACTCCTCAAAGTTCTTCAAACAAAAACATGCATTCATCTCTCCAAATATACCTGAAATTCAACAATCATTAGATCATGAGTATTATTACATACCACCTTTTACCAAAGACTTCTGCAAAATTGCAAACATGCATGCCTAAGCGATCGAGATGCCCCTGTAAGAAGAGAAGATTAAAAATTAGTCACAATCGAAGTAATGTTACAGAAAAAGGCACAGTTGTTCCACAGAACCAATTAAGAGCCCTTTCACTGGAGAGGAAAGAAGCAATTATGGAAAGGGAAAAGCTAACCCAAAATACAAATTTGATATATAATAAATGGCAGAAGGATAAGGAAAATGAAAAAAAAAAAGTTTTTATGTTAAAAGTAGAAAGACAGTTTTCAAATAGCCCTAAATCCTAATCACAAAACTTTAACTCCAAAGACTCCCATAAGATCAAAGCAGATTTCACAAAACTCCAGGAAATATATCACCTGCAAAATTAATCTCATAAACTATATAGCAAATGAGACTCTAATGCTGAAACAGGGTGCTACTGCTTCTATTTCAAACATTTTAATTCCTTGTTTTCTCCAGTAGAGAATAGGGTTGCTATAAATGAATCTGGTAAGTGGTGTAAGAAAGGATCATACTTTAGAGATAGATGATGGCCATGAGTCCCTCTTAAAATGGATGGGCATAAGAAGAATAAAAAGCTCGTTCCAAAAGAATTGGAATACTTTCTCGCATACAAGTTGTTACTATTACATGGTTTTTTTTTTTGGATAGGTAAGTTGTCATTATTTCATGGTTGGTTTCAAAAACAAGAAAAACTCCGTGATTGTCTACTTTTCTGCAGAATCTCTACTAGTCATCCAAAAAATTCACTGTCCATTTATTGGA
Organism: Castanea sativa; assembly: GCF_040712315.1. Classification (NCBI taxonomy): domain Eukaryota; kingdom Viridiplantae; phylum Streptophyta; class Magnoliopsida; order Fagales; family Fagaceae; genus Castanea; species Castanea sativa. The sequence continues at coordinate 15,591,262 of NC_134013.1, read as the reverse complement.
GGAGAGTACCATCTAATGCAAACATACAAGAACTTAAATGTTTAGAGAGGTCTCAAACAACACCATGTTTAGTATTATATTTGAGATGCTAAAAGATAAGTGATCATTTTTTTCCTTCTTCTTTTATATAATATAATGTATAGAACTTTTATAAAGAAGAGTTCTTTGGACTTGCCTCTAGTTAGTAAAACCAATGAGCAACTAAGCCCATCGTCACAACCAGTTGCTGGGGTAATTTAGGGGGCATTCACCCCCTAATGAGCTAAGCAGTTTATGCTCCACACAGGAGATTACCAAACTAGAAATACAGATTACCACTCCATTCTCCATTTTAGCTACCCTAACAAAGTAAGCATTGCCCTTGATAGCTTTAACAAACAATACGATGAACATGACCCTCAAGCTGAGATAGATTGTAGGATCAAAATTCAAAAATCACATTTTTATTATTATTTTGGATGACATAGAAAAACTTCACTCATATTAGTTGCACGTCGCAAAGCATAGAGTACAACAATCATCCTTGTTAATCAAATTCCTAAAGGTAAATGACCCCACTCGCCAAAACTAGTTACCAGGTAATTCACGAGGTTTTCACCCCTGATGAGTTTATCCTCATGCCCAGAGCCAAAAATCGATCATTAACAAGCCCGGAGGGCCAGAGCTTGTACACATTTCTTTCTTGTGGCCCAATTTTAGTCAAGACAGAAAATATATTAGTACCCCATTTTACTGTAGCCCGAAATCATCATTTTAAAAATTAAACCCAACATTTTTTTTTTGTTTTTTGGGGGGTATATTTTGTAACTTAGGGGGGAGAAAGCAGGCTTATTATCGGGTGGGAACAGAACATGTCACTCACAAACTTTGTGTATCTAAAAAAAAAAAAAAACCAAGCAATTGAACCATCTACAATTAATGAATAAGGGGTGATTATTTAAAAAAAAAAAAAAAACTAAATTTCATTCTCTCATCCAATCTCTTATTGTTTCAAAATTGATTCAGAGTCTATAGCTCTAACCAGAACAACCATTACCATTTACCACACACAATCAGAACCTCTAAGAACAAATCTAGGAAATTTGCACATACATAAAAACAAGAGCAAAAAAATCCAAACCTAGTCCAAAATAAGAGTGACCTTGATCTATTTGGGGGAGTTGTTGGAGGAGGAGGAAGCGTAATCGGGAGGAGAGTAAAGGACAGCAGCGGCCATGGCTCCCGGAAGAACCACGTACTTGGCTAACACTGCCAGCTTCGTCACCAATGGCTCACCCCTCATCAACGCCATTATTATTATTCTTCTTCGATTGCTTCAACTGATTGATGATTGATCTCGCTTTTCTGCTTTCTCTCTGCTATTGCTATTCTATTAACTTTTGCCCCCTCCTATAATATTAATTCAATATTAGCTTAATAGCTAAATAAAAGTGTATAGTTAATGATACCAACAAGTCGTTGTAGTATAGTGGTAAGTATTCCCGCCTGTCACGCGGGTGACCCGGGTTCGATCCCCGGCAACGGCGAATATATCAATTTTTTTTTTCCACCAAGTTTGCAGCGTATATCATTTCCATTCCACTAAGATGACATTATTGGTGGTCATGGCAGGTACTTTGGCAAATCTAAACACTAAAATATTTATGACATGTCTCTTTTTTTATATATTATTTTTCTACTCTTCGTTAATGTATAAGGATTAAGGATATTTTAATTAGGAAAAAAAGGTATTTTTTTAGGATTTAGATCCTCTAGAGTTCCTAGGGTACTCTACCAAGTAGAGTTCATTAAATCCTAACCACTATTTAATGATTTAATGGTTTAGATTCTGCCATGTCAGCATTTCATTAATAATATTCTTAAAATAATAAAATAATGTTGTAAACAAAACAATTAAGATGATTGTTAATGAAATGCTGACACGACAGAATCTAGACCATTAAATCATTAAAGAGTGATTAGGATTTAATGAACTCTACTTGGTAGAGTACCTAGGAACTCTAGAGGATCTGAATCCATTTTTTTATTCTCTTATTAGGCCATTAAATTAGGAGTGGTACTATAGGATGAAGAGTGTGCATCAATAAGAAGAAGAAGAAGAAGAAGAAGAAGAAGCTTATTGGTGTATAAGTTAGGAATATTCTACAAGCCAAACACTAAGTATGTACGAACTAGCTAGAATTTTATTTTTGAGGGGGTCAAAGTGTGAATAAAAGTTTTTTATTTTTAATTGAACAATAAGAAATATATTTAAATTCAAAACCAAAGTAATACAAGGAAATCTAAACTAGCATGTTTTTAGTACCAAAAATAAATAAATAAAAGAAATATAAATAACTAGCATGTTTTTTAGTACCAAAAATATATATGTAAGTCGCAATTTGCACCTAAGTCCAATAATAGGAAGAATATAGGCCCAAAGAACCCAATACAATAAATTTGTAGAGAGTGGATTCGAAATCTAGTTTCTCATGAGTTTAGATAACAACGGTAGTGCCCAAGATCACAAAATGATAATGATAGACTAGTTTGTATGATGAAAAATTGTCCTCGGACTCAAGCCGAGGAGCTGAATCTTATATTTCTTCTTTCTTAAAGACAGGTTACAAATATTCAGTCTCCCCTCCCCTCTCTCCTTTTTTCCTCCTCCTTTTATACTTCACTTCACCCTCTTTTTACCCTCCACGTATGGATCAGATTGTCGGGCTGAATATTTGTCCCATCAGTACCTTCTTGAAGCCTTTTGAAAATAACTGAAAGGCTGAACACTGCTACACAGACATCACTTCCTCACTAATGTGGCCAGAGAGTTAGCTGCAGCATTCAATGTAGTGACGGTAGCTTTTCCTTTAGATATTTCATGGTTTTCCTTTATCCTATACCCATGTGATGCACAACCTTATCAATAGAGTCTCTTGGGACGTTGTCTCTGGATGGCAGATAATACATTCCAACCTCTGCTTAGCTGATCCGAGGAGATATTCCTCCTTGAACCAACTTCTCGGATGATCACGACCAGACTTTGCTTCTCTATAAACTAATACGGACCCTTAATAAGATGTTTACACATCCTCGGACTACTTAATGTTCTCGGATTGGGCCTCCGGCCCAATATACATATAAATATGTACTCCTGGACCCATCCCCCCACAATATAAATAAAAGAAAAAAACATAAAATAATTATTTGTAATACATTTGTTCTTGATTATCAATCAAAATGAAACTCGATATTCTTTAAATCTTAAAATCATATATGATTCAATCAATACTAAATTAGATCCTAAATAACCAACAGCCAAAATGTCAAACATATTGAATTTTTTTAACCGAAACAAATTGATTCTTATTGTGAAAAAAGGGTGTGAGCTCCACTGACCAGAGGATGGGAGTTTCACCTGATTTAAGAAATATACCATCGCAACATTAACTATTAATTAGGTCGCTAAATAATATCAGTCTCCACAAATAAAAATAAATATGGATTCGCTACATAACTTAATGAATTAATATTTGTTAGTAACTAAACCAAGATTACTTATATATAATGATTTTTTTTTTTTTTTTGGAAAAGGTTAATGCATTAACAATTTTAAAGGACAGTTTTTTTTTTTTTTTGGAATAAATCTTAAAGGCAAAGAAACAAAAACATTAGAAACCGTCTATTTTCCTGGTCAAAAAAAGAAAAGAAAAAGAAACTGTCTATTTCTAACATAAAATTAAGTTTATTTTGTAAATTTTATAAATACTCATCGCAAGTGAATGAACTGTACTTAAGTATCTTAAGTCTAGTTTGAAAAATACAAGGTCTAAACTACAATGACATGTATGAACATAAGAAAATTAATCAAACCTTAATACTAATCTAGTTCAATAAAAACTGGTTATTTTAAAATTAAATAAAACTAGAAAAAAAAAAAAACTAAACTAAACTAAGCAAAGGATTATTAAAGTAGTAAAAATGATGAAAATTGTTCAGAATAATTTAGAATTCAATCTTGTTATCATGAGAGATATTAACATTAAAATCTCTATTTTAAAATCTAAAACAGCTCTTCTTTATTCTTTAATATAAAATCAAATCATTAATTGTATTTGTTAACAAACAAATTATAAGAGATATCCAATTTTAAAATCAAGAAATAATAAATTAAGCATTCAATTGATTAAGATCACCTTAAATCACGAGTAAAATATGATTTAACGCATATACAAAATACCATCTTCGTCAATTGATATGAACAAAGAACAATTAAATCATGTGGGTTCCAGTTAGTTCAACTGGTAAAATCTCTGATGGTTGAATAAGAGATCTGATGTTCAATTTCCGTCTACACCAAAAACTGATTGGTGTCTTGATCTGATGATAAAGAGCTATCATCAAGAACGGACACCATATATAGGTTGAAACTCTCTCCCAAAAAAAAAAAAAACAACTAAGTCATTAAAAAACAATCACTTTAGAAAAAATCATATCTTATAAATAAATACCAATAATCTTCAGCAACTTTTTATTCAACTTTAATTAAAAATTTCGCTACTCATAATAATTGAAAGAAAACGTATTAAAAATTTCTCACACAATGAGTAAGGAAATTCATACTAGGAAATTCGTCAAAATTTGAGAACCATGTTACAGGGCGATTTTGACCTGGTAGAAGCGAGAATTTGGCCTTATAACTACAAACTTGTAGCCGCTTGAGTTATATATGTAAGACATACTTAAAGATATGATTCCAAATGTTGGACCTTTTTTCCTTTTTTACTCCAATTAATTTCTTTCCTTAACTTATTCGTCTTTGACTATGAGTTAGGTTTCTCTACATCTTTTCTTATAGGTCTTTTGAGTATGAGTTGGGTTCAGCCCACTTGAGTTGGAGTACATCCTTCTTGAGGGTCACTCCTGCTCCAAGCAGCAGCGAGAGCTTGTGAATGCTTTGAACAACTCGAGTTGATACATCTGGCCACGTCGTAGTTTTAATCTCTGCTAAAGAAGGAACGAAGGGAACAAAAGCTCGAATGTTATCCAGTATAGCCCATACTATTCCAATCTTCCTCCACTTATCGGTTGCAATATCATACAAACAAAACTCTCCATTTTCCCCTGCGTTTCGTTGATACAAAAGAAGTCGCTCACATCGTAGAAGACGGGAATCCTTACAAACCATTCACTATTTATTATATATGTAATTCGGGTTTTAAGCACCCACTCAACGTTCTTGTAATCATTGAGGATCCAAACCAAGATTTCTTTACTTGAAGTTGAGATGAGGGTAAGCAAACCATTTACTACTCCAAACCATGATGTCCAATACTCAAATGGAAGTGGTAAGTTCAGAGGAAGTTCGATGATCCTAGCCTCTTCTTTTTCAATATCAAAGGCAAGGATATCATTACACTTCCTTATCCAATGTAAGGTCCCGTGAGAATAGATAGGTAGAACATCGTTGTTGAAGTTACTCATCACCATGCAAGTATATTTTGTCGAGGATCGTCTCCAAGACATTGTATCGGATGAGAATATATCAAATTAATAGCTATCCCCATTACTAACACTAATACGAACAACCTTGTAGCGGTGCAAGGAGGAAGAGATTGGTTCCACAGCCAACCCAATTGCATCATAATGGAAAATGTCTATGATTTGGTGTCTTTTGGTAACTGGGTTTAAAACTAAAACACCTTCGGTGGGAAATAAGAGAAGCAAGCCACTACAATAAGCTAAAACTTTAAAACGGCGAGGTAGTTTCACAGAACTCTCAGTTGCTTTGTCAGAATTGGGAGGATAGAGAGGAACTTTGAAGTAGAAATTAGGAAAGTCTTTTGTGCAATGAAATATACAAGAATTGTAAAGAAACAGTTTCGATTCAAACCCTGGGTCGGAGATGAAGGTGTTGAACCTCTTGCTTATGCTTTTGCACGTGACCACGGACTTAAGGAGCAAACGGTAAAGAATATCATCAAAAAGATTGTCGCATAGGTCTTCCATTGTTTTGTTTTGGCTGTAATTTATGAAAGAGAAAGATTACCTTAAGCTCTATAGAGTATAGACGTAGCGCAATAGAAGAGAGAAGATGCGTTCGGTGCCGTCTGGATTTCTCTATCACAACATTTATAGAGAGTCACATAATTAGGGTTTAGGATTTCCTAAATACATACGAATACACTAAATCACATAATTAGAATATAGGTTTAGGATTTCCTAGATACATACGAACTCTATCACATACTATTAATTAGGGTTTAGAAACTACAAGATGATCAAATCATCTATCTCACCGTGAATGTCCCATATAATGGACGCCAGCCATTTTATGACAAGTGTCTATTTTAATATAATTATTTCCTTCTAATCTTCGTTAGTGTCTAATAAGGATATTTTTATTAGGAAAAAAATCTGGTTCTTTTTTTCTTATTAGGCCATTAAATTAGGAGGGCTGGTATTATAAGATGAAGAATGTGTATCAATAAGAAGAGGGTGCGTATTGGTATATCTATTAGGAAAAAACTTTGTATTATGCAAGCACTAAGCATGTACAAACTAGCTAGCTGACTTCTTTTTGAGGGGTCAAAATGTGAATAATTTTTTTTTTAATTTAACAATAAGATTCAAAACTGAAGTAATACATGAAAATCTCAATTAACAGGTATTTAATACCAACAAAACATAAATAAAAGAAAAAGTGCAAAATAATTATTTGTAATATATTTCTACTAAATTATCAATCAAAATGAAACTCCATATTTCTTTTTAAAAAATATCAAAAATCATATATGATTTAACTCAGTATTAAATTAGATCCTAAATAACAAACAACCAAAATGTCAAACGCATTGAATTTTTTTTTTTAAATTTGAATTATAACCAAAACACTGTCATTTAATTTTTTTTTAAATCAAAAAAAATTGATACCTATAACACTTAAGAGCACTCACATTAGTGTGTATAATAAAAAAAATGTAAAATTTACACATTTTTGTCTAAATATGACCAAAACCAATCAGTATATAATTGTATAAATTTACAAGTTTGCTGTAGTAACTGTGTTAATTTAAATTGTCTCTATTAATATTGCATTTAGTTTTTTTATTCTTTTTTTTATGTGTCTAGAAGATGAAGGAAGAGAGTAAATGGTGGTTGTGTATGAAGAAAGAAAAATAATTAAAAAATTAAGAAAATTTGATATTTTAATGAAATATAGTGTAAAATAGATAATCCAATATATGATGTTTTGTAAAGTGGGTGTAAGTGCACAATTGCACCTGGACCCAAGAATAGTTATGGGCTCAGACCCAATGAGCCTTAAACAATAAGAATTTGTAGAGTGTGGGCTTGAAACCCAGGTTAGAAGTGTATGAGGATGAAATGACAAACTAAAGATTCCAAGTACTTAGAGACAAAAAGGAGTAATGTAAATAGTACCTCCTGACGTAAGCGAAAGCTGTTCTTATATTATATCTCTCTCTTTTTCCTTCTTCTTTTTAGGTTACAAAAAGTTCCGTCCTGTTTTTGTTCCCGGTCCCTCCTTAAATACTCCTCTTTTTAATACTTTATCCACGTGTTGCCCCCCAATTCCTCCCTTAGCCTAGATATTTCTTTTCTTAGTGCCTTTGAACAGTAACTAGAAGTTTCCCTTCCACTGTTTAAGTGTCACTTCCTCATTAATGCGGCCAGGGTGGTAGGTGCAGGGTCTTTAATGTGGAGGTAGCAGCCTTTACCTTTGATATTCTTCCAACATCGGCGCTTCTAGGACATTCAAGGGTTCTCTCCCTTTAACCGTTGGTCTTGACCGTATCATTCCCTAATCTTTACCATGAAGTCTTAAGTTCTTCGATGTCGGTCAGGGGAAAACCATCCTCGGCCGGATCCTAGGATCCCTCGGCGTATAGGCCGACCCATAGCACCAACAATCTTAACCCTGGGCCGAGGTCGCCTTCTTTAACAAGGCCCAAAAGGCCCACATTCCCACCAGGATCCTTTTGCCCCACACGATAGCCCCTCAAAACTCTAATTTTCGACATCCGAGGAGAAAAATAGGGTTTCGATCCGACGAGAACTCCGGCTCTACACACTTTATAAGTGACGACACGTGTGGAAATCGTTTCGCGTCCCGAGAAGATGACACTTGGCGGTTTCATTTTCGAAAACGCGCGCATTTATTACTCGTAAGTTACTCTTTGTCTCCCACGCTCAACGGTGAGATGGGCATCCAACGGTTCTCCTCACTCCACGAAAAATTTTAGGCGGGACAGACATAATTCTCGAGGCCGCCTTTTCGCACGTCGTGACGCTTCGGAACTGCGCCTTCATTTAAGTCATCGGATCAATCCCATCAAAACAACAACAATCATTCTTCACCACAGGAAAAACGTGGAAACCCGTACCTTCAACCTTGTAAGTTCTTGCTCTCTCTAGTCTTGACCTTTTCTCCTGGGATACAAGTCCTCGGCTACCAATACAATCACTCTCCCTTTTAAAGTTTAGTCTATCGTCTCTAATGGGAAGATTCAAGTGTCTAGTTGATACCGCCGGGGATGGAAGGCTTTAGAGCCAAATACCATATTCCCGCCGACGTAGGGTTAGAATACTGCGCGCAAGGCCGTGGCCGGTTCTAGGAAAGAGGGAGAGGTTATCATTCCTATGATAGCCTTCATAGAGGGTGGGACGACCCTACCAATGAAACCCGTAATGAGGGAGTATCTTCGCAACCACCGGTTGTGCCCCGAACCAATGCCTTCCAAATGTTTTTAGAGTTTTAGGTAGTGTAGATGCTCTAAACGAGCAGATGAGTTTAAACCTCACATGGCACGATGTCGTGTTCCTATATGAGTCCCACAAACTCTCTAAGGTAGGCTATTATATGAAATCTCGGTCTAGCACCGTTAGGCTAATCTCCTGTCTGCCCAAATCAAACAAAGGCATGAAGGACGACTACCTGATCGTGTCTGGGAACTGGCACGACGGCCTCCAAGCCCAGTTCAGTGGGGGGATCCAGGTGCGACACCATAGGATTAATCTCCCCACAACACAACTTCTCCTAACACACACACAGAAATGCGTATTTGTATTTACTTAAATTCGTTAAATATTTGTGTGAATCTGACCAGGTTTGTTTGTTTGATGTCTTTTTTGCAGATAAGCAACACGTGCGTCCTCGTCTAAGTCACTGTAACGTTGCCGATCTAAACCGAGTACTTCGCTCCGAGGTATTCGTTAGTGCAGGACCTACAACTCCGGGCTGCTCATCTCATTCTAGGATACACCCCCCTTTCCAAAGACTTTCAGAGATAAGGGACGCCATTATTGCCGCGACCGAAGACGAAGAGGATAAACGTAGCTCGGCCCCATTTTTTGGACGACCGTGACCTCCGACGCTCCCGACACTATTTTGTACAACCGGCCGATAGCAGGTCCCCCTCGCCATACACTCACACACAACTGTCATTCCAGAAGAGGAGGTGTCTTCTTCACCCACTCTTGACGACGAGATAGACCAATTCCATCTTGAAGACACCTCGCGGAAACCGGTCCGGACGTGGTACTTTCCGACGAGGAGGAAGAAGCCACCGAGGCCTCTGGAATCGCAGGGTTTGTAGTTGCCCTTCCCGAGGACGGAACATCGTAGAAGGCATGGGACGAATGGAGGGTCTTCTCACTAATAGTGGCTGCCAAAGTTGCAGCAGAAGAAGAAAACGAGGACGTCCCAAGTTCCCCAGCTTTACCTCCTCCTCCTCCTCCAGCTGAGCCAAAACTGCCAGCCGAGGATCCCAAGAAGAAGAGGAAGGGGGATAATGAGGGGACGATTACTAAAGACCCCAAGAAACCACGCCAACAACTCCCACCGGCCCAGCAGCCAGGAGCCGGACAAAGGCAAGGGTAGAGCCCGTTAAGACCGAACTTGGGAAATCGGGGATGAGGCCGTAGTGCACCGAGCACCGGCCACTTGGTCCCCCGATCTAAGGCCGGACGGCGCTCCTATCTCCGTCGAGGCCCGGCGTGTGGGCAAGGCCACGCCCACCACTGGCCGAGGTCCTAGAACGCCCTCTCCGCCGCCCAAGGACATGGAGACCTTGGAAAAGACGGGCCAACCACAACTATTCCTCTCTAAAAAGAGACTTAGCACGGTAAGTGTTTCTCCTTTTAACAATATTTATAAGTAAATTAGTTTTTGTTATTCCTAACTCCATCATGCTTTTTTACAGGCTATTCAGAGGTCTTTGTAGCTGAAAAGTTTATTGAAGACGCTCGGAAAGTAGCCAGGGCTGAGCTCGAAATTAGGGTGGAGACCGAGAAGTCCTTGGGCACGGCCCTTCCGAGAACGAAAAGCTGACCTCGGAGGTAGACAGAGCCGAGGAGAGAGAAGAATGGGGTCGAGTCAAAACTTGAAGACAATGAAGACCCGGATAGAAGGACAGGCGCAAGCTCCTTCATGCAAGAGATGAAGAGCTCTCCCAAGCTCAAAAGGAGTGCTCGGATCGAAGAAGCAGTTGGCGTACGATGAAAGAAGAAGCCAGTTCCTTCCAACTCTCTCTTCAAGCCGCGAGCGGGCAAGTTTTGATGAAGGGGTAGCCACTACCGAGGAGCGCTGAAGGAGGAGTTCGCGGCTTTATGCCGCGAATCGTCAAAAGTACGGGGGGAAGCTTTAAACGTGAGCAGGAGTTCCCCAGTCTTCGGATTTGAGGAAGTCCAGAGAACGTTTGGCTTCCCCTAGAAATACAGGAGATTGAAGAGGCTCCGCCTTGGCTACTCCTACCCCCGAGACAACTCTTCCCGTCCTACCTCAAATGGTCCCACGCAAATTCCTGATCCTACAGAACCTTCGGTTCCAATAAAGAAAAGGAAGGAGGGGTGGATGCAGAGAGGGACTTGAACAGGATAGTGGAACCCAACGTCCTTCCACCAAAGACGGATAAAGGAAAGCGGGTTATGACTCCTTTTGAAATCGGAGTTGAGGAGCCGAGGGCACTACTACGTCACAGCAAGAACCTCCTCCAACAGCTTAGGACTTAGCTTTGGGCTTCTTTTTTTCCATTTTTTTTTGTTTTTGAATTATATATTGTAATGTATATTCACCTTGATTAATGAAGAACAATTTCGTTGCTTTTCACTTGGATTGTGTCTGCTTTTCTTTATTCTTTATGTACTTATTACAAAAGTTTTCCCATTAAGTCATATCGAAGTTTCTCGTAGCATAAAAATCTAACTCCAAGGATTGCATAGTCATAACTTTCACATAATCATGCGTATATTATTAAAGATTTAATACAAGGTGACATGGTTAATTCCTTTGAATAATACCTCGATTAAAAAGGAAAGAGGACTTCATATAACAATTAAGCCCTTATAATGCATAACACGTTTTTAGTAGGTTGTAAGATCCGAGTTAATAAACGTAAGGTATTAACATCCAGGCATAATCAGAAGTTAAGTTTAATCAAAGTCATAGTCCGAAGATAAATCTTAAGCAATCTTTCGTTTAATTCTTCAAAATTGTAACCGTAAATGGTAAGACATCAATTTCCTCAAGGTTTGTGGTCCGAGGACTACACTTAACCAAGTTTCGTTTGATTCTCAAAAATTGTAACTTCAAATGTTAATTTTCCCAAAGTAGGAGGTCCGAAGACCCGGCATAACTAAGGTCTCCGTTTAACAAATGACAAGACATCAATTTCCACAAGGTTTGTGGTCCGAGGACTACACTTAACCAAGTTTTGTTTTGATTCTCAAAAATTGTAACTTCAAATGTTAATTTTCCCAAAGTAGGAGGTCCGAAGACCCGCATAACTAAGGTTCCGTTTAACAAATGACAAGACATCAATTTCCACAAGGTTTGTGGTCCGATGACTACACTTAACCAAGTTTCTGTTTGATACTCAAACATAGTAACTTCAAATGATAATTTTGCCAAAGAAGCAGAGGTCCGAAGACCCGGCATAACTAAGGTTCTGCTTTAACAAATGACAAGACATCAATTTCCACAAGGTTTGTGGTCCGAGGAGGACTACACTTAACCAAGTTTCTCGTTTGATTCTCAAAAATTGTAACTTCAAATGTAAATTTTCCCAAAGTAGGAGGTCCGAAGACCCGGCATAACTAAGGTTCTGTTTAACAAATGACAAGACATCAATTTCCACAAGGTTTGTGGTCCGAGGACTACACTTAACCAAGTTTCGTTTCGATTCTCAAAAATTGTAACTTCAAATGTTAATTTTCCCAAAGTAGGAGGTCCGAAGACCCGGCATAACTAAGGTTCTCGTTTAACAAATGACAAGACATCAATTTCCACAAGGTTTGTGGTCCGAGGACTACACTTAACCAAGTTTCGTTTGATTCTCAATAATTGTAACTCCAAATATAAGAGCTAGCCATAACTTTAAAATATTAATTGACAAAAGCTTATTTGATTAATAATAATACCTTCTAAGGTTATTTACATTCCATGGACGTGGTACAACTCGTTCATCTAGGTTAACTAGCCTATACGACCCTATGCTGCTATTGAAACAATGCGATAGGGGCCTTCCCAAGTAGGTCCTAGTTTACCCCATGCTGGGTTCTTAGAAGTGCCTACAACTTTCCTTAATACAAGATCACCATGTGCAAGTGGCCTTAGCTTCACGTGGGCATCATATCCTTGTTTTAGCTTTTGCTGATAATAAGCCAATTGGACCATAGCTGCCTCACGCCGTTCCTCAAGTAAATCAAGATCTTTCTCCAAAAGTCCCCGGTTATTCTCGGGCTAAAAGAACTTGTCTTTAGAGTAGGAAAACCAGATTCTAGTGGTATCACCGCCTCGGCTCCATAAGTCATAGAAAATGGTGTCTCTCCAAGTGGACTCGCGTGGTGTGGTCCGATATGTCCACAGAACATGAGGGAGCTCTTCTACCCATCCGCCTTCGCATCATCCAACCTCTTCTCGAGCCCATTGACTATGACTTTGTTAACGGCCTCGGCCTCGCCCATTCCCTCGAGGATAAGCCGGGGTAGAATATCTATTTATGATACCCATGTCACCACAATATTGCCTAAAGGCGTTGCCGTCAAATTGAACGCCGTTGTCCGAGACAAGAGTGTGCGGTATACCAAATCTAGTAACAATGTTTTTCCATATAAATTTCTTGGAATCAACATCTGGATATTGGCTAATGGCTATGCTTCAAACCAATTAGTGAAATAGTCGTTCCCACGAGCAACCATCTTTTGTTGCCGCAGGCTCTCGGAAATGGCCCGACAATGTCCAGGCCCCATCGTGCGAAAGGCCAAGGGCTAGACAGGGTTAAGAACCCCTCGGTTGGTGGATATTAGGAGCGAACCTCCGACATTGATCACACTTTGGCATAGTCCTGAGCCTCCCTCCGCATATTGGGCCACCAATAACCCCGAGTAAGGGCTCTATGAGCTAAGGACCTTCCCGTATGACTCCCACAAATTCCTTCATGCAATTCCTCCAAGAATGATTCCGTTGATTCAGGGTGTACACACAACAAATACGGTCGAAAAGGATCGTTTGTATAGCTCGGTCCTCGGACAACCGAAACGCGGCGCCTTCGACGTACCTTCGCTTCAAATTTGTCTTCGGGAAGGATGTCATTTTTGAGAAAAGATATGATCGAATCCATCCAACTAGGACTGGCCTTATTAGATGGACGCGAGGTGCGTTAGCTTCAGGCTATAGAGAAGGTTCTACCAAATCCTCAACGAGAATAACCCTTGGTAGACCTTGAGCCGAGGATGTTGCCAACGTAGCCAAAGAATTCTGCATGAGTATTTCCACTCCTAGAGACATGAACTAAGGCAAAGGAGTCGAATTCAGCCGACGCTTGGGGCCTGGGCCAAATATTCCCGCATTCCGGAATCTCTAGCCTCCATGGTCCCCATGACTTGGCCGACCACTAATTGAGAGTCCGAGAACACATGGATTTCCTTGCCACCCATCTTATGTACCATTCGCATGCCTACAAGCGCTTCATACTCGGCCTCATTATTAGTCAGCCGAGAAAGCCAATCTCAAAGATTTTTCAAAGACAATTCCTTCGGGGACATTAGAACAAGTCCAACGCCGAGACCCTTTATGATTAGCACCCCATCCACATAAACTTTCCAAGCCGAGGGCGATACCGGCTGTGATCACACCAACCGATTTTTCACCCATGTGCGCTACCTTTGAAGTTTCTTCTAACAATGGCTCGCAAACTCTCGCCACCAAATCAGCGAGGACTCGACCTTTCACCGAGGTGCGAGGCTTGTACTTAACATCAAAGGCTCCCAAAATGGTTCCCCATTTTGCCACTTGCAGGAATAATCAGGCACTACGCAACACAAACCTTGAGCCAGAATCGGGTCAAACAACCACAAGATGAGATTGGAAATAATGAGGAAGTTTGCGCGTGGCGTGGACTACCAGGAAGTGCTTTTTTCCAAGGGCAAATAGCGCACCTCGGCTTCATTCAAGGACTTACTAACATAGTAGATCGGCCTCTGCACTCCCTCTTCATTCCTTATAAGGACTAGACTCACCGCATGAATAGCCACGGCAAGATAAGCGAATAAAACCTCGTCCACCTCGTGGCGAGATAAAATGGGTGGCCGAGATAGATATTGCTTAAGCGTTGGAAAGCCGACTCACAATCCTCGGTCCATCGAAACCCTTTCCACTTGTTCAACAACCGAAAGAAAGGACGGCACCGGTCGGCTGACCGAGAAATAAATCTGTTCAACGAAAGAATCATTCCGGTCAATTCGAATCTCCTTTGGGTTCCGAGGCGGCTGCAAATTTTGAATAGCCCTAACCTGCACCGGGTTCACCTTTATGCCCTATGAGTGATCATATATCCTAAGAACTTTCCAGATCCCACTCCAAAAGAACACTTGGAGGCGTTAAGGCGCAACTTATACTTCCTCAGCATTTGGAAGGTGTCGGCCAAATCTGTGATGTGCGAAGGTACCGTCTTACTCTTTACCACCATGTCATCCACGTATACTTCTATGGTTTTCCCCAGTTGCTGTTCAAACATTCGGGTCATCATTCTTTGATAAGTAGCCCCAGCATTTTTTAACCCAAATGGCATGACTTTATAATGATAGTTCCCCATTGGAGTAATGAAAGCAGGTCCTTTTCTGATCCTCTAATGCCAAGGGGATTTGGTGGTAACCCGAAAGGCGTCCAAGGAAACTCATCCGAGGATGTCCGACAACAGCATCTACAGTCTGATCAATCCGTGGCATTGGGAATGAATCTTTAGGACAGGCCTTGTTCAGATCGGTAAAGTCTACACATACTCTCCACTTGCCGTTCTTCTTCTTAACGACAACGATGAGCCAACCATTCAGGGTAGAAAACTTCTTTGATAGCCCCCGCCCTTTTGAGTTTAAGAACCTCTTCCTTCACAGCCTCAGAATGTTCTCGGGAAGATCGCCGAGGTGGCTGCCTCCTCGGAACAATGGCCGGATTGACGTTTAGATGATGACAAATAAAGTTCGGATCCACACCTGGAGCCTCATAGGGGTCCCATGCAAAGAAATCTAGATTATCCTTCATAAATTTCAACAACTCCATCTTTTCTTGGTGTGGCAATCGTATGCCAACTTGAAAGAACCTCTCTGGATCGTCGGTTATTACAAACTTCTCTAACTCCTCGCAAACGCCTCGTCTTCTGTCCTCGCTCCAGGTGCCTCCGGAGCTGTTAATTGCTTTGACTCCTGGACGGGCAAGGTTGATAACTCGACTTATCGACGAAGTACCGCGCGAGATGCATTGCCTGGCCACTACTCATCGCCGAGGATTTCCTCAACATGTTCCCCCGAGGGGAATTTAACCTTAACGTGCAAGGTAGAGGAAACGGCTCCCAGGGCGTGCGGCCATGGCCTCGGCGAGGATGGCCGTATATGGAGAGTACGCGTCAACCACAATGAAATCTACTTCAACCGTTTCGTGCGGATTGAACGGGTAAACGGATCTGTCCTTTTGGCACAACGGCTCTCCCTTCAAAGCTAATAAGAGGTGAGTCATAAGGAGTTAAATCTTCCAACTCCAACCTTAACCCCTTAAATAGATCAGGGTACATGATATCCGCACCGCTGCATCGATCTATCATTACTCTTCACGTCATAATTACCTATTCTGAGGGTAACCACAAGAGCATCGTCATGGGGCCTGGATAGTCCCTACTCTTATCCTCCTCGGAGAAACCCAAGACGGGTAAAGTGCTCTTTAATCTCTTCGGCCTCGCTACCCACATCCTCGGGCGCGAATGGGAAACCGCCATAACCCTAGTAGGACCCGAGCCGTCCTACCAGGTGCAGCGAAGATAACATTAATCGTCCCCAATGCTGGCCGAGATGAACTATTCCGCCGGTTGTTTGAACCAACTTGACCGACTTGCCCTGGCCAGACACAAGTGCCGCTTTAACTTTCCCTCATCGACGAGTCGCTCTAGATGGTTCCAGAGTGGGTTCGACAGTTCTCGCAGTGTGGCCCACATCCCGATGACGACAGAAAGGTTTTGATTTCTTCTCAGGGTCACCTGCCATTTTGCCGGGCCACCTCGAAGAAGGGCTCTTTACGAACTTTTTCTAATAACCGATGCACCTGGTTCTCGGAAAACACATTTACAGCTGGGTGCTGCCGAGCCGGATTGTCCGAAAGTAATCCCTCCTCGGCTTGTTGTTGTGATATCCGTCCGACCTGAAATCCCTTCTCTCCGGGATAACCTTCTCCTTTCCTTTTCCCTCGTTGCCGGTCTTCCTCTACCTTTTTATATTCATCAATACGATCCATAAGACGACGTACGCTGCGGACGGGATTTTTCGTCAAAGACTTTCTTAGGTCGTGATCAGTAGGGAGGCCTACCTTAAAGGTATTTAGCGCCACCTCATCAAAGTCGCCGTCTATTTCATTAAACATCTCCCAATATCTGTCGGAGTATGCTTTCAGTGTCTCACCTTCCTTCATGACAATGAATAGCAAAGAGTCCGGTGGCGAGGGACTCGCTACAAGTAATGAACCGAGAAGCAAACGCCCTAGTTAGTTCCCCAAACGAGCCTACGACCCGACTTGAGACCCTTGAACCATCACATCGCCAGAGGTCACAAGCTGGAGGGGAAGCCTTTTCACCTCACATTCACGTTCTGAGAGTAATCGCCATCCTTTGGCCGAAGTGACTCACGTGCTCCACCGGATCAGTCCGGCCATTATAGATGGTAAACGTGGGCTGGGTGAACCTCTGGGAGCCTCCCCTCTCGATCCTTCGTGAAAACGGAGATTTAGAGAGTTGGTGCAACGCCCTACTCATGGTATCGTTGCCTAAACCCCTAGGACGAAAGCTTCTTACGTCTGGATTGGCGGTCGTTCTCCTCACCGAAGGATGTTGCACAGTGGGGGAATATGACCTTGAACCGTAGCCATGTCCCCCATCCTTCTCTCGAGGAAGAACTAGATGAGGACGGGGAAACCTTACGTTTAGCACGGCGTAACTTCCTCTTCAAACGATTGATTTCCTTCTGCATGGATTTAGAGCCCTCATCGTGGGTAGTGCTACCCCCTCCACGAGTATGGCTAGCCCCCGGATATTCCGTATGGACGCTTCCCTCACGATCCCTACGTTGTTCAAGACGTTCGAAATGATCTTCAGGTCGTGACCCCGTGACTCGCATGATGAGAGCCTAAGCCCTCGCCATAATATCCCTACTACTTCTAGACTCAGATTCCTACGTACGGCGCCAATTGTAAGTGCACAATTACCCTGGACCCAAGAATAGTTATGGGCTCGACCAATGAGCCTTAAACAATAAGAATTTGTAGAGTGTGGGCTTGAATCCCAGTTAGAAGTGTACGAGGATGAAATGACAAACTAAAGATTCCAAGTACTTAGAGACAAAAAGGAGTAATGTAAATAGACCTCCTCGGACGTAAGCCGAAAGCACTGTTCTTATATTATATCTCTCTCTTTTTCCTTCTTCTTTTAGGTTACAAAAAGTTCCGTCACTGTTTTCGTTCCCGGTCCCTCCTTAAATACTCCTCTTTTAATACTTTATCCACGTGTTGCCCCCCAATTCCTCCCTTAGCCTAGATATTTCTTTTCTTAGTGCCTTTGAACAAGAACTAGAAGTTTCCCTTCCATCGTTTAAGTGTCACTTCCTCATTAATGCGGCCAGTGGTGGTAGGTGGGGTCTTTAATGTGGAGGTAGCAGCCTTTACCTTTGATATTCTTCCAACATCGGCGCTTCTAGGACATTCAAGGGTTCTCTCCCTTTAACCGTTGGTCTTGACCGTATCATTCCCTAATCTTTACCATGAAGTCTCAGGTTCTTTGATGTCAGTCCGAGGGGAAAACCATCCTCGGCTGGATCCTAGGATCCTCGGCGTATAGGCCGACCCATAGCACCAACAATCTCTAACCCCAGGGTCAGGTCGGCCTTCTTTAACAAGGCCCAAAAGGCCCACATTCCCACCAGGATCCTTTTGCCCCACACAGTGGGTATATAAAATATAATAATTAGGTTTTTATACTGAAATAGACATGAATATATGCACAAGCCGATGCAAATATCCTAAGAATTCATTATCTTAAAAGGGTGGGAGCTTCACCAAGTTTCACCTAATTTATGAAATGTACTATTGCAACATTAATTATAATAATTAGGTTGCTAAATAATATCACCCTCCACAAATTAAAATAAATATGGATTTTTCATCACATAACTTGATGAATTAATATTTATTAATAACTAAACGTGGAAACTAAGATTACTTTTATAAGTGGGTTCCAATTAGCTCAACTGGTAAAATTTATGATAGTTGAATAAGAGATCTAGAGTTCAATCCCCGCCTACATCAAAAACTGATTGGTGCCTTGGTCTGATGATAAAAAGCTATCATCAGGAGCGGACGCCATAGATTGAAACTCTTTCTAAAAAAAAAAAAAATTACTTTTATAAAATGAATTTTTTATTTTTGGAAAGGTGGATGCATTAATAAGGGAAAATTACATTCTACCACCCTAAACTATAACCTTAATTACACTTTGCACCATAAACTTTTCAAATGCATAGTTTGCACCCAGAATATGATCCTTATTACACTTTGCACTGCAATATCAAGTTTATTGTTAATTTGAATGGAAAAATATGGCACCACGTGAAAAGACTTAATTACCCCTCTTTTCAATGCTTTAAAAATAAAATATAAATTACATTTTACCACTCAAAACTATACTTCTACTTACACTTTACATCCTAAACTTTGAATTTTCATCCAAGTTAATAACAAACTTAACTTTAAGGTGCAAAGTGTAACAAGGATTATACTGTAGGATGCAAAATGTGCATTCAAAAAGTTTATGATGTAAAGTATAGTATAGGAAACGTATAGTTTAGGGTGATAGAGTATAATTTTCCCACATTAACAACAATCTTCAAGGCCAATTTTCTAAATTAAATAAAAAAAAATCTTAAAGGCTAAGAAACGAAAACATTAGAAATAGTCTTTTTTCTGGGGGGGGGGGGGACATAAAATTAAGCTATTTATGAAATTTATAAATAATCACAAATACATAAACCGTACCAAAGTATAATTTGGCAAGCAAGAAGTCGAATGCACAAGACTTGTATGAACGTAAGAAAATTAATCAAATTTTAACCAAATAATCCTTGATCTAGTTTAACGAAAATTGATTATTTTAAAACTAAATCAAACGTCGCAAAGAGATTATTAAGTAAAAATATGTAAACTATTAAGAGAATGGAATTAAGATTCTGGAGACTGCTTGTTAATTCATATATATAGCATATATTCATGATTATAGGTTTTTTCTGAACTATAAACTATATGATAATTTAGAATTCAATTTGAGACATTAGCATTAAAATCTAAAGTATGTGTTTCTCTGCCTTATAAAATATAAAATCAAATCATCAATCGTATCAATTACAAAAAATGTTAACAAATCACAAAAGATATCTAATTTTAAAATTAAGAAATAATAAATTAAGCATTCAATTGATTAAGATCACCTAAATCATGAGAAAAACATTATTGAATGCATATTCAGAATACTATCTTTGTCAATTGAAATGAAGCAAAAATAATTAAATCATCAAAAAAATCACTATGGACAAAATCAAATCTCATAAATAAATACAAATTTTCAACCTCAGTTTTTTAATTAAAAATTTAGCTACTTATAGTAATTGAAAGAAAACACAAAATTAAAATACTAAATATTAAACTAAATAAATAAAATAAAATAGAGAAAAGAATAGTCATTGTGCTGAAAGATCAACTCACTTTTAGGGTCTATTTGGATTGAGGGGGGAGAGAAGGGGAATAGAGTAGAACATAGTTGGCTGAAAATAAACTAATTTTAGGCCAATTCTATTCTATTAAACTCTACTCTCCCTCATTCCCCCTCAATTTAAATAGATCATTAATTCAAGTCAAACAAGGAGTAAACCCTAAAAGAATAAGAAAATTTAGATTGGAAAATTCATAAGATTTTCAAGTCCATGTTAAACTACAAAGTTGTAGTCCTTAGAGTTAATTTCCAACCCAACTTGACTTACTGAGATACATAGAAAATCCTAATTCTGAAATTTGACTTTTTTTACTCCAAGCTTCGTTCTTGAATTGATTAGTCTTCTCCACTTCTTATAGGTCTTTGGGTATGATTCTTACTGTAACACCTCAAACCCATACCAAGGGTTTAGATGCACAACCTGTCTTATAAATAATCAAAAATAATATAATGGAATAGAGCGTAATTAAATATCCTTGAACCAACTTCAAACCATCAAAATCTTTCCTATGAAATCCATAAAAATAACTTAGTTCAACAATAAAGTCTCCAAATACAATCTCAAAAAATTCCACAAATGCCAAACTTACTATCTTAAGTGAATATACTAAAACATGCCATCAACTAACATAGCTCCAAAAGAAGTCTTCAATCTATGGTTTTAATGATCTACCACCAAAAGATATTTCATTGCTCTAATTTGAAAGGGTGGAAAAAGAGGGGATGAGCTAGAAACTCAAAAAGAGACTACATAACATGAGGATGTCTTTCAAAACAAAACAATAGTATCATTGACAAAATATAATCTTTACAAGACATTTACAAATAATTTTAACAGTAATATAATATATGCTATAAAACTGTAAAAAAGAAAACATGTACTATAACACTGTAATCTATAAATAAAATAGTAACCACTTTAGTTAGCAAAAATACACTAAATAGGTAGAAATAATATATTATAGTAATAAACAATTTTTCCACTTATAAAAGTCGATCCCAATAAAATAATAGTTTGATATGGAATATATTAAACATTAGCCAGATAAGATATACGTTGCTAAACACTCGGTGGGTGATTTGCATGGGAACAATAATACTAACCTCAAAGAGGCAACACTGGCTTCAAAGAGCAAACAATAACACTGCACCACATCACAATAACACTACATCGGCCGAAGACCAACACTTAACCCTGTGTTAGCAAAGGTTGCAGATTTTCTAGTTAACCGTTTGAAAACATTCTTACTTTATTACAATATTGTCAATACCAATCACATATCATATAACAAATACTTTCTCAAAAATATAGTTTTCAATCATTCTTAACTTATATAGTTTCAAAACAATATACAAGAAATAATAAAATTCAAGTATGTGTATAAAACATTGACAATGGTATAAGTTTTTGGAAACTTCACTTTTGCAATTATGTGTATATACTAAGGCTGGTTGGGGCCATATGCGGAATATACAAATAAAGGCCGATTGAGGCCATGGGGTTATAATTGTGAAAACCGGCTAGGGTATTACAAAAGTAAGGATGAGCCATCTGATTACAATGCTAAAGGTTGTAAAGAGGAGGCAAAGCTGAGTGAGGTATTTTGAAGTTCTTCCTAAAATTTGAACCTCTGAGGTATTTTGGAACTCTTCCTAGAATTCAACCTGCCTCAGAATAGAGTCTTGGCTGCCTTATATAGACTAGAGGGAGCCTTGGATGTCATCTGAAGATTGCTGGAATCACGGAAGGTGAATTGCTTTTACTGGGGTGAAAACTCTTTCCACCGAAAGCAACAGTGATCCTGAATGATTGTGTCTGTGAACAGTAACTGTTACTGTACATGAATAGTGATTTGTCCCCTTGCTTTTCTAGAGTACTGTTCATCTGTCGTTTTTGGATGAATAGTAATCTGTCGGGGAATCTGCTGAGTGCTAGTACTGTTCATGATACGGGTACTGTTCATACCAGTGGCTGGTGCTGATTTTTGAATAGTAACCGGATTGGAATCTTATCCTGAGTTGCTTGGTCAGGATGCTTTAATCAGTATCAGGAGCATCTGATGGATATCCTTCGTAAGGATCCCACTAGGAATCATCGTCACAATTATGCTCGTGATACATGACATAATGGTTGCATAATCCACAGTATATTAATGGCTCATAATCTGGTTCTTTTGTGATGAACTGACTGGGATTAATGTAACCAACCCTGTGGAGATCTAGAATAGCAGTAGAGTAAGGTTTGTAGGTGAAAACAGAAATTCTTCCTGTGTTACCAACATGATGGTAGTCTCTCCATAAATCTTGCACAGTATCAAGGATCTTATTGGTGGAATGCTTTTTCCAACAGTTTGCAAGAGTGTATGGATAACTATATGATAAGTGGGAATCTCTTTCATACCAGGGCTCTTGATGGGTATGGCCATTAATGAGGACAAGATGAGTGGATGGTTGGACTGTCATCCAGTTGTTTCTTTCCCATTGTGGGATTGTGCTCCAGCATCTGATAGAAACAAAAGGACTTTTGACCTGTTTCACAACCTGTTGAATGATTTGTGGAAACTGGCTGATCTGGTCATGGCTTGATAGTTTGATCATTTTATGAAGCCATATTCGAACATTTTTGATAACCAGCTAGGGTCATTGTCGGGTTCTACTTCAAAGTTTATGAGGAGTCCTGGAAAAGGATGTTGTTGCTCATATACTCCGAGACTGCTCCCAAAATATTTCTCCCACTCATTCTGAACTGGGTTATCACCTGTATCTCCTAAATTTGCATATGGATAAGGAGTGGTGATCAAGACTTTGAAATGCTCAAACCATTCATCAGATGATTCGAACATTGCCTTGGATCCTAAAATACTGGTTTGTATCTCAGGAAGCAAGTTGGCAACAACACTTCTTAAGATAGACTAAGTCTAGCATAGTCAGTGCCCATGATAGTCTTTCTATCCATGGAATGGATATACTCTTTGCCAAAGAGTTGACTAGGGAAGGATAGATTTTCTGCCTCAAGGTTTACTAGGTGGATTTCTATTGCTTTGAGGGTTCTTTGGAAAAGTTTATTGCTGTTTTGGGTAAAGGCCATTTGAAGGTTATCAAGGATTATAATAGAGGCTGGCAAATTTGTATAGGCTCCATTTTTGAAATGGTATTTCCTGGATAAGACTTCCTGCAAAATAATAGCCATATTACCACTAGAATATGTCACCTCTGCTGGGACAAATTCCTAAAGGGATATCGATCCTTTATGGCTGGTAGAGGATGCGCCTTCATGCATTACAAAAGACTGTCTCGCTGGTAGTCTTTTGTCTTAAGGATAGCCCCTTGTTGGTGCTTTACCCTTGTTCTTCTTCTCTGCTGAAGAAGTCATTGTCCACTTATTAGTGGTATTAAATATTGCTTTCTCTCTATCCTGCCAAGAAATGTTTGGATCATTTGAGATTTTCAAATAATTGTTAAAAAACGTTTTGTTTTTAAAACTGATGGATGCAGAGATGCAATTACTTTCATGATCAATGCATGATGATAATTGGGACCAATTGGGGTCAAAAGAATCATCAATGGAGATGAAAGAATCAAGGTGCTAGGCTTGATTATGAGATGGAAGGGGTTGGATGGTGACAGTACTGAGAGTTTTTGATATAGAAGCTTTCTGGAGGGAGCTAACCTCCCAAGGTTCGGGGCTTCTCATGAACTCAAACTTGACAGACTGACCAACGGGATGGGCTGTGATTCCTTCATTGTCTGTGATGAAAGGGTATAACAAACATAAGAAAAGATTTCCTAAGATGACCCTATCTGTAATGTTTTTAACAAGGAAAATTTTTGTCATGAAGGATATGCCGCCTTGGCAAACCTTGGCTTGAGGGAGATTGAATTCAATTTGCATTCTTCTGCCACTTGCAGATGTCAATCGCTCCGTAGATTTTTTGAAGTACTTGGAAGAAATGATTCCTTCTTGAATGCAGTTAAGATCAGCACTTGAATCTATTAAGGCTATGACCTCGAATTCAAAATCTTTGCTAATGATAATCCTGACTTTGGAATGCCATTTATGGAAGTTAATCCTACTGATGGTATCTAAGAACAATTCTTTGGAAGGTTCATTGATAAGATCAGCTGTGGGGTTAACTGTTTCTTCATCATCAGAAGGATTCTGAAATGAGGGACCTTCCTCATTGCCTTGATGAGAAGTATTTTCCAAAAGTTGGACTCTTCGATTAAGAAGATCATAGTCAACCCTGAGAATGGTTAGTTCTTGCTTTAGGGTTCTAACTTCTGACTTGGTCTCCTTATTTTCTCTTTGAAGGTCGTTGATCGTAACTTCCTTCTTGGACTGGGTAAACCTATTGTAGATTTGCTCTAAATCTACCTTGGGTTGCTGGATCCTTAGTTCAGGTTTGCTGGTTTCCTTTACTAAGGTCTGATGGAAAAGGGTGAGCTTCTGAGCTTTGATGACAGGATCTTCTATTGCCTTAATGAGGTCTAGAAGAAGTTCTTCTTGTCTGTTGAGAACATTAATGGTTTTGTTCCTACAACAACCATCTTTGCATGGTGTGGGTTCATTTGAGCTACTAGAGGTACTGGTTTTAGAGGGTTCAGAGGATGACCGATATATTTGTCTGAGTTCACTGTCACTAGCACTACTGAATGACTCACTGTCAGAGTGATCAAGTCCTGGTAACTTAAAGATCTCATGCTTACCGGGTTGGTCACTAATGAGGGTATTGATAAGGGATTTGGCCTTAGCTCTACACTCACTCTTAAAATGACCTTTCTTTCCACAATTGTAGCATTTGCCTGATGCTTGTGGAATGGATTCCTTGGATTTTCCTTTCTTATAGAAATCATCAGTCTTGTACCGCTGTTTTCTATAATACTTGGTTGCTATTTTTTTCCTATGAGATTTCTCAGAGGATTCCTTTCCTTTGTGCTTAGATTTCCTTTTGGAAGGTTTGACAGAGGGTAAGCCATACTGTGTACAAAAATGTCCCATTTCATACTTGGCTTTGTTCTTGTTGACTTGGCTCTGTATTTTGAGATCTCTGCACATCTTCATCCCTTCACTTTGAATGATGCTAGAAATATCTCCATAAGTTAGGTTATCATAATTTATGACACCTAAGGGGCTGCAAAGGGTTTCTTTGACTTTTTGGCCAAAGAGTGTTGGTAATCCATCAATAAATCTCTCCTTCCAAAACGGAGAGTTACAATCACTCCTATGCATGACACGGGTAGTAAAGATATCTTCATACCACCGGTAGTCTCCTAGGGTTTTACATCTAAGGTTACTTAGCTGCTCGTAAATCCTAGATGTGATATTGCTGGGTTTTCCTATGAAGTGTTTCATGATCGTATAGATCAGGGTATTGACTCCATCAGGAACTCCTCTATCAATATTATCAAAGATGGGGGTTCCTTCCTTATCTTTTTGGACTGCATGCTTGATGTCTTCCTTAGACATATCTGTTAAGCAGTTGTTCCACCATTGCAGGAGTTTTCCTGTGAATCCTAACACCATCATATTTATGACCTCTTCATGAGGACGGCCTTCGTCCAGGTAGTTATTGGCTACCATTGTCATATGCTGGATTTTGTTTAGGATTTCTTGTTCCGATAAACCATCTATGTTCCATTCATAGAGTTTACCAGAGGATACTGAGAATTGGTTGCTAACATTTCTTTCCTCGAATTGGAGGTCAGGGGGTGTAGGTCGAGGGTACCAATTCTTGGTTAAACTGGTTGGATTTATGTTGGGATGGTAAAGTCGTTTTACCTGTAAATCCTGAAACTGACCAGTCCATTTTGACTATTTCCCAGATTTTGCTGTCTACATCCATGATAAGAATGTTATCAAAGCCCTCACATTAAATATCAAGACCCATGGAACCCTCATGACGTAGGGAACTAGCCAGATCGCCTTGATATACAGAGTATACTACAAGTGCATGAGAACGAACATGAATGTCGGAGCACTTGACAAAAGGGAAAGAGGTGAGACAACCCTCATCCAAACCACTGACCCTAGTGCCAAGATTCAGGTTCCAAGAACCCTAAAATGGACAGAGGTCACTTTCCCAGCCAATTGGACTTTAGAAAATGAGAATCATACTCTACATATCCAAATCCCAGCCCAGAATCCAGATCTAGAATTTGTCCAACAGCTAGCCGACGGCATGGTTAGGTTAAGTTTTGACAGATCTAGGCTTAGCACTCCTCTAGACTATGAGTGTAAACCATCCCTGGATATATCTCAGTTTAGATACCCAACAGATCTACACCAACCCCATAGGCAGTCACCTATCTACCTTAGAGATAGATCTGCATCCTAGTGTAGCTCAACCAGACCTCTAGGATCGCCATTCCCAAGGTCTAGAAGAGATCTAAGTGTACAGCTCCAGGGAGTTAGAACCAATTCCTAGCTGACCACACCTTGCTACACAACCAAACAAGATTCGATTGTCAATGAGGAAGACGATCGTGAGCAATCCCCCCATCCCCATCTGGAACTGATATGGAACAACCACCATTTCAACAAGAGTCCATAGATAGCCAGCTTCTGGTATTAAATAGAGAATTCATTCCTGACCTAGAAGAATTAGGAAAGGAATTTGGTTCTGAGGAAAACAAAATCAAAAGAGAAGCCTATAAAGCCAATTACACCAGACAACAAAAAGAAAAAGTATTTGAAGCATGGACAGCATTCATGAGGGAAATATCCCGTAATGTCCCCTTTTTCATCTACTTTGAAAGATACTTTGGTCAGCACAAGCAATTTTGTGTTCTCACCAGAGCTTGGACCGTAGAAGGACCTAATGCAACTAAGGAAGTTGTCAGGTCTAGCCATCCACCTCTACAAGTCATAACCTTTAACCACCGCAAGAGAGAGATAGTTGCCTCTCCCTTCAAAATCTCCACTGATGAGGATAAACCAGTCAACAAAGTGATTAAACAGAATAACTATACCAACCAGTGTTTAAGCGTTATAGGAAAACATCTTGACAAGATAGAAGATAGGATTGAAAACAAGGTTATCCTCCAGCCAGGAAGCTCTAGTAAACCTATCCAAGCCTTAGAGAAACCTCTAGTCAAATTACCCATAACTAGGCACACCAGCCTCAGTTACCCTAAGGACAAAACAACCTTAGAAATAGTTGTCTAGAAGCTAGAAAAGCTAGTAAAGAAAGAACCAGCCACCCCTTCACCAGTTGCAACTAGTCAGCTTCACATTTTAGACATCCAATCAGCTTCTAGTAGTTCTAGTCAAGAATCTGACAAGGAAATAGAACAACTAGAAAACCAGTTTTAGGATTTACAGGTAAAAAGGCTTTACCATCCCAACATGAATCCAGCCAGTTTAACCAAGAATTGATACCCTAAACCAACACCCCCTGACCTCCAATTCGAGGAGAGGAATGTCAGCAACCAATTCTCAGTATCCTCTGGTAAACTTTATGAATAGAACATAGATGGTTCATCGGAGCAAGAAATCCTAAATAAAATCTAGCATATGACAATGGTAGCCAATAACTACCTGGACAAAGGCCGTACTCATGAAGAAGTCATAAATATGATGGTGTTAGGATTCACAGGAAAACTCCTGCAATGGTGGAACAACTGCTTAACAGAGATGTCTAAGGAAGACATCAAGCATGCAGTCCAAAAAGATGAGGAAGGAACCCTCATCTTTGATAATATTGATAGAGGAGTTCCTGATGGAGTCAATATCCTGATCTATACGATCATGAAACACTTCATAGGAAAACCCCAACAATATCACATCTAGGATTTATGAGTAGCTAAGTAACCTTAGATGTAAAACCCTAGGAGACTACCGATGGTATGAAGATATCTTTACTACCCGTGTCATGCATAGGAGTGATTGTAACTCTCTATTTTGGAAGGAGAGATTCATTGATGGATTACCAATACTCTTTGGCCAGAAAGTCAAAGAAACCCTTTGCAGCCCCTTAGGTGTCATAAATTATGATAACCTAACTTATGGAGACATCTCTAGCACCATTTGAAGTGAAGGGATGAAGATGTGCAGAGATCTCAAAATACAGAGCCAAGTCAACAAGAACAAAGCCAAGTACGAAATGGGACATTTTTGTACACAGTATGGCTTACTCTCTGTCAAACCTTCCAAAAGGAAATCTAAGCACAAAGGAAAGGAATCCTCTGAGAAATCCCATAGGAAGAAAACAGCAACCAAGAATTATAGAAAACAGCGGTACAAGACTGATGATTTCTATAAGAAAGGAAAATCCAAGGAATCCATTCCACAAGCATAAGGCAAATGCTACAATTGTGGAAAGAAAGGTCATTTTAAGAGCGAGTGTAGAGCTAAGGCCAAATCCCTTATCAATACCCTTATTAGTGACTAACCCAGTAAGCATGAGATCTTTAAGTTACTAGGACTTGATCACTCTGACAATGAGTCATTCAACAGTGCTAGTGATAGTGAACTCAGACAGATATATCGGTCATCCTCTGAACCCTCTAGAACCAGTACCTCTAGTGGCCCAGATGAACCCACACCATGCAAAGATGGTTGTTGTAGGAACAAAACCATCAATATTCTCAACAGGCAAGAAGAACTTCTTCTAGACCTCATTGAGGCAATGGAAGATCCTGTCATCAAAGCTCAGAAGCTCACCCTTTTCCATCAGACCTTAGTAAAGGAAACCAACAAACCTAAACTAAGGATCCAGCAACCCAAGGTAGATTTAGAGCAAATCTACAATAGGTTTACCCAGTCCAAGAAGGAAGTTACGATCAACGACCTTCAAAGAGAAAATAAGGAGACCAAGTCAGAAGTTAGAACCCTAAAGCAAGAACTAACCATTCTCAGGGTTGACTATGATCTTCTTAACTGGAGAGTCCAAATTTTGGAAAATACTTCTCATCAAGGCAATGAGGAAGGTCCCTCATTTCAGAACCCTTCTGATGATGAAGAAACAGTTAACCCCACAGCTGATCTTATCAATGAACCTTCTAAAGAATTGTTCTTAGATACCATCAGTAGGATTAACTTCCATAAATGGCATTCCAAAGTTAGGATTATTATTAGCAAAGATTTTGAATTTAAGGTCACAGCCTTAATAGATTCAGGTGCTGATCTTAACTGCATTTAAGAAGGAATCATTCCCTCCAAGTACTTCAAAAAATCTACGGAGCGATTGATATCTGCAAGTGGCGGAAGAATGCAAATTGAATTCAATCTCCCTCAAGCCAAGGTTTGCCAAGGCGGCATATCCTTCAAAACAAAATTTGTCCTTGTTAAAAATATGACAGATAGGGTCATCTTAGGAAACCCTTTCTTATGTTTGCTCTACCCTTTCACCACAGACAGTGAAGGAATCACAACCTATCTCTTTGGTCAGTTTGTCAAGTTTGAGTTCATAAGAAGCCTCGAACCTTAGGAAGTTAGCTCCCTCTAGAAAGCTTCTATATAAAAAACTCTCAGTACTGTCACCATCCAACCCCTTCCATCTCATAATCAAGTCCAGTACCTTGATTCTGTCATATCAATTGATGATTCTTTTGACCCCAATCGGTCCCAGTTATCATCATGCATTCATCATGAAAGTAATTGCATCTCTGCATCCATCAGTTTTAAAAACAAAACGTTTTTTAACAATTATATGAAAATCTCAAATGATCCAAACCTTTCTTGGCAGGATAGAGAGAAAGCAATATTTAATACCACTAATAAGTGGACAATGACTTCTTCAGCAGAGAAGAAGAATAAGGGGAAAGCACCAGCAAGGGGCTATCCTCAAGACAAAAGACTACCAGCGGGACAGTCTTTTGTAAAGCATGAAGATGCATCCTCTACCAGCCATAGAGGATCAATATCCCTTCAGGAATATGTCCCTCCAACGGTGACATATTCCAGTGGTGATATGGCTATTGTTTTGTAGGAAGTTTTATCCAGGACTTTACAATTCAATGATGGAGCATATACAGACTTACCTTACTCCATTAAATGTCTCCTTGATAACCTTCAATTTGCCTACACCAGAAAAAACCAAGACCTTTTCCAAAAAACCCTCAGAGCATTAGAAATTCACCTAGTTAACCTTGAGGCTAGGAATGAAGTTTTAACCAGTCAACTCTCTGGCAAAGAGGATATCCATTCAATGGATAGAATGACTATCATGAGCACTGATTATGCCAGGCTCAGTCTTAAGACTCGAGCTACTCTAAGAAGTGCCACTGCCAACCTGCCATCAGACTTACTATTTCGTATTCTGAAAAGCAAGGTTATGAACAAATCTCTGAATCTTTGGTATAAACATTTCAAAATACTGGTCACAACCACTATCCCTAATCCAGATGATTCATATGATATCGATAATGTCCTCATGCAAGCCACATGGGAAGAATACTTTAGAAGCAGCTCCAGAGTATATGAAAACAAACATCCTTCCGGGACTTTTGGTCAACTATGAAGACGGAACAGACGATGATGAAAGAGATCCTGCTTGGCTCTCACAAATGTTTAAATCCGGTTTCATCAGACTTATCAAGCTAACAAGTCATGATCAAGTCAGCCAACTACCCTAAATCATCCAAAATGCTGTTAAGCAGATCAACAGACCTTTTATTTCTATCAGATGTTGGAGTACTCTACCAAAATGGGACAAAGATAATTGGATGGAGGTTCACCCCTCGAAGCATCTTATCCTCATCAATGGTTTTACTTATCAGGGCCCATGGTATGAAGAAGACACATATATTTCATACAAATACCCTAATGCTCTAGCATAACGCTGGAGGAACTACTTCAACAACCAAATTCTTGATGTTAGCCATGATCTATGGAAAGATTACCATTTTATAGGTTCTATAGATAGAATCTATGTTTTTGGAAGAAAACCATATGACTCTGCTATTAGGCATCTTAAAAAGCTTGGTCCCGATAATCCTAGGGAGTTCCTTACGGGGAAAAAGCCTGTACATGAGCCTCTTTTATATTGTGGACTTTGCAACCACTATGCCAGGTATCACGAGCATAATTGTGACGACGATTCTCAGTGGGGTCCTCACAAAGGATATCCATTAGATGCTTCTGATACTGATTAAAGCATCCTGACCAAGCAACTTAGGATAAGGATCCAATCCGGTTACTATTCAAAAATCACACCAGCCACTGATTCGAACAGTACCTGCATCATGAACAGTACCAGCACTCAGCAGATTCCTCGACAGATTACTATTCATCCAAAAACGACAGATGAACAGTACTCCGGAAAAGCAAGGGGACAAGTCACTATTCATGAACAGTAAAAGTTACTGTTCATAGACATAATCATTCAGAATCACTGTTGCTTTCGGAGGAAAGAGTTTTCACCTCAGTAAAAGCAATTCACCTTCCATGATTCCAGCAATCTTCAGATGACATCCAAGGCTCCCTCTAGTCTATATAAGGCAACCAAGACTCCATTCTGAGGCAGATCCAATTCTAGGAAGAGTTCCAGAATACCTCAGAGGTTCAAATTTTAGGAAGAACTCCAAAATACCTCACTCAGCTTTTCCCCCTCTTTACAACCTTTAGCATTGTAATCAGATGGCTCATCCTTACTTTTGTAATACCCTAGCCAGTTTTCACAATTGTAACCCCATGGCCTCAACCGGCCTTTATCTGTATATTCCGCATATGGCCCCAACCGGCCTTAGTCTATAACTTACCCCCTTATATATATATATATATACATGTCTTGAGAGATGTCATGTTCTGAAGTCCACTGACCTCTAGTTACTAAACCAAGCTTCAACTCAACTGTCTGAATCAATGTCAACTAGAACCTAAATAAGGATTAAATAAATCAATAAGGACATGTTTCGAATGACTAAAAAGTCCTCTAATAAAACTTTTCCTTAGCCACTATGAAGATTTGGCAATGTAAAATTTAACATATCTTTCTAATATACATCATACCTATTCTAGATTTTATATAATTGTAATGCATTCCCTAAAACTAAAATCTATTATACCTATATATAAGTACACGTAGACCATCTGAACAGTACACGTAGACCATCTGAACACCACCCTAGGACATCAACAAGTGCTTAACCTATATAGGATGTGATGCTACTCCACGTGCATATATGAGGATTTGTTTCAAAATCAAATAAAATAATGTATGTCTATGCAATTGTTATTATAATTCTAATATTTTTAAGCAGCCTAGAGACGAAGGTTCCTTAGTCAAATATGTGTCCAACAATATCAATTAGGCTTGCATAAATAGATGTTTACCTTAATACAACAAATTTGCTGGCTGCTCCTAGTAGTGTCACGGTCTTTTATCCCTTCAATTTGAGAAACCCTAATTCTCTACTCTTAATCTTTTATACGCTAACCACTGATTTTTTTTTTTTAATCTTGCAGTCTCTCTCTACTTGTCACGTGATTGACTTAAAAGACCCAGTATATATACCTTTAAAATAACACTCCAATTCAGTCTAGGAAGACCAATCCGACTCTAATTAGTACTCTTAGATAACACTCCTACTAGGGCTAGAGTCCAAGACTTATTCCCAATTAAACTCAAATCAAGGTTGTTTAGATAGGCTAAAACTCTAAAGAATTCCAATAACACTTAAACTGCTAATCCAAATAGGAAATCTCTTATCCTTTTTCTTAAAAGATAAGGAGACTACTCCTAATCCAAATAGGTTTTAATCTCTTATCATTTTCCTTAACTGATAAGGAGACTAAAAGTTTAATATGAATAATCCACAAAATAACTCTCACGTTACATCTTCTTTTATTTATTTTCTTTGTAGATATCATAAACTAAAATAATATCACCTTCAAAAATAAATTAAATAATTCATCAATTTCACTCTAGAAGTAATTAAATTGAATTTAAGTGAGGCGGGTGTTACACTTATCATACATCCTTCTTGCATCAAATAAAACCCATTAGCATGTAAATTCTCAATTACTTATAAAAAAACATGCTAATTCTCAATTACTTATAAAACATATGCAAATATAAGAATACTTTTTTTTTTCATGCACTATCACTACCTTTAAAAGGAAATCTTCAAGCCTGATGGTCCTCCCACGAGCAGCGAGACGTTGTCAATGCTTTGAACAACCGGAGTTGGTACATCCGGCCATGTCCTAGTTTTAATCTCTGCTAAAGACGGAACAAAAGGAACAAAAGCTCGGTTGCTATCCAGAGCATCGCATGACATTCCAATCTTCCTCTACTTATCGGGTGCAATATCATACATCCAAACCTCTCCATGTTGCCCTAGCTTTCGTTGATGCATAACAAGTCGCTCACCATCATAGAAGCTGGGAATCCTTATAGGCCATTCACTATTTAATATATTTGTAATTCGGGTTTTAAGCACCCACTCAACTTTCTTGTAATCATTGAGGATCCAAACCGAGATTTCTTCTCTTGAAGTTGAGATGATGGTAAGCAAAGCATTTACTACTCCAAACCATGATGTCCAATTCTCAAATAGAAGTGGTAAGTTTTGATGAAATTTGATGATCCTAGCCTCTTCTTTTTTCAGATGAAAAACAAGGATATCATTGCGCTTCCTAATCCAATGTAACGACCCGTGAGCATAGATTGGTAGAGCATCGGAGAAGTTACAACTCATGGAAGTAAATTTTGTCGAGGATTTTCTCCATGACAATATATCGGATGAGATTATATCAAATTGATAGGTATCATCCCTGGGTAATTTTCTAATACAAACAACCTTGTAGTAGTGCAAGGAGGAAGAGATTGGTTCCACAGCCAACCCAATTACAACACAATTTTTATTTTCTATGAATTGGTATCTTTTGGTAACGGGGTTTAAAACTAAAAAACTTTTTTTCAAGAGACGTAAGAGAAGCAGGCCACTACAATAAGCTAAGAGTTTGAAACAGCGAGGTAGTGTCACAGAACTCTCAGTTTCTTTGTTAGAATTGGGAGGATAGAGAGGAACTTTGAAGTAGAATTCAGCCCAGTCATGTGCACAATGAAATATACAAGAATAGCGAAGAAACAGTTTCGCTTCAAATCCAGGGTCGGAGATGAAGGTGTTGAATCTCTTGCTTATGCTTTTGCACGTGACCACGGACTTAAGAGGCAAACGGAAAAGAATATCATCAAGAGGATTGTTGCATAGGTCTTCCATTGTTTTGGCTGTGCATTTGGGGAAAAAAACTGTGTACAATCAAAGAGAAAAGAGTCTAGATTTCAGTGTCGTCTGGATTTCTGTATCACAACATCAAAATATAGAGACATAAGTGGGGTTTAGGATTTTCTAAATACATAGGAACTCTATATTTTACCCCAGGGATAGAACTACTCAAGGGCTGAGGGGGCCACGACCCCACCCCCCCCACCCCCACAACCTTTGAAAAAAAAAATATACTAGTATGTATATTAACAAAAAGAATTTTATATACTTAGCCCTCCCTCCCCAAAAAATTTACAAATTGACCCAAGAAATCCAACAAATAGATAACAAGAAAAATCTATAAAAAATGCACATATCCAGATGATAAGAAAATCTTTGAAGAAATCATAAATCCGGTCTAAGCAAAAACAATAACAACAAGTCAATTACAAATTCTAGCAAAAAAGATAAAAAAAAATATTGATCGCTTCATCCACACATTAGTTAGACCTTGAAAATATTAAGACGTGCCAATTGACTTGCAAAACTCTTGATTATAAAATCCTATTATTAAATTTTTTTTCAAAAGAAAAAAATACAAATAATAATTAATAAATTAATGCTAATAATGCAACTTTGTTAACCTCTAGTATTGATATTCCAAGTTTTTAAAATCTTTGAACAAATAACTTCGGCCCCCCTTAAGTTTGAATCCTAGTTCCATCCCTGTTTTACCCAAAAAAAAAAACTCTATCACATAATTAGATTAGGATTAGGATTTCCTAAATACATACAAACTCTTTTTTTTTTTTAACTCCAAGATGATGATCAAATCTTCTATGTCACATGTCTTTTTTTTTTTATTTTCTTTCTAATCTTCGTTAATGTCTAATAAGAGTTGGAAACTACTCAGCTTAAGGGTGTGTTTGGTATAGTGGAATTTAGGGAGAATTAAAAAAAAAAAAAAAAAAAAAAGAGAGAGAGAGAGAGAGAATGACGAGGGAAACTACTAAGCCTAAGTCTGCGTTTGACATGAATTATTTTTGCCAACTTATTTTATGATTTAACTTATTTTTGCTACAATTCATAGGTCCTACTGCAATTTTTGGTACTATTTATGGCTCCCACGATATTATTTCAGCTAATTTTTATCTTTATCTATAGCACTTTCAGCAAAATAAATGGATCCCAAATGAAAACTAATTCTCTCAATATTATATTCTTTACTATGTCTAATTTTATCCTAACCTGTTTCCAAGTAACAATAATTAAAAATATAAAGAAAGAAGAAAAACCCAAATGAATTGTTTAGTCAAAGCTAGATAACAGCATAGCAACACCCAAATCCCAATCTAAAATTTTAGATTTAGGTCCTAAATCTCAGAAAACCAAAATGTCAAACATATGGTCATTTAATTTGAAATTACAAAAAAAAAAAAATCGAAAAAAGTAATTTGAACCTCTTTTTCTTTTTAACCCAAAAAAATTGATAACTTTAGCACTTAGGTATTTTCGTATTTGTTATGTTAAAAGTTTGGCAAATCCACCAACCACAAGATGCATCTTTTTGAAGGGAATGGAGTGATCTTATCCCATCGCTTTTTGAAGCACTAGAATAGATGGACCATATTCCAGCGCTTTTAAAAGCGCCAGGATAGGTCTTTCCTAGAAGGGAAATCAGTAACACTATTCCAACGCAATAAGACTTCCTATACCAGCGTTTTTGAAAACTGCTGCTATAAGCCTCCTATTGCAGCGATTTGTAAAGCGCCAGTTTTGAGCTGCCGTAATAGGGTTTCCTATACCAGCGCTTTCAAAAAGCGCTGGTATAGGCTTGTCTATTACGACGTTTTTTAAAAGCGTTGAGAAAAAAAACGCTGGGACATGATGATTTTTTTGTAGTTAATGATTGACCGATTGAGTGACCAATTTATTAATAAGATCAAATAATAATGGTGGGAGAGTTCTACCGATCACATCATGGGAGCTTCATTGGATTTATGAAATTTACCACATAACTTGATGCATTAGTAATTATTATTAACTAAATCAAGATTAGTTTTGTAAGGACCAAAAATTTTGTCAACCCAAGCCCACTTAGAATAGTGAGCTTGTAGGGTTCAATTTAGGCCCAAATTAATAAATTTGTTAGAGAGGGAATCAAACAACAAGAGATGACTTAGCCCGAGGATGAGAATAAGGGAGGAATGCCTCATTTTATAAAATATGTAGGTCAGTGCATTAATACAAGCTTGCCCGAGGAGGCTAAAATTACATAGAGAAATGTACTGTTCATGTTCTTCTCTCAATGATCTTTTTACAGTGATCTTTATCTTTTTGTCCGAATCCCCTTCTTTGAAAATCATCTTTTCCTTATATACTCTCTCCTACTTCACATCTTGACCATCCATCCTTTCTTAACCAGCTTCCTCTCATGACACTTGTCTCTTTCTACATTTGAAGAAGGTGGTGGAAGAAATCTGCTTAGTTGTGACTTGCACTGTTCAAGTCATTTTCTTATAAATGTAGCTGATAAAACTGTTGCCCACCATTTAATACGGCCAGGAGGTTAGATGCAGAGTATTCAATGCGGAAGCTATAGGCTACCCCAAGCTAGAAACTTTCCCCATGATCTCTGATTCTCATTTGGTACACCTTAGTACTTTTGACTTATCTCTTCCCCTCCCCGAGCAACCTTCCTCTTCGGGCCCGTGGCTCGTGGCATTCCCGCCCCCACACCACGACTCTTCAACTTCATCCTCGATTCTCGGGCACCCACAAGTTTTATATTTAAAAATAAATAAATAACATGAATCAAGCATAACATTTAACAATCTCAAGGTGGTTATTGTATTTTACTCTCTCTTTTCTTTTCTTTTTTGAACAAGCAAAAATGTGTATTACAACAAAAAAAAAATGCATTTAAGGTTGATTTTCTAGTTGCATACATAATATTCATGTTGTGAATGAAAATTTTGATCCATGTAGATATTTGAAGTTATATAAAATATGTTTATTAATAATGTTCATTGCATGAAAAAAAATAATCATGTAACTTATTTTTAGGACTGTAACAAGGCAGATGAGAATGAACCAATTATCCAGAAAAGGTTAATTTTTTTAAGTTAAAAAAATTGTTTTCATCTCTATATTTTGCTTAAAGTTTTTTTCCTAAATTTCAAAAAATTCTTTCTTTGATATTTAAGGGCCCCTTGGTACATGTATATGAATACATGTTTTCAGTTTTTAAATAACATTACACATATTTTCATACACTTTTTCACTCACATATATTTCCAAAAAATACAAACAACGTTACTAGAACAATGTTACCAAACGGCCCCTAAATTATTGAAAACGTTTACACTTTCTTTCTTTTTTTAAAAACATTTTTCAACCGTTTTTACTTATCAAAAACTTTCCAAGATTTTTTTAGAGCTTAATATGGATTGATTATCTCATGTATCCAAAATATGCATCATATGTCTTAGAGTGCATGGTCTCCACATCTATATGGGATCCACATTAGAAGGATACATCATACGTGTATTATATGTGTTAAGATACTTAGGGCCTATTTGATACATGTGTTTAAACTCATGTTCTCAGTTTTAAAACAACATTACATGCATTTTTACAAACTTTTTCACTCATATATATTTTCAAAAAAATATAAACAATGTTACTAGAGCAACGTTACCAAACAACCCCTTAATAAATAAAAAAATGAAATGCTAACAAATGCCCTTAGGACATTTGATTAATAATTCATTTAAAGAAAGTTTTTATGGGAAAAGCAAAAAAAAAAAAATTATTATTTTGAGAGTTTTTTTCATTTCCTATAAAAGTGATGTCAAAATTTTCCTGAAATGGATTCTTAACCAATACTCTAAGGGTGTTCATTAGCATTTTTCGTAAAAAAAAAAAGCCTTGAGATACCTGGTCAATTTGGATTTGGGCTCATTCCATGAAGAAGGCTTATAACTATTTACTTATATTAGAAATGACGTTAGCATCCAAGTCGTTGTAGTATAGTGGTGAGTATTCCCGCCTGTCACGCGGGTGACCCGGGTTCGATCCCCGGCAACGGCGATTTTCCTTTTACTGCTCGAGCCTGCAGTGATTTCCAATTTTCCACAACTCCACATTCCTTTTCTCATTACGCTCCCACAACTCCGTATCAATTCTCAACTTTTTCTTTGTGCTTTGCGTAATCTCATTGATATTTTAGAGGTGCCCTTCATGTGTTTGCTTGAATGCCCAACTGGTGATTTAAGATTAATAAAGCTTTATTTTTTGTCCTTGCCAGCTAATGCAGTAAGTTAACTTCCTCCATCTCTGAATTTACAAAAATGAAGAAACCTCCAAAAATTTTAGAAAACATATCTGCTTACATTATGTGCTGCACATAGTGTATGATTTTTTTTTTTTTTTTGGGTGTAAATGCAAATCAATTTATACATTTAGGAATTTGCATTCTATTATAGTTGATACATTTTTCCCCCTTGGTGCTAAGAACACTGGGGTGTTTGTTATAGACTTCACAATAGAATTTGTGAAGTGAAAGGCAGATCTGTATCCTGATATATAAAAAGAAAGTGAAAGGCAGATATAAAACCTTATCCTGATATATAAGAAACTTGACTTAAAAAAGAAGTAACTAGTTTGAGAAGTAACAAAATGAGACATTAAAGAAACATATCAACAAAATACATTACTCAACATTAGAGAAATCACTACATTAATCATTAAACCATGCTAGTTTTCAGATCACTCTTTTTAGTCTGCTGTCCAATGGAACTTAAGAAAAATCTTATTCTTTTTCTTGTTTTTGTTTTTGTTTTCAAAACCACAGGCCAAAAGTGTTCAAACCGAGTATTGGAGTGAATTTCTTCCACATTATTATTATTATTCAACGCGGCAGAGTCCAACCATGCTAAAGAAGGTATAAAAGGAATGTACTAGTGCATTCCATCCTTAGAATCAGAAAATCTCTTATCTTGTTCCACTTATACAAACTCACATTATATGAATAAATTTCTTTCACTACCCCTCGGCTCTGCAAAACAATCCACTCCCCATCAAAAAAGATGGGACAGAAGCCATTGAAGACGCTCGTTAGTGGCCAAGGACGTAACACACCCCCATTCACCTTTTTCATAATCAAGGAGTACAAAGACGACGATCTGTGTCCTTAAAATACGTACTAGATTAATTGAACCCCTTCTAACTCCAAATCACGTCATCTTTGAACTTATCAAGAAAACGGGGCTTGCTTATGATTTTTGGCTTGTTTTCCTTTAAATCAAACACAACAATATCACCGGATTTCCTCATCCAATGCAAAGATTTTTTGAAGTAAACTGCTTGACCATGTTTGACAAACTCTCTTGATTCACACTCTAGTATTGCATCCACTCTTTCCCACCATGCAATTTCTTTAGATGAGAATATCGTAAATCCATATTGTTCTCTACCACCTAGGACAATCTTCTTCCTATAAACAAGAACCAACTGGCAATGGTTATTGGAAATCAAAGCACTAGAATGATCATAAGCCAACCCGATATTTTGCTTAACACTTGGCAACCATTCTGTTGGTTTCAGAATATATTGGTATTTCTTTATTGTTGGGTTATAAAGACTAAAGAGATTGGTTTGTAGAATATTGAGCAAAAGAAGCCCATCACAAGAATCAACAACTTGATGTTTAGAAATAGGCCTGATACAACTGTTAAGGGAGTGGTGTTGAGGATGAAGAGAAAGGTACCTTATGTTTTGTGGACTATGAAACGAAAAGTGAAAGAAACCATGGACAGATTGGAGACCAAGAGCATGATCATGTGTTGGCAACAACTTAGGGTCATAGATGATGGAATTGATGATTTGATTAAAACGTTGACTAACACACTTCAACCTGAACAAATATTTGATTGGCCAAACCTGAAAAGATTTCAAGGAGCACATCGTCACATACCATAGTTCTTGATTTGTTGAAAATCCTTGTCAAAACCAAACAAACTTTATTTATTGGATCAAATTCTTGGACCCACGGTGTGGTTTGGATTGGTCACGAATTACTGAGCTGCTGTTTTGGGGAAAAATGAGAAGGGGGGGGGGGGATTTGTGTTTGGTTTGGGAAGGATAAAATAATAAGGATTAGGGTTTTTCGATTTCTAAGCTAGAATGGTATTTTTTTTTAATATTAATATTTTTATATATGTATAAAAGAATAGAATGATATACAATTTGATTCCCATATGTGAAGTCTATGAGTGATCTTATTAGATAGCATAATAAAGTATCAATACTAATTTGATTCCTATTATTATAAAAATACTATTTTCTCAAAAAAACAATTACTAATTTGATTGATTTAATGGACTTGGGTTTTGGGTCAGTAGCCATAATTGGATTGAGTTTGGGTCACTCAGATTTTTATTATTTCTCTTTTGTTTAATCTAATATGTGTAAAACTACCATTTGGAAATTCGTACGCGGTGTTAAAATTCCATATACAATTAACCTCAATTTTAGGAGACAATATCTGTTGTAACAATTGTTCACTAACGCCCTTTTCTCGTATCTGAACAAACATGAATACCTTTTATTATATAATAATAATAGAGAAAATCGAAGTTTATCAAGTATAGTAATTTTTTTGCAAATTTAGTATCGTCATCTGTTGATCTGTTAAATATGAACCAGTTCAACCAATGGCAAACTCTAAATTATATCTGACAGAAACGGGCAAACTCCAATCCCAACAGCCACTCTTGTCTTGCCGTACATTCCGGTTTCAATACCGTTACAACAAACCAAAAATTAAAAAGAAACCAAACCGCCCTTCACAGAATGCCTTGTCTAACTGAATCTTGAAATCTCAAAAACATTTTATGATGAATGTGTCATTGATGGAATGCATGCATAGGTAGATTTTTTGTTGCTGTTGTTGTTGTTGTTGTGGTTGTTCTTTCGATCATTGTTCATAGTTTAGGAGCTTGTTTGGGAGTTATAAAAAAATGGCCGGAGGTGGAGAAGGTGGAGGTGCCAAAGAGCTTGATCAGACGCCCACGTGGGCTGTCGCCGCAGTTTGTGCCGTCCTCATTGTGGTTTCTATTCTATTGGAAGAAGTTATTCATAAGATTGGACTGGTAAGGTTTATGTATTCTCAAATCTTTTTTCTTGTGATCTCATTGGGGTCAATAGGAATCACGAGGGAATGTCTTTTTTATGGGGGGGGTACTTTCATTTTTTGATAGAAACGATGGGAGTTGAATTGAATTTATGGCATCTGTTCTATAATATATATATATATATATATATATATATATATATATATATATATATATTTTATCATCATGCCAAGAAACCTTTTGGTTTTGGTTCTTATAATGAAAGAAATGCTTCTTCTTCTTCTGTTTTTTAGTTTCATGCAATAGTATGAAATATGAATGTTGTGTGATTTAAGTTTTGGATTTGTTTTTTGGTTATTGGATGGTCTTGATTTGGAAAAAAATGATTCTTGGACATGGTTGAAGCACTTAGGGAAATTTTTAGTCTGGACGAACTTAGAAGAATTGGATTGGTCTAGCATTATATTATATGACTTGCTTGCTTTCTTGTGATTTCCCTAAAATGGAAACCCAATAACATGCCACCATGTTCAACCATTTGTTTGTTTGTTTGTTTGTTTTTCCTCCCCAGTAAGTAACATCTTAGAGAACTTGATATGTTGCTCTTCTTTCAGTGGTTTCAAAAAAGGAAAAAGGACGCTTTGGTTGAAGCTCTTGAGAAAATTAAAGGCGGTAAAAGCACCAACCCTGTTTCTTAGTTTTTTTTTTTTTTTAAAATGTATTTCCATTAGTTTTTGGTCTGCCCAATTGACTACCAATATTTCTGCTGCAGAGCTTTTGGTTTTAGGATTCATTTCTTTAATTTTGACACTCGGGCAAACCTACATTGCTAGAATAAGTACAATTGACTAACAATATTTCTGCCCATGTTTTCATATTGACCAAGCTTTCTCTTCCTGGTTAATTTTTGCAGAGCTTATGGTTTTAGGATTCATTTCTTTAATTTTGACATTCGGGCAAAACTACATTGCTAGAATATGTATTCCCGTAGATATTTCAGAGACCATGTTACCTTGTCCCATTAGAGGAGGAAGTGCTGAACCTGAGGGGGGACATCGCAGGCTTCTATGGCATGAGCGTAGATATCTAGCTGCTGAAAGCAAAGGTCCAGCTTGCAAGGCGGTAAGTTTATCTTACTGAGAAGGTAACTTTAAGTCTCAAATAAAAAGGAAGTGTTCCTTCACACAATTGGGCAACTTATTCATTCTAGGAAACTGTCGTTCTTAACTGATTCCTTGAACCCTGCCAAAAAAAGCAAGGAAAAGGATCACCAAGTCAGTGGACCTGAATGTGGTATTAAAAAGAAACAGATTCCTTGTTCTTTGTTATGGACTTCACCAAAATCTTGTATATTTTTAACCTCAGTTATAGTGTGTAGGGTTAGTACTTCATCAGTCCATAGGTTCATTGCCTTGTTGTAATGGAGCTCTATGAATTGCCATTATTAATTCATTATCTGTTTAAAAATGGTAGAGATAAATTCAATGAAGATCAGGGGTTTATCTAGTGGTTCGATGAGAGAAAGTAAGGATAATTTTGTCTCTAGATTTAAGGATT
Organism: Castanea sativa; assembly: GCF_040712315.1. Taxonomy (NCBI): domain Eukaryota; kingdom Viridiplantae; phylum Streptophyta; class Magnoliopsida; order Fagales; family Fagaceae; genus Castanea; species Castanea sativa. The sequence goes on along the minus strand of NC_134013.1, from coordinate 15,548,127 downwards.
TTGGATGGATTGCATTTATTAGATACAACCATCATATTATAAACAAGTTAAAATGGAATTTCATCTAGTAATACAATATGGTTAACATGCTTTACAGAGCAGGAACTTGGCTATCATGAAATAAATGTGCATAATAACAGAAAAGGTGTATCTATCTATCTACACTAAAAAGTGGGATTGAGGAAGAGAAATGATAGGAAAAGATAATAGCAGATCTCAACGCAGTTGGGGAAAACTGTCTGGTCCTAAAAGGTGATATAATAGGAAATGTTTCATGTGATGCTTCCCTTCAGTCATTTTTATTGAAATAATCAAAACGAGCTCGCAGATGTGAGAAGTGTACATGTTAAAGGTGAAAGTATGTTGAATTTGAAAAGATCTAGGATCTTATGCTCTCAGTTTCATGGCTTTCTCCATGCCAACATGTGGAGCACGACTTCTGTTGACCATGATAGTTGGCATAGAATGAACATATATCTGTGGTGTGCAGGAAGGCCGTGTTAACTAATTAGATAAAAATAGCATCCCACATCTGAATTTTAATGCTTTTCCATCAAAATCTTAGCTTCTCACTGTAACTTTCTAAAGGATATGTATTTACATACAACATGACACTATTTTTATCTCCTTTTACATTCTAAAATTAATCATACACTGTCAGGCAGATTACAACAACTGTCAGCTATTATCTTTTCAATCCAATGACTGATGCCATTGTTTCAAGTACAATTTATTAAATGTCCACATTCTTTCCTTTTCCTGGTCATAACGACTAATGCCATTCTTACTTTATCATAATGTAGGGTTATGTGTCGCTTATATCTGTCAATGGTTTGCATCAGTTACACATCTTCATATTCTTTTTAGCTGTCTTCCATGTGATATACAGTGCCATAACGATGACACTTGGAAGATTAAAGGTGGGTACACATTCAGGATTGTCTATAATTATTAATTGTAGTTCCTAAGTCATCATATAATGAGTACCTGGAAGCATGTGGCAAAAGGGTGTTTGCATCAAGGAAGAAAGTATTCTCTGGGAAGAAACTTATTGAATTTTCTCTTCCAGTTCGTCATGGGGATGGTGTCACACTTTTGAAGAGCTATCTCTGCTGATATTCATTATATATAGGTGGTATCAACATACACTAGTTGTTTAATTATGATTCTCTCTTTTTTTTTGGCAGATACGGGGGTGGAAGGTGTGGGAAAGGGAAATTATTCATGAAAATGAAACCTTGAATGGTATATTAGTGAAAGATGATAATTACTTACTGCTTGTTGCTACTAGATTACATTGTCAGCATGGAAAATTTCATTCGTGCTGAATTGGGTGTGTGCCTATTATTCAGATCCTCAAAGATTCAGGCTTACTCATGAGACATCCTTTGTAAGAGACCACACTAGTTTCTGGACTAAAACAGCAATCTCCTTCTACTTTGTAAGAAATATGTCCTGACTCTGCTTTCAATTACTTTGAATATGGAAATGGTGCCAATTGTTCACTAGTGTACTTTTCTAAGTATGTTCTGCACTTGTGCTTTAAATTTCTGTGTATAATTAAGTGTGTATATTATAAAAAAATTCTTTTTATACCTTTGAGTCAAATGAGAAGTTAAACCTCAAAAAGAAAAAGAAAGAACTTGAATCAAGCATCTTTGAAATTTTCCTAACTGATTTAGTTTTTCTGACCTTGCTTTAGAACCTGTATGTCTTGATGCAAAGCTTGAATGTTCCAATCTTTCAGGTCTGCTTCTGGCGACAGTTCTTCAGATCTGTTCGTAGGGCTGACTATTTGACCATGCGACATGGATTTGTTACTGTGAGTTTCTTCAGTGCAACAAGTGTTTTAGGATCATCTTTATATGGTAGTTGTTGATAATTTGAATATTTCTTTTTTATAGGTTCATTTAGCGCCTGGAAGTAAGTTTGACTTTCAAAAATATATCAAAAAGTCATTAGAAGATGACTTCAAGGTAGTTGTGGGAATCAGGTAAACAGCCATTATTTTTAAATTTTCTGTTCTTAGTTACCAATTCACCTTCCTGACGTTGAGATTATGTGAGTAATCCTTTCCTTTATTATTTTTCTAAATTTGATCTTCATGCTGCTTGCAGTCCACTATTATGGGCTTCAGTGGTTTTCTTTCTGCTTATTAATGTCAGTGGTTAGTCTTTCTTCTTCTATTTCTCTTTAATTTAGGCAATGGAGTTGGTAGTTAGTAGTTTCTTTAATAATATTAAGTGATCTTCATATTTCGCGCTCAAAATTAATGAAGATATAATTGATTTTTTCCTTTTCAGGATGGCAGGCTATGGTTTGTGTGTCCATACTTCCTCTACTTGTAAGAAACTCATTACAGAAATTATCTGAATATGTGGTTTTTAATTCAAGAGCTAATGATTGGGTGGTTTAAAGGTGATTTTAGCTGTTGGGACCAAGCTTCAAGGAATAATATCAAAAATGGCTCTTGAAATCAAAGAAAGGCAATCCGTAGTCCAAGGAATACCTCTTGTGCAAGTCTCTGACAGCCATTTTTGGTTTGGTTGGCCTCAATTAGTTCTTCATCTCATCCATTTCGTCTTATTCCAGGTATTACTAAGTTACCTCCTATTCTTTTACATGAAATATCATAGGTAACCTATGTGGTAGAGTTGCATAAATTCAGCCTGGTAGAAGATATCTGCGTGTTTTGCTTAATGTCTCAGGCAAAAAGACAAAAGCTTTTGTCTTGAGAATCAGTGCAAATGTTAAATGTGTGTGTGTGTATTTATGTTGGAGAGAAAATAAGCGTCCTTCTTCTTCATTTTTCCATGTCAAGACTTAAGAAGATTTTCTAACTAGCTGACTGTTCCTTGTCCAGAATGCATTTGAGATAACATACTTCTTTTGGATATGGGTAATAAAACACTCTCCATTCCCTTTCTAATTATTTTGTATTCACTGCTGGAATTCTAAATGGATAGCCTTGGTGCAGTATGAGTTCGGCTTGAGATCTTGTTTTCATGAGGATTTTGGTCTTATAATTTTAAGAGTTCTCCTCGGGTGAGTCTTGGTTCTTTTATATGTGTGAAGCATCTCAAAGGAAGAATTGTCATCTAATACAACTATTATGTTAGACCAATACAAGAGATCCTAAAGACATTGTAATGGTTCTTAGATGTCATTCTTCCTAGAAGGTGCTTCATGAACATCCTAATTCATATTATCGACGTTGGACTCTCCAAATTAACTTAATTGAACTTCCAATCTGACAGGGTAGGAGTCCAATTTATGTGCAGCTACATTACACTTCCACTGTATGCCCTTGTTACTCAGGTATGCTCATTTTGCTATTCAAACTTAACGTACATTAAATACATGTTGAAATCTATGAGTAGCCACTTACAGACTGAATATTTTGAGTTTGAAAAAGTAATAAATGTGGTCTGGTTTTTGGTAATAATTGATAACTGAGATAATCTCCCTGTACATAGCTTTCACCTAATATGTATATGCTGGCAACAAGCGACCAATCTTCTAGACACGTTTTTTTCAAAATTGTATTCTTACTTTTTTGTTTTTTTCAATTTTAGATGGGATCAACCATGAAGAGGTCAATATTTGATGAACAAACTTCCAAGGCCCTAAAGCAGTGGCATCAAAAGGCTGTAAAGAAGAAGACTGATGTGAGGGCATCATCTCCACCTCGGACTTTGGGTGGAAGCCCCGGTGACTCACCTGTGCAATCCCCACCTCGAGCATTTCCTCATGGCCAAGTATGTGCTGTGGTACCAGACAGATCTTCTCCTGTGCAATCCCCTCCTCGAGCATTTCCTCATGGCCAAGTATGTGCTGTGGTACCAGACAGATCTTCTCCTAAAACGACAGCAAACATCATGGCCAGTGTGGATCTTCCAAGGGAACAAAAATCCACTAAGAATGATGGCTTCCACGACCTACTAAGTGAACCATGATTATGATTATCAAAAAGTGAACCATGATTATAGCCAAAGTGATTGCCATGTGATAGGAAAATTGTGAGAATGTTGATGTTGCGGCTTGCTTCAGTGCCACTATTGGCAGTGGCAGTGTCATTGTTTTCTCCGTTAAGTTGCATTTTCGTTCACACTTATTAAACAGTAAGCAAATTTTCCGCAACTCTTTAAGGCTAAGAAGCATCTTTGTGTGATTGATTTAACATAGCTCAACTATGAAACCAGAAGTCGAGAACTCGTATGTAGTGTTCTTCACAGTTTTGTTATTTCCTATTAGGCCATTACATGCTTTGTAATTTGCACTTGAATCGCATATTCATCAAGCTTCTATTGCATGTACACTATAGCCTGTGTTGCGTGTAAAAACTACATACCATGTGTTGATGGGGATAAAGTATATGCTCCAATTTACATACTTGTTTGCCATGTCATTTATACTATGTTGGAATGGCCGTGTATGATTTTGCTAACATTAAGTTGCACGACTTGGCTTTTTCATTAGACCATCAGTAGGAACCTGTGGCGTTTCATAATTGGTTAGCTAAAAAGACAGTTCAAAAGGCTCTGTACTGGGCATATGCAAACGCATGCCAACACAATGAAAGATCAAGCTGGTGATTACACGTTCTACTATCATTTTGTGTCATGTATATGTGATTGCAAGTAGAGACAATGCATAGGGGATGGTGCAGCCAAGAGGTAGATGGATACTAACCCACTCACTAGTGGGGGAAGGATGACTCGAACCCAAGACACTTTACAAGTGAAGTCTTGTTGACCCAAGACCCCGACCACTATGTCATCACTTACCTACCACGTTGGCTAATATATATAATTTGCACATCTTTACATATCTCTTCTCTACCTCTTTTTCATACCATTGATTTTGCAATAAGTCTAGAGCCAAAAAAAAAAAAAATTCACAAAATATTTTACAAATGACGAGATTACAAATTGTTAATGGTATATAATAAAGTAATGTCAATAGTAGACCCAAATGATAACTAATAAAATTTGTTAACTCGACTATTATGAAAATTGTTATCTTTACAAACGAGATATAATATTAGAAGATGTACACAAGTAACACATTTAAAAGCTGAGAGGAGCAATGCTAGAGATCTAAAATTTTTCATAATCCATTGTAGGTGACTAACATATTGTAATTTGTATAACTCTTTCATGTAAGCTTATTATTGACATTATTTTTATTACGAGGACTAGTTGCAAAAAAAAAGATTGTGGGAATTTTTGTAAAATCAACTCCTCATGTGGTCTTAGAGGGTGACTCTCAAGTTCTTATGAGAGCTTTGGTCAATGATAGTACATTTTTTTTCTCTGATGGTTTGGTTATTGATAATGTACGTTTTAGCGCTAGATGTTTTACTCAATTACGTTTCTCTCATGTAAAGAGAGAAGGTAATAAAGTTACTTAAAATTAACTTAGCTCAACATGCCTTATATATTTCAGATTTTGTGGTGTGAATAAATGATATTCCACCACCTTTTATTTCCATAGTCCTAGCTGACATTGCGGATTTTTCTTAATTAAATGAATTATGTTTTCCTAAAAAATAAAATAAAATAAAGTAAAAAAAAACTCACTCCTACAAGTCGCTCGTATGTTGGTGCATGTGGATTACGAAGGGATATCAAAGTAATTCCGCCGAGAAACGGATAGGAAGATATATACTATAGACCAGTACTGCCATTGGGCGGTTAAAACCTTAACTATGTGTATTTCAACGGCCATGGCTTCAGTTAGGAGCTTAGACAAATGGACCGTTAATCATCGTCAGCAACTTCAAATCTGTGCAAAATCAAGCACAAACCAATCAGAGCGTCCAAACCAACTTGTTCTTCCAATACCCATTTCGAGAAGGTCCGCTATTCTGATTTATTCACTGCCTTTGGGTTTCAGCCTCATTTCACAATCTGCACCATCAGAGGCCAGAGAGAGACGCAACAGGAAGACCATCCCTCTTGAAGACTACCTCACTAGTCGTTAGTTACACACTTCTTTCTCTCTTTCAAAATCTGAATTCACATATAATTTATGTTTGTATTTATATGCATGTGGGTCTTAAAACTCTTCAAGTGTTTGCTTGCTTCAATTTCTTGTACTGGTTTTATGGTCATCTAAACGTTTGGTGACATAGACTTATGCAATCAATCACATTTGATGGGTAATGGTCACATTTTTTTTTTTTTTTTTGGATGAAGACAATTTGTTTATTTTTTACTTTCTCAATGTTACATAACTTTCATTCATTTAAAGACCTCCTTAAATTTTTAAAAATTTTAAACAAGGGGAAGGGGTTTTTTTTGTGCAACATAATAATGAGTTTCTTCAGCCTTGTGACTTGAATTACTCTTCTTTGATGTGCTTTTGGATAAAACTGCCCCAAAAAAACACTAGTGTGAAATGCAAGGGGACAGTGCTAAATGTTGGGACAGGAATGAGTACTTATATGGTGCAACGTGCAAGCGGATGATCCTAATGGAGTTTGAGGGACCATTGAGCGTAAGAGTTTAAATTTTAATACTTGGGTGAGAATTTGAGTTACAATGTGAGGTTTACTGCATCTGGAGGAACAATAGTTTCAACTTTCGACCAATTTCTCTTTCAAGAGTCTTTAATTTGGATATCTGAATTTTACACTATTAGAAGTCCCACACAATATCTTTGCAACAATTTTGAATTTAGTACAAGTTTTTAAGCTGGGAGTATTTGAAGAAGAAAGCAGAAGTGCTTAGGTGAATGTGAAACTCATGAAAAGCTTATATCAGAGTGAGAATATCCTTGATGACAACTAAGATTGTTTGACAGCTTGTGTTGCGAGACCTATCTCTTTGTGTTTGTGGTTTTTAAATATAAATAAAGCGAACAATTTTTTTCCTCTCATGCCTGAGATATTAATTCAGTGACTCAAGTGTTGCTATGCTTATGCTTTAATATGGAGAGGTTGTATATATTATTGTAGGCTATATGGTCCCAGCATATATTGAGTGGAACACATTAATTTTACTGAAACAAGTACCAGAGCTGCAATAACTATGGGAAAGAGCAGTTATGAGCATTCTTAGTTACTATTTGAACTTATTTTGCTTTTCTGTTACCTTTGAAAGCAGCTGAGGGATTAAAATACTATGATGTTGTTGAGGGAAAGGGCCCTATAGCTGAAAAAGGATCAACAGTTCAGGTTTGACTGTGCTGTAAGTTGAAGAAATTCTGTCTTCATATATGTGATATATAATAACCTTTTCATTGGCTTATACTTCATAGGTGCACTTTGACTGCATGTATCGTGGGATTACAGCTGTGTCAAGTCGAGAATCTAAACTCTTGGCTGGAAACCGTAGTATTGCCCAGGTTCTCACCTTTGACTTTGTGTGTGTGCGGTCAGAGAGAGAGAGGGCACAGCTTCTTTTAATCAAAACCAATAGCTAGAAGTGCTAATTCACAGTTACTTGTGATTTGAATAGCCATATGAATTCAAAGTTGGAGCTCCTCCAGGCAAAGAAAGGAAACGTGACCTTGCAGACAACCCAAATGGTCTGTTTTCTGCACAGGCTGCGCCTAAACCCCCAGCAGCTATGTACTCAATAACTGAAGGGATGAAATTAGGGGGAAAGGTGATAGCATCCTCCCTTTTTGGTCAATATATGCTTTTTGAAGGCAGCAAGTTCTCTTTTAGTTTCTCATCTTCTCTATTATTCTAAACTTATGACCCTTTACCTTCCTTCTTCAAAATGATCTCTTATTGCAGCGGACTGTGATTATTCCTCCAGAGGCTGGGTATGGCCAAAAGGGAATGAATGAAATCCCAGTAAGCCCTCTATTCTTAATTTCTGTACATTTACTATTGCTTACACATATACTCTAGCTAGCATATTACAAAATTTATTTTTGGTGTTTACTTTTACTTCTTTTCTTTTGTTACTGTTGTGATAGCTTATTTATCTTCTATAACGTGAAGACCATATAGTAGAAGAAAGTAACAGATGTCATGACCCTCATTTTAACCATCACAAAAAACTATGTTCCTGAACCTCATATATTATATAAAAACTTGTGTCCTACACACTGTTTGTACACATGGGTCAGCGCAAGTGTTTCATTTTGTACAACTTACTTTCACCATGGATCACATATGGTTTTTAATTAACCCATACATCGAATGTGCATACAACTAGCTATGATTACAGATTTGTCCTCATTTTTTATATAGACATAGGAGGTTTAGCAACAGAACAAAAGATCTGCCTTTGCAGAGAAAAGAAAGAAAATCAAATTGCCTTTATCATTGGCATGTAATAACTTGTGGGATCAAAACCTCCTTCCCCACTTATTCTAGAACTTGGACAAGTCATGAACCTCTATAATTTTCACCTAGCAGTTTCTCAAAAATAATAATAATAATAATAGTTTTCACCTAGCAATCATATTGCCAAGTCTTGAGTCTTTCCAACATCACATACATGTTTATTCTTGTGTAATACATGCATTCTTATTTTTACATTTTATACCTGAGAAAATATTTGGGATTATGACTTATGCTCCCTAAAATTATTATGAACTTTTGCAGCCTGGAGCTACATTTGAACTAAATATTGAGCTTTTGCAAGTTGTACCACCTCAATGAAAGTGAGCTTGTTTTGTGTTATGAGAAGCTCATGGTAATTAAATTCCTCACCATCACCTTTGTTTTTATGGTTTTGATTGCAGCAACCACCTTTTTGTTGTAAACGATAATAGTTTTGGCTAATGATTCTTTTGTATGAAAACGCTTAGTTTCACTAAGGGCCCAGCTTATTAGGTATCTACATTTTCTGTGTAAAATTGGGATAACTATTTTTATTGTCCATAGCTGTAATAGCATAAGGTATTGATTGAGGCTACATATTAGTACTTTTAACATTAGTCAGTGACTGCCACTGTCGTTTCTGGAGACTTCAAGAATTACAAGTGAAAGTTATCTCAAGATTGAACTACCTTCTTCTATATTCAGCTGTGCTGCAGAGCCTACAAGTCTTCTTTTGCATTCTAGATAGATGGATTGGAAATCCTTTTCTTTTTTATCATATGATATAAGTAACCTTCAACTTCATAAATCCTGTACTTGTAAGTTTGACTTTGAACTCTGAACCCCAAACTCCTCAATTATCAAAGAATTATCAATAAGGTACTAGGCCATTGGTAGGTAGACAAGGATATATTGCTGTTAATTATAAGATTATCCTTCTATCCATAGAAGTGGGTTTATGGCTTACCTCAGAAAGAGGATGCACCACTTACACCTAGCAAGTTTGCCTTTAGAATGCACTAGGTCCTATTGGGCAAAACAAGCACTACCTTCATAGAAGGATGATCCTTTATGCCGTTTGGAAAATAGTATTCACTTGTGGTTTTTCCTGCATGAAGCCTGATTCCTCCTAAGCAATGTGGAACAGGCAAGCATCTTATGACCAATAAGTATGTTCACATTTTATGCATCTCAAAATAACTGTCTTCCCCAACAATACCTACAGACATGAATAGAGCCTCGTGATATCAAAGCCAGAGCAAGGACATGGGGATGGGGGCTGCTGCCGCTCAAATAAACTGCACAATGCATTGTTTGTCAGCAACTCAGCATCCCAACATTATCACTTTCTATGTTATATGCAGTGCAATAGTTGTATTGCTATAAGCAAAATTGACATGACAGTTTGGCAAGAAAAGGGAGATAGTAACCGAATAATGCAGACAACCTAACGATTTAAAAATGTTAGGTTGATAGATGTGTTGATATATTATAGTGTCAAAACATGTCAAAATTAGTTGTATCATTTGATCTATTTTACAGTTGATTCTAGTTCAAAAGTTACTAAAAAAATGATGAGATTATAATCTGCACAAAGACAATGAAGTGAAACTAGTTTTATTGGAAAGTATATGTATGCAACTTTAAATTTTACCAAATTTAGATTTAAAATGAATAAGATATAATCATAGGATAAAGTTTAGCTACAAAATTGATTGTAGCTTAAAGTTACAACCTTACTCAATAAAATAAATATTACTACATATTTTGAAAATCTAAACGTTAAATTGTGTGTTCATCATGTTCTTAATATACATGTTAAATTTTCACTACAACAAAAGTGGGCTATGGTGACGAAATCTAGTGAGGATAAACAATTTCGTCACCAAATGATAACATTTAGTGAGGAAAAGAAGAATTCGTCACCAAATACTATAAAAATATTAAAATGGGTGACGAAATCAATATTTCGTCACCAAGGATGTACCAATTGGTGACGAAATCAATATTTCGTCACCAAGGATGTACCAATTGGTGACGAAATCAATATTTCGTCACCAAAGATGTACCAATTGGTGACGAAATCAATATTTTGTCACCAAAGATGTACAAATTGGTGACGAAATATTTATTTTGTCACTATAGGTCATGAAAAAAAGGCAAACTTAGGGTGACAAAATATTCGCGTCACCAAAGACTTACCAAAGGTGACGAAATTTTAAATTTGTCACCCATTATTAGGATGTAGGTGTTTTTGGTGACGAAATAAATTTTTGTCACCTATTGTTTAACCAAAGACTAATCGGAGGTGATGAAATTCCAAATTCATCATCCAATATTAAGATGGAGGTATTTTTGGTGACAAAATAAGTGTTTGTCACCTATTGTTTACAAATAATTAAGGATTGCCATGAGCGGGTATACCCATATATACCGGTTTGTTTATCCATAGATATCTATACCCCACCCAAAGCTAATTTTTATAAAATCAACAAATATGCTCAAAAACCACTAAAATAACCAAAATATCCTCAAAATCTCTAAAATAAGCAAAATACCCATGAAACCTTTAAAATGACCAAAATATTCCTACAATCTCTAAAATCACCAATTATGCTAAAAACCCACTAAAATGACCAAAATATCTCTAAATCTCTAAAATGAGCAAAATACCCATAAAATAACCTCAAAATGACCAAAATGCCCCCAAAACACCAAATATGCTCAAAAATCACTAAAAATTACCAAAATATCCTCTAAACCTCATAAATGACCGAAATCCTCTAATCCTAAAAAATGACCAAAGTACACACAAAACCTAAAAAATTACCCCTCGAAACCTAAAATTTGGCCAAAATACCCCCAAAACAAAAAATTATCAAAATAACCCCTAAACCCAAAAAATAACCAAAATAACTTTGAAACCTAAAAACTAACCAAAATAGCCTTAATGCTTTAAAATTACCAAAATACTCATAATCCTTAAAAAATGACCAAAATACCCCCCCAAAACTTTAAAAATTACCAAAATACCCTTGAAACCTATAAAATGACAAAAATGGCCCTAAAACCCATACGATGATAAAAATACACCCTAAACCTAAAAGATGATCGAAATGCCCTCAAACCTAAAAATGACCAAAATACCCCTAAATGACAAAAATACTCATTTTTATAATTTCTGGCTATTTTGGTCATTTTTTAGGTTTTGGGGGTATTTTGGTCAGTTTATTGGGTTTCAAGGATATCTTCGGTTCTTTTTTAGATTTAGGGGGTATTTTGGTAATTTTCATATTTCAATAGTATTTTTGGTCATTTTTAGGTTTCATGGGTATTTTGGTAATGTTTAAGTTTTGGAGAGTATTTCGGTCATTTCTTAGATTTAGGACGTATTTTTGTCATTTTTAAGTTTCGGGGGGTATTTTGGTCATTTTGAAGGTTCCAGGGGTATTTCAATTATTTCTTAGCTTTAGGGTGAATTTTGGTATTTTTTTAGTTTCGGGGGATATTTTGGTAATGTTTTAAGTTTTAGAGGTATTTTGGTAATTTTATGATTTTAGAGGTATTTCGGTCAATTTTTTAGGTTTAGGGTGCATGTCGGCAATTTTAGAGGATTTTAGGAGTACTTTGGTTATTTGCAAGCTTTAGAGGTAATTTGGTAATTTTGATAATTGGGTAATTTAGTGGGTTGGAGTTTACCCATAATAATTTGGTTAAGTTAGGTTTGGGTTAAATTTAATTAGTTAAATGGATAATGATGTGTAAATTACACCCGATTGGCAGGAAAATTGGCATGCATGTTAAGAACAAATAGAACATGTAATCCAACGGTTGAATTTTCAAAATATGATTTCAATAATAAGTTATTGGGTGGTGTAATATTTTTTAGAATTACATCAGGTGTAACTTGAATCCAGACTTATATTTCTTAATTCAATGTGAATTTCGACAAATCTACCGTTAGATTACATTATCTTCATATTTTTTTCATGCTTACAAAATTTCAAGGTGATTAAAGATTAGGCATGTCATCAATCAATTGTCTAAATTCAAGTTTTTGTAATTTAAAATAACGCATAAAAGATGAGTTTAAATATCGTATAGCAAATTACACCCGATTTCCATGAAAATTGGCATGCATGTTCAGAGCATATAGAAAATATAATCCTACGGTTGGATTTCTAAAATATGAATTCAATAAGAAGTTATTGGGTGGTGTAACATTTTTTAGATTTACATTAGGTATAACTTGAACCTAGCCCTATATTTCTTAATTCAATGTGAATTTTGACAAATCTACCGTTAGATTATATTATCTTCATATGTTTTTCATGCTCACAAATTTTAAAGGTGATCAAAGATTAATTGGCATGTCATCAGTCAATTGTCTAAATTTAAGTGTTTGTAGTTTAAAATAACGCACAAAGATGAGTTTAAAGATCGTATGGCAAATTACACCCGATTGACATGAAAATTGGTATGCATGTTCAGAGCATATAGAAAATGTAATCCAACGGTTGGATTTCAATTCAATAATAAGTTATTGGGTGGTGTAACATTTTTTAGAGTTACATCAAAATCAACTTGAATCCAGTCTTATATTTCTTAATTCAATGTGAATTTTGACAAATCTACCGTTAGATTACATTATATTCATATGTTTTTCATGCTCACAAATTTTAAAGGTGATCAAAGATTAATTGGCATGTCATCAATCAATTGTCTAAATTTAAGTTTTTGTAGTTTAAAATAACGCATAAAAGATGAGTTTAAAGATCGCATGGAAAATTACATCCGATTGGCATGAAAATTGGTATACATGTTCAGAGCATATAGAAAATGTAATCCAACGGTTGGATTTCAAAATATGAATTCAATAATAAGTTATTGGGTAGTGTAACATTTTTTAGAGTTACATCAGAATCAACTTGAATCCAGTCCTATATTTCTTAATTCAATGTGAATTTTCACAAATCTACCGTTAGATTATATTATCTTCATATGTTTTTCATGCTCACAAATTTTAAAGGTGATCAAAGATTAATTGGCATGTCATCAGTCAATTGTCTAAATTTAAGTTTTTGTAGTTTAAAATAATGCATAAAAGATGAGTTTAAAGATCAAATGACAAATTACACTCGATTGACATGAATATTGGCATGCATGTTAAGAACATATAGAACATGTAATCCAACGGTTGGATTTTTAAAATATGAATTTAATAATAAGTTATTGGGTGGTGTAACATTTTTTAGAGTTACATCAAAATCAACTTGAATCCAGTCCTATATCTCTTAATTCAATGTGAATTTTCACAAACCTACCGTTAGATTATATTATCTTCATATGTTTTTCATGCTCACAAATTTTAAAGGTGATCAAAGATTAATTGGTATGTCATCAATCAATTGTCTAAATTTAAGTTTTTGTAGTTTAAAATAATACATAAAAGATGAGTTTGAAGATCAAATAACAAATTACACTCGATTGACATGAAAATTGGCATGCATGTTAAGAACATATAAAACATGTAATCCTACGGTTGGATTTTCAAAATATGAATTTAATAATAAGTTATTGGGTGGTGTAACATTTTTTAGAGTTACATCAGAATCAACTTGAATCCAGTCCTATATTTCTTAATTCAATGTGAATTTTCACAAATCTACCGTTAGATTATATTATCTTTATATGTTTTTCATGCTCACAAATTTTAAAGGTGATCAAAGATTAATTGGCATGTCATCAATCAATTGTCTAAATTTAAGTTTTTGTAGTTTAAAATAATGCATAAAAGATGAGTTTAAAGATCAAATGACAAATTACACTCGATTGACATGAATATTGGCATGCATGTTAAGAACATATAGAACATGTAATCCAACGGTTGGATTTTTAAAATATGAATTTAATAATAAGTTATTGGGTGGTGTAACATTTTTTAGAGTTACATCAAAATCAACTTGAATCCAGTCCTATATCTCTTAATTCAATGTGAATTTTCACAAACCTACCGTTAGATTATATTATCTTCATATGTTTTTCATGCTCACAAATTTTAAAGGTGATCAAAGATTAATTGGTATGTCATCAATCAATTATCTAAATTTAAGTTTTTGTAGTTTAAAATAATACATAAAAGATGAGTTTGAAGATCAAATAACAAATTACACTCGATTGACATGAAAATTGGCATGCATGTTAAGAACATATAAAACATGTAATCCTACGGTTGGATTTTCAAAATATGAATTTAATAATAAGTTATTGGGTGGTGTAACATTTTTTAGAGTTACATCAGAATCAACTTGAATCCAGTCCTATATTTCTTAATTCAATGTGAATTTTCACAAATCTACCGTTAGATTACATTTTCTTCATATGTTTTTCATGCTCACAAATTTTAAAGGTGATCAAAGATTAATTGGCATGTCATCAATCAATTGTCTAAATTTAAGTTTTTGTAGTTTAAAATAACGCATAAAAGATGAGTTTAAAGATCGTATGGCAAGTTACACCCGATTGGCATAAAAATTGGTATGCATGTTCAGAGCATATAGAAAATGTAATCCAACGGTTGGATTTCAAAATATGAATTCAATAATAAGTTATTGGGTAGTGTAACAGTTTTTAGAGTTACATCAGAATCAACTTGAATCAAGTGCTATATTTCTTAATTCAATGTGAATTTTCACAAATCTACCGTTAGATTATATTATCTTCATATGTTTTTCATGCTCACAAATTTTAAAGGTGATCAAAGATCAATTGGCATGTCATCAGTCAATTGTCTAAATTTAAGTTTTTGTAGTTTAAAATAACGCATAAAAGATGAGTTTAAAGATCGTATGGCAAATTACACCCGATTGGCATGAAAATTGGTATGCATGTTCAGAGCATATAGAAAATGTAATCCAACGGTTGGATTTCAAAATATGAATTCAATAATAAGTTATTGGGTAGTGTAACATTTTTTAGAGTTACATCAGAATCAACTTGAATCCAGTCCTATATTTCTTAATTCAATGTGAATCTTCACAAATCTACCGTTAGATTATATTATCTTCATAAGTTTTTCATGCTCACAAATTTTAAAGGTGATCAAAGATTAATTGGCATGTCATTAATCAATTGTCTAAATTTAAGTTTTTGTAGTTTAAAATAATGCATAAAAGATGAGTTTAAAGATCAAATGATAAATTACACTCGATTGACATGAAAATTGGCATGCATGTTAAGAACATATAGAAAATGTAATCCAACGGTTGGATTTTTAAAATATGAATGGTACAATACTGGTAATAAGATTGGTCGAAGGAGAACGATACGAACTGAGACACATTGCACAAGTATTAATGTGCAAAGTCGGTGGTATCAAAATGACCCTTTCATATTACCTAGTCAGGCGAAACAAGTTTTCTACCTTCGTGATACCAAATGGGGTGAACCTTGGCATGTTGTGCAATTCGTACAATATAGGGGAGTGTTTGATGTGCCAGAAGTGGGTGATGGAGAATCTAATGATCAAACAGAAGCTAATGAAGCATTCCAACAAGAAGCTATTAGCGATGTTGTCCCTATCGATGTTGAAGATAATGTTCAATATTGTAACGGTGGTATTGAAGTTGAGAATATTCTAGAAGATTTGGAAGAGCAAGGGGATAACAATGAAGATGAAGTGCATAGCATTCCTGATTCTGATATGGATCCTGATATGGATTATGATACGTAGATTTATTTTTTTTTTTCCTTTATATATGGAAACGTGTGTTTAATAATTTTTGATTGCCTATTATTTGTTCATGTATATTTCTATTTGATGTTCTAATTTATGTTTCGTACTTGGGAAGAATTTGTAATGAATAGACATTATATTTTATTTTCTATGTAAATCTATAGTTGCAGAAATGACCAAAAAGCGCAAAGATACTCATAATAAAATAACAGAATATGAGATGGAAAGAGCACAAAGAATCAAGCAAAACCAAGAGAAAATAAATGCTTTGGGATTGAAGCATTTGTCAACTTTTCTGCCTAAATCTGGAAACATGGGAAGAAAAAGAGTAAGTGTTCAGGTAGATGACGACGACTATGTACCAGCTATTGGTGATGATGAGTTATCTAGTCCTTTAAATAATGAGGTAATATATATATGATTTGGTGTATGCAATACTTCGTACTTTTTAATATTGTGATGAAATAACTTTTTTTTTTTTTTTATTTATGAATTTAAAAATCTGTACATATTTTGGTATGATACAGATGGCACCAGGACGTAGCACTCGTTCATGCCGTGAGAAATTTACCCCAACAGTCCAGCATAAGGGTCCATTATCGAGTCTACTTCTCGGTGGAGATTCTGAGGTATTATATACATGATTTGGTGCCTGAGATACTTTGTAATATTGTGTTTGGAATGATCAATGACAATCATTGATTGTAGATATTTTAAATGATGAAATAACTTGTTTATATCTTAACTTGTAATAAATTTAGATATTTTTATATACTTTTGCATGATACAGATGACTCGTTATAAGCATAAGGAATCTACACCAGCAGTCCAGCATACCGGCCCATCATCGAGCACGCATCTTGGTGGAGATTCTCTTGCCCAAATTTCTACTAATGTTGAGGCACAGCTTGTGGGCACACCGTCTACCACGGATGGTGAGATATTTAAGTTCCATTACTTGATTTCATAATCACACTATATTTGGTTCACTTGTTGATTTAATTTTTATTATGTCTTGATAGCATCGACTTGTAGACGTGCTCGTGGCATGACGCGTGGATTAGGGGTACGCGGACTTGTTGAGAAATATGGGAAGCTACCGGTCCGGATTGCCCCAGAGTTTTGTGCTCCTGTTGGTGAACATGCAGGGAAGTTTGCTAGTCAAATTGGCGTACAAGTGCGTACGAACTTGTCCACTATGAATGTTTATAGTTGGAAGAATGTTGATAGCAGTGAAAAAGAGGCGATCATTCAAAATGTGGCGGTATTTTAAATGTTTATAGTTGTCAATGAGCTTGATTTTGTTGTTTTAATTACATTGCTTTATACTTTATGTTGTATTTTATAGTGTATTGTTGATGTTGTCACTAAGCATATTGAATTCAATGAATGATATTTTCTTTATACATACCTCACTTTGCAGGATCAATTTGATATACAAGGAGAATCTGTACTTGTGAACAAATCTCTAAATACAAAGTGTGGTAGATTATTGAGCAGCCACTACAACAAGTTGTTCGCAAAATATAAGAAACTTGTGAAGGACGAAGGAAACACATATGCAAGAAACCACCCACCAAAAAATGTCACACGAGAAAAATGGATTGAACTCATTGATGGAAAGTGGAGTGATGAAGATTGGCTGGTAATTAATACTTTGAAAATTTTAATTACAAGTGAAGTATGTTCTCACCTTTCACCTACATAATCTCTATCTATATATGCATTGGAGTAATATTTTATGTAGATCTTATTATGGTGTCATGTCTACTAGATTATTCGTTATCAAATTTGTTTGATTAATATTTATTTGGAAGGTGGAGTAGATTTATATTGTAATCTATGTATATATATATATAACTTAAGTCAAAACTCTAATATTTTCTTGGTCTTTATTCTTTATAGAAAGTCTCAGCAAGAAATGCTAGAAACAGAAATAAAGAGGGAACGGTTGACAAACACATTCATAGATGTGGAAACAAGTCGCTTGCAGTTAGGGTGGATGAGGCGGTGTGTTATTTCAATTTTTCAAAAGCTTAGTATATTACTTGTTGTAATTAATTAACTTATCTTCTAACATTGAAAAGCATATAATCAGAGACGGAAAAATGGAGGTCATATTCCTAAGCTAGCACAAGTCTACTATGATACCCACTTCAATTCAAAGACAAAACAGTGGGTACACCCTGATTGCGAACATACATATGTATGTATATATTTTATGCCTTGAGTTTGCAAAACTAGAATATATTTATTTTTATTCTATATATGTTTGCAAAACTAGAACATATATATTTCTGATGGTTTCTATTATTTGAAATGATAGCAAGAGATGTTGAGAGTGCAAGATGAGCATTGTAGCACTCCTGAAGCACAACCTTTGACTGAAGAGGAGATATCTATGATGGTTCTTAAGCCGAGATCTGGCTATGTAAAGGGACTTGGCATGAGGCCTTCCTCATCTCTTAGGACGCCTGCTTTATCTTCCTCAACTCAGTATACTCAACAACTCGAGGGTCGAGTAGAAGAACTCCAAGATGCAAACTACAGGCTGGAGGGTCAAGTAGAAGAGCTCCAGGATGCAAACTTAAGCTGAGGAGAAGATGGATTGCATCATACAATATTTGAGGAGCAAGGGTGGCAGTGACATTTGTGAGGTGGGGAGCTCATCTACTAACTAGAACACATCCTGGTTAGTGTTTTATTTGCCTACCTAAGAGCATTAGTATTGGGGCTTGTATATGGTCTATGTTGCTATATTTTAGCATAAAAACACAAAAACAAGTATTACAGAGTTTGTCTCTCAATTATAAACATTTTTACAAGCGTATTTATAGTAACCTCTTATATGTATGAGAGTACCGTAGCACAATTGTGCTATAATTGTGTTTTTTGTTAAATGATGGTGGTGGGTTTTTTGTTTGTGGTGGTAGTTGGATTTTTTTGTTTAATGGTGGTGGTGGGTTTTGTGTTAATGATGGTGGCTGGATTTTTTGTTTATTGTGTGGTTGGGTTTTTGTGTTTATGGTGGTGGTTGGATTTTTTGTTTTATGTTGGTGGTGGGTTATTTGTTTATTATGATGACTGAGTTTTTTTTGTTTATGGTAGTAACTATGATTTTGTATTAATGGTGGTGACTGTGTTTTTTGTTTAATGGTGGTGGTGGGTTTTTTGTTTATGGTGGTGGCTGAGTTTTTTGTTTAATGTTGGTGATGAGTTTTTTGTATATTGTGATGGTTGGGTTTTTTTGTTTATAGCAGTAGCTGAGTTTGTGTGTTAATGGTAGTGGCTATGTTTTTTGTTTAACGGTGGTGGTGGGTTTTTTGTTTATGGTAGTGGCTGGGTTTTGTGTTAATGGTGGTGACTATGCTTTTTGTTTAATGGTAGTGGTTGGGGTTTTTGATTATGGTAGTGGTTGAGTTTTGTGTTAATGTTGGTGGCTGTGTTTTTTTGTTTAATAGTGGTGGTGGGTTTTTTATTTGTGGTGGTGGCTGAGTTTTTTGTTTATTGTGATGGCTGAGTTTTTTGTTTATAGTAGTGGCTGGGTTTTTGTGTTAATGAGTGGTGGCTATGCTTTTTGTTTAATGGTGGTGGTGGGTTTTTTGTTTATGGTGGTAGCTGTGGTTTTTTTTTAATGGTGATGGCTAGTTTTTTTTTTTTTTTTAATAGTGTTGGCTAGATTTTTTATTCGTTATGGTGGGTGGGTTTGTGTTTATGATGGTGACTGAGTTTTTGTTTTGCATTTCACTTTATTTGTTTTGTTTTAAATTGGGATTTTTCTGCATTCTTTATGATTTCTCCGTAGTTTGTAATGTAGGTTTGGTTTTTATTTGATGAGAATGTTGCGGGTCTTCTTTATTTGATAGTTTGGCTTCATATGATTTTACATTATGCTTACTTTGTCTAGTTTGTTATTGGGTATTCTATGGATATTTTTTGCATTGTCTTACTAATAATAATCTTTTTGTTGTTGTTGTTGTTGTAGTACATCTTATTAGGGATATGGGTTTGCAGTCTAGTTTGTTATTAATGTATTTTCCTTGATACTTGTGCAGATTTGGGATTGGTGGCAAAAAGATAGCTTTTGTGAGACTACTTGAACTCAATTAATTTTCTGTAAAGCTTGGAAGCTAAGACATTATTTGTATGTAAATGGTTGTAATTACTTTGTGAACATCTTTATTGCATTTTTAGATTGTATGGATTTTATTTATGGATTTAATGAATGAATGTTTTTTATTTTATTTATTTTTATGGATTTGGTTAGAAATGAACAGGTTAATGTAATGACAAGTAAATGTAAAGAATATTAATAAAAAAATAAAATTGGTGACGATAATTTTTGTTGCCATATTTGACTATAAGCAGAAATTGGTGACGAAATAATTTGTCACTTGATCTATTGAAATTAAAAAAAAATAAAAAAAATGATTGGTGACGCAAAACTTTGTCACCTGATCTATTGAAATTGGAAAAAAAAAAAACATTTGGTGACGAAATATTCTGTCACTAGAAATAAGGTTTAGTGACGAAAATATTAGGTGACGAAAAACTTTTGTCACCTGTCATTTTTTATTGGTGATGAAATTTTTTCGTCACCTATCATTTTTTTTTTGGTGACGAAACATTTTCGTCACCTATACATTCTGTGACGGAGCTAAGGTGACGAATGCTATTTCGTCACCATATGTATTCGGTGACGAAATAAGGACATATTGTGACGAAAGGTTTTGTCACTATAGTCCATTTTTGTTGTAGTGTTTGTGTCAATTAGATATTATTTACTATCTGATCTATAATTTTATATTTTATGCATAACTTAAAACAATTTATTGATGACGTAGTTATTGATTTTTAATTTTCTAGAATTTTTGCAAGTATGGAGGATATAAGATGAAGATATAATCCAATGGTAGATTTTGCATCAGACTTTATTGCAACAGTGGGTAACAATTTTTTTTTTCATTGTAATAACGGTTTATTGCAACAATTTGAAGTTAATTGTAACAAAAAATTTCGTTGCAATAAGATTTTTTTTCTTATAGTGATTTGTAATTTGGTTCTTTATCAGTAATTTCATTAATTTGTATAAGTTTTTTTTTTCAATGTTTCTTTAATATATATTATGAATTATAATTATGAGTATTTTTTAGTATTTTTTTTAATCAAAAAGTAGGATCTTCCGATCTTATGATCCAATCTCTGAATTCTTTCACCGATCCCATGTAGCATCTCGATCCTAATAACCTTAATCATCACCATCTTCTTCTTTAACAACTCAGCGGAAAATATGATTATTTCTTAGTTTTAGTGGCACAGACACCTACTTTACCGACAATCTATATAGGTATTTGAAAAATAGGGGCATTCTCACCTTTAGGGATGATGAAGAATTTGAAAACGAAAGCCTATTTTGGCAGAACTCTTTAAAGTAATAGAAGAATCTAAATTTGCTATAATTATTCTATCAAAACACTACACATCTTTGAAATGATGTTTGGAAGAACTTGCAAAGATTATTAGTTGCATGAAAGAGACAGAATTGAGAATTTTGCCGAAAATTTTGTTGCAACAAATTGTAGTAACAATATTTTTTGTTGTAATAAACTATTTTTAATAATAATAAAAGAATTTTTATTGCAACAAAATTTTTGTTACAATAGTCTATTGCCACAAACTCTATCAAAATAGTGGGCAACAATTTTTTTTTCATTCCAATAGAAGTTTATTGCAACAAAAAATTTCATTGCGATAAGGCTTTTTTCTTGTAGTGATTTGGTATTTGGTATTTTATTAGTAATTTTAGTAATTTTTATAAAAAATTATTATTTTTTCAATATTTCTTTAATATATATTATGAATTATAATTATGAGTATTTTTTTAATCGGAAAGTAGGATCTTATGATCCTTATACCAATCTTATACCAATCCTATGATTTAATCTCTGAACTCTCTCACGATCCTTGTAAGATATCGATCTTAATAACCTTGAACAAGACTATTCTATTCTCTAATGCTAACACTAAAATAGATCATTTAAACATTATAAAAAAAAGAACTAATTAATGTCTAAACTACTAAACCTCATAAACCAACCATATTACATTATATGGATTTTTCCTTAGATTATTATTTAAATTCTTAGATACGGTATTTAAATATTGATTTTTAGGTTATCCTCTAAAGGTTTTTTCATATGGATTTTTTCTTACGAAATAAAAGTGTATTTTTTAATTAAATAGTCACATGTCTAATCTTTAAAAAAAAAATTATGGAATAATATTTTAGGTATTGTGCTTCAATTTTATCCATTTGTATTATTTAAAAAAAAAAAAAACTATATATGCAATATTTTTTTAATTAATTAATAATAATAAAAAAAAACCCACAGTTTTGGTTATCGCGAAAGACAAGGCCATAGTTGGTTCATTTAACTGGTAAACTGACTAAACGATAGCTCATTAGCGCTCTCAGACCAAAAGCCCTTGGAAGTTGGAAATCAAATCAGATACGAAGATGAAGATAGGAGTTAGGTTGGATGTACTTGTCTTCACGATCGCTCTACTTTCAGTGCCAGTGCTATCGGATCTCATCCTCTCCAAGGTTGACCGACGTGTAAGTCTCCTCTCTCTCCCTCAATTTCTCCATTTCACCCTCGCATTTCCTAGTTTTCTAGGGTTTAGGGTTTTAACCCAGATCTAATTTTGTTTTTTTTACGCTTTTGGATATGTTTCTTTAGGGTTTAAATTATCAAAATCTGAAATTGATAAAGCATTTGTAATGCCAAATGAAATGTATGTGAGGCTGTGTTTGGAAAGTGATTTATATATGAAAATTTTAAGATCCGCAAGAAATTTGGTGGTTTCATTTCATGTTGAATCGAATCATTTTAAGAAGTAGGAAGTTCTCACAAAATTTCTCATATTAGACTTTTTTTGTATCAAATAACGTAGAATTTTATTTGGAAAACCAATCAAGCCCTTAAATTGAATGAGATTACAAAACCCAATAGTACAATGACAATTTTTTTTTTTTTTTGGATACATTTTGAGTGGGGAGGGGGATTTGAAACCTGGACGGCTTTATTGCAAACATCAAGAAATGCCATTTGGCCTAAAAGGTTATTGGCTAATGTGATGAGAAATTCTCAAAGTTATAGCTAGTGGTCTGTTCTTTCATTTTAAGAATTTAAGATACTTTTCATATGCCTTGAAATGGGAAACGTCCAATTTGTGGTGAACATTTAGCTTCCAGACATCCAAACGTCTATTTAGTACCCCGCTATTTTTGCCAAGAGCCTTGTAGCTCAATTGGCACCTCCTAGTGTTTCCAAAGGTGACATTCAGGGTTCAAATCCCCCCTTCCGTGCTGTAACTATTGAATTATTAAATAAAGGGGATGATAACTGATCTTAAATTACATGACAATATAACTAAATTGATCTTTACATTTGTGAACTTCTAAATCCTTACAATGAAATGGATCCTCTCCATTTCAAGGCAAATGGAGAGGATCCATGCTTTTCTAGTAAATTAGTACACATTCCTTGCTGAAGACTGCTAGCTATTAATCATGATTCATTTATCTTTTTGATTTTTTAATGTGGTTGATCCTTGATACCTGCTATTGAACATGTTTTTCCGTGCTTGCAGATTGATTTGACTTCCCAAATTGTGCGCATCACTTCAACATTAAAGGTGCCTGATTTCTGCCTTTTACTGACTCTACAAGTTTGTCTTTTTATTTTATTCATATGAATAAAAATATGAGTTGAGTCTTTTCTTTTTTCTTATCTTCTTTCGGTCTGATAATTTGTTGAGAGTTTTGTGATATATGATTCCGGAATGCGGTGATGTTGCCTCTACAAAAAAGATAAATCAAAATCAAGTAAAACTAGGAGGTGCATCCAAAGTTTGCCAAGAAGTTTTTGAGGGAGACTAAGGGGAATTTTTTGTCTATACTTGTGATTTTGTAAGTTGACCCTGTTTTCTACCATAATTTGCAGGTGGAGAATGCGGGAAATGATTTGGTTTCAGAGGTTTTATTGACAATTCCTGATAATCAGGCTAAGAATTTGGCATATTTGACGGCAACGTCTAATGAAGGGAAAGGAAAGGTGAAGGCTTCTGCTGTTAGTTTACCTGTTGAAGTTGTCCACCCTAAAGGAATGCCTCCTGCCTTGACTTTTTATTCAGTATCTTTACCCAAGGGACTGGGCAAGGGGGAGACCTTCACTTTGGATGTCTTGGCTGTTTTTACGCATGCATTGCAACCATTCCCTGAGGAAATTACTCAAGCTAACATACAGCTAGTAGTTTTCTCTGATACTGCACACTATCTCTCCCCTTACACTGTCAAGGTCCAATCACTCATTGTCAAACTGCCTGAGGCAAGAATTGAATCCTATACAAAAATTGAAAATACGAAGATTCACGGTTCCGAGATTAAGTACGGTCCGTATGAGAATCTTCCTCCCTTCTCTTACTCACCTATAGGTGTTCATTTCGAGGCGAACCAACCCTTTGTAGTTGCTCAAGAGTTGGTACGGGAGATAGAGATTTCCCATTGGGGCAATGTGCAGGTGACAGAGCATTACAATCTTGTCCATGGAGGTGCTCGAAGCAAGGGAGAATTTTCTAGGTCTGTCAACATTTTCTTTCTAGGGTTGTATTTTTTTAAGCTGATTTCTTTATTAATCAGATTCAATTATGGCTTATTTCCTGCTGCAGGCTTGATTATCAGTCAAGACGCTATGTAGGAGGTGCATCAGCTGTTAGGAGTCTTGTAGCGAAATTGCCTCCAAGAGCTCACTCTGTTTATTATAGGGATGAGATTGGCAACATTTCAACATCCAATTTATGGAGTGATTCTAAAAAGGTCTTCTTCTTTTTTCCAAATTTGTGTAGACTGAAAATCTGAATTGATTCATGATCGTGACTAGTTTTCTCTCTGATTGCAGACAGAACTGGAAATTGAACCTAGGTATCCAATGTTTGGTGGTTGGAGAACTGCTTTTACCATTGGATATGGCTTGCCACTTCAGGACTTCTTATTTCAGGCGGAGGGAAGGCGCTACCTTGACTTTTCTTTTGGTTGCCCCATGAACGAGGTGGTCATTGACACTCTCATTGTGAAGGCAAGTAATATGATAATATTTTGATAATTGATTTTTGGCCCCTTTATATTATATTTCTTATGTATTTATGAAAATTGATGTGGCACGTATGGCATTGGACCTGCCCCACCCCAATTCTGTTTGGAAAAGCCAGTATCTTATAAAGCTAGCACAGACAATAATAAGATGGGATGGGATGGGATGGGACAACTGAAGAAAGTGGGGCTAGGGTTAAAGGAGTTTCTTGGAGGCTGCTATAATAATTGAACATTCCCCAACTGTTGAATACCTTAACAACTAAATACGGAGTGAACTGCTCTTTTGTGATCTATTACTATATTGAGTTACGTGCTTGCATTCATTTCCATGCACGGGCCTCATGAGGAGGGTAGGTTGGAGGGTAGGTTTGTGTTGATGTTAGGCTGAAGTTTGCTTTTCCAAAAATGGAACAAAATGTTCAGTGAGAGAGAGAGAGAGAGAGAGAGAGAGAGAGAATGCAGCGATCCTCCCCCCTTGCCCTGGATTATGGTGAACTTGTCTATTGAGTTAATTTTTTTGAAGCTGATGTCATCCCCATTAGCTTTCTATGTAATTTCCTCCTTTTTCTCATTCCAGTATTCTTTTAATCTGTATTTTATGTCATATGGTCATTACAGGCTGCTTAGGAATTATTTCTTTGCAATATGTAGTCCATGTGTGGCTAGGAAGTGTTATAGGCATGAATTGCTGTCAGTTTTAGAATAATACATCTCTTTAGCCTTGACATGGTGCATGTGAATTACAGGTTGTTTTGCCTGAGGGTTCTACAGATATCTCTGTTTCCGTTCCATTTCCTGTGAAACAATGGCAAGAGGTATGAAAAGATCTAGTTCTCATGCCAACAATTTTTTGATTCCTTGTTTAATTTTTTTTTTTTCATTTTTAAATATTTGATTTTCCTTTTTTTATTTTTTTTCTGTGCACATGATCCATTGAAGATAAAATTTTCCCACTTAGATGTCATTGGTAGACCAGTGATTGTGCTGGAAAAGACCAATGCTGTGCCAGAGCATAATCAGCATTTCCAGGTATTACGATCACTTCTTTTCAAAGCATGACAACAAAACCTATGATAGTTTGTGGGACAGCAGTAATGTTTTCTATTGAAGCAACTAATAATCTGAATTGTAGAATAGTCATTTTTATATATAAGTAATTATAGAATTGAAATTGAACCAAATGATGTACTCTTTTAACCCCCCAAAAAAAAAATTTGTTATTTTAGCCTAATGGTGTTTATGCAATGCCTCTCCTTTGGGTGGATCTCCTTGTAGAAAAACATGTTGAAGCTCAAAATGCTGTTTTCATCCTCTCTTTCCTCATCCTTGGTCTTGGAGTGGTCATGAATAGGAGATTTTGTAGGAGGGAGGCTCCTTTGTGTTATATTTGCTGTGGTTGCTTCAGCTGAACACTCGATGGCTTGATGCCTTAAAGCTCCTCACTCCATCTCAATTTTTTTGTTTTCCCCAACTCCTTGATGTGTTTGCATCTGCTTTTCAAAAGCTTTAGGGCCTGTTTGGTAGGTAAGTTCAAACAACACCTTTTAGTGTTTAACAGTGAAAACTGTGGGCCCAAAAAAATGTTTGGTAATAGTGTTTAACTAAGGGTGTTTGAGTCACAGTTCTCAATTTATGGTGTTTAAACATTGTATTTTGAGAACACCTCACGAGCAGTTTTCAGTTTTTGAGTAACAATGCTGAGTGGCATTGTTGTAAATATATTAAAAATTGTGGGACCCACTGATGCGGGCAGCACCACATAGACAACTTTTTCTTCTCTCTCCTGCATGACTTTTTTCCCCCCTCTCTATCTTGCATGAACCCACACTTGTGGTCTTCTTCTTCCTTCTCTTATTATTTATTTTTTTGTTTTATTTTGGTGTTTGCTGTTTTGCAATTTTGGCGGTCTTCTTCTTTCAAATCAAACAAAACCCATTTGAATTTAATCCCTACCTTCAAAACACAAACCAAGTCAAACGGCCAAAGAAAAATAAAAGAAATAAACAACAAAGGAGAAGCAAATTCGCATTTAGATCAGAATTTGGGCTGAAAATTAATTGGCTGTGCAACATGTTTGATTCTTCAAATTGTAGCCAGGGACGTGAAGTCACGATGGTGAAAGGAGGCTGGGACCCTGGACTGCTGAGGTGTCGTTGAGAGAGAGAGAGAGAGAGAGAGAGAGAGAGAGGGAGATGGGAGGAAGTCTGAAGGAGTGAGAGAGAGATGAGTCTGAACTTTGAAGGAGTAAAACTGATAACCATGCATGTAGTCCAATGATACTACCACTATAACTTTTGAATGTCATGGGGGGTTCCACGTTTTTCTTCATTGAATCCAAAACTTGAGTTTTCCGTTGAGGAGGGGGGTTCTTTTTTCTCTTTACGGATTTTTGAGAGAGGTCATTCTTCAATGCGCTCTGTTTTTCTGGGGAAGGAAAGTGCAAACCTTTTCTTGCTCCACTTGGAGGATTTACTTTCAAAGAAATCACCTGATCAATATGCAAGAACGTTTAGAGAGGGTAACATGGTGTTCATCCTTCAACTGGGGTCAAACGCACATGGTAAGTTTTTAATGGTATCTGAAATTCTGCATGGTCGACGGAAAGGTACTATTGTGATACCTGAAGGAAGGGTGGGATGTGGCTGGCACTATTTTAGCATAAACCTGAGGAAGATTTTGAAACCACCTCACTCTTCGGACAGGGATCTTCGCAGATATCGGGTGCTATAGCGGTGGAGGCGGCGGTGGTGGGTGACGGCCATCATCTCCAAGGCGGTGCGAAAAATAGGGAAACCAAACACTGGAGTTCCCAATACAGATGTCTCATCTTCCTATGCGTCGGTGGTGGTGGGGCATCGGAAAAATACCACTGGCAGGAGGGGTTGAAGGGAAGAAGAAATCTGCCTTGGGAGGGGTGAAGATTTTGTCGAGGAAAGGCCGCAATTTCAGCAAGAAAAGGGTCCTAGGACAAGAGGGAGCAGGTTGGAGAGAAGCTTGTGTCGATCCAAGTTGCGCTTACCGTGTTTCATGCAAGGCAAGTACCCTTGGTCGAAGGAGCTTCTGGGGGCGAAGGACATGTCTAAGGGAAAGGAAGTCGAAACCGATGGGATGAAATCGAAATTTCCTTGGACCTCTTTATGCGCTTGGAACGTGGGCTTGATGGGAAATGGGCTATTGTGTGGTCCGAGGTAAATGAAGTGGGCCCAACTTTAAAACCCTCAAAGCCTACTACTCTTAATTTTATTCCCTCCCATCGTTCCAAACAAGCCCGAAGAGAATGGAGGCCACGCCAAACCCCAAGTAAAGTTAAACTCGGCCCCACGCGCAGCTCTAATCTTGAAGCCCACGCTCCGGGAGCCAAGACCTCGGTGCCGATGGAGGTCCAGGGGAGTGGGACAAGTGGGCTCGAGCTCTTGGGATGAAGAGGTGAGGTCGGTGTTCTCCGCGGTGATGACCCAAGTGTCGGAATCGATGGAGATGCTTCTTGCAGCCGATAAAGATAGTATCGACGCCGGCAAGGCTCAGGGCTCGGGTTTTCGAGCCCCGACACCGAGAGAGATGCATCATCGGCTTGGGTGTTGGGACTTGGGTGACACCGGGATTTTGATGGTTGGCTCGGATTTGGCAAGGAAGGGGCCGGGGATGTATAACGGATTGGTTCCTAGGTTAGACTTGGGTAAAGTATTGGAGGTTGAGTTCGGGGAAGGAGATGCTAAGGCAGAAGTGGTGGATTGGTTGGGGCTACTCGGTCGGGGAATCCGGGGTTTTTTTTCTTCCTCGGGAGTCCGGTGGGGTGGTGGACAAGGTGGTTGTGGCGTGGAGAGAATGAGACTTGTGTGTTGGAATGTGAACCTCTGTCTCATTGGGTTCCTAACGATCTCAAGGTGGGTTCATTGACTCGGATTCTAGAGGGAACACGCATGACCGAGGTGGTCCCCCTCGGATTGGGTATCCAAGTTGATGAGAAAATTCCCGTAAAATGGTGGGCTTTCCTATTGTGAGACATGAAGCTCAATGTTTGGCCCTTTTTCGTATCCTGGAACAGGAGTGTCTCAAGGTGAAGGACGAAGAGGTGTCTAAGAGACCCGCTATTTCAGGGACACGAGGCCTCAGGGAGCTTAAGGGGCTGATTTCTTATGTCAATTATGAGGGTGCCACTGCTAGGAGTAAGTGCAGAGATGCTTTGACGGACTCGGGGGCTGCTAGTAGTTTTAAATGACACTACGACTACTTTCTTGGAACGTGAGGGGGCTTAATAATCCCCGGAAGAGAGAGGTGTGTAAGAACCTTCTAAAAGAGTGGAAGTGCGATTTTGTGTGTATTCAAGAAACGAAAGTATCGTCTATTGATGGGGCATTTGTTCGGAGTTTATGGGGTAGCCCGTACTCTGCGATTGGCTGTTTTGGATCCTGTGGTCTTCGGTGGGGTCTTGCTGATTTGGTATAAGAGGGTTATTGAGAAGTTGGATGTTATAGTGGGTCAGTTTTTAACATCGTGTATTATTGAGAGGTGTGGTGGATGATTTTGTTTGGGCTTGTAGGTGTGTATGGCCCTAATGACAATGGTCAACGGCCTAATTTGTGGGGGAGTTGTCTGGTGCGAGCTGTGTGGCCCATGGCATGGTGTCTTGTAGGTGATTTTAATATTATCGTATACCCAAGTGAGAGACTTGGTTGTGAGACTTTCACTGCTATGCTCGCATTTTCTGATTTCATAGAGAATAATTCTTTAGTTGATTTACCTTTAGAGGGGCTTCCTTCACTTGGTTTAGAGATTCTCCGGTCTTCCTATGTCAAGAATTGACAGGGGCTTTGGTTTCTCTTGATTGGGAGGAGCATTTTGAGAATGTATCCCAACGGGTGCTTCCTCGAGTTCTTTCTGACCACTGCCCACTTTTGTTAGAAGCTGGTGTTGTTCGGCGTGGTCGCAGTGCCTTTAAATTTGAGAACATGTGGTTAAAGGATGAGGGTTTTGTGGATAGAGTTAAGCAATGGTGGGATGGCTCCAGTTTTGAGGGTTCTCCAAGTTTCATCTTGGCCCAAAAATTGAAGGCTCTAAAAGCAGACCTAAAAAAGTGGAACAGGGAGGAATTTGGTGATTTGGCTTTTAGAAAGAAGAATAAGCTAACTGAGCTGATGGGGTTAGATGTGAGAGAGGAGCTAGTGGGTCTCTCAAATGAGGATCAGAGTCGGCGCATTCAACTCAAAGGAGACATAGAGCATCTGGCTTCTCTTGAGGAGACATCTTGGAGGCAAAAGTCTAGAGCCTTATTTGTGAAAGAGGGAGATAATAATACTCGGTTTTTTCATAGATTAGCAAACTCCCATAGAAATGCTAATCAGATTAAAAGGATGGAGGTGAATGGTATTCTTTATGAGGATGAGCATGATGTACGCTCTCAAATAGTCCATTTTTACCAAGAGTTGTATAAGGAAACTGAGGTGGGGCGTCCTTCTATGGATGGGTTAGAGTTTGCTAGTATTGAAGAGGATGATCGGGTGTTATTAGAAAAGGAGTTTTCGAAGGAGGAAGTCTTTCAGGTATTAAAGGAGATGGAGGGGGATAAAGCCCCTGGTCCTGATGGCTTCACCATGGCCTTTTTTCAGAAATGTTGGAGTGTCGTGGAAAGGGATGTAATGGACTTTTTTGAAGATTTCTATAGCCATTCTTCGTTTGAACGGTCTTTGAATGCTTTGTTTCTCACTTTAATTCCTAAGAAGTGTAGTGCCGTTAATATTAAAGACTTTCGCCCCATTAGTTTGGTGGGTAGTGTTTACAAGCTGTTATCCAAGGTGTTGGCTAATAGGATGCGGAGGGTTTTGGATAATCTCATCTCTGAGACTCGGAATTCGTTTGTTGGCGGAAGGCAGATTCTGGATTCAGTGCTTGTTGCAAATGAATGCTTGGATAGTAGGTTGAAGAGCAGAGTTCTTGGTGTGGTTTGCAAGCTGGATATTGAGAAAGCTTATGATCATGTGAACTGGGAGGCCCTGTTTTATTTGTTAGGCCGGATGGGTTTTGGGGTGAAATGGAGGGGGTGGATCAAGGCTTGCGTTTCGTCTGTCCGTTTCTCTGTCCTAGTAAATGGGTCCCCTGAAGGTTTTTTTGGTAGCTCCCGTGGGTTGAGACAAGGGGATCCCCTATCCCCGCTATTGTTTCTTTTGATAATGGAGGTATTAAGTAGACTTTTGAAGAAGACAGAGGAGTGTAATCTTATTCGGGATTTCGGTGGAGTCTGTGGAACTCGCCTAGGGTGAGTATTTCTCATCTTTTATTTGCGGATGACACCATCATTTTTTGTGAGGCCTCAAGGGAGCAAATCTTGTCTATTAGGATGGTGTTGTCTTGTTTTCAGGCGTTTACGGGTTTGAAGGTCAATGTTGGGAAAAGCGAGATTGTCCCCGTTGGAGAGGTGAATAATCTAGATGCTTTGGCTAATGTGCTTCAGTGTAGAGTAGGCAGTTTGCCTATGAAATATTTGGGGATGCCTTTGGGATCTTCTTTTAAGTCTCCCTTGATCTGGAATCCTATTTTGGAAAAGATGGAGAAGAGACTCTCCGGTGGAAGCGTCTCTATTTATCTAAGGGTGGTAGGCTCATGTTACTTAAGAGTACTCTCTCAAGTCTCCCGACATACTTTCTATCTCTCTTTACTATTCCTAAAGCAGTGGCGACTAGATTGGAAAGTATTCAGAGGAATTTCCTTTGGGGGTCTTCTGAGGGGGGTTTTAAATATCCTTTGGTGGCTTGGGATAAGGTGTGTTTACCCATTGAGATGGGTGGATTGGGGTTAAGAAAGGTGGTGTCGTTTAATCAAGCTTTATTAGGGAAGTGGCTGTGGAGATATGGCCATGAAGATACCCACTTGTGGCGTTGGGTTATCTCTTCAAAATATGGCGAGGATCAAAGGGGGTGGAGGACTAGAGACTGCAGGAGGTCCCATGGGTGCAGCCTTTGGAGAAGCATTAACGAAGGATGGGAGGACTTTTCTAAGCATCTTTCTTTTGTAGTGGGGCAAGGAACTCGTATCCGTTTTTGGCATGATAGGTGGATTGGTAACGATACCCTAAAAGTTCTCTATCCTGAGCTTTATGTGTGTTCATCGGTCAAGGATGCCTGTATCTCTGAGGTTTTGTGGATTCCAGAAGGGGGTACTGTTAGAGTTTGGAATTTAACGTTTTATAGAGCGTTTGAAGATTGGGAGTTGACTGCTTCGTTTTCTCTTCCCCGGCTTATCCAATCCCGCATTCCTCAGGGGAGTAGGAGAGATACCCTTTACTGGCGGCTTAAAGGGGATGGTATGTTTGACACTCGGTCTTACTACCTCGCGATCCGAGGTGCTTCGAATTCTTGGCTTCCTTGGAAGGGGGTTTGGAAACCGAAGATCCCCAAGCGCGTGGCTTTCTTTCTGTGGTCTGCTGCTCATGGTCGGATCCTCACCTTGGACAACCTTATGCTTAAGGGTCGGCCCTTGGTTAATAGGTGTTGCTTGTGCTGCAAGGATGGGGAGTCGGTTAACCATCTTCTTTTGCATTGTCCTGTTACCCATTCTCTTTGGTCTTGTATGCTTCAGACCTTTGGGATTCTTTGGGTTATGCCAGGGTCGGTGGCGGAGTTGATTCCTTGTTGGCATCAGTGGCATGGAAAGGATAAGTCGGACATATGGAATTTGGTTCCAGGGTGCTTAATGTGGATTGTGTGGTTGGAACGAAATCGTCGTTCCTTTGAAGACAAAGAGAAGTCCTTGGTTGAGTTGAATCTTTTGTGCCAGCGTAGTCTCTTAGAGTGGTCTCGTTGTTGGGGACTTTCTAATTGCTCGTCTCTCGCTGAGTTTTTGCCCTCCCTTAACTTTTATTCCTAGTAGTTTTTTCTTATTGTTCATCATCATGAACTCCTTGTATGACGTTATTTCCTTTATTTATAAAAGCTTCCAGATTACTTATCAAAAAAAAAACAAAACAAAAAAATAATGTCCATGTCAGATTAATATCTACTTTATTTAGAAAACACATACACGTACCAAACACATTTTTTACATTGTGAATACTTTAAACACGTATTTTCACAACACTCTTTAAACTACTTTCTTCGCACTTGAAAATTGTTGTTTGAACTCACCAACCAAATAGGCCCTTGGAGACCTAAATGTTTAGAATCCGTAGACAGGGCCTCCTTCTTTATTGAAGTGGGTGTTTTTGGCATACAGTTTACATGTACAAGGTTTTCCTTTCCTATCTTCTAGTTCTCAAAATTAAACTGATTATCATTTTGCGCCTTTCCCAACCCCACTCCCCCCAAAGTTACATTAAGAAGAAAATTCAGTGTTATGCTCTGTGGCCTTTATTGTTCTGTATGTTCGCATCCCGTGATCATTATTGGTTACTTTGCAGGTTTATTACAAGTTCAGCAGTCTTTCAATGTTAAGGGAGCCATTAATGTTGATTTCTGGATTTTTCCTTCTTTTTGTTGCCGGCATTATATACATGCATGCAGATTTGGCAATCTCCAAGTCTTCCCCGTCCTATTTGGCAAAGCTGCAATGGGATGAGGTAAGTAGGTGGTTGTTTCCTACGTAAAATCATAATTTACAATTGGAAAGAAGTATTTGTAATATATATGTGCCTTGCCATTATTTCAGGTACTAGCAGTAATTCAACAGTTCCAAAATAACATCAACCGATGCTTAACAATTCATGATAAGCTGGAGGCATCATTACGTGACCTTTCAAGGACAGGAGATGTCCAAGCTTGTAAAGCAGCTCGGAAATCATTTGATGTTTTGTTGAAAGATCTTTCAAAAGATTTGAAACCATTGCTGGCATTCCTGCAATCTTCTCCGCAGGCCTCTCAGATATTACCCAAGGTTCAGTTGCTGTTTCTTTGTTGCCTTTATAGTATGTATGCTTGCTTTGAAACGCAAATCAAACTGAACATTAGTGCAACCTTTTTGTTTCAAATAAACTCAAATACTTGGTCAGTGTTCAACTCATTAGAAGTTGGAATGCTATTACATAACAAAGTATTGTCTAGTCTATATGTTTGGATCACTAACACTATCTTAACTGCTTTACACCTGTTTTACTGTATGTAATTACTAATTTTTTTTACTGTTTGTATAGGTGGAGGAGCTGGTTGCTAAGGAGAAAGATTTGCAAGAGAAGCTGATGGCGAAACACTCAACGGTTGTAGATGGCTATGAGAAAAAGTCGGGGGGACGGGAAATTGAGAATCGGATTGCTTTGCAGCAGCAGAAAATTACAGCCTTGAGGCAGGAGGTTGATGATCTTCTGGATATTATTGATGAGATATGACGAGTGGGTATTATTATTAGAGTGTTCACCACCCATCGGATTGGCTTTATGTTTCATCGCGTAGACAAAAATACAGCCAAGAGCAACACCTGACTGGGAATTTTGATGTGCTTACTGCTTACTTATATTTATGTAGTTATACATTAATGGCCATGGAATTTTAGCGCTACACTTATTTTAAGTGCATGATAGAATGCCAAATTAACGGGGCCATTGGTCTGTAGTCTGCGTGTGTGGAAGTATAGGCTTATATTTGAGTTGAAACGCATGTCACATCTATTTTCTCTTTCCAGTTTTTTGTTTTTTTGTTTTTGATGAGCCTTTCCAGTTTTTTGTTTTTTCTGAGTCTCACCCAGCTGTTTATTTCTAGTTTTGCAGACCTAACTTTTTGAACACCTATATGCCCATTTAAATGCTACACCTAACTCTTTTTTCTCACTGAAAAATACAAAATAAAACTCTGATTCGTACTATAGCATTAGCGACACATAATCAAATTCAAGCAGTGTAGGTGGCCCATCCTCTGGCGAGGAAGGCTAAAGATGTGAATGTGGTGCTGTCGTGCAAGCTTTGGTTCTAACTGTACTATGTGGTGCAAGTTTTGCGTCAAACTGTTCCACCTGTATATCTCAAGCTTGTACGAAAAGAAATTTACTATGATCAATAACTGCATTCATTTCTCTCAAAAAATTGAAACCCGATTTCAAAACCTCAATTATGTTCCAACAATTCAGTATTTTTTTTTTTTTTGTGGAGAAACAACAATTCAGTATTTGATTTTTATTCATAATCCAACAATTCAATAGTTAATGGTAATATTGAAATTACCAATATCTACACCATCCATGATTTGGTGATCTCAACTTTCCTTGATATGATACATCAAGAATTGGGATGGGGAAATTTGAATTATGGACGTTTTTGTTGGAACTAGGAACTATCAAGTGGTGCAAATTATAGTACAAGATTTTTGGCTTGGTGATCTTAATTATAGATAGGTCACATTCGTCCAATTAAATAGATAAAGAAATTATAGGATTTCAAATATAGAATATGATGAGATTAAAATTTTTAAGGGAAAAAATGAAACAATTCTTAAACTTAAAAATTTAGGAACAACTATAATAACTAAGCAAAGAGACTCATTCCAAAAAAAGTAATTCTTAAACTTAGAGAATAAGAATTTAGGGAATTAGTGACAATTATAATAAGGGAAACGAATGACTTTAGGACAATGGTTAATAATTCATTTAAAGAAAGTTTTTATGAGAAAAAAAATTAATGTTTTGACAACCTTTTCTATTTCCCATAAAAATTGTGTCAAAATTTTCCTAAAATGAGTTGTTAAAACCATTATCTTAAGGGAGTAATTATTGGGTACTCTTGGAGTACTATAAATGCATACTCCTCACTCTCACATAATTATGGGTCTTACTAATTAAATTTATGGTGAAACCTACAATTCATATGGGAGGGGAGAGTATGCAATTATGATACTCGTGGAGTATTCAATAATTTTCCTATTTTTAAGGGCAGCCGTTAGCATAACTTTTATAATAATTAAGCAAATAGACTTATTACAAAAAGGTTTCAAAGACAATTTTTGGATTTATAACATGTGGCCTAGTTTAATGGAGTCCAAATCTTTTATACCACTCTTCGTGCTCCTTTATATACTCCCCAAATAAAAACATGACACATATCAATCTAATTTATTAATTGTTAAATTTATGTCTTCTATTATTTCAATTACCTAAATATGATGGGTTATTTATTTATTTATTTTAGGTAATTGAAATAATAGAAGAAATTAATTTAGCATTTGATAAATTAGATGGACATGTGACATGTTTTTATTTGTAAAGTATATAGTGGAGCAGGAAGAGTGAAACATAAAATTTGGCCTCAGTTTAATGTCACTTTATGAACAATATTTTTTATAACTTTTTTTTTAATGGATATTAACATGATTTATTATGATTGGTGTATAATAAAAGCAATACCAATGATAAAATCAAATGAAAATTAATGTTCCAAAATCTCTCAAGTTGGAACGGTCTATAAAAAAAAAAAAAGTAGTAAATAAATTTTTTTTTTTAATTTAAAAGAAGTCAAAAACTACAGTGATACAAAAAAAAGGTGCATGAATATCACATTGAAACTAGACAAATATGAAATATACGTAACCTAAAGCAACAGAAATCTTGGGCAAAAATAAATCTCCACCCTTCCTTTAGATGACAACGTGGGCCTCAAAAGAGGACAATTCTAAAGAAAAAAAGGAACATAGCGGGCGGCACGGTTTGAATCCGATACGGTTAAAAAAAGAAAAAGAAAAAGAAAAAAACGTAACGTGGCAAACTTGGATTGGGTAAAGGAAGGACACGTGATACCCGTATGTACCTTCTGTTCTGTGAGACTGTGACCAGTAGTTGAAAGATAAACACATGATATGAATACGATTCTGAAGAGTTTGGGTTGTCTGTTTTTGGATTAGGGTTTTATCATTTGGGTTTGGGGCTTAGGGTTTCCAATTTAAAATTTTTATTTTTAACTCAAAATCACAAATGGAGACTTCTCTCAGATATGGTGGTTATTCCAAATCTCTAAGAATCCACGCCAAGGAAAAGTTGCCAATCGACTCCAAAACCTACTTGCAGGTACTCTCCTTCTCTTTCTTTCCTTTTCCCTCTATGCCGTGTTTGGTTACATTGAATATATTTGAAAAACGATAATAAAGTTAGGCCATTTTTGTCATGGGAATGTTAGTGCCTTTTGATTGGATTTTTGGGTGCTACTGCCATACAAACTAGTGTTGCTGCTCCTATTATTTTTTGTGCGATTGAACTGAAATGCTGGAAAGTTATTAGACAAAGTTCAGTGGATAATTCTTTTAGTACAATTTTTTTTTTTTTTTTTTGCAATGAGATTTCGGGTTGGACACCTTGGTCGGGTTGTATTCACGTATGTCTGGCTAAGTTTGTGGTTTGATGTTATGTAGGCTGCCATATATACTAGTGTTTCCCAATTCTCCAATTCTTGAAATTTGGAGCTTTTTTATTACTGCTATGGCTCAGTAATCATGTTTAGTAATTGGGGTTTTGTGGCATTACTTCTTTTTTTTATTTTGTTTTTTCAACTCGGGTTTCTTTGACTAGGGAGTAAGAGCACTTGCATCAGTCCTTGTGAATTGGCCTGAATGCATAATTTTGGCCAATTAACCTTAAAAATCACCCACATTATTCTGACGAAAGTTATGCATCTATGGTCCATTTTCCATTTTAATTACAGTAACCGTGAAAATTTACATGGCTACAAACTGTAGTTGTGTATTTTGCATTTTTGTTTCTTTCTTTATGTTTTCTGAGGATGAAGGAAGAGAGGGGATGGTAGTTGTGATGTGAGAGAAACAATTAAAAAATCAAGAAACATTGATATTTTGATAAAATTGACAATTGAATAAATAATCCGATGTGGGTGTATTTGAAAAATGGTTATGCAAAATAGAAAAAAGAAGAAGAAGATTTTTATGCTAAATAGATGTACATTTTTATATGAGCTTATGCGAATGCTCTAAAATTGAAAGTCATAATCAAGTAGAAGTGCTATTTCAAACTTGTTTATTGAGCCTGTTTTCTTTATTTATATCCTTTGTATTTGTTTGGCTCAGGTCCATGGAGAGCTAGATACAGGAACTGGAGCTCCAAGTTATTTTAGTGCAATGATGAGGCATTTCTACCCAGAAGTGTGTTTTGACTTAATGATTGCAGTGATGGCTTAAGATTTTTTTTTATGTGCATTTTTTTAATTTTTAATCGATACATTCAATTGTAGTTATCAGCAAGCCTTGGGGTTGGTGCACAATATGATAGGCGTGAGAGACTACGGTACAGTGTACGTGGAAAAAAGTCATTTCCAGTCACAACTAATGGCCTGTTAAGCTTTAATATTAAGGGACGATGTGATGTAGACAAAGAATTTAAAGAGGTTAGTGTTTTCAATGGGGTTTGTGAAATATTTTGCCTTGTTGGTGTGAACCCTTTTTTTTTTTTTCATATAGCTTTTGAAGCAATAGATTGTAATGAATATGTCCTTATGCCACAAATATGTCATCATGCTTTGGCAGACGAAGTCAAGAGCAGCTGCTGAATTTTCTTGGAGTATATTCAATTTTCAGAAGGAGCAAGATGTTAGGCTAAAACTTGGCTATGAAGTGCTTGAAAAGGTATATTTTTGGCTAAAACTTATTACTGAAACTCAAACTCGTACATTTTTGGAGCCCTTTGTAGAGAACCTTCTGCTTGCATTGTATGTATGTCCCATGATACCTGATGCCTAGATCTTTTATATTCCAATTTTTGTTGTTGTTCTATTGTGCATTCTTGATGCTGTATATTCCTCAAAGTCAGTTTTTAGTGACAAGAATGCTTAAATATTGGATTTTTCGTCTAGTCTTATAAATTTTGTTGATTGAATTATAATTTTACTCAATACTTAAAAATTACAATTGTACTGTAAAGGCTTCAAATTCATTTCACCTCTTGGTCTTCACCTTGTGTTTTCTTGTTTTTAAAGGTTGCATTTATTCACCATCTTATGCTGATACTGTTCTTTTTTGTTTTGAAATCTTTTATTTCAGGTTCCGTATCTGCAGATCAGGGAAAACAATTGGACGTTCAATGCTGATGTTAATGGTAGATGGAATGTGAGATTTGACTTGTGAGAAACAGAGCTTCAATATTTTGAAGGTGAGAGATGTACCTTTAGAACACATGTTACTTTGTATTCTGTTGGACAGCCCACAAGCAGACGCTGAGTATTGATTAATGAAACTGCATTTTTCAAAAGCCCAGTGATTGAATTTTATTTATTTATTTATGTTTATTCTGTCCAAAATTCAGCCTCCCAAGGCAGCTACAGTCTATAGTGGTTTAGAGTTTGCTGTTTATCTTGGAAGGGGCCTACTTGTCACCCATATTTTGGGCTGGATTGCTTTTGTTAAGGTCAATTGTGTCATTAGAAAGTGACTGTGCAGGGGTATATTGAGCTATGGAGAGTGATGTAGTTGATTGAATTTAAAGGACATACAGGTTCAGTAAGGGTATGCATCATCATTACATTGATGTTCGTATGTGGTGGTATTCAAATGAATGTTGATTATTTATACAGAAAATGTTAAATGTATGCTATTTATTACATAGCTGTAGAATTAAGAGAAAACAAGAGAAGGGAAAGGAACTTTTGATACCTAGTATAGGAACCACTCTTCGTAATATATTATATATCACTACTTTATAGTACCACGAACTCAATGTGGACAAGCACTGTATTGGAATTCGAAGCTGCCTTTACAAAGGAAAATATGGAAGCAATGCTCTCATAAAAAATAGAAGCACTGCTTTGGAGGATTCAGAGTGTAGATCTTTCTCCACTCGTAGAGTTTATACTAGTTTAACTATTTTTTGTATTCAGTGCACATGGTGAATGCGATCTTTGTAATTGTGAAACTTTCCTTGGATGCAGATTTCTATCTTTCCATTATAGCTTATACAATTTGAACATTTGCTCTCCGTTGACAAGAAGAGGCTTATGATACATGTATCAGTGAGCCAACTTATATTGATCTTCACCCTGACTAGGAAGTGACCTATGAGTGATTTGTGTTAATTTTTACTTAATTTTAGTAGTGCTTAATTTAGAAATGCATATAGTTTTACAGACTGGGATTGGGTCCAGAGCTCTAGTCAT
Organism: Castanea sativa; assembly: GCF_040712315.1. Classification (NCBI taxonomy): domain Eukaryota; kingdom Viridiplantae; phylum Streptophyta; class Magnoliopsida; order Fagales; family Fagaceae; genus Castanea; species Castanea sativa. Next base: position 15,507,896 of record NC_134013.1, on the reverse strand, counting down.
TGAACCCCAAGGTTGGACCGTAGTTTTACTGAGATTCAACATTAAGTCCAAGATGCTAATAACGTCAGATAATGCTTTCTTTTTGAAGCAGACACGTGAATTGTGATTTGTGAGGTAGGACCATATTAGTCTCATAAGTCATGACCATGTACCGGAGCTGAAATGCTGAACTGTGGATCAGCAACTCAGTAAGCTCAAACAAGAAGAGTTGTTCAATTCGTATTTGGAAACTGTCTAACGTAGAGAATGGTGTTGAAAAGTAATCCAATAGTTAGTATAAGATTCTATGATTATATGCGATGGAACGAATGGAAATATTCTTTACTTGTCTCAAATGTTATAGAGAGATGAGGAATGTTTCTATTTGATTAAATTGCAGTTTGTATTCTTAAAGTATGTGGTCATTTTGTTTTGTCTCTAAAGCTTAAAGTTTAAACGTTTAGATTTTGGATCTGAAAAGTATAATACGCTTTGATATGTGTCCTTTTGTCAATACCCATTGTTGGGGCGGTTGTTAAGTTCCAACTAAGCTGAAAACAATGTAGTTTTAACATACAGTATTAAACTACATCCTGTAAACTATGCTGTTTTGAGCGCATAAAAATTATATTTTCTAAAGAAAAAATATTTTCCTTTCTAGTAAATTACTATTATTTTGGTTTTTTTTTAAAAATTCTCTCTCTAGTCTCTATCCCCCATCGAAACCATACCCATCCATCTACAATTATTGCCACCGACCTCGATCAATGCCACCTGGTCAAGTCTTGAGGAAACCCATATTAGCAGCCCTGAATCCCATCAAAACAATCAGCTTTCAAGACTCTTAACAAAATCCTTTTATTGTTAAGAGTGACACGGAAAAGTGATGTGGTGCCCCTAATAAAAATAATTGAAAACTAAGAGTTAGTGTGCTTATGGGTAGAAATTATTTCTTTCCACGTCTGCGTTTCTATCGTTTTGTGGTTTCACGTTTTTTTTTTTTGCCATGAATATTGACTTTTCCCGTGAACAATGCACCCGTGCACTGTTTATGAGACCCACAAATAACACTTTTCAGCCTTTTTTTTCATTAAAAATGGGTCACACGGTACTATTCACATATTTAAATATTATTTTGCTACAGTGTTTTCAGTTTTCAGCTGTATTCAAACGGACGTTTAATCTAATAATACTCGAACAATTGGAGGAGTATGCCCTGTTATGGGTGTATACTTCCTCCCACTCACAGCTAAGTAGAGTGACGTGGACAAGCGATGTGATGCCCCTAATAAAAATAATTGAAAACTAAGAGTTAATCTAATAATACTCGAATAGTTGGAGGAGTATACTTTGTTATGGGTGTATACTTCTTCACACTCACAGCTGAATGGGTCTCACTAGTTGTGAGTGCGAGGAAATATACTCCCGTAACCGGATGTATTTTTTATAACAGTTGCTGGCAGAGTGGAGCAATTCCCTCAACGTAGTTAAGGGCCTTGATCAGTTTTACAAACACACATCTGCAAAAGCGACACATGGCATTGATGCAATTACCTTTGGAACAATTTGCCTCAGAAGTTATTGAGACTAGTTTAAAATTTGAAAAGTGTCATTAAGAATTAGCGAGGAATCACATGGAATGGAAGGCATAAACTGATAAAAACCGCTAAAATCTTAAGTATTAATAAAGGCACATTTTACAAAAAAAAGAAAAAAGAAAAAGAAAAGGTCACCGCGAATACACTGAAAATTTTGTTGAGATCATTTCTATTTAGTTTTGTAGGAGTAGTGAAGAATTTATGCTTGTAAGTGCCTTCCTTGAACTCTGTAATCAAGTTTAATTAAGTTTGATTCTTGTATCTAGTTGTTGTGCTTGCTTTCAATTAGTTTGGTGTTAGAATGATGACTTAGGATATGGTTTATGTAGTTTACTTTGAATTGAATCACTTTGAATTAGTTTGTTTATGTATATTTCACTTCAAACCAATTTATTTCGAATTAGTTTACTTCAAATCAATGGCATTGTAAATAACTTAAGACTTAGATATCAGTACTTAGAAATTGTAGAAATTGTAGTCATTCTACTCATTGTCTTTCATTGTTACTTGCATTACAGCAAAAGGTCCTCTTAAATGAGGTGTTTCCGAAGCTCAAACTCTAATCCACAAAGTTAGATCTCATTTCATGCCAAAATTTTGTCCAAATGGCCAATTTAGGCTTCAGACTTTTGACAAAGACAAAAATATTAGGTTTAGCGTAGCTATTTATGTACCAGAACGGAATATTCTAGTTAGGATGGAATGAAAGTCAAAATATTAATGATAAAGGCAAAACAAATAGATGGGAAAAAAAAGGTGTTTTTTTAATTTCTTTTGACAAATGTGAACTAATTGAATGGACGTGGAATATATTTTACTTTTTTCTCCACGAGAATTGGTATTTAAAAAAATAATAATAATAATGCTACAAACACAAACTATTTTACAATATTTTACAAACTGCTAATGTAGCTTTAGTATTTTCCAAATAGTTATTGTAAGTAAAAATGTGATGTTAGTGATGGACCCATATTAGAACTAGTAAGAATTCGACACATCAACAGTTTGTAAAAATATTATAAAATAGTTTGTATATATAGCGTTACTCTAAAAAAAATGCAATGATTAAGGAAATAAAAAGGAATCTTCACGATACACATATATACACGATACAGGCAACATATGATACTATATATATATTTAATGATTAATATGAAATTAGGAATTATCTTTGTAATCTTATGCCATGTTTCAAAGTGAGAAACTATAGTTTTTAGTTTTTACTTTGGGGAGTGTTAATGAATACCCTTATGGTATTGGTTAATAATCTATTTAAAGAAATTTTTTATGGGAAAAGAAAAAAAAGTAATTAATATTTTGATAGCTTTTTTCATTTTCCATAAAAGTAGTGTCAAAACTTTTCTAAAACGAATTGTTAACCAATGCCTTAAGGACACTCGTTAGAATGACCCTTTTACTTTTAGCTTTTGTTAACTAATGCATTAGGCACATATATATATAACCGAAACCTACGAAGTTCTCACAATTTTTTACGTCAGCACAATATTTTTATTAGCACAATATTTAAATAAAATTATCATTTTATTTAAATAAAATTATTTTTATTTAGTCCAAACTTAATATCGATTGAAACTTTATTTCTTTAACAAGTCCAACTTAAACTCATACTCATCATTTTTTTAAAACAATTAAATAAAATTATTTTTATTTAGTCCAAACTTAATAAGGAATGAAACTCTATCTCTTTAACAAGTCCAAATTAAACTCAAACTCATCATTTTTTTAAAACAAAATTATGTTTGTTTAATCCAAACATATCAAGAAGTAAAACTCTATCTTTCTAATAAGTCCAACTTAAACTCAAATGTTGATATTATTATTATTATTATTATAATTATTATTATTATAATAATAATAATAATTATTATTATTATTATTATCTCTCTACTTTACTAACGTGATATTTTATGATAGGGTGCAAACTTATAGCCATGAATTATTCTTTTGAATGTAACCCAATTTTTTTCTTATATTTTTCTATTTTTTAGTCATATATATTTTGTTTTGTTTCAATAATTTCTAAGTAGCGAATTATTTGATTCTTTAATATTTTTTGGTCTTTTAGAAGTTTTAATATCTGAATTTTTGAGTAATTTTTTGCAGTATCTGAAATTGTCTGACAATTTTTTTGTATGCCATGGCTTCTTCATTAAATTGTAACACAAATTGAAGTCATACAAGAGCAAATCATATAGTGGTGTAGTTTCTTGATTAATTTTAGATTTTATAAAATTATTTTAGTTTATCTCACAAATAGGTAAGTTCTCGTGCATAGTATGGATCAGTGACTAGTTAAATAAATTTCAAAAGGGGTAATACTAACATGGAAAGATAGGAAAAGTTTATTTATTATTAATTGGCTCGACTTTAGGCTGAAAATGGCTCTACTCCCTATAAAAATAGGGATAAAAGCATAAAACCATCATCAAATTTTAGTGTGCACCTGTTAATAGGACTCTTTACGTTCTAATGTTACTTTTTTTTTTTTTGTTTGGGTGACATTATTGATACTTATTTTGTCTGGTAACTGGTTAAAGTTACAATGGCCGTGGTTTGCAACTTTATATGACACCACCATCCTACTGCCTACATTAGCATAACTTATAAATACATCTACCATCCTCTTTTCTTTCTAAAATTTTCAGGAGTATTGACACAAATTTTGTTGTGTTTAGCTTGTATATTATGATTCGTATTAATAAAATAGTAGATCTAAATAAAAGTAGTGTTTCTTTAATCCTAACTTACCAAACTAACTTTTCCTTAAAAAGAAAAAGAAAATTACCAAACTGACCTATAACGCTTCTATCCAATAAGTAATGTACTCTGCACATCTATAGTATTACTTAGAAGCATAATAAATTCAAATTGAGTATTTTTATATATATTTTTAAGTTTAGATACATGTATTTGTATCTAAATATAATTAACACACATTTTAAATAGGGAAAGAATTTGCTGCAACATTTTAGATAGGGAGAGGATTTGTTGCAACCAGCTTAACCCATGATTTGATGTCACTTCTCTTTGATTGCCACCTTACCCTATATGCAGTAATTGCTGCATACAAGGTTGTAGCAAATTCTTTCCCCTTTAAAGATAATGAGAAGAACACTTGGTATGAAATTGATGTGCATTTAAAATCTAAAGATATTAAGTGTGTGTATATATATATACACACACACTTCGCATTAAATATTAAAGTCTTTAAAAGAATACTTGACCCAAAATTAGAGTGTAATTAAATCAATTTTGGATTTTTTATTGAACTTTCACTTTAATATATTACTATATACTATATGATTAAGAGTTACTATAGAAAAATTAATTAAAAATTTTATATTCTTCACATTATTCTCTAGGTTTATTTGACTGGGCTTATACCACTAATGTTGGAAGAATTTATGCTGAATATTTTATATACAATAAAAAATTATCTTCCTTCACAAAGAACCATACAATATAAATAATTTCAAAAAAGGGCAATCTTGAAATATCACATAAAATCTACATTCCTTTGGATGTAATTGGCGATGTCATGTCCATTTTTCCTTTCTCCACTTTCCCGGACAGGGGTAATAAAATGTAGTAACTATTAACCAGATTCCACATAGTAAAAAAAAAAATTTAAGACCCTTTTTCTTGTTGGGATAAGTAACACTTAAAAAAATGACAGAAAAAGTTGAACAACTCTGGCTTAATAATATTCTTATAAAGAAAGTTTTAAATTAGTTTGGAAGTATGCATTATTTAAGAAATACATATGATTGTTTAAAAAAAAAGTTAAATAACTAATTAAAAAAGTTATATAATTAAAATTATATATAAATGGTCCCTATAAAGAAAAATAATTTCAAATAAATTAAACTTTTTTCCTCTTCTTTTTCCTCAAGAGAAATTGCTTAAAAGGCAGTCTTAGTAGGAGTAGTAGTAGGGTCATAAATCAAAAGAAATTTATTGGACCAAAAACAGGAACTGGAGTCAAAATAAATTAAAAAAAAATAAAACAACTTTTTATTTGAATGGTTTTTAGCAAGACTGAGATTCCTCACTAAACTAGAAAGTCACTACCACACTGACTGACTCACCATCGAACTACTACTCTATAAATAAAATCGTCATAAATTAGTACCTAACATTACATACACATATACGTAAAACATTACACACGCGCCCACACACGCTCTCTCTCTCTCCTTAACAGAAAACAAACAAACAACCTCTGAACTCTCTCTGTGTATCTTTCACATGACTCGTCCTCTGAGATTCCTTAACGACGTGACATCGTCGTCGTCCGAGCCAGTCGAACCGGTAACGGTCGACTCAGACTTCGTGGTAATCCTGGCAGCTCTCCTCTGCGCTCTAATCTGCGTGTTGGGTCTCATCGCCGTCGCTCGCTGCGCCTGGCTCCGCCGCCTCTCCTCCACAACAACAGCAACCCCATCACCACCACCACCACCATCACCACAAGCTGCTGCAGCCATACCGACCTTCGTTCCTCCGTCTCCTTCTTTGGCCAACAAGGGGTTGAAAAAGAAGATCCTAAAGTCTCTCCCCAAGCTCACCTTCACCGCCGACTCGGCCTCCAAGTTCTCCTCCGAGTGCGCAATCTGCTTGTCCGAGTTCGCCACCGGAGACCAGATCCTCGTACTCCCACAGTGTAGCCATGGCTTCCACGTGGCCTGCATCGAGACCTGGCTTGGGTCCCACTCCTCATGCCCTTCCTGCCGTCAGATCCTCGTTGTCACCACGTGTCACAAGTGCGTTGCACCTCAACCTGACTCCAGATTCAAGGACCCACGTCCTCAAGATGATGCTTATAGGTTCTTGCCATAGACCCCTAGTCCCCAACTAGGGGATTGAATTTTTAATTTTAATTTAATTTCTCCAAAAATTTCTTTCTTAGTATTTAGTGGTTGTTGGAAAAGGAAAATTAAGTTTGGTTTTGGATGATTATGAATTCCTCTGTAAAATTATATTTCGTGTATGTAATTAGCACTTGTTATAATTTGTGTACTAAAAAAGTTTCAAATTGTTGAATTAATGAAAGAATTATGATGTAGTATCTCTGCTCTTAGAGCATTCACAGCAGTGGTTGTAAATTGCTATATTGCTATATTTTAGCTTCTCAACCACTAAAACTGATGATACAGCAGTGGAGCTATAGCAAAATTTTTTTTGCTTCCAGCTACAGTGCACATCTATCTTTAGATGTGCACTGTAGCTCAAAGTTAAAAAAAAATATATTATTTTATTAAATTTCTCTCTCTCTCTTTCATTTAAAAAATGTTTTCTCTTTCTTTCTTTTTCTCACTCTCTCCGACTTCTCTTCCTTCTTCGTTTTTCCTTCTGTCTCTCTCTTTTTTTTTTTTTTTTTTTTTTCTCTCCCTCATCTACTCTCTGCTTTGCCGGCCTGTTCTTCGCCGACCTGTTCTTCGCCGGTCCTCGCCGACCTGTTCTTCGCCGGTCTTCGCCGACTTGTTCTTCGCCGATCTTCGCCGACCTGTTCTTCGCCTGTTGGTCGCCGATCTTCGCCGATCTTCGCCTGTTCTTCACCTGTTCGTCGCCGATCTTCGCCGACCTATTCTGCGCTGATCTTCGCCGACCTGTTCTGCGCCGATCGTCGCCGACCTGTTCTGCGCCGATCTTCGCCTGTTCGTCGCCGGTCTTCGTCGACCTGTTCTTCGTCGATCTTCGCCGACCTGCTCTTCGGCGATCTTCACCGACTTGTGGTGTTTTTTTGTTTTGTGGGTGTGATTTGTGATTTGTGTGATTTGTGCTGATGGTTTTTTTCTGTGATCTTGGTTGGTTGGCAGTGGTGGTGGATCGGATTGGGGAGTTTTTTTGTTTTGTGTTTGTATTATTTTATTGTAATAGAAATATTATTTTATTGTAATGTTTATATTATTTTATTGTGTTGAAAGCTAAAATAGATGCACTGCTGCAGTATGTTTTGTAAAGTGTATAGGTAAAATAGATAAAGTAACTTTTTGTATAGCTAAATTGCTAAAATTTTAGATCCACTGCTGTGGATGCTCTTAGCGCACTAATTATACTAAAGGAAACATGGATATGGGCATCCAGCATTGCTAGAGTTCTGTTTGTCAATATGAAATGGACGTTGGAACTTCTTGCAACACAAGACAACCCAACTTTACAACTAATCAGAGCTTTCTTTTAATAAAGAAATCGTTACCATTTGTTAATGCTGGCCCCGAGGTTGTTGAGTGATTTAGGGAAGGAATGTATTCCCAATTCCTATTCGTGTTTTAACCGACTACAGCTGTGTTAAAAAGAAAAAAAAAAATTAAAATAATAAAATTTGTCTGTCAGCGTCAGCCGCCAAGAGAGTGAATCAATGATCAAACCGCCTAATCCGACGAAAACGACCCAACCCTATCCCGACATCTCTAATTGGTTTATGTAGACTGGTGAGTCAATTTATATTGGAATTTTATTTTAGGGCTTGACTTCTCTTTAGTCCCTCTAGTGCACTAGGTAGTGTATTAAATTTCAGGTTAATAGTTTTTTCAATTCATCATACCTAATCTAACTCACCATGAGTATAAGTTTATTTTGTTTTACTACTATTATTTTTTTTTTTGGTAATTTTATTGGTTTCTATATTTAGAATTAATTTTGATGAGTTTGGAAATTTGGTATATAATTTAAGAATATTATATAGATCATAATGGTTTATTGTAAAAAATTTATAAATAATTGAAGAAAAATTAGTTTTTTTTTTTTTTTTAATACCCAAATCAGCTCAACCTGATCCATGTGGGTTGGGTTGGGTTAAAAAATTCTCAGCTCAATAGGATCGAGTTTGATTAAAAAACCTTCCAACTTAACTCAATCCGACTAATGCACATCTTTAGTCAACGTGGATAAATTTGTAACTTAGTACATGCAATTGAATTTCTTTTAACTTGATACTCTCTTTTATTTTTCTTGGTCAGAAAAACTTGAAACTTCATTTATTTTTATAATTTAATAGTTACAATAGTTGGAGAAAGAGAACTTTGAATTCATATTCTCCTAATAAAGAAAAACAAATCAAAAGACATTAAAAACTAGAATATTCTAAACCAAACTTTATTTAGTTGAAATGGAAGACAAATTTCTTTGAAATTCTAAAAAAAATGGCTTTTGCATAATCTCTACGGCTCTACCCTTCTGCGACGGGGTGAAAATTCACATGAAAAGCCTTTTTCTAATCTTATTAATTAGATTCGATTCTTGAAAATGTAAAGTAAGCTTATAGTAACGATCGTAACATGACCCCAACACCTCAACCCCAAAAGCGAAACGAAGAAAAAGTAAGCATATATATGGATGGGAAATAATTACTCCTACACCTAGTCATGGGAAGAGCCCGATGTGTGATTTAATTTAGTGCGGGCCATGGAATCAAGAACAATGTATGGGGGACCCAAAGCAAAGGAATCCACCTAACGTTTTGAAAGGGATCCACTAGCTAAGGGTTTGTCTATAATGTCAACATTTCCTTTTACTCCCACCACCAATTTCCGACTCATGAACTTCTTGTTGTTATTTATTGTTTTGACAAGTTGAGCTCTAAAAATCAACGGTGCTGTTCTATTCAATTGGAATTTCTAGGGGCTAGTCTCAAGTGCTGAGTGGGAGACTCTATAGCCCTTTGTTAATTTCTATTTCCGATTCGAGTAACTCTTAGCAACAATAACACTAACTTTATATATAATAAGGAGAGCTCTAAAAATCAACGGTGTTGTTCTATTCAATTGGAATTTCTAGGGGCTAGTCTCAAGTGCTGAGTGGGAGACTCTATATAGCACTTTGTTAATTTCTATTTCCGATTCGTGTAACTCTTAGCAACAATAACACTCTAACTTTATATATAATAAGGAAAAAGTTAAAAGATGCTCTAAATGACTAAGCATATTGATTAAAAAAATAATTTGTAATATTGATCTTTTTTTCTTTGCATCAAACAGAAGGAGATGCAAAGAGGACACACACACACACAAAGACCCATAATTCATAATACAACAATGCAGATTATGGAAGCTAAGATTTAGGAGTTATATTAAGAGAATCATTATCGAACATGTCCATTCCAACCTTTAGGATTATATTTATTGATAGGGATAAATTCCAAAGCAGATGGATCCAATTAACAAAGTTAGTTGAAAGCGACGGTGATGCCAAAAGAGACGGTTTAGATAGCCTAACAGTCCAAGAATTGGTAGACGAAATCATGTCTTGGACGGACTCAAGGGAGACGAATGGACTCTTTAAGGTAGACGGGCTGAAGGGAGACGGGTGGCAAAGCCACGTGACACCTACATGGCCTAAGTGGTCTCCAAGGAACCTAACATGGAAATCTCTTGCATCCAACGCTTAACCGTAATCAGAGATATCCCTACAAGGAAAGAATCCCATGATATATGAGCATTAAAGAGGATCTTCTTTACAATGAAATATATTCTCCATCAAGAAATGGAGGTTAGCTTTACACTACTATAAAAATCTCATGATATATGAGCATTAAAGGAAACCACTAGCTAAGGGTTTGCCTATAATGTCAACATTTCCTTTTTCTTCCACCACCAATTTCCGACTTATGAACTTCTTGTTCTTATTTATTGTTTTGACAAGTTGAACTCTAAAAATCAACGGCGTTGTTCCATTCAATTGGAATTTCTAGGGGCTAGTCTCAAGTGGTGAGCGGGAGGCTCTAACTCTATAGCCCTTTGCTTCTATTTCCGATTCGAGTAACTCTTACTAACAATAATACTCTAACTTTATATATAATAAGGAAAAAGTTAATAGCTGCTCTAAATGACTAAGTATATTGATTGAAAAATTAATCTGTAATATTGATAGTTGCATATATCAAAATTTCATCAATTTCTTCATCCGCTAGCATCAAACGGAAGGAGAAGCAAAGAGAAAAAAAAAACACACACACACATAAAGACCCATAATTCATATAATACGAGGCCAAAATGGGCATTTGCCTTTTTCGTCAAAACTTTCCAGCAAAATGTCCCTGTCTGAAACTATTTGGGAAAATGCTCTTATTTTGAAACTCGATTTTTGGACAATCGAGTTATAGGGAACTGAAACTCAAAAAAAAAAAAAAAAAAAAAATTTTGTGGAACTCAAGTTCTTTGAAATTTTTTTTCTAGAACCGGAGTTTCAGAATTTTTTTTTCTAAGTTCAATTTCGCTATAACTCAATTGTTCAAAAATTGAGTTTCAAAACATGGACATATCCTTTAATAGTTTCAGATAAGGGTATTTTGCTAAAAAGTTTGTGAGAAAGGGATAAAACCTCCTTTTGGCCTATAATACGGTAATGTGGATTATGAAATCTAAGATTTAGGAGTTAGATGAAGAGAATCATTATCAAACATGTCCATTCCAAGTCCAACCTTTAGGATTATATTTATAAAGTACATTTCCGTTTAGGGTGTCGGCATTTGAGAACGGCCAAAGTGGAAAAACTATCAGGAAAAATACAAAAGAAAAAATGTCACTATGAATTAGGAAAAGGCTTTTCACAATGGCCATTACATTGGAAATTGGGAGAGAGGCTAACGTGTAACGTAGTTAGTGCCTTATTTAGCAATATTGGGTTGGTTGATTGAGTTCATTGATAAGCAAACTTGTTCTTATTATATTAATATAGTCACGCACTAACTAACTACAATTAATAAATTAATAGCATAATTCAACAAAAGTATATTATTGGTAAATATACTTTGCTTCATGATCTTTAAAAGCGATTCATTATTCAAAAAAACTATTATCTCCATTTCTCCATTGTTGTGTTGACCTCCTCAGTCCTAACGAAGATAGTGTAAGACCAACTTATTCGAGATAATAATTAATATTTCATTATTGACAAAACCATTTATTCCTTTGTCTTTAGACCGTCAAATAAAATAAAGGGGCGGGTCACCGAAGTACGGGCATAACCAATTACGTGGGGGTCATGTGTACAATTATGATTCTGATAATAGTATAATACTACAAAAGTGATCAACAAAGCACAACTTTTTCAAGCTCAATATATTTTCCAGAAAATCTTGTGGGTTACTACACCTTTTCATGGTTTAATAATTGCACACATTACTGTTATGGTGGCTGTGCTCCTCAACTCCCACTATCAATGACAATGGTGTGTTTGATTTCGACAATATGAACCCATTATATATACATCTATCATAGTACTGTTTAGGAAAAGAGAATTTCTATTTTCTTTTAAATAATGAAAAGAAAAGAAAAGAAAGGCTGCGAGTTGAAGTAAAGAGAGATAGAGTTGCATAAATCACGTAAAGAGAGCATGCAAAGTGCAAACCTTATGAACCGGGAAAAAGGCCTTTAATAAGTTTTGGTGTTTTCCTTTCCCTTCGTTTTCCCCATGTTTTTGGATCACTTCACGCAGCTTGCATGTTTGATTTCATCGTCACCTTCCACTCTCAATTTGCAAATATACTAGAGAGCTCATTTGGGTATTTGTTTTTCTTCAACAATATGAACACCAAATTCTCCTCGTATTCCAACAATCCATATTATTCGCACGCTTAATTGCAAAAAAAAAAAAAAAAAAAAAAAAAAAAATTCCTCTATTAAGTTGAAGATCACAATATATTATTTTGAAAATATTTAGGGAAATAACAATAACTCATAACATTTTCTCAACACTCTTAGGTTGCGTTTGGTTCAACGGTAAACCAATTTCAGAAATTATTTTCCGCATTTGCGTGTGTTTGTTGAGCACAGAAAATTTGGTCAATTGAAATTATTTTACAGTTTGACCGTAAAACAGCTCTTATACGATGGAAAATCAAATTCGTTCCTATTTTACCTTCAAATCACATTTTCCACGGAAAACAGAGAGAGAGAGAGCACGAAGAGAGGGAGACAGAGAATGAAGAGAGGGAGACAGAGAACGAAGAGAGGAGAAAGAGAGAGAAGTGCCGATGAGCCGACAAGTTCGCACCGGCGAGATCGAGCCCCAAGCCCAGACGCACAGACAAGCCCAGACCGAGCCCCAAGCCCAGACGACCTCGCGCCAGCGAGATCGAGCCGCGAGACCACCGTCCCAAGCCCAAACCCACCTCCGTCGTTACCAATCTGGCCGCCGTTACCGATTGCTTTTGATCTCTGATTTTTTTGGTGTTTTGTTGGCTTTTGATCTCTGATTTTGTTGTTGTTGTTGCGGTGGTGTGAGTGGTGGTGTTTTGGTGGTTTTTGTGTTGTGTGGTGCTGGTGTGTGGGTAGTGGTGGATTTTTCAGTGGCTGCTGTGTGGGTGTTGGTAGATTTTTTTGATATAAAATTTGTTTGGAAGCTGAGAAAATGTGAGAAATTAGTGAAAATTTTGCATTTTCTGAATGTTACCAAACACTTCAAATTATTTTCCAATATAATTTTAAAATTGCAACCAAACACTAGAAATTATTTTCCTTTCCCGAAAATATTTTAACCTGAAAATATTTTACACCCGGAAAATATTTTACACCCAACCAAACGCAGCCTTATTTTGAGTTTTGATGGGTAAGGATATACTTTTTATTTTGTTTTGATCTATGATAGATTCACACCTTAGCTTATTATGAAAATTTTGTGAGATTTTATTGTACACACTCATTACATGCACATGGAATCTCTTACATAGTATATATTTTCTTTTCTTTTTTCACCAAAAAATAAAAATTCACATATTTTCTTGCTTACAACCATAGTTGATAGTTAACATAACCGTACAATATATATATATATATATATATATATATATATATATATACTTAGCTTATTGCTATACACCAATGAAAATAGACTAATACCAAAACCAACACGGCTACCTTGTTTGGCTCATTAACTTATTTCTTTGTATGCAACTTTTTTATAAAAAAGAAAAAGAAAAAGAAAAAAGGGTCAACACACTAAACAGGCCAAGTGCTTGTATAAACACTATTACTCGCACATTTCCTGTGCCACACGTAACCCACCAAGGCTATACTGCCAATAGCATTATAGCACAAAATCTAGTGAGGCCAGAAGAGTGTGTGCCGAGAAGAAAACAAACAAGTGGCTTATACTAATCACTCAGTGCATATCAAATACCAAAAGGCCAGGTAAGGCAAATGATCTCCCACGAATGAGGAAAATTGTGCTTAATGGCCACTATGTGACTTGTGATGAGCTCCTTTATCTTTCTTTTTGTAAAGGTAACCAAGAGATAAAAAGGAAAGGATCCAAATTTCTACAAAACTTTGGTCGGATATTAGGATTGGATTCAATGCATTGCCCTCAACACGTATTAGAAAGAAAACAGTAGTTTTGGGCTTTACTGGGTTTAAAAAATAAGGGGGACTTGAAACATTAATTTCATTGTACACCCAAATATATTGTATTACTGCAATGTTGTAGTTACTTTTATGGAAGGAAATAGTGACAAGCTAGCGATTGAGGTTTATGTGGTATTTGTGAAATTTCAAAGTTTGATCCGGTTTCTTTGCCTCTGGAGTTGTGTTTCTAGGACTTGATGCATTGAGTTGTACATGAACTGATATCATATGTAAAGGTGAAATTAAAGTAAAAGGGACTTTACAAATATAGTATCTATCTATGTGGACAAGCTCTGCATTGGCTTGGATCTGCCTTTGCAAAGAAAAACATAGAAGTGATAGAACTGCTTTGGAGGATTAAATTGTATAAATCTTTCTTGGATCTATGTCTTCATTAGTATAATTATTTCGTACTCAGTGCACATGGATCCAGCTTTTTAACCTTTTAATTGTACCATTTTAACTGTGGCTATCCATTGACAGGGGAGGCTTATGGTCATGGTACATGTGTATAAGTTATTGGTGTGGATAAGTTTTCAGCACTTTCGTTTTTTGTGTGACCCACATTGGTAAAGAGTGATTATAAGATATTATAAAACTCTTTTGATATCTTAGGATATAAGGCCTAATATAGGATTCATCTTATTTATATCTCGCCCTATCCTGTCTCATCTTACACGTATGAATCCATATCACTTTTACTTTGGTTTTTTTTTATCTTTTTTTTCCTCTCTTTTATTTGGGCTTTTAAAGTTGTTTATGATCATTTAGTTTAGTTTATTGGTAGTTAACTTTCTTTGTAAGCTAATGTGTTACTTTATTATTATTTAACTACGTCAGTGGCTTATTTAACACACCATATATTTACCCATCAAAGTTATTACTTCTTTCTTAATTTGGATTTGCCTTTGCAAAGAAAAACATAAACTGTTTTATTTATTTATTTATTTACTGAGTAAAAAAAACTTAGAACTGCTTTGGAGGATTAAAGTGTATACATCTTTCTTGGATCTATGACTTTATAGTAAAATTAATTCGTACTCAGTGCACATGGATCCAGCTTTTTTTATCTTTTCATTGTATTGTGTGAACTGTGGTTATCCATTGATAGATGGTACATGCGTAAGTTGTTGGTGTGGAGTGTGGACAAGTACACATCTGCTCAGCCCTCCAAGCTGAAGCCCATGCCATTCTTTGGGCAGTTCAACTTGCTCAGATTGAAAGATGGAGTCAAGTTATCTTTGAGGATGATGCAAAAGCTTGCTTTGATCCCCTCTCATCTCCAAACTCTTCTCTAAATTGGTCTATCAGTAACATTATTAGTAATATTTTATGTTATGCTGTGCCTTTTTTTATTGTTGCTGTTTCTGTTGGGTCAAGAGGGAGTGTAACACTGCAGCACATGTTACTACTAGGTTCTCCCTAGAGTCTTTTCTGCCTCTCTGTTTTAATAATCACAATATACTAGTTGTCATAGAGTCCGCTTGTAAGGTAGTTTTGAAATAAACATTATTGAAGTTTATAAAAAAAAAAAAAAAAAACACTTTGATCTTTGTTGTGAGTCTGACGTTAGTAAGAAGTGTTTATAAATGATTGTGGATCTCTTTTAATATCTTAAGATATAAAGACTAAGTGGGTTTGAGCCTTATTTATATCATATGCATGTCTTGTACTTTCTCATCTCGTCTTGTGCATGCGAATCAAGATTAGTTTTACCTTGGGTGTTTTATAGTTGTTTACTTGTTTATGACCATTTGGTTTAGCTCGTTGAAGGTTAGCTATTGTTGTAAGCTAACTTGTTATTTTATTATAATTTGACTAAGTCAATGATTTATTTAAAATACCATAAAAATATTTAACCATCAAAGTTATTATTTCCTTCTTGATTAGAACATTTTTGTACTGTTCTTTTCTTCTCATACAAATGTTCTTACTCTTTGTGAGCTCATTCTTAAACTCATTTTATATTTTTGTTTTTGTTAATCATTTTATATTTCCAACTAAAGTGAGCCAATTAAATCTTCATCTTTGTTAAAAGTAAGAACAAAATTTGTAGGATCAAATACACTAGGAATGTCTGATTATATAGGCTATAGAAAGTTAACAACATCAAGGACAAAGCGATGATCCTTGATTTTAGCTTAGTTAGGGATGTGATATATATGAAATACACATCTATAATACAAGATATAATATATGGTGTATAATAACATCTCCCTCAAACTAGAGGTTGTGTGGAGGAAGTCATTTTGAGTTTAGAAACGAGAAGGAGACATCCAGTTGATGGGATTTGATGAACACATAAACAAGTTAGTTTGTAGAAAAAATGTAAAGTGAAGAAGTGAAGATTGTCTTACCATAAATAATGGTCAATGAAGTGATAATCAATCTCAATGTGCTTAGAGTGCTCATGAAAGACATCATTCTAGACAACATGGATAGCACTTTGATTTTCATAATGAACAAGAGTGTTGATGGTTTGAGAAGCACCCATAATGGAGCCAGAAGAGTTCATAGTGAGAGCACTATACTTAGCCTTGATAATGGAACGAGTGACAAGGGATTGTTTTTTGCTAAGTTAAGATATGAGAGAAGTGTCCAATGAAAAATAGTAAACAATAATGGAGCAGTGGATAGTAAGATCTCCTACATTTGAAGTTGAAAAACGGGGTGGCAAAGAGAGAGAAGGGTGGGATTGCCAGCTGAATTTTGTTGTTGTTGTTATTTATTTTTATTTTTAATTTTTTGCTTAAATGCTTATTTTTATTTACTATAATATTTTTTTTTAGAAGAATATTTTTTATTTACTAACGTGGTATGTTAAAATAAGATTGGATAAATTGAAAATATTGCGAAACAGTCTTAAATGTTGGGCATTCAAATAAAAGATTCTATATATTATGGATTAAAATCAAATTAAAAAAAAAATCAAATTCATTAAGGGTGTAATTTCTATTTTAGTAAAAGACTATGTATCAAATTACTAAAATTTTTTTATAGGAACAAATTACTACTACCAAGGACTTTGGAGGGTGTAATTTATCTTTCAGTTAAAAGGTATATATCAAATTACTGGGAAACTTTGGTCGTGCTAAGATTTCTTGCTTTCACATGGGCCATAGTATGCTAGAAGAAAACTACTTTGGGCTTTTACTGATGAGTAAAAAAATCTGTAACTTTCTGTTTCAATTGGGCTTGGAAATTGAAACTTCTCATTTCCCCAATAGAATACGACGTCGCTTGGACTCCAACAGAATACGACGTTGTTTTATAAAAAAAAAATAAAATAAAATGGGAATTGAACCCGACGTGAATCGAACACGCAACCTTCTGATCTGGAGTCAGACGCGCTACCATTGCGCCACGGATCCACAACTGGTAGTTAGCACAAATATTTAATACTTAATCCATAGGTTTTGGAGTATATGATATCTGTTTTCCGTTAATGCGACCCTCTCAAGTCTAGTCTCAAACACAGGAAGAAGGAAGAACCAACTCCTCCTGGAGCTGAGTGGGTTCTGTAATCTTCACAAAAGACCCAAACACATTATATATGTGTGAGATCTTCGAATTCCAAATCAACAATCCTAAATGGCACCAATTTGGACTCTTCAACTCCATCCCATTTCTTTCCAGGTATTTCTCTTTCTGTTTCATGCATTGCCTTATTATCTAGTATTTACAGATATTTCAGGGTTTAATTATTTCTATTTAAATTTGGTTATTGTAGCCTTCAATTTGGGTTTCAAAGCATCAGACCCATTTGAATTTTATGAAACTCAGACCGGAATTTCGTTTCATAAGTAGTAGTAACAAGCAGCTGAACCGGAAATTTGTACTGGGAGCCAATTCCGGTTCGCCGAGTGACCCAGATGAACCGGCGGTTAAGACTCAGACAATCACCGTCGCTGTAAAAGACCAACTCTCCAAATTGCACGGAACAATCAACTCTTTCCCTCCCCTCGTTTTCGTGGTAAAAAAGATTTCTTTTTTCTTTTTTCGTTACAACAAAGTTGTTGCTTTTGAATATAGTGAGTAAATTTGTATGTTATGTTATTTTTATCTATGTATGAATTTTTATTTATGGGCATTTCTTTTTTTGGTCTAAGATGAATAGATATGGTGGGAGAAATCTCGCAATAGGGTTATGTATTGCAATTGCATTGTTGGTCATTGCTGTAAGAGTGTATGCGGCGAGGAAGTTGAGGTACAGAACTCCTGGTTCTGTAGCTGATCTCGTTAGACGCGGGCAGCTGAGGTCTGATAGAAGAGGCATGTATGATCCCAATCCTTAAACCCGGTGTTAGATTTGATTTCCGAGTTTTTAGTGATCACATACTCTTTTTGATGCAGCTCGAGGCCTCTCATGTATGAAGACCCGTTCAATAATCCAATGGTGAAGGTTGGGAAGAGCAATTCGACTGTTGAAATGTGTGGAAAGGTTTATCGTTTAGCCCCAGTTACTCTGACAGAAGAGGAACAAGCCATCCATCAAAAAAGGAGGTCACGGGCATACCAGTGGAAGAGGCCGACAGTGTTCCTTAAAGAAGGGGAATCGGTACCTGCTGATGTTGATCCTGATACAATTCGGTGGATTCCTGCTAATCATCCTTTTGCAACGACAGCTAGTGACATTGATGAAGACTTGGCACAGAATAATGTTTATCAGAAGCATGGTGTTCCATTTCGTATTAAAGCTGAGCATGAGGCAATGCAGAGAAAGCTTGAAGCACTACAAAGTGTAAGTACCAAGTACTGAGATGCAACTATGTTTACTACTAGAAACGGGGGGAAACATCTCCATGCACAATAGCTTTATAACAGGCACCACTTTTATTAGAGAGAATTTCTTCATATTGCATTTGAATATAACATCCAGTGTCTTGGAATTTGCAGACCTTGATGTAGTTGAACGATATCAAGGTAGGGCCAAAATGGCCATTACCATATCTGGTCCTACAAAATTGGGGTACTTGTAGCCAACCTTAAGTCTGGCTGAAGACTCTGTTGAGTTTAGTTTTACATGTAGATGATGTTGCCAAAAACAGGAGATATAACAGTTCCCATATTTAACTCATCTGATTGGGGTTGGATTCTTAACACCAATGTCGATGCCAACAGTGATGCCTTCATATCAAGGCATGACGTTTTGGTTCCGGCAGAACTATCATAAATCAAACAACTATCATAAATCAAACAACTGTGAGATGTTTTCAAATCTGTTGTGCTGGGATAATTGAATCCTTCGTGTCATTAACTTTCTCCTGAAGTGAGGCTTACGCTGGTTTGAGTAATTGCAATTAGTAATGGATCCATGTTTCAGGCTAGAGTTCCATAAATGTATCTTACTTAGTGCTTATATTTTCCAAGCTGGCGCCTTCTATCGACAAGGTGGTTGAAATAGGTTGTTTTAACCTTGACACCTTACTACCTTAGGCAATTTTTTCTTTCTAAGTCTAAGCATGTTTCCATGCAGCTATCTCAACTTACGGCTCTATCTACCCTGCATCCATCCATTTGTATAATTGACCAAGGAATAGAAATTGTTTAATTAGCCTAGGAACTTGAATGAAATTGTATTTATTCTAAGTCATGTTTTTGCATACTTGAAATTGACAAGGAGTTGATTACTAGGACTTTATGGCATAAAATGTCACCCCCATATTGCTCTCTGAAAAATCTTTTTTGTTTGCAGGAGCAAAAACTCAACAATTTAATGATAGATCCCAGAAATGCTAAGGATTTTGAGAGACCATTCAAGGAACATCCAAGGTCTCGTGAGCAAGTAGAACAGAGTTCCTTTAATAATCAAACCAGTGACTCTATGCCCCCCACATCAGATCCTGCCCCAATTTCAGTTGAAAGCAATTCATCCTCAGAGGAAACACAGAAACTATAAGTTAAATCTGGCTTCTAGGAATGCTACTGTCATCTGTCAAAGAGACTTGTTCTGCAGCAAACATGGGATTCCTGAGTTTTACAAAATACATATCCAGTTGTTGGTATGAATTTGCTTCTAAATTTTGAATTTTAACAACGTCCATCTCTGATATTCAACTTGAAAAGCGAAGGCTGGATTTAAATAGAAAGTCTACTTATTTCAGTTTATTCTACGTAGATTGCAATGTTTTTCCATAGATAGCCTTACTGCATAAAATATGTTGTTGTACACATGGTTTTTGTATTGGCTGCATATAAATCTCTCTCTCTCTCTCTCTCTCTCTCTCTCATATATTTGTGTGTACTGATGGAAAAACTATCTTATGAGACCGGTGTATGGAGCACACCTCTCCCATGTGGATCACACGTCTGGGGGCCCACCAAATGTGAGAGCGGGGTGCTTTGTAGGCTAATCTCATGAGATAACTTTTTCATGCTAGTAGGTGGTGAATGTGTGAAATAGTTGGATTTGAACTAATTTAACTATTGAAACCTTTTTTAGTCATTTGGGTGATGAAGACGCCAAAATGAAGATTCAACCAAATCCATAATTTCTACCTGACTATTGTGTCAGGTTGAATGGTTGATACATATTATTTTCATCAAATATGTTTCCTTCGGCATATGATGGAATTGTTTCTTTTAGTGTATGTTTGGCAAAAATTATTTTTGCCAATTTATTTTACTATTCAGTTTATTTTTACTACTATTCATGAGTTACACTACACTTTTTGATACTATTTATGAGTCATATTGTACTATTTTAGCTAACTTTTATCTTTATCTACCGTACTTTCAGCCAAAAGTTTTCAATTTCAGTAAAATAAGCAGATTTGAAACAGACCATTAGAAGGGAAGATGAGGTTGGAGTTCAATGAGATTAAATGTTCCTCTATAAGTTAAGAGAGAGAGAGAGAGAGAGAGAGAGAGAGAGAGAGTGAATATCAGGAAATGTTGATAAAAATGCCATTGATTTTTTGAGAACATGTCATCCTTGGGTGAAAATCTAGCTAATTCTAGAAAGAAAATTTAAACACAAAAGGTAAATAGAAAATCCAACATTCCTCAAGAAAGAGAGTACTATCTAATGCTTGATGGTTGTTAACCCAGATTCCTAATTACAAATGCTTAGGCCAGGGGGGTTGATGTTCAACCGGTTAAACTCAGATGAGTCACATCAATATATATATATATATAAAAGCAGAGACCTCATGCAAAAGTGCATGAGGTTCTGTCATGTGGCGTTTTGTATGAGCATTTTTTCGTTTAGTCTTTCATCTTTAATCTTCTTTTCAATGATTAGTTTAAGCCATAAATGCGAAAAATTAAAATATTTGGTTCTACTCCCTTTTCTAACTTCTCGAACTCTTCCACTTTTAAATTCATTAATTTAATAAATGAAAGGTGTTCTCCGTTCAATGTTAGTTTTCATGTTCTTTTATATATTCCAGTTTCACAAAATATCAAAAGGCCAAAAGAAAAATAGAACTGGAGAGATAGAGAGACAAAGAGTGAGGAATTAGTGTAAAAAAGAGTATGAAATTGGCTTTGGTTTCAATTGTATATGATCTACACTTCTTAACAACACTATCAAAGCTTGATACAATGCTTTTACAACAAATGGGGTTTCTAAAAGATATGAGTTTTTTGTTTTTATTTATATTTTTGGAAAGTGTTTAATTTTTATAAGTGATTAAGGTACTCAGATATAAGTAAAATTAAACATAATATATAAAGTAGTGTAAATTTATATTTCCCTATTCAATTATATTGTTTTATTTTTAATCTCTTGGCATGTATATTTAGTTTTGCGAATTAGAAATTATAAACATTAAATTTGAGATGTTTAACCTTCAAAAGTTCACGTGTTTTCTTTTTTAAAAAATACTTTTAAAAAAAGAAAAGGAAATAATAAAAAAATTTATATTGAAAACGGTCAAATGTAAGAATTAAATATACATGTACACCTGATCAAACAAAAAAGAGCATATAGTGGCTTTTTTAGAGT
This sequence comes from Castanea sativa, assembly GCF_040712315.1. Classification (NCBI taxonomy): domain Eukaryota; kingdom Viridiplantae; phylum Streptophyta; class Magnoliopsida; order Fagales; family Fagaceae; genus Castanea; species Castanea sativa. The sequence continues at coordinate 15,486,009 of NC_134013.1, read as the reverse complement.
CTAATTAATTATGGTTACTAATGAAAATATTGTATTACAATTTTTTTTTCATTCATTATTTTAGTGACGTATACTAAATCATCGAAATTAATTTTTCAAACATTTAACACATGAGTATTACAAAATAATTAATAACGAACACGCGCATCGCGCAGGACATCCACTAGTATTTTGAAAGTGTCGCAAATTTAATCCATAACGAAACTAGCTGATTTAAAAAACATGAAGAAAAAAAAAAGTATCTGTATCAAATTGATATAACATGTAACCGAAACTTTTAACAGATCCGTAGAGGTCCAAATCATCCATAGAGGTGGGAGTGGGATGAAGTGGTATCACTATTAGTACATGAAAGACCAGGTTGGCTACCAACGGACATCGAACTATATCAGCTATGCTCTTTATTAGAAGTCTCCAATAAATAATCATACTATAAGGCAAAATTTTTTCAACGAGTTTGAATCAGAAGAATACTTTCATTCTTAATGCAACCACAAGAAGCAAAAATTTCAGAACGGAAGATTAATGACATCTTTAGCAGCTGATACTGCCGAAAAGTGGCTAAATCTGTTGAAAGAATTCAATCACTTGCTCTTCGCAGCAGCAGCTTGGCTAGCACCAACAGCAAACATCTCAGTAATGACCTCGAGGGGCATGCCTTTTGTTTCTGGAACCTTTAAATAGATGAATATCCAGGAGATGACACACACAACAGCGTAAATGCCAAAGATACCACCAAGGCCTGCAACTTCAAGCAGTACTGGCAATGTGTAAGTGACTATGATGTCTGAAATCCAGTACACCAGGGCACAAATGGCAATGCAGAGGCCTCGGACTCTTGTAGGGAAGATCTCAGAGCAGAGTATATTAGGAATTGGCCCATAGGCCGTGACAAAGACGCAGAAATAGATCACAACACAAGCGGTTGAGAGTGCTGCATTAACAACAGTGCTTATTGTGACAAGTTGGGAAAATACTAGAATGATAAGTGACACTACCAGCACTGGAATTGTAGTGAGCAATAGCTTCCTGCAGTAACGGGTTTTATTAGTTCTAATCATGAGAGTATAATTCACGAAAGTTACATATGAAAATTATCATATGCCTAGAATTGTAAAAAGGACGTATATAACAGAACTGCAAGGCAATAAGAAATATGGATGCAAGCAAGTGCAGTTCAGCAAATAAACTGAGTTGTCTCTAACTAGACAGATAAGGCATAAAAAGAGTGTCATTATCTGTTACTGTTTAGGAAAAATATTTAAGCATGTAAGAAAAAGAGGATCTTGGATTTAATGATTCCCAACATAGTAATAAGTGACAAAGTAATTCATTCACCTTCTGCCAGCAGTATCCATGAGCCTCATGCCTAAAACAATACAAGGAAGCATCAACAAGGTTGTGACTGCACTAATAAGGAATGATGCAGACTCTGAACTAAGGCCCAAGTCTGCAAGAAGTACTTCAACACCTGCATCTTCTAGAATTTGAGGAGTGTAGTAGAGAACCCCATTTATTCCAGAAAACTGCACACGCATATAGAAAAAAACTTAGTTATTATGTAAATCATTATAACTCAATTGACCAAACAGAGAATTTTCATGCAAGGAAAACAAGAAGAAGAATTCCCAAATTTTGAATACAAAATTCAACGAGTTAAAGGAAACTAAGGAAGAAATGAGAAAAAAATAAGGCAAAATGTGAGTAGAACAGCAACTGCATGGATGCCACGGATGAAATTTAGTTCATAACCATCATTTCTTTAGAAAGTTTCTGCATAATGATTCTTTAGCTATATCCAAATTGAAAAAAATTCAAAGTGGTAAGAGCTCAATGGTTATGGTAGGTTTAAGAATGACTTAGGTCAAATTCTCTGTACCTTCCAAAGATTTTGTGACTTGAAAAGTGGAAACCACCACTTTAAATTTAAGATACAGGGACCCCAATCAGGAAACATGAAAGAGAGGATCTTAAAAATAGAAGAAAAAGAATGAAATTAATTCAAAAGACATGCATGAACTGAATCTGTGCCAACTGGGTCACAGCTTTTACATTGACTTACCAGGAGCAAAAGTAGAAGAGAAATATAATTTTTAAAAGGTAGTAGAGAAATATAAGTTAATCATAACAGATATCCAATTACAACCTGCAAAAGACACCTGTATTCCGACCTATCATAAACCACATGCTTAACTACTGGTTTGAGAGGACTAGCCCAGATTGGGCCTCTCAAGCAGTTTACAAATGGGTAAATCATCATGAAAGAACTGACAAGAGAAAAGAAAGGGTTTCAAAAGAAGAAGCACGAGAAAGAAACTAGAGTAATCCATTCACATGGATCAGAACAGTGTTAATCAATTAAAGATTAAGTAGAGCAATAAAAATAAATTATATATAAACAAGTACTACCTGCTGAAGTAACTGAATTCCAATTCCGACAAACAATGCACGCTTAACCCCTGGTTGAAGAAGAGCAGCCCAAATTGGTCCTTTTGAAGCAGTTTCAGCTGGGTGGACCATTGCTGGTCCAACTGGATGCTGCTCCATAAGCTCCTTGGTATAAAGAGCAGGCTGGCTTACTAGAGCAGCAGCCTGGATATACTCGCCTTCTGCTGGAACATCTCCGCCAGCAAGTGAAACAAGGGACCCACGTCGGGTTCCAGGACCTCCCTCCTGATGCAAATAAATCCTTTTAAATCCTCCTTCCTTCTTTCCATCCTCACCTTCTCTCTCAGTCCATTGCCATGCCAACTGCCAGCCACCACCAATACCTGTACTACTAACTGTTTCCCCTGTTCCTTGCATAAGACTGCTGTGGCGCCTCATGCTCAGTACACTGCCATGGGAAGTAGGGGGGACCATGTCCTTTTCCAAGCTGGTTGTTTGACGAGAGATCAACGGACTATGTAGATTGTCATCAGAGTCTTCCCCAGCAGCCTCTGACATGTAATCCTCACCTTCTCTATGCTGGCTCTCTTCATCCCAGCGATCAGTTTTAACTGGTGGCTCTGCAGTGCTGAACATGCTGCCAAAATTAGGAAAAAGCATGCTACGCGTACTTCCTGACTCAGGGAGATTTTCATGGACACTACCAAACAGAGTCACAAGAGGGTCCATGAGTGGCACACTTTGGTTCACCATGCTTCCCTGGCGGGAGGCAAGGCCAAGTGAACTCTGTCCAGTGACAGGTTTGGCATCCCATTGGAGGCCTTCTTCAGGTCCGTATAATCTGATTGTGTCTTTATCAGCAGTTGGCTCCTGACCATCAGCAAGTTCATCAGCAGGGCCTATTATGTATTCTTCTATAGATGTTTCGCCCCCAAGTCCAAGACCTTCAACCAGCAAAGCCATCTCACCTGTGGTTCAAAGATGCCTCAGCAAGATCAGTATGATAAATTAGTCAGAGACAATTAAATTATATCATAAAGAATGTTTCAGATAGCCCTGAAACTTCTGTTTTCATAGATTTTAATGCAATATGATGCATAACAAGCAAGGCTCAATTTTTTTTCTTTAACAGTAAACACAGTAACTGGGATGTTTATATGGAACACAATGTAAGGAGAAAAAGAGGAGGGGGAAAAAAGTTACTCATTTAACAATGGAGGAAAGAGACAACATATTGTGCCAAACGATGACTATCTTGGACATGGTTATGGTACAAGCACATAAGCTCATTTAAGATTGCTTCTTTAGGTCATAGTCAATATCAAACTCTCTTCCGTTCAGAAAATAATGATTTTATGCCTTCCAACCATTGGATTTATGGAAAATCTCTTGGAAAGTTCTAGAAGAATCCTGTTCTCTGCTGTTTATCTGATAATGCCATAACTTTTGTAACATATCCCAAAAAATTTCCACATTGACCTCAATGGTTCCAATTTTAACAAACATAATATGTTAAGACAGTCAATTTATAAAATTTAACATATTTTTGACAATCTTGTGCATCTTGAATGTAAGGAGAGAGTTTGAGATATTTATGAATCAGTTGCATGTAAACATTTTTTTAATAAGGATCTTGAGGGACTTCTTTTTTAAGTTACTATTCCTAATTCTGTCACTTTAGATTCAAAATGATAGCATAAAATTCATTATTATGCATCTATTTCTCATCAGCAATTTGACTAATGGACAGACCAAGGTAGGTGGCCAACTGATGGTGTAGTGCCTTCAAAGGAAGCCTCAATCCAGCCGAGAACATGGCATGATACATGCCGATGTCCGTGGTCTTACCAGAGTAGCATTTCTCATACTTCCCAGGTAGACGGATTCGGATATTATTAGGAATTTGGAAACGGTCCCTTAAGCCATTGAATATTTTGGTCGCCATTGTCAGATAAAAGTCATTCACTATCCAGATTTTGGGGAGAATAAAAGGACGAGTGTGACCATCACCAGGGCTCCCAGAGCTTCCTTCCTCAAGAGCTCCCTCATCGCCCCCGTCATCTTCACTCGTGTTCACTTCAACCTCTCCTCCCTCATCATCACCGCCGTCACCCTTTACTTCCTCTCCCTCGTTAGGAGAATGGGCGGACGGCTCCCTCTCTGACGACCCTGAGAAGCCCTCCTCGGGCTCATGACCTGACGGGAAAACTTCATCATAGCCCGCTCCATCACAGACTGATGACTGCTCACTCGTAGCTTCTATAGACATCTATTTACCTACAAGCGACAGAGGTATTCTAAGAACCTAAGTTGACGATCTCTCTGAGATTAACGACTAACTAGAATAACGAAAACAAAGGTAAAAGGGCTTACTTGATTAGCAGACGGCTCCTTGAGGGATGGCAGTCTTAGTAAGCAGATGGCACGCAAAAATGATGAAACCACCAAGTTGACAGGCGTAAGAAAAATCAAAATGATGAGTTCACTCTCACAATCAACAAAGATGAAATAGGAGAAATGAGGAGAGGGAGGGAGATATATATATATATAGACAGAAAAGGCACGAAAGACGAAGCGACATACTCGTCCAGAAATGGGGCCAATTAGCTCATGCCACGTGCCCAATCATTTAATAAAGGCTGCTCAAGGAATCACCCATAAATGACCTTTCTTTTCTCTGAATAAGTAATAATTAATAATAAGATCTATAAAACTAACTCCATCTTCATAACCCGGCAGCTTTAGCTGACGAGGCTATGGAGTAGGGGGTTGCTGATAAGGGTAATTTTGTAATACTCATGCTCACCCGTGACAAGGCACAAGGCGGTAATCATAAATAAAGTCGTCAGCTTCACTCATGAGAGACAACCTTGTTGTAAAGTCTACGACTCCACCCCATACCTGATGACTGCATCTTGGGCATAGTAAGCTGAATACAGCAATAGGCTGAAAATGATAAGCTGAAGACAGTAAGCTGAAGAGGATAAACTGAAGACAGTAAGCTGATGACAGTAAGTTAAAAGCATAAGCTGAAGGCAATAAGCTGAAGGGGATCTATGAATCTCTGACAAGTCTGACGTGGCCTTGCTTGGTTTCCATGCATGTGTGTATAAGGAAATATCTTGCACCCCACGCTTATCCCTAATCAAGAAGACTCCTATAAGGAAAGGATTCCAGAAGATACGTGGATTAAAGAGGTTCTCTCCTATAAGGAAAGAACTTCTGGACCAAGGAATGGATTTCGGCCCTACACTACTATAAAAACCCCAAAACCCTCACAAACCAAGGTACGCATAATTCACCCTAGCTCTGGCACTCTAAAGTTGTGAGAAATTCTCTAACTTGACTGTCAGAGGGTATTTGGCCGGTATCACGCCGGTATCACGCCGGTACCCCTCTTAAGGTCTTCAACTTTTGTGTTGTGCAAGATCCTGTTTAGGGCACATGAGGATCGTGTGGCTTACTGACAATTTTAGGCATCAAGTCCATAAATACAACTGATGGTAAACAACAATGACCCATTTATAAGAAGCAAACCTTATTTACAAATTCTCAAATCACTAATGTTGAAAGCAATATTTTGGAACTCTTTGAATGCCAACTAAAGAAAATGTATAAAGCCTTTGTTATCTTTAATTGAATGATCAATCTTGCATGAACTGGTTATATGAAAAATAATTTGAGATGATTATGCACACCATTCATGATTCAACATCAGAGTGTAGGCAACCAAGTGGATCCACAAAAACAAGCAGGGGGGCCTTCAACTACAAATTATTAACTTGCAATAAAGAAAGAACCTGAAACATCTTCTCTGCCACGCAATCTCTGGAGAACCTTTTCCGCCTGAGTCATCTTTCCTTTACTCACAAGCCACCGAGGAGATTCAGGCAAGTAAAATACTGCTAGTACAAAATATAGGAAAGAGGGAATGGAAAGAATTCCAAGCATCATCCTCCAGCTGGGTGAGGTCGTCAGTGACATCCCAAAAACCATACAATATGATAAAAACATACCACCTGAACCTGTGAATTGTGGAAGAGTATTTAACTGACCCCTTATCTCTGGTGGGGCAGTCTCAGATATATACACCGGGGCAAGAGTAACTGCAAGACCAATTCCAAATCCATCTAAAAGCCTTGCTAATAATAGGACATAGACGTTGGGTGACCACAACATTACCAAACCACTTATAAAGTAGAGCACTGATGAGATTATAAGCATTGGACGCCGACCAAGCCAATCAGATACAGGTCCTGAGAATGTTGTAATAACTGTGGCTCCAATGAGTGACATAGCCACCACAAGCCCTTCTACGGTAGTTTGCAAATCAAGGTCGTCCGTTATGTAAACAATAGCCCCTTAAGATAAACAATTCAGATATCAGAAGCATACCTTTTCACAGTTAAGCATTTGAATGAGGGCATTCAGCACCAAATGGGGACCAAATTGAAAAGAATACAAAGAAACAGAACAAAATGCAATGTTTGGAGACCATAAAACAAATTCAACTACCATCAATAGTAAATTCCAGTTAAGTTAAATTTCATTGCACACCTAACTCTCAAAACATGAATTAAGGAAGGAAGCTTTCTAGATTCACATTCAAAAAAATATAGAAACCAAATAAATTCAGGAAGTACCAGCAATTGTAGCATTATCCCATCCTTGCAAAAAGTTACCAATTGCAGCAGCTACAGCCACTAGCACAGCTCCCTTCATCTTTACACCAATGAATCAAATCCCCAATCTAGGACTAACCTGTGACAGATAGAAAAACCCAGATCACATAAATTAAACAACCAACCATTCCCAACACTGAACCAGATCTAATACACTCATCAGCAACCCCTTCTCACTACAAGAGAGCCAATGGGATTGCATTCCCATGTCCCAGAAGTCAAGGCCATAAGCAGAGTACATGACAACCATAAATTTATATAAATTCAAAATGCCAGCACACCCACATCCCAAATCAATAGTAACCATTTAATAAAGAACATTAAAGAATAAACTAGAACACCCATCAATCAACATCAGCAACACGAAAATTCAGATCAATCTAATTCCTTACCAAGTAGGAAACAGGCCAGGCTTTAGAGAGAGAGAGAGAGAGAGAGAAATGGAGTGATTTTGGAATATCCCCAAGACTAAGAAGAAAAAGGGGCAATTTGGAAGAAAGAGAGAGAGGAGTAACCGTTAAAGAGTACAGCTTTGTGCCACTCTAATCTTTCCTAGCATATAAGGAAAAAATAGATACAAATACCATTAGCTCTGTGAACAAACTGAGTTCTTGAATGGAATCTGTGTATGGGGACAAAAGATATTGCTGTAATAATAGATAGAAAAATATTAATTTCCCAGATGGAGCTCAACTTTCAAGAAGAGGAAGACAAGTACTTCGGCAGCTTTGCCAACAACCCTTCAAAGCCCTTGCAAGTTCAACTCTTTGCTCTCTGACCCACTCTCACTCCAGTGCTGACTCATCAATACTCACACAAATATTGGGCTCTCCTGGCAAAGACAGATTCAAATTCATTTAGACCTTAGAACTAGAAAAACCTTTGTATTTTCAGACAATAAAACATAATGAACAGAATACAAGAACATCTGTCAAGAATGTGAGAAAATCCTAATAAAAATATATGAATATACCCAAAAAATAAAAAGTCTATAGCTTTTCCATAAGCAAGTTTATGAACTAAAAATATATATATATATATATTTTTTTTTGGTTTAGTTTAAAGTTTACCTTTTGAGAGACATATAGAGAGAGAGAAAAAGTTAGTCTTTGTGTGTGTCAGAGTTTGAGTCTGGAACCTACTAATCTTTGGCTTCCAAACGGTCTTAACTGATCCAGAGCCACTATATTACAGTTAGTAGATTTTGTTTCTTTTCTTTTCTTTCTATTATTATTATTATTATTATTATTATTTATGAAGATTGAAGAAGATGGAAATTGTACCTGGTAATGGGTCCGTGACTTGACATTTTGTACGTATAATCATTTTCTGCATTTGCCAATGGTAATACAGACAATCTTTTAGGCACCGATTTTTGCCTTTTTTTCTGTAAATCCCGTTTGTCCAATCTTTTTATTAATCAAAATAGCAAAAGTCAGACACGTATTCCAGTATTGCAAAGAAAATGAATATTAGTGATGGCGGTAAATGCCGGTAATGAAAGTCCAGGTCCAGCTTGCAAATTATTTGTATGCTCAAAACCCGTTTTGTACATCACTAAAGAGACTTGAAAAAAAAAAAATTATGATATTATTTTTGCATGTCAAACGAAAGAATTGCGTGAGTTGTGCACGGTATTTTGAGCCAATTTAGAATACTAGTTAAAAAAAGCTACTATCGTGTTTCTGATTAGATATGTTGTTGTTGTGGCCACGATTTTCCAGACCCTAGAGGTTGAGAGTAAGTTTGGTACGTGTTTAAAAATTGAAAATTATTATTTAAAAATATTTGTAAAAATATATGTGGGTAAAAAAATGTATAGAAATACGTGAAATGTTATTTAAAAACTGAAAATAGTTGTTTAAAAATACAAACCAAACACCCGTGAGGCTTCCACATTTCATTCTGCCCAAGTCCAACCTATGTTTATCTCACTCTCTTCAGTTATTTTTCACCTTTGGGTACGAAAGTATATACCATTTTTCTTTTTCTTTTTTGGAGGGGGATGAAGTATATACAAGTTGGTAGGCAAAATAGATATTTGCTTTAATTTACAAATTATGTAACAAAATGTCTCTATTGAATTAAGTAATATTACACCACCTAATAACTTGTTATTGAATTAATATTTTGGAAATTCAACCGTGGAATTACATGTTCTATATGTTATTAACATGCATGTCAATTTTCATATCAATCAGATGCTATTTAAACTCATCTTTTATGCATTATTTTAAACTACAAAAATCTGAATTTTAACAATTGATTGATGGATATAGCTATTAATCTTTGATTACCTTAAAATTTTGCAAGTATGAAGAATATATGAAGATAATGTAATTTAACGGTGGATTTGTCAATATTCGCATCCAATTAAAAAATGTTGAGTGGTGTAACTCCAAGCAATGTTATACCACCCAATAACTTATTATTGAATTAATATTTTGGAAATTCAACCGTTGAATTACATGTTCTATATGTTCTTAACATGCATGCTAATTTTCATATCAATTAAATGTTATTTACTATTTGTTTCATAAACTCATCTTTTACGCATTATTTTAAAATACAAAAATTTGAATTTTAACAATTGACTGATGACATGGCTATTAATCTTTGATCACCTTGAAATTTTGCAAGCATGAAGAATATACGAAAATAATGCGGTGGATTTGTCAATATTTGCATCCAATTAAAAAATGTTGAGTGGTGCAACATTGCTTGAGTTACACCAGATGTAACTTGAACCCAACTCTTTGAAAATATTTAATAAAATATCCTTATTTTTTAAACTCAATTTTAACAAAATTGAGTTTTATGTAAAATTTGATATTTTCACAATCGAGTTTTATGTATATATTTAAATAGCAAAATATGCATAAAACTCAACATTACTAATGTCGAGATAGAATCTTACTGTATAATTTGTAAATTAGGGCAAATGCCCATTTTTCCCAAGCTAGTGTATGTAACTAACAACCACATGCAAATAAAATTTTTCCAAATAATCTTATAGACTATTGTCAAGAAACATGTTCTTGGTCAGAAAGATAAATAGAAGGATTTGGAATTGTGTACAATGACAGATCAAATTATCTAAGTTATGCACTTGTCAACTACTTTCCTCTCTTTTTTTCTTAGTTTTGTCGGTCATCTTGGTTTGACACGCTAGGTTTAGATAGTGGTATACCACCTTCTCTCTAAGTTGAGTCACTATACATTCACTAGGTGATTTTGACAATTTTTATTCATAGATAGTATTCAAAGAATGTGAGGTATATCATTCACTTTCAAAATAATATCTAATTTAAGCACGCTCATTGACTAAAAAGATTTATCCAATCAAGGACTTGGCTGGCTCAACTAATTGATGTAATTTATATACTAGTTCAAACCAAAATACTAGTTTCCAGTATACTATAATTAGAAACCCGAAATTGAAAATGTGATATTTAAGAGTTTTTTAGTCATAGAAATTTGTAACACTTACCAAAAGAGTAAGGAAGAAATCTTAAATCATATCCACGCTCACAAAAATTTGATGGAGGTCCCACGATCACTACAAAAAAGGGGGTCTATAGCCACGTTTCAAAAATGCGTTTTTTGTAGTGGTCATATATGTTTGTTTATGTTATAAAATTTGTTAAATAAAAAATATTAGAAGAAAAATACACTTTGCCCGTCTGATAAATGAGGAGTTAAATTTGCTAATTTAAGAGCAATCACACCTTGCATAACCCAAGGTCTATCTTGCTAACATTCTTCAAACTTTATTAAAACAATATTGTGATTGGTGTATAATAAAACTGATGATCTCAAATATTCCTCTCCTTGCAAAAGCTATTGCCCTTCATGCCACCTTTGCCTCCTTTTCCGCATGATCATTTACCATGATTAATTTTTTTCTTTTTACTAAAAGCTGCAACTACTCTTCTCCTTCATTCCTGATTATCACTACTAATCTAGTCTCATTTTGAGGCTTGATTAACACACTGTCCATGTTTATTTTATACTTACCTCTTGGTGGATATGTCCACTTCACGTCTTTGTCTATTTAACCATCTTTTGCTTTGTAATAACTTGTTTGATCTCTTGGATATACTTTTCATAATAAATTAAGCTCATGCTCCATACGTATCTCACAAATATATGTGTTTAGTTATAATTGGTGCATAATAGAATTGATAACGATTAGACCCTCATGAAAGTGATGTAATTTCTTTCACCAAACCATATCAACAGACATGAAAAATGATTATATCCCTAACATTTCTTGTTTACCATTTCTAATTCTCCATCTAAATGATGCATGGCTATAATATATATACCTATCACCTTTTTGAGATTCAAGATAAACATAGTACCTAGTACCTTATAAGTTGGAAACAGACATCCTTTGACAATTAGGAAAGAAAAATTATTGTTTTGATCAAATGAATGACATTAAAAGAAAAGTAAATGACAATTGGACCCTGAAGAAAAGGTCAGAATACAAAAACAAACTCGTAATCCTAGATTCATAAATTATATATACAAATAATATAAAGAGGAGGCAGCTATGATGGAAAGTGAAAAGTAAAAAAGATTATGGCTAAAAAAAGTATAGTTTGAAAAAGGTAAGAAAAAGAGTTGATACTAGCTTTCTGATCTACTCCATCTGTCCTACTTTGTTTGTTCTGTTTAAAAAATCAAACTTTTTAAGAGAATATTATTTATAAAAATGTATAAGTTTACAAAATTACCCTTAAATAAATTTATCAACTTTTTTAAAAAAAAGTTATTCTTAATGGGCAACTAAAAAGGTGACCCAATTTGATTGATTTTTTAAATATTTGTTAGTTTTCTTTTCAAATAGTTTTGAAAATAAAATAGGGGTATAATAGGAACATTAGTAAATTAATTAATTTTATTTTTAGAAACAAGAGGGACATCCTAAAATGGAATAGAGGACAAACAAACTGGGACGGAGAGAGTAATTGTTTATGCTATATACCAGGATGATAGTAAATATTATTAATAAAATTCTTTTGGAAATCATTTGCCAAAAACCATAATATAATAATAATAATATGATTTAGTTGTGCAATATAGACTCCAGACTGAGAGTGATGGATTTTGAAAGTGTTAACAACAGGGATGTCAAGACAATGCGTCTTGGATTGTTTAGGAGAGGTGTGGACATCAGACCAAAGAGGAGGATTACTTTGTTTCTTATCAAAGTCTTTGACATGAGTCAAATTATCAATATGTTTCTTCCTATACCAAAAAGCATTAGGAACATCATAGCAAATATCATTCACCAAGATTTTCTGAAAATTATCAATTTTGGACTGCAATAATTTATCAGAAAGTTGTTCAACAATTTTCTTGTATCTAACTTCTTGTTTAAGGAAGTTGAGATGTTTCTCCTTAGCATGAATTAGATTAAAAACATTATTAGCATCAATTTCAAACTTTGGACAAAATTTGAATTTTACTTTCTGTCTGAAAGGATCAGTAGTAATTCCATCATTTTCAACAAAGAAAGGGTACAAGGTAGCAATGAAGGGCAAACCAAAGATCACCTTATCGGTCATATTTTTAACAAGCATAGAAGGTATCTTAAAACAAAGGCTTACTGCCTTCATCCATATCATAACCAGATGTCAATATGTTCAATGTCAAAGCTTTAACAATATTAGGATCATCCAAAGCAAAAGCAAGATCAGGATAACAATCAAAGTAAACTTTACTTTCTGACCAAAATGATCAGTAGTAATTTCATCATCTTCAACAAAGAAAGGGTACAAGGTAGCAATAAAAGGAAGTCCAAGTATCACCTTATCAGTCATATTTTTCATAAGCACAGAAGGTATCTTAAAACAAACATTATCATGACAAACATGAGCATTACTCAATTCATATTTAATCTTCATTTGAGTACTATTAGCAGAAACCAATCTTTCAGTTGATTTTTCAAAATATTTGAAAGGGATCAAACCTTCCTGGATCTTTAATTGCTGATCTATTTGGTTCAATAAAAAACAGGTTTTTGAAATATTGTTTTTTAATGTAGTGGGAGGCATTGGGGTCTCTGGGATATATATATATATATATATATATATATATATATATATAGGGTCCATTTTTGGAAATATTTTATCGGAATTTAAAAAAATTGTCAAAATTTTTTCAATTCTCAATAAAACTTTTTTTCAAAAATGGTATAGTATTGTGTGCCCTAAGAACACACGTTAGTAAAATCCATATATATATATATATATATATATATATATATATATAATTATAAAAAAAGAAGAAATTAAAAAAGTTCATAACCATATATATAAAAATCGATTGTGACAATAAAGCCTTCATACACGCTTTATTACATGCTTAGAGCATTCATGACTGGTGAGAACTCAACACAATCACCGTGGAGATTTGCCACGTGAAGTCGCTCTTCTCCACTATTTGAATACGTTTGTCACTTTTTGAGTTTTGTTGGCACCTTTTTTCACAATGAAATATTCCTAGGAATACCGTGAAGTCGATCAGAGATATTTCTAGGAATAGACTAGGAATGAATATTCTTCACGCTACGAATTGCATAAATCACAATCATCTTCAGATCTTTTATATTGTAATTAATTCGATGATTTTGATAATACAAGAACACTTTTTTGGACAAGTATAATAAAAGAAAACTATCAATTAGTAGTAAGATTCGTTTTTAGTAGAATTAGACAACATTAATTTAAAGTTCGAAGTATAATACCCACGTTTGGGATATCTCTATCATTATAAAGATGTATATTGTTAAAGAATTCACTAAAAAATAACTCAACCTTTTACTATATAGTAAAAGATGAGTTATTTTTTTTCACTGTTTTTAATGAATAAATTAAAAATGAGTCACAAATGATTCTACGTTCTCAATTTTTTCATCACAAATTTTAATTTATTTATTTATTTAAAGAGTTTCAACTTATGGCACTTAATGAAGGCTATTTATTATTAAGGCAGAAATTAAATTCTGAATCTCTTATTCAATCATCAAACATTATATATAAGCTTATTATTAACATTATCTTTTTGATAATTTGCCATCTAAATTTTTTTTAATTGACTTATACAATTACAGTCTTGCCGACTTTCTCTTCTCTCTCTTTAATATGAGTACAATTGTATTATTTTCTTACTTTTATATATAAAAAAATGTAGAAAATAGAGACTGAAATGCTCTACTTTTACGGGAACCAGAAGAACTACCTGTCAAAGGTGGTATTGCAAAGAGAGAGACCATTAGCTAATAAAATGTTGGTGCAACGTGGGGGTGTGTGTAAAAAAGGGTCTTCGATTTCTCTACGTAAACCATTGGGACTGGACTGGAGTGTGTCTGTTTCCAGATGATTTGTCCATGCAAGAAACACTAAAATCCAAGTTTGTCAAAACATGGTCCTATATTCACGTGGCACGTTTCTTTCTGACTTTCTCACATGCTAACTCTCAGATAAACTTAATACGAACACCTTTGCAATTGCATGTGATAGGTGTAGATATTTAATTATTAACAATTAATTTCGTACCCGCAGGAGAGCTGATGACTTTTCCATAAAGATGGGGAAAGGTATGCTAGCCTAGTTATTATTAGATCTAATACAAGGTTATCATTGAATTATATATATATATATATATATATATATATATATATATATATATATATATTAATAATAACTTATCATTTAAAATTTATTGTAAAATTATTATTAACGTAGCATTTTTTAATATCGAGAAATAAGGAATGAAGTTTGTGTGCACCCAGTACGACTAGTGGGCCTTAGAGGTACTTAGGCTCACAATCTATTTATGTGGTGGACTTTTGAATTTCCTACTATGGGTGATGCTGTGCTCGGCTAGCCTAACTCTATAGCTTACCCTAAGGTGGCGTTTGGTACGGGGTATTGTTTTAGGATTCCTAGGAATGTTTAAAGATTTCTATGTTTGTTTGCAAATTACACTAGGGAATCAGATGCCAGGAGAATCCTTAAACCCCTCTCAGTAGGAATGTAGATTCCCTTTAAAATAGGTGGGAATCCAGATTCCCAAGCTTAAAAGAAATTATATTTTTTATAAATTGACAATTTAACCTTTTTTCCTTATCATTTAAGCAATTAAGATAAATTATAAAACAAATTATCAATATCTTCTATCTTGTCTTTATCTTTTTCCGCCATAACAACATAAACAGGATAAATAACTCTGCTAATAGTTATTTTTGTATTATTCTTGTCATTTTGAAATGTTAGATCACAGTTTTAATGAATGTGTTGTTAATTAATAGTTTATATAATGTTTTTTATCTATCTATTTAGAGTAAGATATTTTTTTAAAGGACTAATTAATAGTTTATATATATTTTTTCATTATTTATTTAAATGAAGATTTTTTTTTTTAAAGGGCTTGGTACTTCACATTCAAATCTAAGGACAAAATAGGAAAAACAAATAATTCATTTAAGATTCCTGGGAATACACCAAACATTATTATCTCACATTCCTGGGAATCTCCCAATGAAACCAAACATAGGAATAACTACATTCCTAGGAATCTGGATGCGAGGAGTAATGTGGATTCCCCGTACCAAACGCCACATTACTCTAGAACCTTCATTCTTCCTTTTTCTAAGTGATGACCCTTTTAGTTCTACGACTCTTCTCCCAGAATTGCGAACCCCTCTTCCCCAATTTCCTTCGCCTATTTATAGAACAAGGTAGTGGGATTGGCATGATAGCTTTCCTGGTCAGTGGAAGAAGCGGTCCAATGTCGTTACCCTTGAGTGGGTGCTTTAAATGCAAATGAGATAAGATGAAAATGGCATCGAAACTAGTTCCACCGTTGGGTTTGTTGCTCGGCCGAGATGTTCCCTAGGTAGTGGAAGGGAGGTCCAATACCATTGCTCCTGAGTGGGCGTTTGGTGGTGGGTAGAGGGTGATAATGGCAATAGAACTAGCTCCACTGTTGGGTCTGTTGCTTGGCCGAGATATTCTCGAGGTGGAACCGTGCTCTCTAAGCTATGGCTGTTCGGGTAGCCTAATCATCGGGGATGATGAAAACTCCCGTTGCTGACCATGTCATAGACGTCTTCAACTTTAGCTCTCAGGGTTTCAAGGAGCACCTAAGCTTATCCAAAATGAGATCATGCATTTTGGCCGACACTAGATTCTACGCTGTGGCGTTAGCATAAAGGGCTTTCATAATCATCTGGGCTTTGAAGAGAGGGACGCCCGCACAAAGTTAATAGGAGTATCATCATAAATTTGACATTTTTGTAATTACTTAGGCAGGAGCCAAACGGTCCATCATTGGAATGTAGTTACGCAACCATGGCCACTGCTTCATTCATTTGCAATTACGTGCTGTATGTAGAATGCTCTCATCTGTAAGAGAGATAGAGATATATGAAAATTACACTTCTTATCACTAATATGGTTTGGAGGGGAAATATCGGTACTAAAATTTATGTGTAAGCGATTATGTGTTGTATGCACTTAATGTGTAAGTGAGAAAAGATATGTGAAAAACACTTCTTTCTAATATGGGGGTATATAGTGAATTAACACGAAATTCTCAAACCTGTAAAAAACAAAAATAAAGAAAACACACGCCAAAGAAAAATAATCACATGCACAAGACAGTATTTACGTGATTTGACAATTTGTCTACGTCTATTGAGTTGCAGGGATTTCACTATTATCAGGAAAAAATACAAAGAGCGGCCGTACAGTTTTTCACTCTCTTAAAAAAACAACAAGAACAAGAAACCCTAATCACCAACATTAAAAACCCTAAGCCTCAGAAAATCTCCCATTAAAAACCACGCAACGTTTTTCGGGTCGAGTTAAGTCATCAACCGGATCAAACACAACTAGGCTCCACAAAGCCCAACAAATCTCCCACTTGGAGACTAGTTCAATCACCAACATCAACCGCTATCTTCCAAAAACAATCCCTCATCCCTGTAACTCATACTCTTGTCCTCAAGCTAGAAGACCAACTGAAGCTGCACACAGCTTTAACTTCTCAATAGTGACACCCTTAGTCAACATATCTGCCGGGTTCTTAGATTCACAAATCTTCTTAAGTATTACCAGCTTATCTTCAATAAGGTACTAGATAAAGTGGTATTTTTTCTGTATATGTTTCGACTTTGAATGAAAAGCTGAATTTTTAGCAAGAAAAATTGCACCTAACTATCACTATGTAGAATGCCCATCTCTTATTTCTTACCCAATTCATCGAAGAAGCCTTGTAGCCAAATCATCTCCTTTCCAGCTTCAATTAATGCAACATACTCAGCTTCTGTAGTAGACAAAGTAACAATCTTTTGTAAATTTGAAGCTCAAGATATAGTTGTACCACCCAAAGTAAATACAAATCCAGTAGTACTCTTTTACTATCAATATCACTAGCGAAATTAGCATCTACATAACCCCTGCAGTTTCAAACTTGCACCCGTGAAGCAAAGACATGTATTTGATGAACCTTTCAAATATCTCAGAATCCATTTAACTGCCTTCCAATGTTGTTTTCCTGACCTACTCATGTATCTGCTCACAACTCCCACTGCATGTGCAATGTCTGGCCTTGTACACACCATAGCATACATCAAGCTACCAAAAGCTGAGGCATATGGCACCTTGCTCATATAGTCTCTTTCTTCTTCTATCTTCGGTGATTGCTCTTTGCTTAGTTTGAAATAACTACCCAAGGGTGTGCTCACTAGTTTAGCTTCATTCATGTTGGATATGCTGAGAATTTTCTTCACATACTCTGATCGTGAAACCTTCAATGTACCATTAGCCTTGTTTCCAATAATTCTCATACCAAGGATTTCCTTTGCAGCTCCCAAATCCTTCATTGCAAACTGTTTTGACAATTTCTTTTTTAGATTATTAATCTCCTCAATGCTAGACCCTGTAATAAGCACATCATCCACATACAACAGTAAAATGATGTAAGAATTGTCAAAAGACTTAACAAAGTAATAGTGATCAGCTTCACATCTCTTGAACCCAATTCTATGCATAAAACTGTCAAATTTCTTGTACCACTGTCTAGGAGCTTGTTTTAGGCCATACAAGCTCTTTCTCAGTTTGCAGACTAGATTCTCTTGTCCCTGAACAATGAACCCTTCTGGCTGAATTATGTAAATGTCTTCCTCCAAGTTATCATGAAGGAATGTTGTCTTCACATCTAACTACTCAAGATGTAAGTTTTTTGCAGCCACCATTTCCAGTACCAATCTAATGGTTGATATCTTCACAATTGGAGAAAATATCTCTGAGTAGTCAATGCCCTTCTTCTGCTGGGACCCTTTGACAACTAATCTGGCCTTGTAATGTTTGCTACCATCATGCTCATTCTTTATTCTATATATCCACTTGTTGTGCAAAGCCTTCTTTCCTATTGACAATTCAGTTAGTTCCCATGTCTGATTCCCCAACAAGGAATCCACCTCATCCTTCACGGCTAACTCCCACTTGCTTGAATTCTCATCTTGCAAGACTTCATCAAAACACTCTAGCTCCCCACCATCAGTCAACAGAAGATAATTTAGAGCGGGTGAATAACGCTGTGGAGGTCTAATGGTCCTGGAAGATCTATGGACTTCAGCTACATATGTACTCTGATCTACCTGTGAATCTACATTCTCCTTATCTTCTTCATCCATTTTCTAGACAATACTTTCAGTCAATTCATCTAAGTTGACAAACTCGGATTTATTTTGATCTATCTTTGTAACATCTGGCACTACAGTTGACCTATCCTTATACATAACCTGTTCATTAAATATCACATTTCTACTTCTGATGATTTTCTTGTTTTGTTCATCCTAAAACCTATAGCCAAATTTCTCATCACCATAGCCAATGAAAAAACATATTTTAAACTTTGCATCAAGTTTACTACGAGCATCACAATCAATATGAACATAAGAAACACAATAAAAAACTTTTAAATGGGAAAACTTTACCTCTTTACCGCTCCAAACCTCCTCAAGAAGTTTGAACTCCATGGGAACTGATGGTCCTCGATTTTATTAGGCAAGCCGCAATGCTAACAGCATCAACCCAGAAAGTTTTTTGTAGTCCAGCATGCAACCTTATACCCCTAGCACGCTCATTGAGAGTTCTGTTCATACGCTCAGTCACACCATTTTGCTGTGGTGCCCCAGGAATGGTCTTCTCCATCCTAATTCCTTATGCAACACAATACTCACTGAACCCTCCATCTATATACTCTCCTTCATTATTTGATCTCAAACATTTTACTTTCAAACCTATTTCTGTCTCAACCATGGCCTTCCACTTCTTAAAATTTTCAAATACATCAGATTTATTTTTCAAAAAATAAACTCATACCTTTCTGCTTGATTCATCAATGAAAGTAAAGTAGTACCTTAAACCTCCAAGGGATGTAACCGGAGAAGGCCCCCACAAATCAGTGTGTACTAACTTCAATTTTTCAGCCTTCGGTGTCCTACTAGTTTTCAAGAAGCTCACATTTTTCTGCTTTCCTAAGATGCAGCTTTCACACATGTCAAAATCAATGGACTTTAATTCTGGTAGTTTTCCTTTTGACAGCAGCATCTTCATCCCTTTCTCACTCATGTGACCAATTCTGCGGTGCCATAGGCTTGTATCAGTACTTGCTTCAGCAACTGCAATTGTGTCTCTTGGACTTGAGGTCATATATAGAGTACCAGTCTTCTTTCCACGAGCCAATACTCTGGCTCCCTTTGTAACCTTCCAAGTACCACCAATAAATAGTATTGCATGCCCTTCATTATCAAGTTGTCCAACAAAAATCAGATTCCTCCTTAGGTCAGAAATATGTCAAACCTTCTCTAGTAACCAAACAGACCCATTGGACAACAATATCCGGACGTCTCCAATACCTACAACATCCAAGGCTACACCATCAGCCAAATACACCTACCAAAATCACCTGCAACATAATTTTGTATGATTTCTCAGTGTGGAGTGGTATGAAACGAAGCTCCTGAGTCCAAAACCCAATCATCAAGTGGACTGCCTACTACACGAAGTAATGCATCCTATACCTCTTCTGTTACAGCATTAGCAAAATCATCTTCTTCTTAGGACTTTTGCATTGCCTCCTAAAGTGACCTGTTTTCCCACAATTCCAGCATTGTACTTGTTGGCTTGATCTAGATTTACTTCTGGTTTGATTAGAATTTCTAGATTTTGATTTGCCCCGATTTGAATTTCTATTATTATCTTTGCCTCTTGTCTCAAGGTTTAGGGCAAAACCAGATCTTGAGGTTTCACTTGCATCTCTTCTGCGAATCTCCTCAGCCAGAATTAAATCTCGTATGTCATTGTACTTCAGCTTTTCTTTTCCTTTAGAATTGCTTACTACCATCCTCATTGCCTCCCAACTGTTTGGCAAAGAAGCCAAAACAATCAGAGCACAGATATCATTATCAAAATCAATTTCTACAGACGACAATTGATTTGTGATAGTGTTAAATTCATTCAGATGTTGTGCTACTGATGCGTTCTCTGTCATCTTTAGATTGAACAGTTTCTTCATCAAATATACCTTGTTGTTTGCTGACAGCTTTTCATACATACCAGACAAAGCCTTCATCACAACATTGTATGCAACTGACCTTGACAGAGTTAATCTGATAACTCCTAGCACTTGTTTGTCAAGAACAGCCCATTCCTCATCCTTCATAGTCGTAGGTTTTTCCCCTAAAAGCGGCAGATGCAACTTCTTCCCATAAAGATAATCCTCGATTTGCATCCTCCAAAATTCAAAGTCTGTGCCATCGAACTTTTCTATTCTAGACGCGTTTTCTGCTTCCTCTGCCATTGCTCCCACTCAAACCTAACCCTACGGTCTGATACCAGTTGTAGAGAATTAACACGAAATTCTCAAACCTGTGAGAAACAAAAATAGAGAAAATACACGCCAAAGAAAAATAATCACACGTACAAGATAGTATTTACGTAGTTCGGCAATTTGCTTACGTCCACGGAGATGCAGAAATTTCACTATTATCAGGGAAAAATATAAAGTGCAGCCGTACAGTTTTTCACTCTCTCAAAAAAACAACAACAAGAACAAGAAACTCTAATCACTCAGAAAATATCTCATTAAAAACTACGCAACATTATTTCGGGTAGGGTCGGGTCTGGTCGTCAATCGAATCAAATACAACTAGACTCCACAAAGCCCAACAGGGTAGAGTGCTAGCACTTATGAGACATTTATTTTCAGTTAGCTCAACTAATTGATAAATAAGAAATTTGGATTTGAATCCTACCTTCATAAAAAAGAAACGTATTGATATTTTAGTTTGATGATAAAGAGCAATTATTATGAAATAGATCCCAAATTTTTTAAATGTTATCTATCCATAAAAATTAAAATATATAATGAGATACCTATTACATAATATGATTTAGGTTAAATTACAAATTACATTCTCTAATTTTGACTTGTTTTCCCTTGCATCTCTAAAGTATGTGTTTTATATTAATATATATATATATATATAAAAGTTGAAATATAGAATTTAATGTTGCCAACATCTTATTGTGCCACACCATCCACCTATTTTCAGCTCTTACTCTCTCATTTTTAACTCTTCTTCCCTCTATTAATTTCCCGCTTTCTCCAACATTTCCTTCTAACTTTTACCTTTTGATCTTCCCACCCCTCTCTACCCTATCATTACTCTTTCTCTATCAATTCATTTTCCTGTTATTTTGACAATTCTTATCCCATCTTCTTTACTATAAATAAACTATTATCTCTTATTCAATCCATATTTCCCGCACTAGAATTTGATAACTCTCTCTCTCTCTCTCTCTCTCTCTCTCTCTCTCTCTCTCTCTCTGATGTGTGTGCGTATTCTTTTGATGTATTTTTAATTCAATCTTGCATCTCTACTTTAAGTTGAACTAATTTGGTTGCATTTTTAAGCTGTTATCTTTTTTTATTCTTTGACTGTTAGATGTGGTCCTATTTTATTATAAATATATTATATAATAATATTATGTTATTATACTACATAGCATGGTTTTGATAATTTGGTGTTTACAACTATATCTTTTATTTTGAATATTCTTCTCATTATCTTTTGTTTTATATTTATTATTCTCTCCCCCAAAAGAATTTTATATATATATATATATATATATATATATATATATATATATAAATTCTTTCTTGCAACTCTTGACACGTTTTGGTATTGTGTTTTTTGAGTTCGCATCACAAGCCTTTTTAGTTTTTACTCCCCCTTATAGCTTTGGGTTGATATTTATTTGAGTTAATCCTTGGTTAGTTTGGAAGTGAGAATTTAAGTTTATATCAAAACACAATCTACATGACTATCATAAATTTAAATGTGTCTGTCAATTATTTGAATAATGTCAATTGTAATTATGTGATAATTTTTTATTATCATGATAATCACTTTGAGAGAATGAAAATTTTAAATAATAAATTTGAAAATTAAAAATTTTAGTTGTACTAAAAGAAATTAAGAAAAATATAATTCATAATAAATATATTCAGAAGAAAATGGAACACTTCAATCAAAAGGATAATATCAAACAAAAACACCAAAAATGATAAATTTATATATTTGTAAAAATAGAGAGATAAAAATTATTTTTGGAAATTGTTTAATATTTTTGGAAGAAAAAATTATATACAATTAAGTTAAAGAGTAAATAATATATTAGACCACATCTCAAAATAATCATTTATTCCCACGCATTGAGTGGGTCTGCAACTAGTTAAAATTTAAATTCTAGTCCTTTAGCTTTCACTCATTTTCAATGTAGCTCTTTCTTCCAAATCCACCAAAAATCGCGTCATTAGACCCCTCCAAAATGACATATTTAAGTTTTTCAACGTTTTAAAATTAAAAAGGCTATGAAACTAATATTTGGTAAACATGATTCTTTCGCAACAAAATTTTTATAGATGAATTTGTTAATTTTGAACCCCTTTGATAATGAGATTTAATTTTGTAAGGATGTAGTGTAAAACCCATGTTTTTTATTTCTCCAATCTAAATATATCACAACATTTTATCACATATTTAGGAATAAACACAACCACACTCAATCAGTTCTAATACACATATATAAATTTAATTAAATTGGGAGTTTATTGAGATGTTATTAGGTGTGATAGGATGTAATGAATTTTAAGTAAAATGTTGATGTGACAATCTCTTATTAGATGGTGTAAAACATGAGTTTTATAACACTCCGTCCTTACCAAATTCAGACTCTTTGATAATTGATCTATAAATCATATTTTTAAGGAGGCTAATTTGTTACCCATAGTTTCAAATGGGCTATTTTGTTTGAGTTTGAGGGAATGATTCCCATCTCATCTGTACGTGATTTTGCCTAAAGTCATAGGATGGAGAATGATTTGATTTATTCCATTTGTAATTGGTTTCATGTTTTCTCTTTTTGTTTCCAATGAAATATTTATATCCCCCCAAAAAAAAAAAGGTTAATGCATATTGTTGCCTTGGAAAGAGTTGCAGTTGAAATTATAAATTGATTTATCCTTTTTTTTTATATACAAGATAAAATTTTTACTCTAGCCTAATCTAAGTGTATATGTGTGTGAAGTTTCCTCCTAAAGACTTGAACACATACCCTTGCCCCCCCCCACACCCCACAAGCATTAATACTTGAAAGCTTTGAATTGAATTAAATTTTTATTAAAGTCCCAGAATGGATGAACACATGGTCAAATTAGAAAATTGGAGCATTATACTTATCTTTTCACTCTAACAACTTTTTTTTCTTTAATAGGATTCACTCTAACAGCTTTTATTATTATTATTATTATTATTATTATTATTATTATTATTTATGGGAGATTCACTCTAAGTCTCTAACAACTTTTATTTTTGACAAGAAAGTCTCTATCAACTTCTTTTCATGCCCCCCCCTAAAAAAAAAAAAACTTCATTTCATGTGTCAGTTATTTTGCATCTGAAAAATCATAAGCTACTATATAATAAAAGTTGAGCTTAAAAGTCATGGTTGTGCCAAATGACTACTCTCATTAATTAGTAAATTAATTATATATTTTTTGTTAGGATATATTTTCTCAAATTAAGGGAAAATATTTAACAACTATATAATTAAAAAATATTATAATTTTTTTTTAAACTTAAACCCCACGCAACACACGTTTTTGTTTTTTTTCCTTAAGTTGCATCTTTCATTTTATTATTTATTATTAAATTAATATTTATTAGGATATTAAGTTACAAGGCTCTATAATGGCTTTAGAAGCTGTGGTTGCACCAAGTGGTTATTCGCACTAATTATTAAATTAATTTTATATTATTTGATAGGATATATTTCCTTAGATTAAGGGATAATATTTAGCAAGTATAATTTGAAAAAATATTATAAAAAAATTCTAAACTTTTTTTTTTGACAAACAAACAGTGGGGTGCAGGAATTCCAATAAGGTAATTGCGCTATGTGTCATACCCATGGCCGAGAAGGACCATTATCATGCCGAGGAGGCCATACCCTTGGACAGCAAGGTCACGTCAACAGCACGTCATCAGAGGAGGTTGAACTGCAGAGAAAGAGTTTCGAGGAAGGGGTTAGCACTGACATGACTGAAGGGATGGTGGCTACCACCACATTCAATGCATCCCACCAAACCTCCTGGCTGCATTTATGTGGAGAAGACCCCTAAACAGTGCTGCCTTGGCTGTCACGACTCACAAGGGGTTTGGGAAGGTGTCTGATGGGACAGACACTCAAGTAATGGCCTGGATGATTAACAAATGGAAGGCCAAAATCATCTAAGAGGAGCTATATAATATAAGGGACCCTTCAGGGACTAAAAAAAAAAAGAAACCAGAAAAGAAAACATTGGAGGAACAAGAATTGTAATAAGATCTGAGTCTAAGAGAAATATATGCCAGGATCATTCTCATCGGATGTTGCCGAGGAGGGTTTCCTTTGCTTAAGAGTTTGTTCTCCTTAATTTCTTGCTATCTTTTATTCACTGCGTGTATTCTTGGATTCATTTAAGCCTAGCTTTTAATCTCACTCTCTACAAATTCATTGTATTGGGCTCTTTGGGCCTTAATCCATTCATCTTTTGGGCTTAAGAATCAAAACTTGCTCCTACAATTGGTGCCGTCTGTGGGAAATAGCTTGAGTTTTAGTGGGATTAACGTTCAGCTATGGTAGGTTCAGGGCCTAACCGAGAAAAGTTTGTGGGTTCCCCACGTCACATGACACAAACTGGCACATGAACAAAGAAGGGACCGTGAGGTTAGCGTGCACATGACACAAATTGGCAAGAGCCAATCCCGGGGTAAGAGTCATGTCTCTCATGAAGAAAGTACTAGAGGCCTGCAGCGAGAGATAGACCGTTTATGAAGGAGACTACGCCGCGAGCAATGCGGAAGGACTCCTTCGAGTTTTGATCACTCTTCGGGGGATGATAGTGATAATAGCTACAAGCCCAGGCCAAAGACTCCCCCTAATGAGTCTTTTTGTGTGACGGGAAGCGCCACGATAGGCAGAAAGGGAAAAGCCCATCTCACAAAGGCCTGGGCAACGATGTTATGAGTAGGGCCTTGAATCAGATTTCCAAGTCACCCTTTACCTAAAGGATAGAGGTAGGAAGACTTCCTCGGCGGTTCACCCATCCTACATTCACCATGTATAATGGCAGGATGGACCCGATGGAGCACGTTAGCCATTTCAACCAGAGAATGGCTGTTCACTCGAAGAATGAGGCCTTGATGTGCAAGGTGTTCCCATCTAGTTTGGGGCCCGGTGGCGATGAGATGGTTTGACAGTCTCAAAGAAGATTCTATCAGTTCCTTTAAGGAGCTCACTAGAGCCTTTGGGGCCCATTTCTTGACATGCAGTAGAGTTCCTCGGCCCTTGGTGTCTATGACCATGCGAGAGGGAGAGACCCTGAAAACATACTCCGACAGGTACTGAGAGATGTTCAACGAGATAGATGGGAACTTTGATGAAATGGCTATGAGGACTTTCAAGGTCGGCTTGCCCGCTGAGCATGATCTGAGAAAGTCTTTGACCATGAAACCGGTTAGGATTGTGCATCAGCTCATGGATCGTATTGATGAGTATATGCGGGTCGAGGAGGACCAATAACAAGGAAAGGGAAAAGCAATGGCAGTCCCACGGGATAGAAGGGATCACAAGTCGGATAGGTACAACAACAACCAACCTCGAAGAGACTTCACGGGGCATTCTAGTTCTGCTACTACTCATGTAGTCAGTATTGTGTTCTGAGAGCTAGTGCACCAAATCTTGGAGAAAATCAAGAATGAACCATACTTTCAATGGCCAAACAAGATGGGAGGAGACCCCTCGAGGCGCAACCAAAGTCTTCACTGCCAATACAACCAGGAGCTGTGGCACACCACTGAAGATTGCAAGACGTTGTGGAGTCACTTGGTGTAGTTGGTTAGAATTGGGAAGTTAAAGTAATTCCTGTATCAACCCAATAGATAGGGTGGTCAGGCAAAGTCGGGGGCTTAGAGAGATGCTCCTACGGGACCACCTCTAAGTACAATCAGCGTCATTCTCGCTGCTCCAGGAAGGACTGGTTCTCAGCCATCCAGGGTGATGTCTATGGCTTGGCCGTTCACCGAGGGCTTGTCCCCCAATTCGAAGAGGAGTAGAGTGGAAGACTATCCGACTTTGAGCTTCTCGAATGAGGATAAGGTTGGAACCTTACAACCACATGATGATGCCCTGGTGGTCACTCTTAGGATAGGTGGGTACGATGTGAAAAGAGTGTTGGTAGACCAGGGCAGCGATGCAGAGATCATGTACCCGACCTATTTAAAGGACTCAAGCTGAGGTCCGAGAACTTGACTTGCTATGATTCCCCTCTAATAGGGTTTGACGGGAAGGTTGTTTTTCCAAAGGGCCAAATCTGACTGCCTATTTAGACGGGCACAAAGGTCGTGGAGGTGAACTTCATCGTGGTAATGCCTACTCCCCCTACACTGCTATTATGACGAGGCCTTAGATTCATGCCATGGGAGCCGTGCCTTCCATGCTACACCTGAAAGTAAAGTATCAATCTGGGGATCGGGTTGAGCTAGTGGGGAGCCAATCTATGGCCAAGCAGTGCATGGTGGCCGCAATCAGACATCAGACTGAGGGTGAGACCTTAGCCTCCATTGGGCGGGACTTATAGCAATTACATGCGCCAATGTTGACCGCGGAGGTAGAGGCGGAAGGGCGAAGTGCGAACAATTGGAAATATAAAAATGAAGTCATTAGCATTTATCATATAACTTAAAGTCATTAGCATTTATCATATAACTTAAAGTAACTTTTTTAATTAAAATTATTTACTTATTTTATAATTTATTATTGCTATTTATTTAATAGTTTAATTTTAATTATTTCAAAAAAAATTAGCTTACATACAAATTTTCATCAAGTCTAAATAATATTAGTATTATTATATAGTATGCTGCTACATATTTGGATGAATTTTTTTTTTAATTTTTTTTTAAATGTATAAAATACAGAGAATATGTATATATTGGAATGGGCCTGCGAAAATAAGTTCAAAAAGTCCAAATAAAAAACTTTATTTGGGCTTGCTAAACGCACTAAAGCCTAAAGGGGGTTGCACGAAGGTAGACATTGTGGGTTAAAACTTAAAAGTTTAAAGTTAAAACTCGTGAGAGCATCTTCAATGACTTTTTTTAAGTCAATTTTAGAGAGAAAACATCCTAAAATTTCACTCCAATAGCTTTTCCATTTCTATTTTTTAGATT
The DNA here is from genome assembly GCF_040712315.1 of Castanea sativa. NCBI lineage: Eukaryota > Viridiplantae > Streptophyta > Magnoliopsida > Fagales > Fagaceae > Castanea > Castanea sativa. The sequence continues at coordinate 15,458,079 of NC_134013.1, read as the reverse complement.
AGAATTGCTACAGTGCTTCTTTCCAAGTAGAGAACACTGTAGTTTTTATTATTCATACTTTAAATGTTTTTTTCTATTATAATAATCAAGTATTGAATAAAAAAATGTTGGAAGATGTGTAGTTGTTAAAAAAGAATAAAGAATGAATAAATGAAGAAATAATATTTAAATGAGATGGAGAAAATGATAGAGAATCTGTTGAAAAGTGTATTTAAAAAGGTAGTTAGGTAAAAGCTAAATATTACTATTCACTGTCCAAACAATGCAAAAATTTAGATAAGCTGCTAGAGATGTTCTAAGATGACCTACCGACCACTTGGAAAATTTTACCAGAAGATGTCAATAAGGAATAGTAGCTTAAGAAGTTCTTCCTTTGTTGGAAGGTTAGGTAACAGATGAGACGCGTCCCATTATACAAGTATCACTTTTCACAAATGTTATGGTAGAAGAATACTGTCATTTGGCAAATTCATAAAGGTTATTTATTTTAGAATACATTTATTCATAAATAGAATCTATATTATAGCAAAACTTCGTCATTTGTGTGGCTGATGATTTAGGTGAAGCAGAACTTGGCCTTGTTTCCTGTCTTGGTGGTTTCAGTGTATTTTACTTTTTTGAATGCCTTGAAAATTAACAAGGTATAAATATAATCCCTATAATGTGACTTTGTATCTCTTTCATCGTTTGATAATAGATTGTACTGTAGTTGCATACTTTGACTCGGGTACTAAGCGTGGTGCATGAAGTTATGCAGACCCAGTTATTTTGAAGACCCCAAAACAAAATAGTAAAGGTATTTTGAATATGAAATTCGCACCTGATAAGCTACGAATCTGTTCTAACTTCTATGGTGTTGTAGCCTTTCAGGTTGATGGAATGCCTTTTAAATCAATGTTGCTATTCTGAACTAGGATGCACGAACACTTTAATTAGAATGCTGGACCTGTATCATATCTGTGTCGTCATATTAGTGTCGTACCTACCATTTCAGGTTATAATTTTTCAAAAATTATTAGTGTTGCAGTGTCATTCCCTTGTCCGTGTCCATGCATCCTAGATTCTGAATCTCAGGTTGGTCCATGCCATGATCTATCACGACACAAAATTAGGAGAATTTGTAGAAAGGAATTGGTTGAATCGTAAATGAACAATTCTCAAAGATAAGAGTTTGATTGTGTATATCAAACAAATCATCATTGTTTTGGAGGAGATTATTAAGATGAGAGCTAAATTACAGCAATTAGTTTTGTCTATCCTCAGGGCTAAAGTTGTGAAAAGCTTTCTGGGGCTTTATGGTTGATTAATGTGCCTGCTCTGATGCTTATCCTTGTACTAGAAGTTCAAAAGTTTGCCAAATTTTAACTTGGTAAGAAAACTGATTTTCTTTGTTGCCTCAAGTGAAATGATGGTGCAGAATAAATGCCAGTTCCATCATTTAAAGAAGGGATTCATTCGTTTTATGATTACTAATCTTACTTATACATTTTAAATCCATCACCACCCTTGCTGTTGATTCCTATTCATCTTTTGTAATACACACACACACACACACACACACACACACACACACACACAAGGTAATCCATTTGAGTTGAATCAATTATATTTGTAGTTCTATTGTATTTTGTTCATTAATATGCTAATACACTGATGTCATCTTTGCATTTTAAAAACTGCATCCATATCCAACCAAACGATGCTTTCAATATAATGCAACTCACAACTGCATCAAATTTCATACTTTGTAATCTGTAAAATCTATAATTTGGATAAAAAAAAAGTAATGCTACTAGTATGGCATTAACTATGAATTGAATTTACTTTATAAATGCGGCCTCAACAAGAAACACTCCTACTTTGCAAACCTTACGTCTGGATTTCTGATAGGTTTGAGCCACATGTCAGCCATTACTCGTGAGGAAATGCTCCAAAACAAATCTTGCCCCTTTACCAGCACATGTTTTCCTTTTTTCCCTGCCTTTCCCAAACCATATGCAACCAGCCACTGCATTGCAGTCAGCCTCAGCTTCTCAGTATCCCACACATGTCTTTTCTCACTCGTCCTAACCTTCAAGCCTCCAACATGTAAACTCATTAATTTGAATTTCTTTTCATCTTCATACTTATCCACTTGGATGTTAGTACCTGTGGCATGAACAAGTGCTATCACAGGTCCTCCGACTGCCTCATATCGCCTTATTGGATCCCGCAACTGGACAACCACTGCTATTATGATATCTGATGGATCTCCTGGCTCACTTTCAGGAGTAGCCAAGCTATAGTTTTTTATCCAATCCTCAAGTGGAACAGCAGAAGCCAGGGGGTGACTCTGATCATTTCCACCACTTCCAACGGTCTTGCTATTGAGTGGAGAAACATCAAATGGGGCTTCTTCCTCAACCATATCAGCCTGAATTTTTAAGGCTTCAACTGCCATGGCCTCAATTTTCTGCATGGAGAATGCCAGAACTTCCTCTGCAGTCAATGGTTCTTCATTCACATTCCAAATTCCTGTTGAAATTCTCTCTTTCCTGCCTGTACTCATTGCAGTTGCCATGAGTTTTACTGCAGCAATTGTACGAGCAGCACTTGAGCTAGCACCTTCTCTGTTTCGCCCTTGGATTATTGCAGAAGCAATGCCTTCAAAGGCTATCTGTTCTGCAGTTTTTCCAAGCAGTTCATCCATGGGCATCAAAGACAAAACTTGAGAGCTGAGTTCCTCTAGCCCCATAGCTGCCATCTTCTGAAACAATTCAAACCCACTTACAGATTGATGTGATGGTAGGACAAATGGTTTTGATATTTGCATGGCTAGCTTTGGATCATCTTTCCTTGCAACTGTAGTATCTAATGGATTCATGGCAGCTAAGTAGCCCCCATTCCTGGTTTGGACCACACAGCCTAAGCCCTTACCAAGGTCTGGGAGGTACACATTGGATTCTGATTCTATTGAATCATCGGTTCCTTCAAGCTGGAGAGGTGGAAATTCATGTTGATTTAATTTATATGGCTTAGCTTCTTCTTCCTCAAGCATCTGGAGAAATTCCCTTGTCACGTTTTCTTCATCTGCATCGAGTCTTGGTGATTCAGTTTCTTCCTCCGTTTTGACAATTTTTTCGTCTCCCATCATAGACTCAAGAGCTTTTATTTGTTGAGCAATCGAATCAAGCTCGGTTAATCTTGTGAGATGTACTTGATCATGCACAACTTCTTTGACAACCTCACTTGACACTGATCTTTCTTCAACTGATTTTTCAGATTGACCTTCTGCATCCTCCTCTTTTTCTTGAACCTCAACTCCTTTATCCACAACTTCAAAGTCAGGGAGGTCAAGATCTTCTATCTTTGTTTCTGGCTCTTCCACCATTGGAATAGAGGGAGTGGATGATGGAGCTGGAGTTGGGGCTGGGGCTGGCTCATCAAGATTCAAGTCATCAATTCCTTGAAGATCTCTTCTTGTTGCTCCTGTCTGTGAAGGACTCCAAGCTTCCCTTCGGCTTGACATTTTTGGACTAGGGACACTAAAGGATGTTTTTGACTGATTTCTGGCAAAAGAAGATGAGAAAATTTTAGATTTATCTGACCTCAATTCCTCAGCCTTCCTATAGATTCCAATTTCTCCCTCTTTCTCCATAATCTGGAACCCCAGTTTCAAAAGTACTTCTCCTCCTTTTGCCTTTCCTGATAGATTGAAACTTGTGTCCCACTGCCGAACCCTTGTACCTTCATAGCTCTTCTCCACAGATTCCTCAATTAGTTGACTCAAATCCACAGAACTTCTTCCAAAATCAAGCTCTGCAGCATCAACAGCAAACACATATATCCAAAATGGACGCGGCTCGAATTTAAGCTGCTGCTTTCCACTTCCCGAACTGCAATATACATGGCACCTGACAAATAAGGTCTCTTCAAAATCAGCAGCTCCTTGTGAAACTCTTGAAGGCATGGTATGAACAGCTCCATCCTTTGTTTCCTTCTTTCTGACACATACAGAGAGCCGAAGGCCATTCATTGAAGCTGGAAGGCCTTGGACAGTGACAACTTCAACAGAAAACAAGCAGCTCAATTTATGCATTCCAATATGGGAGAGAGCTCGTATTGGCTTCCAATTCCAAATTCCTTTCTTCTCTGCTGAAGAAGTTGTTCTTTCATTTAACCTTTTGAGCTCTGGCTGATTTGCTATCTTAACACTATCCTTATGCTCGCTTTCATCATCAAGCTTTGGCCGGGAACGCCATGGAGACAAGGACATACGTCTTCGTGATTTGTTATTGTTGGATTGTTCCTCAACTTTAACTATGCCAATCTCATCAGCAGATGGGACTGAAGGAACAGAACTTCGAGGAAGAGCAAGGGAGGCAGTTCTTCTGGTGGTGGAAGTATGTGATTGGTAGAGTGATTGGCTGAGTGCCTCAAGTTCTTCCAAGATCTGAGTATTGGAATTCCTTCTGCCTGAGTATTCAGCTGCCATTGTTGAAGACTAAAGAAAGCAAAGAAGAAGAAGAAGAAGAAAAAGAGGATGCTGAAATGAATTAGAAAGTAATGATATTAAATGTACATTCAGAGAGTTGGAATGCAAGAGAAGATAAGGAGCTAAGAAGGTTGAAAAGTTCTGAGGTGGAGAAACGGCCATAACTGATATGAATGTGGCAATTGTTGGTCTTTTCTGAACCAATTATGTTGCACTGATTGTGTGAAGGATAAGAGATGAACGTTAGTATTCCCACTCTCTTTCACAGTGAAAGAGACAGGATTGAAAGTGTAAGCAAGTTGGCAATCTGGTCCCATAAAATTCAATGTTTGTTTCTGGTATGTAGTATGGTTTTTTTTTTCACCCATGAAGCTTCATTTAAAAAAAAAAACATTTTTCACTTGCAACCTCTGAAAGGTTGTTCTTGTTAGTTATTGTGATGTGCAATGTGTAACTATAGTACAAAGGGAACTAACCCCACCTGGAAATGTCAATTAGGCTGATAGTAAAGCCTTCAAAGGCAAGCAAGAACATACTGACTTATTTGGGCTCAATGGAAGAGGCCAAGTCTTCAAGAACTGTCATTGATGGTTTATTATCTTATTATTAAGTAAATAGTTATTACCTCTTGTGTGTCTCTCTTCCTACCCCCATCTTATATGTGTCTCTGCCTCTTAACATACATCATATCAAGTACTAGCCATTTTTTAATAGAAGCAACTGTAAACATTCATTATTATAATAAATGACTGCAACACTAATTAGTTCATCATTTAACATCTATAAAAAAAGTTAAATCCTTTATTGGTTTAGCTTCACCTGTTGTGTACTTCAAATCCTTTAATGTATGTACTTTTTTCTTTATAGGTATAATATAGCTAAAAAGTGGTCCATCAAAGGAAATTTAAAGGAAAAATGTACTGTTATTCCTACAGTTTGACAGGCTTGACAATTATTTGTGGTCCGCTTATGAAAAAATAATGGTCATTACTCATTTGGGTATTTACATGATATTGATAACACACTAGTGTCGTAAGCATGAGCTAGTCCCCATAAAAGCAAGATAGAAGCAAACTCCGAAATCACCAAGCTTTTACTTTACTCAGTAACTCTCAATTTTCAAAACTTTCACAAGATTTTGACAATCTGATTTCATAGTAAGCATGCTGCTCTCCTATTATATGAGAGGACATAAAGCTCGGACCTTGTGGCCATACTAAATGTTCAATAGGGCTTGCAGGACTAGCTCCATACAAGTTGGAAAAGCCATAACTAAATTGAAGTTATTTTTTATATATATTTTTCTATTTTTTAGATGCTTGTTCTTTTGTGAAATTTTCGCCCTAATGTTTTTTGTTATATTGTGTTTATTGCTAGTAACAAATTTATCTAAAGAATCTTGTAAGACTCAATCTATTCTTCCTTTTTTTTTTTATAAATTAAAGTTGTTCATATCTAGATGTATGTAGATATTTTCTAGTAGACATATAATTAAAAAATATTACCAAAAAAAAAATTCCATCAATAAAATTATATTAATAAAAAAAAGTTTCAAGCATAAATAATAGAAACTAAATTATGGAATGTAATATTGTAGCTTCATTTAATCATAAAAGTATCATTCAATTTTAACCTGCATAAATAAAGACCGGTTCATTACATTTCTCAATGAATTAGAATTTGATAAAATAACACAATATATATATACACACACAACTAAAACAAACACTATTTATTGAGTTAAGCCACCAAATACTAAAAAACTATGATTGAAATTTTAATGAAACTATATTTTTGGTATCTCTTAATTAATTTTTATTTTAACTTTACTTACTAGTAATTAGTTATAAATTTTTTTAAGTTTTTCTTTTCCACAAAACTTTGTTAACAACTAGTGTGTGTGTGTGTATATATATATATATATAATATAATAACAAACAAAGATATAATAAGTTAAAATTTATTTAAAAATAAAAGGCAAAAACAAAAACAAAAATAGAAATGTCATAGATAAACAAAGTTTCTTTCTAAACTCTTTAAACTTCTCATATAACTCATTTTTGGGTATCAAATTTGAAAATCTAATCGTTGAATTTCATATTCTTTATGTTCTTAATATGCATATCAAATTTCGTTCAAATTTAATATTATTTACTATTTGATCTATAAACTTATTTTTTATACACAACTTTAGATCATAAAAACTTAAAATTTTAACATTTGTGATGAATAGCAATTGATCTTTGATATTCTTGAAATTTTGCAAACATAAATGATATATTAAGAATATTCAATTAAACGGTTAGATTTTTAAATTTTACATATTTAAAGATATATGAAAAATTTGAAGAAATTATATTTAAATTAGTTTGAAGAGAAACTTTGTTTGTCGTGAATAGTGTACCCATAGACTATAATACTACTTTTACTTTTGTGGATGAAACCTATACTACTCTGCCATGCATATATCTGTGTAAATGAAGAGTGAGGTGTTTTACACGATAAAAGTAAAACACCATTACTAGCTTACACGTAGAAGGAGAAAATGAAAAAGTGTGAGAGCTTAAAACAAATATGAAAGTGTTTTAGAGCCAAACCTGATCGAGAGAAGAGTCTGAACTCTGAAGCACAACAAATTAATAGGAGCTGCAAAGAAAGCTTCAAAAATTCACTTTTTAAAAATTTAAATGGAGAGAATGACAAAGTTTCCAGCCGTGTGCACAAACAAAATTTGAGGCTAGCAGAGATTGAATTTTTTTTATTTTCGGGTCTTTTGATTTTAGTTTTCAGTTTTGCTTTGTTGAGAGAGAAAGATAGAGAGCCATTTTTCTGTTTTTTGTGTGGGAGACTATGAGTTGTAACTTTAAAAATTCTATAGACTCTTAAGTCTTAAATTCCCACACAGAAAACGAACAGTCAAGAGCAAAACCCACGAATAGATTTTTTTTCCCTATTTTTTCTTTGAAAAAAAATTTATTTTTGATGCTTTTGGGGCTTAATTAATACTTCAACAGATAAATCAATACCCAATTGGTCGAAATATAGATCTATATTCTTGCTTTTTTAAAATTACTTCTAAGAATGTTATTGTGTTAAATTTCTACTAATATTTCCTTAATATAGCCAATCTTAAATAGGATTTTATCCATTTTAATTTTAGAAAACTAATTAATTTATGTAGCCGAAACTCTAACATGTGTTGTTAGTAAGTATTTCGTAAGCAATACATCCATTAGAAAACTAATCTAACCTTTTACATAATTTAATAAGTCATTTGGATTATTTTTCTTCTATTTGTAACTTTTTTTTTTACAAATTTTAATTCTAAAAATAAATCTAAACTATCAATACCAGAATAAATGTCAAGTTTTTTTGAAGTAGTTACCATCTTTTTTGGCAATTTAGATTTCAATTATTGGACATTGGATTTCAGTAATGAATTTGTTTAGAAAACTATTAATTTTGATTTTAATACAATGCAAAACATTCCAAATGGGATAATTTTTTTTAAAAATTATTTATTCATTGAATTTTTTGGGTCTTAATTAAAATTTTATATTATCATATAGGTAGACGATGCACTTTATTGGCAATTAAAGGAGGCCTTAATTTTTTTTTTTTTTTTTACTAGGTGAGGAATCTTACTTGTTATTTTTTTGCTATACTATAAGGCAAGTTAAAAATACAATTTATTTTATTGTGTAGGAGGCCTTTTTTTTTTTTTTTTGGAAGCCTTAAGGCCATTTAGGTGGCCTAAGGTTGAGTGGCCCTTGATGTTCAAAGTTCAAATTAAGTGCAAATATTCCAGCAAGTCATAGAAATTGGAACAGTAGTTTGGACATAATCGAATTAGTCGTTAATCTTAGATTATGTTTAGTAACAGTTTTTATTTTCTATTTTCAAAAAATTGTATTTAGGAATATAAAGAAAAAACAATTTTTTTTGTTTTTTTGAAATAAAGAGCATGTTTGGTTAGTTGAAATTAAAAAAAAAAAATTTTGAAGAAAAAAATAAAAAAATACTAAGAGTTTATTTGGGATCTGCTTATTTTGCTGAAACTGAAAACTTTTTGCTGAAAATACTGTAAATAAAGGTAAAAGTTAACTGAAATAGTACAATATGACCTATGAATAATACCAAAAAGTGCAGTGAAACCTATAAATAGTAGCAAAAATAAGTTGAATAGTAAAATAAGTTATCAAAAATAATTCATGCCAAACGCACTTAAAAATATATTGTTACTAGAATTTGAATTCTAATGCTAACTCATTACATGAGACAAATTCATTAAATTAAATGTGTTTTCATTGACTTTAGAAAATTAGAAACTAAAAACAGTCTTTTGCATATTTTCAGTTTTCTTCACAAATTGAGTTTTAAAAATAGTTTTTGTTTTCTGTTCATTTTGAGTTGTCAAACAAGTTTTTTAATTTCAAAAATAGAAAATTATTTTTGAAATCAGAAAATAAGGAGAAAAAATAGTTACCGAACATACTCTTAAGTTGTGAGGAAGGATGAAGTGGTAAAACAAGACTTATAACACTAGTACTTACAAAATGGCCTAACCTTTGTAAGTACTAGCAAAGCTTATAAACGAAAGACTCACTCACTAACTTACCGATATGGTACTTTAAACTACTTATCTTTTTTTTTTTTTTTTTTTGAGATAATATAGATAGAAGACATAGGGAATGGGGAAGAAGAGAGTGAAAAGACAAAGACTTACAACACTAACACTTACAAAATGACATAACAATTGCAAGTTTTTTTTTTTTTTTTTTGAGACACACACACACATATGTAGGGTAAGGGGATGAGACAAGGAAATACACTCACACGCCAACACCAAAATTGCATGCAGCAGTTAGTGTCGCGGAGTAAGTGATAAACTCCTTCTCAATATCATACCTTATCGATGTGGGCGACTCAACAATACTAAGTATCTTTTTTTTTAGAAACACACACACACACACATATATATAGGAGAAGGGAATGAGATAAGGGAATACACTTATACACCAATACCAAAACTGCATGCAGCAGTTAGTGTCGTGGAGTAAGTGATAAACCCATTCTCAATATCACACCTTACCGATGTGGAACGACTCAACAACATTGAGTATCTTTTTTTTGAGAAACACACACACACACATATAGGGGAAGGGAAATGAGATAAGAGAATACACTCACACGCCAATACCAAAACTGCATGCGGCAGTTAGTGTTGCGGAGCAAGTGATAAACTTCTTCTCAATATCACACCTTACCGATGTGAGACGACTCAACAACATTGAATATCTTTTTTTTTTTAGAAACACACACACATATATATATATAAGGGAAGAGGATGAGATAAGAAAATACACTCACATGCCAACACCAAAATTGCATGCAGCAGTTAATGTCGCGGAGCAAGTGATAAACTCATTCTCAATATCACACTTTACCGATGTGGGACCACTCAACAACACTGAGTATCTTTTTTATGAGAAACACACACACATATTTATGGGAGAAGTGGATGAGATAGGAAATACACTCACACGTCAACACCAAAACTGCATGCGGTAATTAGTATCATGGAGCAAGTGATAAAGACTTAATTTAACTGATGTATCTGTGGGAAATTATGTGCCAAATTGCAATAATATTTCATGATGAGGTGGAAGGAGCATATTGCAAGTTGAAGTCTTTTAGAATAGAGAATGACGAGGGAAGCACGGACTGAAGAACAGGTCAAACATGCTTATTTTTTGCGGGTCTGACAGAAATTTTGCAAGCTCTTGGACATCATTGCTTTGATGCGTCCATAAGTAACATTCATGTTTGATCTCACAGAGAGAGAGTGAGAGAGATGTCTAAGAACAATGAGCAAATGGTGCAGAAGACAGAACCCGAAGAACAGAAGAATGCAGCACTGGAAGGGCTGCCTCTTGAGAGTAGTCCTTACGTAAAATACTCCAATTTGGAGGACTACAAGCTTAATGCCTATGGCACTGAAGGACATCTTGAACCTAAGCCTAACCAACGAGGAAGTGCCACCGACGCTCCCACGCTATCCGGAAGTTGTGCCCCCGAGGGGAAAGCTTCAACCTTTGACGGAACCAACCGCTGAGGCATACCATATTACCATGAAAGGAAGCTAGGAATGACATAAAAATTGTACCAGTCCCATATGAAGTCTTGTTCATGTAGTAGTTTATGTTTGCTTATACATTTGCTGTAATTCCTTTCAATACATTGTTCACGTGTTTAAATTTGGAGCGATTTGTTCTTTTTTATTATAAAACTGAATGTGTATACTCTCTATAGACTGTTTCCCTTTTAAAACTTATTTATCAGTTGGAACCTTAAGTACACATAAATCGATTTATATGTGGTTTATACGTGGATTAGAAAGATAACATACATCTGCATATCTAACCAACTATGAATTTTTCCATTTTTTGTAAAATAATCCCAAGTCAATCGTTTAAGGAGGTAACATAAGAGCATTCACAGCAGTGGAGCTAAATAGCTATATTGCTATTTTAGCTCCACTCAAACCACAAAATTCCATACATAGCAGTGGAGGCAAAGCTAAATTTTTTTAGCTTTGCGCTACAGTGCTCATGTATCACTACATGAGCACTGTAGCTGAAAGTTATAAAAAAAAAAATACTATTTTATTCGGTCACAGACTCCCTCTTTCATTTCACGCTCTCTCTCCTCGCTTCAGTCACTCCGGAAATTCCATTTCAGTCTCTCCTTCTCTGAAGCTCACCGCCCTCTCTGAAGCTCACCGTCGTTGGGTTGTGGATTATGCTCCGGCCTCGTGGATCGAAGTGGCTTTCCGTGGACTGGAGTGCTTGCTTGTGGATCGGAGTGGTGGGTTTCGGCGTATCGGCGTGGTGGGCTTCGTGGTGGGTTTCGGCGTCTCGGCGTGGTGGGCTTCGTGGTGTGTTTCGGCGTCTCGGCGTGGGTTCCGGCGTCTTCGCGTGGTGGGTTTCGGCGTCTCGGTGTGGGTTCCAGCGTATTGGTGTGGTGGGTTTCGGCGTACCGGCGAGGGTTTCGGCGTATCGGCGTGGTGGGCTTCGTGGTGGGTTTCGGCGTCTCGGCGTGGTGGGCTTCGTGGTGTGTTTCGGCGTCTCGGCGTGGGTTCCGGCGTCTCGGCGTGGTGGGTTTCGGCGTCTCGGTGTGGGTTCCGGCGTATTGGTGTGGTGGGTTTCGGCGTACCGGCGAGGTGAGTTTCAGTTTTGGGTTGTTGGATTTTCGGGTTCCTGGGTTTGGTTTGTGGTGACTGTGTATTTGTATTATTTTATTGTAGAAGATGTATTATTTTATTGTGATGTTTATATTATTTTATTGCGTTGAAAGTTAAAATAGATCCACTGCTGCAGCATGTTTTGCAAAATGAATAGCTAAAATAGATAAAGTAACTTTTTGTGGAGCTAAAAAACTAAATTTTTAGCTCCACTGCTGTGAATGCTCTAATATATGCTGCATTTCATTCTAATATCTTCGAGTTGGTGTAAAACTATAGCAAGTTGATTGAAAATGCTATGTTATACCGTGTGCACATCATAAGTTCATATCAATAATTTTTTTTGATAATCAGTTCATATCAATAATTAGTTCTGAAAAAGAGAGACATATCTAAAAATAAATAAGCACACCGTTGAATTTTGCATATACAACACTGGTAACGTCTCTATTTCAGGTTACACAGTGAGTAAGCTCCGAATCATTAAGTAATAAAATCAGCAAAACATTTGAACCTGGAATACATCAATAATTATAAATTTTGTCAACAACTTTTAAATTCTGAGCCACCAACATTAGTCCAGTTATATTCTTTGGATTTCACATAATAGCCTAAATAGACAGGAATTCAACTATGACCTTGGCTTAATTAGGTGCAATTCTTCCAAAGGTGGAACTAGGAATTATGTTTTGGGGAGGGGGAGGGGGGGCTATATTATCATATTTGATTCCCAATTCAAAAAAAGTTACTATAAAATTATCTTATATGCAAAAGTTTTTTAGTTTGCTATAAACATGTAACCAAAAAAAAGAAGAAGCAAGCACTAGTTAGCACTCAAAAAGATTTTTTTTAAAAATTAGGACTCAAAATACTAACAAAATTAAACAACCAATTAATTTCATCCATCAAGTTCATAAAAATTTCTAACTCTCAATATACCAATTTTTATTAGCACTCAAAATACATCAATTTATAGATTTGCTTCTATAAATGCCAAACAAAAAAACAAATTTAAGTAGAAGCCACTAAATGAAATTCTAGATAAAATAGCAAATAAAGGGTATCAATTGGTTATATATATTAAAGAGAAAAAAAAAATATACAGCATAATTTAAATAAATAGAAATGGAAATGGAGAAGAGGAATTTTTTTACCTCTCAAGATCTTAAAGCTATTGTGGCTTAACTATTAGGCTCAACTATTAGGTCATTTAGTCAATTGGTTAAGTCCCCTATAATAGAATATATTAAATTTCCTATTAAAAAAAGAATATATTATATTTATTTGCCTTATACTATATATTGCAAAAAAAAAATTTAAAAAGAGGTAAGTCATCTCACCTAGAAAAAAAAAAACTTTTATTGCCCAATATAATGCCTTGTCTATTGATTTTATAATGTAAATTTAATTAAGGCCAAAAAATTTAATGAATAAAACTTATTTTTAAAATTATTATATTCTTTTCCAATGTTGTTCATTCTATTAATACAATTTACTATGTTTGGGGTGGTTTAATTAAGAGTGTCATAATTTTCAATCTCCCAAAAATTTTACTCTCTCTCTTTATCAAAATTATAATTATAATTAATAGTTTTATGGATAAATTCATTATGAAATCTATGGTTTAACACTTATGATATATTTGGAAGTTTTGAGAGAGACGAGAGTAGAGGGAAGGAGGGTAGTGGAGAAGAGAGTAGAGAGAAATGTTTATCCTCCACCTTATTTGAATGTTTTTAAAATTAAGTAAGAGGAAATAGAATAATTAGTCTTTTCATTTGTAATTTTGTTAATATAGTAAGGGCAAATGTGGTAACTCATTTGGTCAAGCATTTTTATCCTCCACTCTCCCTCCAAATCTCTCCAATTTGAGAGAATAAAAAATGAGAGGTTAGAAATAGTTTAAACCCCTCCAAATCTCTCCCCCTCCTTCCTTAAAAAATCCAAATAAAGTAATTTAATTACTCTTCCTCCCTCTACTCTACTCCCCCTCCTTTTTCCAACATCCAGACATAGCATTAAGTCAAGAGAGACGGTGACCTTCTCAAACATAATATTTATTCTTATACTAATTGTTTACATTTATTTTTAAAATTAAAATTTTAAAATACATTTTATAAATAGATAAAAAATGATCCAATTAACATATTAAGTTATGTAAAAAGGTTAGATTCTTTTTCTAATGCATATATTGCTTATAAAATATTAACTAACAATACATTAACATTTGCATATAAAAAAAGAAGCAATTCAAAATTAAAATTGATAAAATCCTATTTAAGATTAACAATGTCACAAGAAAGATTAAGTGAATTAACAATATTATTGAAAAATGAAATCTTAGCAGAACTTAAAAAAATTAGTACTAATCTTATGTCTCAAAAAGCAAGAAAAATAGATTTTTAATGAAAAAAAATCAAAATGTAAGTATTATTCAATTAATATTTAAAATAAGAGAATGTCCCACTAACAATTGTCGCCTTAGGTTCCAAAATGTGTTGAATCGATCCTAAACTATTCCTTATTATTGCGGACTACAAATTTGAGCGAGATTTAAAATGAATTTGTTTGAAATTGAAATAAGGTATTTGAAAGAAATGACACAATTTAGAATTTACAAATTTTTTGAAAAAATTTATTTTATATTTAAAATACTCTATGCATATAAAAAAATCATCATGGCAATTATGTGGCCATATTTTGTATGAAACTCATTTGACATGGCAATAACATGGTTAGTATTTCATGATTTTGGTATTATCTCGTGGTGGTATTAATATAAAGGAATCAATTTAATTGAGGCTAAAATTGTTAAAAACACATATATCAAATTGATGACTTTGCTAAACACAAATGGATGGGTTTGCAAAGAAATGTTTAGTGAGATCACCATTGGGATATTTGAAGAAATTAATAATTTTTCACATAAAATAAATTTTTTAAAAATGCCCCTTTAGATTGTTTACTTAGCCCAAAATTTGTTGACCCATCTATCAACTAGACAAGCCTTTTCAGTCGAAGCTACCACCCATTTACAACTACAAAATCATGAAGCAGAACGCTAATGCCACAAATATAATCCATGAATTGGTACAAATTCTTTTAAACTATCGATTTTGTATAACGCTATTTTTAGAATTCTATCTTGAATTCTTTTGTCTACCTGCAGAATGAAGATCCGTTGAAGTTACTTAGGACCAAATCTATGAAAAGAGACAATATTATATTAAGTATGTTGAATCGCCCGGTAGCCTTTGGCGGGAGATTTAAGAAGTTGGAGAAAATAGTAGTTGTAAGCAACACAGAAGTAAGTGCAAAATTATTTTTACCACATGCAAAAGAAAGATGATGAAACAGTTAGGGACACAAAACCAAAAATGTTGTACAAGTTATGGTTGTAATCTTTAGTGTTTTTGTTTTATCACAACTTTTTGTTGTAGAATCAAAATGCACTTTAGAGTTGCATACATATTATCTAAACTTTTTGAAGATTACAACTTTTCTTGTTAGCTCAAATTTTTTTTAGTGTGATGTTGGTTAGTTACCACTACTTTTTACCTTTGGCATATATGCAAGTGTTGCACTTGTACTTGGTTTTGGCTTTTTTTCATGAATCTCACATCGAAGAAATGCTTCCTCACTTTTTGCTTTATAAGCATGAGCTGAAGGAAGTAGTGTACCATAAGTTATTAATAACTGATGGTACACTCCTCTTTTCGATGCAAGCTTATAAGTGAGAAAGTGGGAAGAGATTTTCTCCTTGTAGGACAAGTTTCCTGGGAAGTACAAAAAATAGTTTCCCTGAAAGCCACACAAAAGAAGTTTCTTTTTATTATGGAGACACTTTTAAGCTTCTGTCCAAGCAAGTGTTGCACTTGTACTTGGTTTTGGCTTTTTTTTTTTTCATGAATCCCACATCTAAGAAATACTTCACCACTTTCTGCCTTATAAGCATGAGCTGAAAGAAATAGTGTACGTACCATCAGTTATTAATAACTGATGGTACACTACTTCTTAAGTCGGATATCACAAACGTGCCACATAGGTGCATTAAAACACGTGGCATACTATCCTCCCATTTAGAAACCGCTGTCATTAAAACACGTATCCAAATTCAATTTTTCTATTTAACTTCCATCTTGTATATCTCAAAATGGACGAAGCCGCGGTTTTACATTATAAAAAATAAAAAAAAATTGTAAAAAAATGGATATCTCCGCGTGACTAAGAATAAAGTAAACTTTGTTATCTCAATAGTCCCCACTCCATATGGAGCTAGAACCGCGGTTTTATTTTTTTCTATAAATGTAGCCATTGTTTAGTCATTCTACTTGTATAACATAACCAACACAAATAGAATTCACATCCTTTTCTTGATGAAGCAAAACATGTTTTCCGGAATTACTTTCTTCAATCTTGTAAAGGTGGCGCTGCTTCTTGCATTGCTGATTTTTAACAGCAAGCCTCTTGAAGCTGCAAGGCCAACAAAACTTGAGAAAGTCAAGGTGTCAATTTCACAACATCGAGCACTGGTTCCACCTTCTGCGCCTGATCCATGCACTTACTTGCCTGGACCCGGTAATGGTTCTGGTTGCCACCATCATTAAAGATAACGGAGCTTAGCTTGGTCACCTACTCACCTTTGGTGTTGTAGACCTGCATGTAGTCAAGTTGATTCTTTAAATTTTATAAAAAAAAAAAAATTCACGTTTATTCTGAATTGCAAGAATGATATTCTTATGTAGTAGAAGGAAAAGGCAAATTAGCTCTAGCCAATTGCCAAATGTTTTTTATTTATTTATTTTTTACAGTTGCATATGGATTACATATATTTATATTTATAAATAAAGGTCTCTATTCTTCATAATAAAAAGCTCATGAATTATTGGTTTGGGATGAAACCCTTGCAAGTGGCCAAAACTTCATCGCCATATATTCTTCATCTCTGTTATATTCCAAGTATTCCAAGGATCTTAAGTTTTAATAGGACTTATTTTAAACAATTGTTCTAATTTTTATATATATTTTTTATGGGAACAACCATTCTAATTGGTTTCAAATAGCCCTAACTCTAATCATTAAAATGTTAATATATATGAACAAAAGAGAAAGTTCCAAAAATGCAAAACTCTTCTATTTGGAATTCCAAAGATCTTAAGTTCTAATGGGGCTTATTTTTTTATTATTAAAAAGTATTAGTGATGTAGGAATTTGTAAGACCTCGAAAATGAGGGAACAAAATATTATAAGGTTAGCAAAAAGTTAAACGTCTTCCGCTATTATATATTTAAAGATTCAAAAGATTCAAAGCATTGGCAATATTGAAACAATGTGTGTATGTGTGTGTGACACTATAAAATAGAGAAATATAAAAGAAAGAATAGTCACCTTCAAAAGAATAATAATTGACTATAGCTATTGAAATTTGTTAGGTAATTTCAAGTATTGCAAAGATATGTTAAAAGTTCTAGAAGGCCAAAAAAATAAGAAATTAGAAGATTATGAGCCTATAATTTATTGAAACAAAACCAATAAGATGTGTTGAAATTTGTTAAACGGTTTCAAATATTGTAGATTGACATAATTTACACAAGAAAAGCCCCTAAGCCTAGAATTAAATTAATTGAAACAAAACAAAAAATATGTGACTACACGATAGAAAAATTAATATAAGTTAGTTATATGTTACGTACCCTTAAAAGAATATTTCATGATTATAGCTATTGGAATTTGAGAGAATTGAGAAGATCATGGTTGCACCTAACTCAAGAGATTTATATATTGGCTGGTAGTGTGGTTCACGTAGAGTTTTTGTGTTTTTAAGAAAAACACATATATAGTGGTAAATTTTGATTAAAAAATCAAATAAATGAGAGAGAGAGAGAGAGAGAGAGAGAGAGAGAGAGAGAGAGAGAGAGAGAGAGAGAGAGAGAGAGAGAGAGAGAGAGAGAGAGAGAGAGCCTCATAGTATTAAAATTTGCATATAAAGATTAGCGAGAAAGAGAGAGAAGAGATTACAATGGGATTAATAGCAATATAAAACTTTTTTTCATATATCAAACTACATATTGTTATAAATCCAACAAAAAATTGAAGTTTGAAAGATCTAAAAACACCCACAACTAATATTGGATAGCTAATGATCAAAAACTTAAATTTGTAAGCAAATCCTAAATTCAAAGCAATAAAATTAAAATTGGAACTGCATATACTCTTCTTAGCCATAAACACCTATATATGAACTAAAAAAATCGTTCTTTCTTTGTCTTCCTGATCTTACATGAAGTTATTTCCAAAGAAGTTCATCACGATCGAGCATGAATCATCTGCTTCCACCTTTGATCAAGCCATCTTCTCCACACAAAAAAACGCGCAATCACAAGTTATATAGATTATATAGCTAATTTGTTGACTGTTAAATCATCACATAACGGATTGGAAAAAATTCCTTCAAACGGATTTATAGAAAAATCTTGTCTTTTTCTTGTACAGGCATTGAGATTTTCCTGTTGACTTTAAACTCTAGCGGTCTAGCAAACTAGAGTATTTCAATGTATCAGCAAATTGGATATCACAGACGTGCCACATAGGATGTGACACGCGATGAACGCCGAAAAGCGTTGTCGCGCGTTTCTATTGAATTTCCATCATGTAATATCTCAACATGGACGTTGCCGCGGTTTTACATTTTTTTTAAAAAAAAATTTATTTGGACGTCTCCGCGTGACTAAGACTAAAGTAAATTTTGTTATCTCAATAGTCCTCACTTCATATGGAGAACCACGGTTCAATGTTTTTCTATAAATTTAGCCTTTTTTTTTTTTCTCATTCTACTTGTATAACATAACCAACACAAATAGAATTCACTTCCTTTTCTTGATGAAGCAAAACAGTACTGAAACTATATGTGTGTGTGAGAGAGACTATAAAATAAAGAAATATAAGAGAAAGAGTAGTTACCCTCAAAAGAATAATAAATGACTATTGCTGTTGAAATTTGTCAAGCAATTTCAAGTATTGCAAAAATATGTTAAAAGTTATAAAAGGCCAAAAAAATAAAGAATTAGAAGATTATGAGCCTATAATTTATTGAAACGTAATAAACAAGATGTGTTGAAATTTGTCAAATGGTTTTAAATATTGCATATTGACATGATTTATACAAGAAAAACCCGTGAGTCTAGAATTCATTGAAACAAAACAAAAAATATATGACTACACAATAGAGAAATTAATATAAGATAATTATGAGTTACCCTCAAAACAATATTTCCTGGTTATAGCTATTGAAATTTGTCATCCACATGAGAGAATTGAGAAGCTCATGGTTGCACCTAACTCAAGAGACTTATTGACCAGTAGTGTGGTTCACGTAGAGTTTGTGTTTTTAAGAAAAACATGTGTATAGTGGTAAATTTTGATTAAAAAATCAAATATATAAATAAGAACTTTAGTCACACAATCGGATTGAGATCCTCTAGAGTTCCTAGGGTATTCTACCATGTAGAATTCTATTAATCTTAACCATTCATTTATAATAAAAGGTCCAGATTTTTCCATACCATTAATCCACTAACAAATCCCCTAAAATAATGGTTTAAAAAATAACTACTCATAAATGATAATTATTGCCTTACCTCTTTTACCTAAATCAGGTCTCTAAGAAAACGTGAAGTCATCTTCTCCTTCTCCTCTTCATTTTTCAATTTGTTCCTTAAATCATTTTGGTTGTTAATTTCAAAGCATAGGTTCGACTAAAATGGGATATAGAAAAATCATATTTTATGATCCTAAATGTCAATCATGTACTTGAAAAGAAAGGAAAAACATTTATATGCTTAATTTTAATAAAATTAATAGAAGACTAAAAAAAAATTGGAATGAAAACTCAGATGTCTCTACCATTCATATATCAATTATATATATATATACACGCTTCTTGGTCTATGTGCATAATAATCAATTTTCTAAATAAGCAAATTTCTTTTGTATTTAATGCTGCAATGTCATAGCCACTATTCGCATTTAAGGTAATACCTATCATTTATGAGCAGTTATTTTTTAAAATCATTATTTTTGTAGATTTGTTAGTGGATTAATGATATGACAAAATCTAGACCTTTTATTATAAATGAAAGGTTAAGATTAAAAGAACTCTATATGGTAGAGTACCCTAGGAACTCTAGAAGATCTCAATCCCACACAATCACCTTGCAAAAAGATTTGGCCTTATTAATAGAGAGAGAGAGAGAGAGCAAAAACCTCATAGTATTAAAATTTGCATGTAAAGAATTTAATCACTGGGCAATGCAAAATTGGATGTTCAATGCATCTAACATCCCCATCTTAAATTTAGCCAGAAAGAGAGAGAAGAGATTACAATGGAATTAATAGTAATATAAAACTTTTTTCATATATCAAACTACATTTTGTTATAAATCCAACAAAAATTTGAAGTTTGATAGATCTAAAAACACCCGCAACTAATATTTAATAGCAAATGATCAAAAACTTAAATTTTTAAGCAAATCCTAAATCCAAAGCAATAAAAATTGAAATTGCATATAATCTTCTTAACCATAAAAACCTATATATGAACTAAAAAGATTCGTTCTTTCTTTGTCTCTTCCTGATCTTACATGAAGTTATTTTCAGAAAAGTTCATCACAAGCCAGGAATCATCTGCTTCTATCTTTGATCAAATATCATCTTCTCCCCACCAAAAAAAAAAAAGCGCAATCACAACTTATATAAATTATATAGCAAATTAGTTGACTGTTAAACACTGTTTTCAAACTCGAACTGGACCGGGAGGTCAGACCGTGAAAATCAGGATGAAAATCGGTTTTTTAAACATAAAGAACCGGATTTTTTGTTAATTTCGTGAACCCTTAAAACCGGGGTTGGACCGCATGAACCGTGCGGTCCCTTTAGCAATTTTTTTTTTATAAAAACAACTTAACACAATTTTATTCTACTTAATTAAATTATTCATCTCTTACAAGGAATAAAAAAAATTATAATTAAAATTCTTCAAAGATATTCAACTTTACTTCAAAAATTAATCATAAATTTTAATGTTTTTATGGTTATTATTTTATTTTATTAACTTTCTTATTTAATTATTAAATATATGCTTAAAAATCATTAAATTTCTCTCACATATATAGATATATTAGTCAATTTTGCTAGTTTTATAAGTTTAACATCTATATTTAGGCTTTAATTAATTATTAAATTAATTATGACATCTGTATGTGCACAGTTGCACCTGGCTCCAAGAACAGTTATGGGCTCAGGCCCAATGAGCCTTAAACAATATGAATTTGTAGAGTGTGGGCTTGAAACCCAGGTTAGAAGCGTGTGAGGATTAAATGACAAACTAAAGATTGCAAATACTTGGAAACAACAAGGAGTATAGTAAATTAGCCTCCTCGGACATAAGCCGAGAATTGTTCTTATATTATCTCTCTCTTTGTTTCTTTTCTTTTTAGGTTACAAAAAGTCCGTCCCCTTTTTCTGTCTTAGATTGCTCTTTAAATACTACTCTTTTGAATAATTTGTACACGTGTTGCCTCACCTCCCCCTTAGCCTAGATATTTCTTTTCTCAGTGCCTTTGAATAGTAACCAGAAGTTTCTCTTCCACCGTGCTCAGTGTCACTTCCCCATAAATGCGGCCAGGGTGGTAGGTGCAGGGTCTTTAATGTGGAGGTGGCAGCCTTTATCTTTGACATTTCTTCAACACCGGTGCTTCTGGGGCATTCTAGGGTTTACCCCTTTTAACCATTGGCCTTAACCGTATCATCTCCTAATCTTTACTACGAAATCCCGAGTTCTTCGGTGTCCATCCGAGGGTAAGTTCACCCTCGGCTGGATCCTCGGATCCTCGGCGTATGGGCCGACCCATAGTACTAACAAATTCTAAACCCAGGAGCAGGTCGGTCTTCCTTAACACGGCCCAAAAGGCCCACATTCTCATCAGGATCTCTTTGCCCCCCACAATAGCCCCTCAAAACTCTAATTTTCAACGTCCGAGGAGAAAAATAGGGTTTTGATCCGACAAGAACCTACTCCACACACTTTGTAAGTGATGGCACGTGTGGAAATCGTTTCGCGTCCTAGAAGATGCCACTTGGCGGTTTTATTTTCAACAATGCACGTATTTATTACTGTAAGTTACTCTTTGTCTCCCATGTTCAACGGTGAGATGGGCATCCAACGGTCCTCGTTACTCCACGAAATTTTAGGCGGGACAAATATAATTTCGAGGCCGCCTTTTCGCACGTCGTGACGCTTCGGGAACCTGCGCCTTCATTTAATTCATCAGGGACTAATCCCATCAAAACACCAACAATCATACTTTACCTGCAGAAAACCGTGGAAACCTGTACCTTCAACTTTGTAAGTTCTTGCTCTCTACTCTTAACCTTTTCTCCTCGGATACAGTCCTCGGCTGTCTTCGTAAATATTTTCCCTTTTAGAGTTTAGCCTTTCGTTCCTTTCTAATGGGTAGGTTTAAGTGTTTAGTTGATACCGCCGCTGGGATGGAAGGCTTTAGGGCCAAATACCGTATTCCTAGTGATGTAGGGTTAAAATATTGCCCGGCAGAAGCCGTGGCCGATTTTAGGAAAGAGGGAGAGGTTATCATCCCAATGATAGCCTTTATAGAGGGTGGGATGACCCTTCCAATGAAACCTGTAACTAGGGAGTACCTTCGCAACCACCGGTTGTGTCCGATCAGTGCCTTCCAAACGTTTTTAGAGTTTTGGGTAGTGTAGATGCTCTGAACGAGCAGATGGGTTTAAACCTCACATGGCATGATGTCGTGTTTCTATATGAGTCCCATAAACTTTCCAACGTAGGTTACTACATTAAGTCCCGTTCTAGTGTCGTTAGGTTAATCTCCTGTCTGCCCAAATCCAACAAAGGCATGAAGGACGACCACCTGATCGTCTCTGGGAATTGGCACGACGGCTTCATCGCCCCGCCTGAGTGGGGGAATCCAGGTGCGATGCCGTAGGATCAATCTCCCCACAACACAACTTCTTATAACACACCCGTAAATGCATATTCATACTTAAACTTGTTAAATATTTGTGTGAATCGACCAGTGTTTGTTTGTTTTGATGTCTTTTTTGCAGATAAACAACACGTGCGTCCTCGTCTGAGTCACTGTAACGTCGCAGATCTAAACCGAGTACTTCGCTCCGAGGTGTTCGTTAGCGAAGACTTACAAATCCGGGCTGCTCATCTCATTCTAGGGTACACTCCCATTTCCTCGGACTTCCAGGAGATAGAAAACGCCATAGTTGCGGGTGACCGAAGACGAAGGAGGATAAACGTAGCTCGGCCCCACTTTCTGGACGACCGCGACCTCTCGGACGCCCCTGACACCGTTTTGTACAACCGGCCTATAGCAGCCATTCCCCTCGCCGTGCACTCACAAGCAACAGTCGTTCCAAAAGAGCAGGTGTCTTCTTCGCATACACTTGACGACGAGATAGATCAATTCCATCTCGAAGACACCGAGAGACCTCGCGGGAATCAGTTTTTTGTACTTTCCGACGAGGAGGAAGAAGCCACCGAGGCCTCTGGAATTGCAGGGTTTGTGGTTGCCCTACCCGAGGACGAACCCGAAGAAGATATGGGAAGAATGCAGGGTCTCCTTACCAATAGAGCTGCTAAGGTTGTAGAGAAAAAGACGGGGACGTCCCAAGTTCCCCCATCTTTACCACCTCCCCCTCCTCCAGCTGAGTCAAGACCTCCAGCCGAGGATCCCAAGAAGAAGAGAAAGGGGGATACTGAGGGGACGATCAGTAAAGACCCCAAGAAACGAAGGCAACAACTCCTACCGGTTCAGCAGAAGAAGCTGGACAAAGGCAAGGGTAGGGCCCGCTCAGTTGAAAGCGGGGAAATTGGGGACGAGGTCAAGTGCGCCGAGCACCGACCACCCGGTCCTCCGATTTAAGACCGGACGGCGCCCCTATCTCCTCGCCAATCCAAAGATGCGCAAGTGGCGGTTCAACATGGTCATGCCCACCACTGGCCGAAGCGCCGGAGCGCCCTCTCTCGTTGCCCAAGGACATGGAGACCTTGGAAAAAATGAACCAACCGCAACTATTTCTCTCTAGAAAAAGGGATTTAGCACTGGAAAGTTTACCCCTGTTTAGGAAGATTCCACCTGTAACAACATCCATAAGTTTGTTTACTATTCCTAAGTCCACCACACTTTGTTACGTGCCATTCAGAGGTCTTTGCACTCGAGAAATTTATAGAAGATACTCGGAAGAAGGCCAGATCGAGATGGAGATTAGGCCGGGAGATGAGAAGACCCCGGGCACGCCCATTGCCGAGAACGAAAAGCTTACCCTGAGGTGGCCGAGCCGAGGAGAGAGAAAAATGGGGTCGAGTCAAACTTGAAGACCATGAAGACCCGTATAGAAGGACAAGCCGCAAGCTCCTTCGTGAAAGAGATGAAGAGCTCTCCCAAGCTCAAAGGGAGTGCTCGGATTCGAAAAGGAACCGGCGTTGATGAAGGAAGAAGCCAGCTCCTTCCAACTCTCTCTTCAAGCCGCCAGCTGTGCGAGTTTCGAAGAAGGGGTAGCAACCACAGAGGTGAGGAGCACTGACAGAAGAGTTCGCGGCTTTATGCCGGAATACTCGTCAAAAAGCATGGGGAAGCTTTAAACGTAGCAGAGTTCCTCTATCTTCGGATCCGAGGAAGTCCGAGAACGTTTGGCTTCCCTTGAAATACAGGAGATTGAAGAGGCTCCCCGCCGCCACTCCTACCCCCGAGACAACTCTTCCCGCTCTACCTCCGTGGGTCCCAGCAAATTCTCGATCCTACAGAACCTTCTCGGTTCCAACAAAGAGAAGGAAGAAGGAGGGGATGCGGAGAAGGACTTGAGCCGTACGTGGAACCCAACGTCCTTCCAACGAAGACACAGATAAGGGAAAGCAAGTCTTGACTCCCTTCAGCCGGAGTTGAGAAAGAGTGAGGGCACCACATTCTCGAAAGACCCCCCAACAAAAGCTTAGGATCTATCTTTAGGATTTCTCTTTTTCCATATTTGAATTATATATGTAATGTATACTTGACTGATTAATGAAGAACAATTTCATTTGCTTTTCACTTGGGTTGTATCTGTTTTTACTTTATTCTTTTTGTACTTATTACAGAAGTTTCTCAGAGTAAATAAATCTAACTCCAAGGATTGCACAATCATAACTTTCACGTAATCACGCGCATATTATTAAAGTTTTAATAAAAAGTGACATGGTTAATATACTTGAACAATGCCTCGATCAAAAAGAAGAGAGGATCTCATATAACAATTAAACCCTTATAATGCATATCACTGTTTCTAATAGGATGTAAGATCCGAGGACCATTCCTTACACAAAGTTGCTTAACACTTAAGATCTGAGTTTAATAAACAGTAACGCATTAACATCCAGACATAATAAGGAGATAGCTTTGATCAAAGTTGTAACTTCAAATGTTAATTTTCCCAAAGCAGGAGGTCCGAAGACCCGACATAACTAAGGTTCTGTTTAACAAATGATAAGACGTCAATTTCCACAAGGTTTGTGGTCCGAGGACTGCACTTAACCAAGTTTCTGTTTGATTCTTTAGAACAGTAACTTCAAATGTTAATTTTCCCAAAGCAGGAGGTCCGAAGACCCGACATAACTAAGGTTCTGTTTAACAAATGATAAGACATCAATTTCCACAAGGTTTGTGGTCCGAGGACTGCACTTAACCAAGTTTCGTTTGATTCTTTAGAACAAGGACTTCAAATGTTAATTTTCCCAAAGTGCAGAGGTCCGAAGACCCGACATAACTAAGGTTCTCCGTTTAACAAATGATAAGACGTCAATTTTCACAAGGTTTGTGGTCCGAGGACTACACTTTAACCAAGTTTCGTTTGATTCTTTAGAACAAGAATCTCCAAATGTTAATTTTCCCAAAGCAGAGAGGTCCGAAGACCCGACATAACGAAGGTTCCGTTTAACAAATGATAAGACATCAATTTCCACAAGGCTCGTGGTCCGAGGACCGTACTTAGCCAAGTTTCTCGTTTGATTCTTTAGAACAAGAACTTCAAATGTTAATTTTCCCAAAGCAGGAGATCCGAAGACCCGACATAACTAAGGTTCTCGTTTTAACAAATGATAAGACATCAATTTCCACAAGGTTTCGTGGTCCGAGGACCGCACTTAACCAAGTTTCGTTTGATTCTTTAGGACAGTAACTTCAAATGTTAATTTTCCCAAAGCAGTGAGGTCCGAAGACCCGACATAACTAAGGTTCGTTTAACAAATGATAAGACATCAATTTCCACAAGGTTTGTGGTCCGAGGACCGCACTTAACCAAGTTTCGTTTGATTCTTAAAAATGATAACTGCGAGCATCAGAGCTACTCATAACTTTGAAATATTAATTGACAAAAGCTCATTTCATTAATAATAATACCTTTTAAGATTATTTACATTCCATGGACGTGGTACAATTCTTTCGTCTAGGTCAACTAACCTATACGACCCTATACCCGCTTTACCGAAACAATGCGATAGGGGCCTTCCCAGTTGGGTCCCAACTTACCCCAAGCTGGGTTCTTAGAAGTGCCTACAACTTTCCTTAGTACAAGATCACCTGGCGCAAGTGGTCTTAGTTTCACATGGGCATCATACCCTCGTTTTAGCTTCTGTTGATAATAAGCCATTCGGACCATAGCTACCTCACGCCATTCCTCAAGTAAATCAAGATCCTTTTCTAGGAGTCTTTTATTATTCTCTGGGCTAAAGGAACTCGTCTTTAGGGTAGGAAAACCAGATTCCAGTGGTATCACCGCCTCAGCTCCATAAGTCATTGAGAACGGCGTTTCTCCAGTGGAACTGCGCGGTGTGGTCCAATACGTCCACAGAACCTGAGGGAGTTCTTCTACCCATCTACCTTTCGCATCGTCCAACCTCTTCTTAAGCCCGTTGACTATGACCTTGTTAACAGCCTCGGCTTGTCCATTTCCTTGAGGGTAAACTGGAGTGGAATATCTATTTATGATACCCATGTCACCACAATACTTCCTAAAAGCCTTACTATCGAATTGGACACCATTGTCTGAGATGAGTGTGTGTGGTATTCCGAATCTAGTGACGATGTTTTTCCAGACGAACTTTTTGGAGTCAACATCTCTAATATTTGCCAAGGGCTCGGCCTCAACCCACTTGGTGAAATAGTCTGTTCCCACAAGAATCCATCTTTTGTTTCCAGCTGCCCTCGGAAATGGCCCTACAATGTCCAAGCCCCATTGTGCGAAAGGCCGTGCTGACCGGAGAGAAGGCCGAGAACCCCTCCAGTTGGTGAATATTGTGGGCGAACCTCTCGACATTGATCACATTTTCTCGGCATAGTCCCGAGCCTCCCTCTCGCATATTGGGCCACCAATAGCCCCGAGTCGGGCTCTATGGGCTAAGGACCTTCCCCCGTGTGACTCCCACAAATTCCCTCATGCAGCTTCCTCCGCAATGCGTCCGTCGATTCGTAAGGTGCACACACAACAAGCACGGTCCTCGAAAAGGATCGTTTGTATAGCTTCGCTCCTGGACAACCGAAACGCGGCGCCTTTCGACGTATCTTTTCTCGCTTCACCCTATCCTCGGGGAAGGAGGTCATTTTTAAGAAAGGATACGATCGGGTCCATCCAAGCTAGGTCCAGGGCCTTATTAGATGGATGCGGGGTGCGTCGCAATGACAACAGAGGGTTTTAGTAAATCCTCAACGAGGATAACCCTAGGTAAACCTTGAGCCGAGGTAGTTGCCGCGCCGTGGCTAAGGAGTCCGCATGGGTGTTCTCGCTCCGAGAGATATGGGTTAAGGCAAAGGAACCAAACTTAGTTTGCCGACGTTTCGATCTCGGGGCCGCATATTCCCGCATCCCGGGGACTCTAGCCTCCATGGTCCCCGTGACCTGGCCGACCACCTCGAGAGTCCGAGAAGACATGGACTTCCTTACCACCCATTTTACGTACCATCTGCATGCCTACCAAGACTGCTTCATACTCGGCCTCATTGTTAGTAGCTGAGAAGGCCAATCTTAAAGATTTTTCAAAGACAATTCCTTCTGGGGACATAAGGACAAGTCCAATACCGTACCTCTCCCGATTAGCAGCCCCATCCACATACACTTCCCAAATCGGAGACACCGCAACAAGAATTGCCTCAACTCGATTTTTCACCCATGTGGGCATCTTTCGAGTTTCTTCCAAGAATGGCTCGGCAAATTCCGCCACCAGTCGGCCGAGGACCCGGCCCTTCACCGAGGTGCGAGGCTTGTATTTAACATCAAAAGCCCTCAGATGGTCCCCCACTTTGCCACCCTTCCCCGAGTAGTCGGCGCTACGCAAAGACTGCCTTGAGGCAACTGAGTCAGAACAACCACCGTGTGGGACTGAAAATAATGGGGAAGCTTTCGCGTGGCATGAACCACGGCCAGGAGCGCTTTCTCTAAAGGTTGATAACGCACTTCGGCATCACCTAAAGACTTACTAACATAGTATACCGGTCTTTGAACCTCGTCATCATCTCTTATCAGGACCAGGCTGACCGCGTGGACGGCCACTGCCAGGTAAGCAAACAAGATCTCATGTGCCTCAGGACGAGATAGAATAGGTGGCTGGGAAAGATATTGCTTGAGCCGTTGAAAAGCTAACTCGCAGTCCTCAGTCCATTGAAACCCTTTCCACTTATTCAACAGTTAGAGGAAAGGGCGACACCGGTCAGCCGACCGAGATATGAATCTATTCAAGGCAGCAATCATTCCCGTTAACTTCTGGATTTCTTTTAGGTTCCGAGGAGACCGCAAGTCCTGAATAGCCTTGACCTGCACCGGATTTACCTCTATGCCTCTATGAGTAATCATATATCCCAAGAACTTTCCCGACCCCACGCCGAAGGAGCACTTTGAAACATTGAGGCGCAACTTGTACTTTCTCAATATCTGAAAAGTGTCGGACAAATCTTTCACGTGTGAGGGTATTGCTTTGCTTTTCACCACCATATCGTCAACGTATACTTCAATGGTTTTCCCCATTTGCTGTTCGAACATTCTGGTCATCATCCTTTGATAGGTAGCCCCAGCATTCTTCAGACTGAACGGCATGACCTTATAATGGTAATTCCCCGTCGGTGTAATGAATGCAGTCTTCTCCTGATCCTCTAGTGCCAAGGGAATCTGGTGATAACCCTGGAAGGCGTCTAAGAAACTCATCCGAGGATGTCCAACAGTGGCATCCACCAGTTGATCAATACGTGGCATTGGGAACGAATCTTTGGGACAGGCCTTATTCAGATCAGTAAAGTCCACACATACCCTCCACGTTCCATTTTTCTTTTTGACGATGACTATATGGGCTAACCACTCAGGGTAGAAAACTTCTTTGATAGCCCCAGCCCTTTTGAGTTTAAGCACCTCTTCCTTCACAGCCTCGGAATGTTCCCTGGAAGATCGCCGAGGTGGCTGCCTTCTCGGAATGATAGCCGGGTTGACATTTAGGTGATGACAAATGAAGCCCGGATCCAGGCTTGGAGCTTCATAAGGATCCCACGCAAAAACATCAACATTATCCTTCAAGAACTCTAACAACTCCATCTTCTCTTGGTGCGGCAAAAGTGTACCGACTTGGAAGAATCTCTCCGGGTCATCGGCCACTGGAAACTTCTCTAATCCCTCGCACTGTGTCTCATCTCCTGTCACCATTCCAGATGAACCAGGAGCCGTTAACTGCTATAAATCTTTGGTGATCAAAGCCGAAGACTCGGCTTCTGTCTGATGCAGGACAGCAGCCGATATGCATTGCCTGGCGACCGCTTGGCTGCCTAGGACCTCTTCAACACATTCCCCTGATGGAAATTTAACTTTGACATGCAAGGTAGAGGAGACAGCTCCAAGAGCGTGCAGCCATGGCCTGGCAAGGATGGCCGTGTATGGAGAGTACGCATCAACCACGATGAAGTCCACCTCAACCGTTTCTGAGCCGGATTGAACGGGCAAACGGATCTGTCCCTTCGGTACAACGGCTCTCCCTTCAAAGCTTATAAGTGGCGAGTCATAAGGAGTAAGGTCTTCCAACTTCAACCTTAACCCCTTGAATAGATCAGGGTACATGATATCTGCACCGCTGCCCTGGTCTATCATCACTCTTCTCACATCATAGTTCCCTATCCTGAGGGTGACCATAAGAGCATCGTCATGGGGCTGAATTGTCCCTACCTTATCCTCCTCGGAGAAACCTAGGACGGGCACGGTGCCCTTCATCCTCTTCGGCCTACTACCCACATCCTCGACCTGAGGATGGGAAACTGCCATCACCCTAGTGGGACTTGAACCGGTCCTACCAGGTGCAGCGAAGATAACATTAATTGTTCCTAACGCGGGCCGAGATGAATTGTTCCTTCCGGTTGCTCGAACCAACTTGACCGACCCGCCCAAATGGCCGACACAAGTGCCTCTTCAACTTTCCCTCACTCGACGAGTCGCTCTAGATGGTTCCACAGTGGTCCGACAGCTTCTCGGTAGTGTGGCCTACATCCCGATGGTGCCGACAAAAGAGATTTTGGCTTTCTTCGCAGGTCCCCCGCCATCTTGCTCGGCCATCCTCCGAAAAAGGCTCTTTACGAACTTTCTCTAGTAACCGATGTACCGGTTCTCGAACACGCATTTACACAGCCTGAGGTGCTGCCGAGCCGGATTGCCCGAAGTAATCCCTCCTCGGCTTGTTGTTGTGGTATCTATCCGACCTGAAATCCCTTCTCTCCTGCGGGATAACCTTTTCCTTTCCCTTCCTTTGCTGCTGGTCTTCTTCTACCCTCTTATACTCATCAATACAATCCATAAGGCGGCGTACACTGCGGACGGGCTTTTTCGTCAAAGACTTTCTTAGGTCGTGGTCAATAGGGAGACCTACCTTAAAGGTATTAAGCGCCACCTCATCAAAGTCACCATCTATCTCGTTAAATATCTCCCAGTATCGGTCGGAGTATGCTTTCAGTGTCTCCCCTTCCTTCATGGCCATGGATAGTGCCGAGTCCAATGGCCGAGGACTCGCTACACGGTAATGAACCGCGAAGCGAATGCCCTAGTCGCTCCCAAACGAGCCTACGTACCCAGATTGAGACCGTTAAACCATCTCATAGCCACAGTCCCAAGCCGGAGGGAAAAACTTTACACATCGAGTCTCATTATGAGAGTGCACCGCCATCCTCTCGGTTGAAGTGACTCACGTGCTCCACCGGGACGTCCCGGCCATTATAAATGGTGAAGGTGGGGCCGGGTGAACCTCCCCGGGAAGCCTCCCCTCTCAATCCTCCGCGAAAACGGAGATTTAGAGAGTTGGTGCAACGCCCTACTCATAGTATCGTTGCCTAAGCCCCTAGAACGAAGCTTCTTACGTCTACGGGTTGGGCCGGTCGCCCTCCTCACCGAGGACGTTACACCGGTGGGGGAGCGCGACCTTGAGCCGTAGCCAACTCCCCTATCCTTCTCCGAAGAAGAACTAGACGAGGACGGTGAAAACTTACGTTTAGCACAACGTAACTTCCTCTTCAAACGATTGATTTCCCTCTCGCATGGATTTAGATCCCTCCTCGTGGGTGGTGCTACCCCCGCCATGAGTATGGCTAGCGCTGTGGTATTTCGTATGGACACTCCCTTCACGATCCCTTCGACGTTCAAGGCGTTCGAAATGGTCTTCCGGTTGTGATCCCTGTGACTCTGCATGGTGAGAGCCTAAGCCTGCCATAATATTCCTACCTCTTCTAGACTAGATTCCCCACAGACGGCGTCAATTGTATGTGCACAGTTGCACCTGGCTCCAAGAATGTTTATGGGCTCAGTGCCCAACGAGCCTTAAACAATATGAATTTGTAGAGCGGGCTTGAAAACCCGGTGTTAGAAGCGTGTGAGGATTAAATGACAAACTAAAGATTGCAAATACTTGGAAACAACAAGGAGTATAGTAAATTAGCCTCCTCGGACATAAGCCGAGAATTGTTCTTATATTATCTCTCTCTTTGTTTCTTTTCTTTTTAGGTTACAAAAAGTCCGTCCCCTTTTTCTGTCTTAGATTGCTCTTTAAATACTACTCTTTTGAATAATTTGTACACGTGTTGCCTCACCTCCCCTTAGCCTAGATATTTCTTTTCTCGAAAGTGCCTTTGAATAGTAACCAAGTTTCTCTTCCAATCGTTCGTGTGTCACTTCCCCATAAATGCGGCTGTGGTGGTAGGTGCAGTGGTCTTTAATGTGGAGGTGGAGCCTTTATCTTTGACATTTCTTCAACACCGGCCGCTGGGGCATTCTAGGGTTTACCCCTTTTAACCATTGGCCTTAACCGTGTCATCTCCTAATCTTTACTACGAAATCCCGAGTTCTTCGGTGTCCATCCGAGGGTAAGTTCACCCTCGGCTGGATCCTCAGATCCTCGGCGTATGGACCGACCCATAGTACTAACAAATTCTAAACTCAGGAGTAGGTCGGCCTTCCTTAACACGGCCCAAAAGGCCCACATTCTCATCAGGATCTCTTTGCCCCCCACAACATCATCATGATTCAACCCCAATTCAACCTTGGTTTGACCTCAAAAATATTGAACCTCTTCTTTTTACGGTTTAATAAACGATCCGGATTTCAAAACCATGCTGTTAAATCGCTACATAATGGATCGGAAAAAATTCCTCCAAACGGATTTATAGAAAAATCTTGTCTATTTTTCTTACAGGCATTGAGATTTTCCTGCTTACTCTAAACTCTAGCCAACTAGAGTATTCCAGTGTATCAGCAACTTGGATATCACAGACGTGCCACGTAGGATGTGACGCGCGTTGAACGCCGAAAAGTGTTGTAGTTAAAACACGTATCCTTAAATTCAATTTTCTATTAAACTTCCATCATGTAATATCTCTTTTTTTGATGAACCCATCATGTAATATCTCAATATGGACGTTGCCGCGGTTTTACAATTTTTTTTTTTTAATTATATGGACGTCTCCGCGTGACTAAAGACTAAAGTAAATTTTGTTATCTCAATAGTCCTCACTTCATGTGGAGAACCACGGTTCAATGTTTTTCTATAAATTTAGCCATTCTTTTTTCTCATTCTACTTCTATAACATAACCAACACCAATAGAATTCACATCCTTTTCTCTTGATGAAACAAAACATGTTTTCGGGAATTGCCTTCTCCAACCTTGTAAAGGTGGTGGGGCTTCTTGCATTGCTGGCTTTTAATAGCAAGCCTCTTGAAGCTGCAAGGCCTATTGTTGTCATGACATGAAAACTTGAGACAGCCAAGGTGTCGATTTCACGACATCGAGCACTGGTTCCACCTTCTGCGTCTGATCCATGCACATACTTGCCTGGACCAGGTAATGGTTCTGGTTGTCATAACCCTTAATTGAAGATATTAATGGAGCTTAACTTTGGTCATCTTTGGTATTGTAGTCACGTTGGTTCTCAAAAAAACAAAGTTGTGTTTATTCTAGAATTGGAAGAATGAAATTGCTATGTGGTAGAAAGAAGAGGCAAAATAGCTGTAGCCACTTGCCCAATGTTTGTATTTTTTTTTTTGGTTATATTTGCATATGGATTACCTAGATTTGGAATCAATCGTAGCAAATGAAAAATAAAATATGTTAATACTATTTATTTTTATTGCATTTATAAACAATGTTCTCGATCTACTCTTCATAATGAAAACTCATGAATTTATCTCATTGGCTTAGTTAAAAGCAATAGCGCAATACCTTAAGCAGTTATAATGAAAAATAAAATAAGTTAATACTATTTATTTTTATTACATTTATAAACAATGTTCTCGATCTACTCTTCATAATGAAAACTCATGAATTTATCTCATTGGCTTAGTTAAAAGCAACAGCGCAATACCTTAAGCAGTTATAAAAACTAAAAAGAAAGATGACGCCGTTGCCGGGGATCGAACCCGGGTCACCCGCGTGACAGGCGGGAATACTCACCACTATACTACAACGACTTGTTGATATGTACTCTGCCTTTTATCTTTGTTATCAAATGGATTCGGCCAGAGCATTCTAATCATTTTTATTTCTTTGAGGAAAAGCATTCTAATTCTAATCATGTAATGCAAGTAGGGCCAGTAGACTGATCTACAAACTTGTGAATCCGATTAAATTCTGTATATCGGACCAAAGTAAACAAATAAGTATATAGAGAGAATTGCATTTTGCTCATAAAAATGGGTACACTTCCAACTCCAAATTGCATTTTGTACGTCAAACCAAAGCCACTTACACATTCACCCATAATTTTGGACAGGAGATTAATAATATAGTGTTACAACCCAAATAAAACTAGATAAAGTCTTTCTCCAAACCGGTTGAAACAATCTCATTTAACTCATTACGCGGTGATTTATAAAATCATTTATGTATATTATTTAAACAAGTCACATGATCTATTAAAAATGTCATGTAACTAAAAGTACACGTGAATAATCCTTTCAACATGTAGTAGATAAATTTGAAGAAAAATCCTTCCAACCAATTTGGAAGATAAATTTTTTCCAATAAACTCCAATATTACATTTGAGAATTGGATAATGAGACTTTCTACGTAACTTTTTGGGCTTGTCCAACTGCTTTGTTTTTTTTTTTTTTTCCTCTTTTTCTTGGTGCTTTTAAAAGAAGTTAATGGTGCAGCTCATGCTTTAGGGAGACTGGGCTTTGCGCAATTCTTTTGTTGGTTGAGTCCTAGATCCCCTCCCTGCCACTTTTGTGTTGACTGTGGAGGAGGATTCCATTTCTGTAGAGCTTCTTTTGTGTGGTTAACAGTATTCTTTACTCCCTTTTACCAAAAATAGACATTACATTTGGGAAGCTAAACCTAGCCCTAGGGTTGTTTAATTCTGATCAGAGCCATGCCACCCGCATTGCTCTGGCTACTGTTGACAGATCAACGATCAGTGCACCGTCAACAGAGCACAGTGACCATAATAATATTAATAATAATTAAAAACTGAAACCACAACTCTTGGAGTGAATTAGTGATAGCGTTAGCCCGCAGATTAGCAATATGGAACAGAAATTCAACATCTGCACATAAAGGTTTAAAAAAATAATAACAATAGAAGAAACAGTATCCTGGCTCTAGCTCTATGTATCTAGTAAAAGGAATCAGTGGCTTGGCCTAGGAAATCTAGATGAGAACTGGTTTTGTTGGGAATTACTTGGAACAAATACAGGAAGCTGGCCACCCCTCTGTGATCTACCCTGCTGATAACTTGTTGCGGAACCTCTATTTAGACCAGCACCCGCTGAGCTGCTATTTCTTGTCCCGCTGGTCGCAAGTTCATTCACAACAGGACCGCCAAAAAATATGGATGGACCTGTGTATAATAGCTCTGTTCCAAGACCTCTGGAAGATGAGGAAACATAACGCCCAGCTTCTTGATCCCAAAAGACTGAAGATCCCATGTTTTCAGTAAGACCCAAGCTGATATTTCTCACAGGGTTTCGCGCCAAATTCTCATGAACTACAGTTTCAATCTGTTCACTTTGTGTTGTTGACCGAGGAGATTGATCTGCTGATGATTGATAAATGGGATTCAAATGCTCTCTGTTTGAAACCTGCTGTTCCATCGGTGAAGGTGGAATGTTGGAAAGTTGAGGACTGCTAAGGTTACTGATACTATGATGGCATGTTTCAGTATCTTCCTTGCTGGCGTGACTGGGTGGATATGAGCTCTTGGTAGGAGATAATTTTGATGTCCCAGTTCTAGCATTTCTATTGTGAAACCCTTGATCAGTACAGGTTGGACTGCTTCGTCCACTCACATTGCTACTGGATAAAACATCAGCATTGTATGGATGAGGTCGAGAACTGACTGGACGAAGCACAGATGATGATGCTCTAGCTTTTGCAGCCGCTTTAATTGCCTCATTAGAATCCAATTTAGCAAGTTTCCATGGACTGATTCGGACTGGGACTGGACGCTGGCCTAATTTTTTCCCCATGTCAGATGACTGAACTGCATCTGGATCCACTGTGGATGGTAGGCGTCCTGGCTCCAGATGTGGTATAATTTCATCCTGTTCGTCAGAGACCCAAAGTCAATAAATTATTGAACAATATTCATCTTATTGAAGGACTGCACAACAATGCATGTGCCAATATGCCAAGACTAAGCAAAATTTCTTTTTTAATAAACAATTAGATAATCTAATCATGAATTCATCAGGAACATAATTATTAAAATATAACCAAAAGAGTCAATCTAGATCTTTCTCCCCTCTAAATGATAAATAAAGGTGGCAATACCTGGTGCTCCATGAAGATTCTGGGAGGAGTACACCAAACACCTTTATATTGCAAGCCCATTCCAAGAGAGCTTTTTCCACTTAAGGCAGTCACAGCAGAACTAGTCGGCGATGATGCCAGACTTTGTTGATCACCACCATCTAAAGACGGTCCAGGCGGTTCACTTTGTGTTCTCATGGCAACAACATACTCATATGTTGTAATACCCTGCAGCAAAAACAAAAATGGTACACTACATGCATAATAGAGAGGTGGAGAGGGAGGATAGGTCATTTAAAGAACACACCTTTCGGATCAGAATCACATGGAAAAAGAATAGTTCTCCCAAGGGCACAGTGGCTAGAAAAGAAACTGCCGTGCATAAGGCCTGTAATCATTATAAAGTTCATGTTTTTTTAGGACTTTATAATTCCTTTGTCACCACAGTATGTAAAGATTAATTAATTATTCACCAAAAGAAGTGAATCATCGCAGCAGCATACTAAAATTGAACTGAAAATTGAGGAATAATGCTGGCATTTAAAAATTTTCAAGCAATAGCAAACTTTAAAAAAAAGTCTCAGTGCAATATTATTACTTCAGCTTGGCTACATGACTTTTTTTTTGATAGGTAAGCTTGGCTACATAACTTAGAAGCAATGCACGTATTATACACAGATAAAGCTACATAGGATTATAAAAAGAGGCAAAAAGTAGGCAAACTGTATGTTGGTTCCATAAAGAAAATCTGACAGACCACTACATGAGTGGAAACCAAAATAAGGCCCACATATCCATTTGATAGAATCACTTGGTAAGAGCATAATATGTAATACATTAATGATTAAATTAAAAATTCTTTTTGATTCTATGACAGTTCCCTTATCAAGACAAATCCAATGTGTAAAATTTATAAAACCACCAAAAAAAAAAAATCAGGTGGCTATGCCTGATGAGATATTTCTCGAGATGGATATAGATGCCAGCCCAAGGTGGTTCTTGCAGGCATATAATCACATGAACTAGACCAATACTGGTCTACATTACTGCAATCTCAAAACCCAATCCACTGATAAAATCATAATATCATCTTTCTTGGACAAGTGCAAAATCATAATATTATCTAAAATATACAACAATACAATCTGAAGCCTGAAGGCAAACAATGCAGCAAACTTACCACCACAATAGCAAAGGGGGGCCGGGAAAATCCATCTCCAAGTTTTTCAGATATCTGATTCTCTATCCCCTTTTTATCAACAAAGCATCGGACAAATACAGCAATGCCAACCCCACATTCAACAAGAAGCTGTTATAAACACACAAAAAATTTGATATTATAAGTAATAAAACTTAATTACAAATAGAGGAGAAACCTCATGTAAACGGGTTACACAAATAAATCCAAGAAAATAAATTTAGTTCAGATTGGAGGATGTAAAAATAAATAAATAAATCATAATCCAAGGAGAATGAGAAGTCCAAATAGCATATTATCTTAAAACTTACCCAAAGAAGGCTCATTGCCATGAGGCACACAAATGTGATATAATTTTTCCTCCCCACACAGTTATTCAACCACTGCACCATAGATGCAGATAACTTTAGTCATACCAAAACAATAGCTAAGAGATAAAGGCAGGATATTTAAACTTACTAATCAAAACCAGGGATAACACCTTTAAAAGTCATGAAGTCATTACTGAAACACTCCTGGATATTTCCAAACAACTCAAGATCTTAAAGCTTACCCGACAATGATGATCAAATCCATCGACACATTTGTCGCAACTCCTACAATGTTTGCTGAACTTGCGAACCTAAAAAAATAAACAATAATTTTATTTTTAATAAGTTAGAGAGAGAGAGAGAGAGAGAACATAATGTGACTCTTTTAACAAATTCTCCATCTGTGATCTTGTATGTAAATGAAGATTGGACTAATTCCAGTTTTTAATGAAAAGCGCCATGTAATGTGATGAAAATGAAACTCCCCCATTCTTGTACAAGAACAGTATGTTTCAAAAACAGGCATCACACAAACATTGAATACAAAAGCAAAGGTTGAAATCTGTTTTTAAAAGTATAAAGACCCTAATGGCAAGTTGGCAACTTGTTCACACATGAAATGTCATATGCGAAGATATGTAATTCTAACATGCAAAGCAGAATACGAGATGAGACTCAAGCTGCAGATTTT
This sequence comes from Castanea sativa, assembly GCF_040712315.1. Classification (NCBI taxonomy): domain Eukaryota; kingdom Viridiplantae; phylum Streptophyta; class Magnoliopsida; order Fagales; family Fagaceae; genus Castanea; species Castanea sativa. Next base: position 15,419,828 of record NC_134013.1, on the reverse strand, counting down.
TAAATTAAATCCTTGCCACTATTTAAAGCACTTGATTCCTGCTTTCTTTGCACAAGTTTAAAACAGAAAAGAAATGAAAAAAAGTTAGTAGAAATGGAACTTTGTGTTTGTGCGTTTGTCTGTTACCATGTTTGTGAGAAAGAAGTGCTATATAAGCAATCCATATTGCATGCAATTGAAATGGAAATTCTTCTTTTCTTCTCTTTTTTCTCATCAAAATAAACTTTGCCAGGAAAAGTCTTGTACCTCAGCATTGCACAATGTGCAGAATAAAGCATCCTCATCTCCGGATTGTTGTAGAAGATCATCTTTGTAGCAATCTTCTCTTACAAGAAAACCACAAAAGAAACCTCCAAGTTTTGAACAACAACTCGAGCCATGCCTATTATAGTTTCCTCCGTCCTTTAATCCTACCTTGCTGGGTTCTTCAACAGAAGATGCATTCCCTATTATGATAATCACACACCATGTAGCTTCTATGAGAAATTGCAAAGAATAAAGGCATAAGGATTTGCTCATACCCTAAACTCATGCATTTGTAAACCAACAAAGAAAAAAAGAGTATCATTCTTATATTTCAGGTTAAGAAATGTGTATGCTTGCTACTGTCATTAAAGTTGCAAAAATTCAAAGGTTGAGCCTATCAAGGAGGTTCTTGGGTAAAAATTCTAACATCCTTTAGCGATTGCAACCATTTGTTTGTAGAAAACTTTTCAGGACCATCAGTCAATATAATCTTTTTGAATGGTTTAAAACACACATGTAGGTGTGTTATAACCATCCCAATTACTAATCCAATTTACTTGAAATTACTTAATAAATGATTGCCCTTGACATGAATCTCCAATTCAATACTTCTCTAATCATAACCTTTAAAAATGAAATTTAAACTAAATTGCACCAAGAAAAACAAACCATGCAGATATGTGTCATTGTGTTATTTATAAGCAGATGATTTATCACCTCCAAGCAGAATTCCTGGATCAGCAGGATCAATACCAGTGCATCGAACATAAAGAATAAATACAGAGAGTGCCTGAAATGGAAATAAAGTAATTAGATTGGCAAAATACTCATCATGGAATTATGAAGAATAAATGAAAATTTTTGGACTGTGCTTACCAAGACAGAATAAACACCCAGTGCCACATATTCATAGATGATGTACTTTCCAAGAAAGGGGGCAAAAAAGGCATAATATGCAACAGAGAGCAAGAAAAAAACTGTTATAGCCACAACCTGTACAGAAGGGGTAATTAAAAAGGTATTAGTTAATGCACTGTCAAAATCACATAGAAGGCAGGTACCATGAACCAACTGTTAGCGATTCCCACAACACCGATCCAAAAATCCAAATACATATAATATGATTCCAATTCTACATTATTATCTCCATCCTCACCGCAATAACCGAAGGCTAAATCAGACGTCCATAGATGTAGTTAGTCATATTATAAAATAAAAAAAATAGTAAACTACAACCCGAAATTTCTGTTCAATTGAGCCTTAAAATTTTTGTTTCCCAAAATGCAAGGCAACATAGCACATGAACGAGATTTCCAAGTTCTAGGATATCTCAACAAGCAAACAGGTAACTGGACCCCCAAAAATAAAAAGCAACCAAACAGGTAAAAGAAAAGTCCAAGCAGTACCTTATAGAAACAGAAACCTTTTTTTTCCAGAAAAAATAGATACAGAAACTTACATCCTAAGAAGCACAGTGAGAGATTGATACAAATTGGGAAAAAAAAATATTAAGTGATAAACATATCAAACAAACACACAACATACTAAATTCAACATAATTGATGAGAAAAACATAGTAACAATTATTAAACCAAAAAAAAAAAAAACACAGAATTAAATGCAAAAAAAAAAAATCAGGAAAAATCACACACACTCACACACATATGTAAAGGGGAACCGTAACTTTTTTCTTAAAAAAAAAATAGAATTGGTTTTAGAACAAAAACTGTGCAATGTTAGAATTTCAAAAGGACCCTAATGAAATAGAAGCAAAGTTTCAGAACAAGAACCTAAGACTACCAAAAGTAAGTACAACAATGTACCTGAAACGTGTGTGCCGGTAGTTCCCATCCATGACGCCGAGCCATGATAAAAAATTTAAAAAAAAAAAAAAAAACACTCACTCCAAACTCCTCAACAAGACCACATAAATAAAAACAAAGAAAGAAAGAAAGAAACACAACAAAGTCAACCTAACCAAGCCCCACATCGTACATGCAACTCAGAGCCACTAGTTTCAGTACCCACATTCTTCATTTCTTTTACCAATCACCGCTAATCCATAAGATTTTCGAAAGAAAAAAGTTTCTTCAACTTTCAATCTCGACCCAGATGGTAAAAACGGGTCTTTACTGGGATTTGTAGAGACTAATAATTCATGGTTAAAAAAAAAAAAAAAAAAACTAAAAAGCCATTATACTAGAAGAAGAAGAGGAAGTGTACTGACTAAAAGAAGTGAGTTGTTAGACCAGGTTTTAATAAAAAAGTCACACCGTCTGTGCCGGCTTGAAATTATAGTTTCTTTTATTTCTTTCTTTTTTCTTTATGGGTCTTGGACCTCTTGGTTCTCGTTAGCCTAGGGCCCTAGGGTACAGGTTTGTTAATCAATAATTATATAACATTCATTTATGAATAGAATTTTTTTTTTTTTAAATCCATTTGTATATTTTTAATTAATGTATATATAAAGATAGTTTGATAACGTTAATCTAGTAATATTATTTATATTTTTTAGAAATACATATAAGTGAAAAAGTATGTGAAAATACATGTAATGTTGTTTAAAAACTAAAAACATATATTTAAACACATATACCAAAGGGGCTTATAATTTTTTTTTTCTACATTACATTTTTCTTAATGATGTTAATGATGCAACGTCTTGTGATTATTAATGTAATTTTTTTTTCTTCTTTGAATAAATGGAATTACACTTTAATCTATTATGAGTAAGACTTAGGTACTATTGTTTTTTAAGTTCTCTTTTTTAAGTTTCTAAAAATAAATAAAAAAAGTTCTCCTTTTAAAAAAAAATTCATGTGGTTTTTTTTTTCCATAAGATAGAAGTGTAGTTTTTAATTAAGTAGCCATATGGCTGAATTTTAAAAGAGAAACTTAAGGAACAACACCTAAAATATTGTACATAAGTTTTGTCCATCATCTACTATTGTACAACAATCATAACAAACCATATCAAAGATTAATTACAAAAATAATGTAAAAATGTTGTATCTTTAGATTTTTTTTTTTCTTTTTAATCTTAACTTGGGAATAATATTTGATGAATATATATTACACTACTACCATTTGGACTTATTACTTTTCTTTTTTTTTAATCTTGTAAGTGATAATCTTTGATGGGTATGACACTGCTTTCATTTGAATTTAACTTTTTTTTTTTTTTTTGATAATTGAGGATGAGGGGGCTTTGAAATCAAAACATCTTCTGGTTGAAAACACTAGAATGTGTTAATCAATTAAGCTATAAGAATTTTGGCCATTAATATTGTAGGGACAAAGGGTCCAGATAAGGATATTGGGCCGTGGACCGCACCTGAGGATATCATATAGCGTAAGGATAGATAAATATTGGCAAAGGCAAATAGGTTATTAAGCCAAAGAAGAGGTCGAGTCACAGCGAACAAATGATGTTGTTCAAGGAGCTACCCCTCCTTGAATGGCAGATTAGAGGCTTGAAGTCCGACCACCCATCAAGCCCTAAGCAATGAGCAACCATACTTGGAATGATAAACTTCAGTGAGAGGTGAGTCACCAGAGAGATGAGAAATATTTGAGTAGAAAGCTGCTACCACCGCATTAAATGCTCTGCATCTAATCTACTGACCGCATTAATGTAAAGGTGATATCTGAACAGTAACTTTCAACCTTACAGCTATCCACAGAGACTTCAAGAAGGTGCTGATGGGACAAGTATCAAGACTAACAGTTTGATCTACACCTAGAGGGTTGAGATAAAAGAAGGTAAATGAATATAAAAGGGAGAAACCCCATTACAGGGGATATCAAAGATGGAGAGAAGGAAAAAAGCATTGTGTAACAAAAAACTTGAATATTTGTATAAGTCCAGAAAAAATATATAAGAACATTTCTTCCTTGAACCTGACCAAGGAACATTTTTCCTGTTTATCTTGTTCATTCTAATATTAACTAGCCCATCACCTACCTCATTAAACATTCAGTATCAGACCCACTCTCTAACAAATTCATTATTTTAAGCTCTTTGGGCCATTGTCTATTCAATTTGGGCTGTGGTGCCAAGTTTGTCCTTACAAATATTATTTTTATTTCATATCAATCATAACTTTTTATCTCAAATATTTATATTCAAAAAAATGTCTTTAGACTTATTTTTATTAGTTAAGAATATTTATAGACAAAATTCATTTGAGTTTATTCTTGCTTACCAATGAAACCGGCCCTCTTTACGAACATAATGTCATTCGGGAATTGAAAGGAAAAAGGAAAATCCAATTTTGACTTTTGATTTGTGAATGATACTCCAAAAATTAAGATCACAAATATTCTTTTTTAGGGGCTAATTTTGGTCAACAGATTCTTTCTTTTTAGGGGATATTAACGTGGTCCCTCTATCAAATACCTTACTTTAAGGTCTATTATATTTTTGGAAAATTATTACTTTAAATGAATGTATAGGGCCGTGTAAAATGTACACTGTAGCAAAATATTTGTCACCGAGAAATTAGCTAAAATTCTTTACAGTGTACTATTCATGTAAACTAATAAATGTCTTGTTATTATTTTTTTGATACAAAGATAGAATTTCTACTCTAACCTAATTTAAGTGTATATGTGTGTGAAGCTCCCTCTTGGAGACTTGAACTCCGGTCTTTGCCCCCCACACCCTACAAGTATGTCTTTTTATTATTATTAAGTAATATACATACAAAAATTAGAGAATAAGGTTATACACTTATACCACAAATTATACACAAAAGTCATGTTAACTTTAAAAAAATGATGAGACAAATTATATTCCACATAATATACTAAGCAATGAGGTCTATTCTTACTTAATAGTTTGTTCCTTAAAAATTACAAACATAATATCATTTAGAATTGGACAAAAAGAAATCTAGTTTTGACTTTTACCACCACGCATCCTTAGCATGATAATCACTCCACAAATATAAATTTTTGTAAGATGAGAGTAAGACATGAGGTTGAAGTCTCTAGGAAGGAAGAAAGTATTTGGTATCAAATGATACCATATAAGCGGTATCAATATCTAATAAAAGTGAGAAATGAATAGGGAGTAAGAGTCGAGATTGAATTCTCTAAGAATGAATAAGGTATTTGGTATCAAATGATACTATGTCAGCAGTATCAAAATCTAATAACTATGACAAATGTCTGCAAAAAAAAAAATAACCACCTTACTAACAAATAAAAAACATGTTAGTAAGTAGTTATTTTTATACATATATTTCTTATTGATTAGATTTTAATATAGAGGATATAGTATCATTTGATACAAAATATTTTTTTTTTTTCTAGGAAGGAGTTTTACACATATACATTTAGATTAATGTTTAAAAAAAAAATTGACTTTTGATTTGTGAATGATACTCCAGAAATAATAAGATCGCAAATATTGTTTTTAAAAGGCTTTAATGGATATACAAACAGATTCTCTTTTTTGGTAAAAAAATATACAAACACATTCTTTAATTTTTAGGGATGTTTGATCTGGTCTGCCTATCAAATAATGTACATGAGGCTGGAATGGTATCTCCGGTTCGTTTTCGCTAAGTAGGTAACTCCGCTGATCTTTGAGAAAGATAACTCCGCTGATCTAGAGCTTATAAAGGTAATCAAATCATCTTTCTGTTAACCGGTCAATTCCAGTGCATGGTCCACAACTCCGCATGATTTGTGTGCAGTTATTATAAAATTTTCTATTAAAATATAGGGAAATGTAAGTGTCACAGACAAAATTAAACTTTACAATCTTTGTTACAATTTATTGCATGGTAAGTTGTGAGCAATGGGCAAAAAATAATTCGTCTAAATAAAATCACATCTTCACCACTTACAATTCGTCACGGAGTAAATTGTAACAAAAATTATGAAGTTTTGCTGTAGTATTAACATTTCTTAAATTAAAATATGATCATTTTTTTCTTACAAAAAAAAAACCTTGGAAGGGTCAAACTGTCAAAGAGCAGTGGCAGAGAGAAAGAGAGAGAGAGAGAAAAAAAAAATATATATATCTATATATATATATATGTGTGTGTGTGTGTATGATTGGCTGCCATTAACTTTGTTTTTTCAAATGGTAAAAAATGTTAAATACTGCTATGCAGCTCCTGCTTCTTGACAAAGCCTCCCTAAAAAGCATAATACTATACTTAAAAAAAATACATAGAATTTAAAACTTATAGCGTTATTGTAATTGATATGTAGAATAATTTGAAGAATTCTTTTATTTTATATTCTTATTTTGACATAAATTTTTAATTATATAAAAAAAAATATTCTCAAGTCACATGTCATGTACTCTATGACTAAGATTTATCAGTCATATGAATATTAGATGTAATACTCTCTTTTTTTTCTTTTTTGCAATTTTCTGCCAATATATTGGATCGAGATTGTGATTAAATCCAACCATTAATTGTACAAACGTGATAAAAAAAAAATTAAACTTAAACGGCATAATAAAAAAGAAAGAACCATAGCTGGAGAGATCTTACATTTCACACACACATATAAAACACTTATACTAGATTTATAACCTTTGGGTAGATATATTTTATGACGATTATGACTTAATTTTTTAGGGTGTTATCTATAAATATAATTACACTAACAAGAATTTAAACATTTTAAAAAAATTTAGGGGGCCGAATAGCATTGTTTACTCGTTGTAATAAAATATTGTTATATGCCATTTTACAAGTACCTCTATAATTCTGCTCCATAGTAAGTGTAAGGACACAATTCAAATTCCCAAACCACGACTGGGAGGAAAATGGGCTTGAAAGGCCTTTCTTCACAATGAATTTGTAGAGGATGGGTTTGTAATTTAGATTTCAAGGATGGCTTAGACAATCACTAAAAGAACGGGCTTTGGGCCCAATGGAACAAAACAAAGAATCGTTTGCAAAAAAGTAAGATTGAGAATTCCTCCTCGGACTGTTTCCGAGGATAGTTTCTAATAGTATTTCTCAAGTTTGGATACAAATATTGATTATCATATACTTTTTCTTTCTCAAAATGCCTCCCTCTTCTTCGTATGCCTTCCCTCCTATTTATACCCCTCCTCTTCTCTTCATCACCTTCCACTTTATGGCCGCAACCCCGATTTTGGATACTTGTCCCATCCATTCTTCCCTAGAGTCCGCCGGGATTTGGGACCAAGTTCCAAGCTCTATGCTCGTGTCCCATCTTTCTATCTATACCGGCCGCCGTATCAATTACAGAGTCTTTAATATATGGGCGGTGGTAGCAGCTTTACTTTAGACATTCCACCGCTCTTTCTACTATCCTCCACGTATACTGTGTATCCTCGGCTTAACATTCCGAGGACAAATTTACTCCTGACGGTATGGGACACTTAAATACTCCACGATCATTTTGATGTTTTCGGATTTGGGTTTCTAGCCCAAAAGGCCTTGTTGGGCCGTCCATTATAAATTACCGGGCCCAATACCCCTACAATAGCCCCTCGAGATTCTTTATTTTTCTTTCACCTCGGAGGAAAATAGGATCTCGACTTAAAAGACCCTTTCACCCCCGAAATCCTGGAATATTACTAACGGAAAATAACTTCCCGATTTACCCATCGCGCGTTCCCGATGCTTCGGTATGCGAAACGCCCCCCGAATTTATTATTGGCGCTTCTATGTCCCCCACGTTTCATTGATACGACACATATCCAACGGTCGAGAGCGATTCTCGTGCCGAGGCGGGAATTCGCCCGCTTCAAAACACCTTTTGACATATAAATACTAATTTTCTTCAAACTTCTTCACACTACGTAAAACCCGATAACGTACCCTCGCCACACTTCCCCTCTCCCCGTACTCTCTCTTTCTATCAAGTACTCTGTCCGAGGTGACGTGCTTTCTTCTTTTTTAAAAGTAAGTTCTTCAATACTCTTTCCCCTCCTTATCATCTTTTTGTTTCTTTTGTTTCTTTTCCTTCCCGTCTTCTCTTTTTCACTGTGTCTTCATCCTCGGCGTAGTTAGTTTTCTTCCCACCCCCCCCTTTTTTTTTCAAAAAAGAATGGGTAGGTTTGCGTCCCTGGTAGATTCAAACGAAAAAATAGAGCAGTTTAAGGTTAAGTACAAAATTCCCTCGGATGTATCCATTAGGTACTGTAACGAGGAAGAGTATTATACAAAAAGAAAAACGGGGGTAGTCGTAATCCCGATGATTGCGTTCATCGAAGGGGGAATGAAAATCCCCATGGGAACCGTGACTAGGGATTATCTTAGGGCTTTTAGATTAGCTCTGACCCAGTGCACCCCAAATGTTTTTAGGATTCTAGGTTCCATAGATGCCTTAAATGAGAAGATGAACTTAGGGCTCACTCACCACGACGTGAACTGGGTTTACAACCTCCATTACCTAAGCAAAAAAGATGAGCATTACCTAAAATCTAGATACCCAGAAGTTAGGCTAATTCAATGTCTGCCTGAATCAAATAAGGGCCTAAAAAACGACTTCCTGATCATATCAGGAAATTGGCACGACGGCCTCCCCTGTCCGACAAGGGAAGGGACTCCAGGTGAAATTTCTCTTACATACTATTATCCTCTGTCTTTTTACTTTTTCTTACCCTCTTTTACTTGGATAACTCTTCAGATCCACACGCCGCGGATCGTCATCCCAATCTCGTTGACTTCGGACGGTTGGATAGGATCCTGCAAGCTGAGGTTTTTGTGCATACGGACGGCCAACTCCGAGCTCATCCGATCCTGGCTACACCCCAATATCCAAAGCTTTTCGGTGCGCCGAAGTGCGTGATCAAAGCCCACGATCCTCGTCTTCCTGGATCGTTGTTGCCGTTGAAGGTTTCTCGCTACCGGGGGGGACTACTATTCCTCAAGGCACCTTGGTCACCCAACCAATCCAACCACCACAATTCGTTCCGGTTGGGATTCCCACAGCCTTTTCTCCACAAAATTGACTTTTGGTGAAGCCGCGTCTTCCCACTCCACCGTAAAGGAAGAAGAAGAAGAAATAGTTGAGGTATCGCATTCCGAGGACGAGTTCTGAGGTTTTTAATCAACCCTACTCTTGAAGATTCAACTTCCATCCTCGGCACCTCTACCCATATCTCAAAGGCTACTTACCGAAGATTTTGACAATACGGGCATTCAACGAAAGACTAAGCCCTTAAAGGATGTCCTTGAGGGCACCGATAAGGCCCTCTCGAGTCCAAGAACCACCCAAAGAGGTGCGCCCTCGGACTCAGAAAAGGGTGCTGACAAAGGCCCCGAAGCTAGGCTTCCTCCTCCTCCCCCATCCTCCCAAATCCAACGTACCAATATAGCCGATCTCAAAAGAAAAACGCATCAGCCCAAATCAAATGAAGTCGTGGAGGTAGGAAAGGGCTCGTTTTCCAAGGACCCCGAGGTTGAAAAGGGTGTGGAAAGCAGGCCCGCACCATACGTACTAGGTCCTGGAAAGAAGAACCGACCAACGTGGCCGTGCGCGCCCCTCGCATGGCTCCCCGACATGTCTATGGACGACGAGTTCATTACCGTGGATGCGTCCATTAGAAATTCGACAGTGGATACCGCACGCGTCGCGGATGCATTGGAGTGCGCCGTTACTCCCCGAGGATATGGCCGAGCCGAGAAAGAAAAGTGGACCATACCGTCTTCATGACTTTGAAGAAGGAGCTTGCAATGGTAAGTTTTCTTCCTCTAAAACCTTGGCTTTTTTTTTTCATTTTTTTTTATATACATATGTCTAATTTTTATATGTTTTGTTCGTAGGTTGTTCAATCGCCCATGTGCAGAGGAGATTGCCATCAACTCCTACAAGTCTCCGAGGGCCGAGGAATCCGGTGCGTGAAACCGCCCAGTAAGATCTCGACCTTCACAAGAAGAAACCGGCAGGAGGTCACGCAAAGTTGGCCAAGGTAGAGAGTGATAAGGTGCTTGGAGGCTGATCCGAAGACAACGACTAATCAAGCCGAGGATCGACGCCAAAGCTCCGTGAAGCCGACAACAACCTCTTAGCAAAGACGAAGGCTCGCAGGATCTCAAGAAAGATCCGAACGAGTCCGAGAAGGCCAAAGAGGAAGCCATCAAGGGCAAAGAGGAAGCTATTGAGGAGAAGAAAAAGGCCGAGAAAGCAAAACAAGAGGCCGAGATCTCAAGGGACCAAGCCGAACAAGACGGTTATGATATAGGCGTGAAGGAGGTCACCGAAACCTTCAAGGCTCAGTTCCCGAGGTACGTAGGCATTATCGCTCCAAGTGTGGAATGAGGCACTTTCCCAAGCCGGGATTGATGCCTCTTCCACTCTTTGGAAAGCAGAGAGTGTCTACTATCCTCCCGCAATTCGCGCTTCTTCCATTCCCGAAGTTGCCCAAGAAGCCGTCCATGGATCATCCGAGGATAAGGGGGTGATTTGCCGAGGATTCAACTCTTCCCGAAGATGCTCCTAAGCAAGCCGATCCAAGACAAGAAAAGGCGCTTGAAGACGTGCAACCCTCAAGTGACCTTCAGAACCTTCGAAGGATGAGTTGGGTGATCAAGCTAATCCAATACCCTTGATAGATGATCCCAAAGGCAAAGGGATTGCGTTGAGTCCTCCACCCTTCCATCTCCTAAAGACCCCAAAGGCCCTCTGAAGATCAAGCTTGAAACAATGAATGCCTCGCCTTCCTTCTCTTTTTTTTTTTTATTATCTCTAAGTGTAATTTCTAAGTGTGATTGAAAAAGTACTTTATTTTGAATTTAATATAAGCACGAATGTTGTTTTACTTGTTTAGATGACTCTTACTTTTTGCTCTGTTTTGATCATATCATTCCATAAATATCATCTCTTTGTCTTTTACCAAAGTTATTAGCAACAACTTGAATTGAAATTGATACTCCAGAGGCTTAATTATGCCGAGAACCGCATTAAGTGATGCTTTTTTAGTATTTGATTCTTCGTTTTGGAGCTCTAGTTTGAACTATGTAAAGATAAGGCATATGGTCTATGCAAATATCCGATGTTTTTGACAAAGAAGAAAAGAAGTATTAATTTTTCCCAAGTAAATGATCCGAGGATCCAGGCATACCAAGCTTCAGCTTGGTACTAGGTAAATAAATTCGAAATGTTAATTTTCCCAAAGTAGATGATCCGAGGACCAGACGTAACTTAGGTTCTGTTTAACACTTAGAAAGAGTATCAATTTAGACGAGGTACGTGGTCCGAGGATCGAGGCATACCAAGTTTCACTTGATACTTAGACGAATAAATTTAAAATGTTAATTTTCCCAAAGTAGATGATCCGAGGACCACGTAACTTAGGTCTCCGTTTTAACACTTAGTAAAGAGTATTAATTTAGACGAGGTATGTGGTCCGAGGATCCGTGCATACCAAGTTTCAAACTTTGATACTTAGACGAATAAATTTAAAATGTTAATTTTCCCAAAGTAGATGATCCGAGGACCGTACGTAACTTAGGTTCCCGTTTAACACTTAGTAAAGAGTATTAATTTAGACGAGGTAATGTGGTCCGAGGATCCGTGCATACCAAGTTTTAGCTTGATACTTAGACGAATAAATTTAAAATATTAATTTTCCCAAAGTAGATGATCCGAGGACCGACGTAACTTAGGTTTCTCGTTTAACACTTAGTAAAGAGTATCAATTTAGACGAGGTATGTGGTCCGAGGATCCGTGCATACCAAGTTTCAGCTTGATACTTAGACGAATGAAGATAACGAATATAATGTAGTTTACAACAAAAAACGGCCGAAGTGCCTTTTATTTAGTAATAGTACCTTCGTAGATTATTTACATTCCAGGGACGTTGTACAACATTTTCGTCCAAATCTTCCAGCATTGTAGGCCCCTATTCCCCTTACCGAAGTAATACGATAAGGTCCTTCCCAGTCTGGGCCCCAATTTTCCCCACGCCAGGATTCTTCATCGTGCCCAAAACTTTCCTTAATACTAAGTCACCCGGTCCAAGAGGTCGAAGTTTCACATGAGAATCATACCCCCGCTCGAGCTTATGTTGATAATAAGCTAGTTGAACCATGGCGCTTTCTCGCCGTTCCTCAACTAAGTCTAAGTTTCTCATTAATAGATCATCATTGCTATCCGGAATAAAGGAGCTTTTCTTCGTGGCTGGGAACCCGCTAAGGGGATTACCGCTCGGCTCCATAAGTCATGGGCGAAGGGTGTTTCACTCCGTGGATCTTCGTGGTGTAGTTCTATACGTCCACAAGACATGTGGCAGCTTCTTCCACCCACCTCCCCTTGGCGTCACCCAACCTCTTTTTGAGTCCGCTCACTATTACTTTGTTGACAGCCTCCGCTTGCCCATTTCCTCGGGGATAAGCCTGGAGTGGAATATCTATTCGTAATGCCAAGATCACAAAGATTTCCGAAAGGCTTTGCTATCAAATTGTAAACCGTTATCCGAAATGAGTATGAGTATGCCGAACTCGGGTAACGATATTCTTCCATACAAACTTTTTTGCTTCCGTGTCTCTCGATGTTTGATAATGGCTCAGCTTCAACCCATTTGGTGAAGTAATCGTTCCCACGAGAAGCCACCGTCTCGTTTCCCGTTGCTTTGGGGAAGGGTCCAACAATGTCCAAGCCCCATCGGGCAAAAGGCCATGGGCTAGATAGAGGATTCGTGACTCCACCTAGTTGATGTATATTTGGAGCGAACCTTTGACATTGGTCACATTTCTTTGCATAATCTTGTGCTTCTCTCTCGCATATTTGGCCACCAATAGCCCCGAGTAAGGGCCCCGTGAGCTAAAGACCTTCCTCCCGTGTGACTTCCGCAAATCCCTTCGTGTAACTCTTCCAAAAGTAGCTCCGTTGCCTCGGGTGTATGCACGCAAATATGGTCCCGAAAAGGAACGTTTGTACAATTTTGGTCCCTGACAACCGTAAACGAGTGGCTTTCCCCGCGAACTTTATCTCGCTTCAGGCCTTTTCTCCGGACGTGATGTCATTTCGAGAAATGTTACTATTTGATCCATCCAACTAGGCCCCCGTCCTAATTTGAAGAATTTGAGTGGAGTTACCATCCGTCCTGGGTTTCAACAGATCTTCAACGAGGATAACTCGTGGTAGACTTTGTGCCGAGGACGTCGCGAGCGTGGCTAATGAGTCCCGCATGGGTATTGCCACATCCGGATACATGCAATAGTAGAAAAGACTCAAATTTAGATTGCATATACACGACCCGGGTTAGGTATTCTCGCATTCTCGGAATCCCTTGCTTCTAGCTTCCCTTCTACTTGGCCTACCACCTATAGTGAATCCGAGAACATCTCGCACCGTCCTTTCCTCCCATTTTATGAACCATGTTCATCCCCGCGAGGACGGCTTCATACTCGCTTCGTTGTTGGTGGCCGAGAATCCCAATCTCAAAGATTTCTCAAAAGTAATTCCCTCTCGGGGATATCAAAACTAGTCCGATACCCGATCCCCTCCTCGATTTCGTCGCTTCCATCAACATGGACTTTCCATAATGGAGGCCCTTCACACGAAATCATGCCTACCGATTTTTTACCCATGCCTTCTTGATAGTCTTCTAACGAAGGCTCGCAAATTCCGCCACAAGGTCCGCGATGACCCGTCCCTTTATAGAGGTGCGGGGCATATACTCGATATCGAAAGCCTCGGTACAGCTCCCCATTTGGCAATTCTTCCCATATAATCTCGCACTTCGCAGAATTGATTTAAGAGGGAGCCGTGTAAGAACAACAACCGTATGAGATCGGAAGTAATGGGGAAGTCTTCGTGTAGCATGTACCACCGCCAAGATAGCTTTCTCTAGTGGCAAATAACTCGTCGGCCTCTACGCAGATTTGCTTACATAATAAACCGGTCTCCGGATGTTATTGTCATCTCGATAAGAACCAAACTAACAAGATGGTCGCCCACCGCAATATATGCAAACAGTAATCTCATCAACCTCTCGGTCGAGACATAACCGGTGGTCGCGAGAGATATTCTTTTAGCCGTTGGAAAGCTATCGCGCACTCCTCGGTCCATTCAAAACCCTTCCATTTATTTAATAATTGAAAGAAAGGCTCGCATCCGTCCACGGACCGAGATATAAATCGCTTGAGAGCAAACAGTCATACTGTTAGCCTTTGCACCTCTTTAGGATTCCGAGGTGGGTGTAAGCTCGTTTATTGCCTTAACCCGAAAGCAGGATTCACTTCAATTCCCGCGAGTCACCATATATCCTAGAAACTTGCCCGACCCCACACCGAAAGAGCATTTAGAGGCATTCGAGCCGCAATTTATACTCTCTTAGCTTCCGAAAAGTGTTGCTCGCATCTTCCGCATGTGCGTAAACTTCTTTACTCTTTACCACCATATCATCCACGTATACCTCAATAGTTTTTCCTAGCCGTGCCTCAAACATCCTCGTCATCATCCTTTGGTAGGTAGCCCTCGTTTTTCAAACCAAAAGGCATTACCTTATAATGATAATTTCCCGTAGGAGTGACGAATGCAGCCTTCTCCCCGGTCCTCAACGGCTAAAGGTATCTCGGTGATAACCTTGGAAAGCATCAAGAAAACTCATCCGAGGATGTCCAACAAGTAGCGTCAACCAATTGATCAATCCGAGGCATCGGGAATGAGTCCTTTGGGCAAGCTTTGTTTAAATCCGTGAAGTCTACACAAACTCTCCACTTCCCATTCTTCTTTTTCACCACCACCGTACGGGCTAACCATTCAGATAAAACACTTCTTTGATAGCCCCCGCCGCTTGAAGTTTGAGCACTTCCTCTTACTTACGGCTTCGGAATGTTCTTTCGAGGACCTCCGAGGTGGTTGCCTCCGCACTACAGGTTGGATTGACCCTTAAATGATGACATATGAAGTTCGGATCAACCCTGTGGGCCTCATACGCGTTCCAAGCAAACACATCCATATTTTTCTTTAAGAATAAAATCGCTCCGTTTTCTCTTCCCGCGGCAATTGAACTCCAACCCGGAAGAACTTTTCAGATCATTGCCTATGATAACTTTCTCCAATTCTTCACATACGCTTCATCTACCTCGGCTATGGGAAGAGACTTTGATTGCTATGCTTCACCGTTAGCCGGGGACGGGAGTCCGGTTCTCGTCGACGCGGTTGGCCGTGACACACCGTCGAGCCAGAGTACCGACTCCCAAGTAACTCCACCACCGGTCTCAGTAATGAAATTTGATTTTGACATGCAAGGTTGAGGAAACAAACCCCCAACGCATGCAGCCAAGGTCTCGCCACAATAGCCGTATAGGGAGAATAAGCATCGACCACGATGAAATCTACGTCTACCACCTCGGACCCGATTGCACAGTGGCCTAATCGTCCCTTTGGAACGATGCTCTCCCTTCGAAGCTTATCAAGGGTGAGTCATATGGCATAAGATCTTCAACTCTTAACTTCAAGCCTCTAAATAGGTCGTGTACATGATATCCGCACCACTACCTTGATCAACCATTACCCTCTTCACATCATAGTTCCCTATTCCGAGGGTTACTACTAAGGCATCATCATGAGGCTGGATGGTCCCCATCTTGTCCTCTTCGCAGAAACTTAGGACTGCGGTGATACTTGCCTTAATCCTCTTCGTCTGATCCCGTGACTCCTCGGCCAAAGTTCGAGCAACCGACATTACCCCGAAAGGAGCCGAGCTGGCCCTACCGTGTGCCGCAAAAATGACGTCGATAGTACCTAGTAGGAGGTCCGGATGAAGGACCGTCGTGGTTTGCCACTCCCTGATTGGTTTCCTCGCCCGTTGGGTTGGTACAGAACCGTTCGCCTTTCTCTTTAACCAATTGTTCCGCATGATTCCACAAAGTGCGATATCTCCCTGGTATGACCTCTCTCCTCGGTGATAATGGCAAGGGGAGATTTTGGTCGCGTCTCAAAGCGGTCCCCCGCCATTTTATTTGGCCATTTGAAAAAAGGCTCATGCCTTATTTTCTCCAACACTCGCCGCACCGGCTCCCGAAGACGGTGTTGACCACTGTGGGGGTATGTGACCACTGCCTGGAAAAATCCCGCGTAGGCCTATTGTTGTTGTATCGGTCCGACCTGAAATCCCTCATTTCTTGTGGGATAACCTTCACCTTGCCCTTTCCCTACTGCTGATCTTCCTCAACCCTTTTGTACTCGTCGATGCGATCCATTAGTCAACGTACGCTTCTGACAGGTTTCTTCGTTAAGGATTTCCTCAAGTCATGCTCCGTTGGTAGGCCGACCTTGAAGGTCCTTATTGCTACATCGTCAAAGTCTCCGTCAATTTCGTTGAACATTTCCCAATACCGGTCCGAATATGTTTTCCCTCTTCCCTCATGGCCATGGATAATAAAGAATCCAATGGACGAGGAACTCTACTGCACGTGATGAAGCGAGAACCAAATGCCCTAGTAAGCTCTGTGAAAGAATCAATGGAGCCTGCCCTTAAGCCGTCAAACCATCTCATGGCTACGGGCCCTAGGCTAGAAGGAAAAATCTTGCATAACAAAGTTTCATTCCTGGAATGCACTGCCATTCTCTGGCTGAAATGGCTTACGTACTCCACAGGATCCGTTCGACCATTATAAAGAGTGAAGGCCGGTTGTGTGAAGCGCCGAGGTAACCTCCCTTCTTCCAATCTGCACGCGAAGGGTGACCTGGAGATTTGGTGTAACGCTCTTCCCATTGCGTCATTTCCTAAGCCCCTAGGGGGGTAGTCTCTGCCACGCCTCCCATGCAGATTGTCTTCCTCGGAAGAGACATATTCACCTGGGGGAGTTCTGGATCTCCGCCCGTAATTGTCATCCTCGGATCCTTCCGAAGAGGGGTCAGAGACCGGAGGAGTTCTCCTTCGCCTTTCGTGGCGCAATCTCCTTTTTAGGCCGTTAATCTCCTTCTGCATGGCCCTGGCATTTCTTTCATAAGGAGCTCTGCTTCCTTCTTGCGAATGACTTGCACTTCTGATGGTATGTGTAGTATGTACACTTCCCTCTCGGTTCTCTCCGTGATCAGGATGCAAGGAGTGATCCTCACGCTGAGAGCCCACGGACTCCGCACTGCGTTGTGGTCCTGATCCTACCATGATGTCCTAAACTTCCTTAAAGACTAAATTCCCACAGACGGCGCCAATTGTAAGGACACAATTCAAATTCCCAAACCACGACTGGGAGGAAAATGGGCTTGAAAGGCCTTTCTTCACAATGAATTTGTAGAGGATGGGTTTGTAATTTAGATTTCAAGGATGGCTTAGACAATCACTAAAAGAACGGGCTTTGGGCCCAATGGAACAAAACAAAGAATCGTTTGCAAAAAAGTAAGATTGAGAATTCCTCCTCGGACTGTTTCCGAGGATAGTTTCTAATAGTATTTCTCAAGTTTGGATACAAATATATATTATCATATACTTTTTCTTTCTCAAAATGCCTCCCTCTTCTTCGTATGCCTTCCCTCCTATTTATACCCCTCCTCTTCTCTTCATCACCTTCCACTTTATGGCTGCAACCCTGATTTTTGGATACTTGTCCCATCCATTCTTCCCTAGAGTCCGCTGGGATTTGGGACCAAGTTCCAAGCTCTATGCTCAGGTCCCATCTTTCTATCTATACCGCGCGTATCAATTACAGAGTCTTTAATATATGGGCGGTGGTAGCAGCTTTACTTTAGACATTCCACCGCTCTTTCTACTATCCTCCACGTATACTGTGTATCCTCGGCTTAACATTCCGAGGACAAATTTACTCCTCGGACGGTATGGGACACTTAAATACTCCACGATCATTTTGATGTTTTCGGATTTGGGTTTCTAGCCCAAAAGGCCTTGTTGGGCCGTCCATTATAAATTACTGGGCCCAATACCCCTACAGTAAGGATATATTTGGGTAACTTATTGTTATTATTATTATTATTTTTTAGATAGAAATTTGGGTAACTTATTTCATTAGTTTATATGCTTAAAAAACAAAGTGGGCAATACTACTTAAAGAATTAATAAGTTATACATTAATTGAAGGTGAAAATTTTAAGTTTATTTAAACACACACTAAACAAAATTTAACACTCAATAACATTAAATTTTAAAATGAAGCTAATAATAGAGTCAGTAGTTTGAGAGTCCCAAGTACTATTTTTCTAGAAGTTAAGGACTTTGACTTGCATAGATGCTTGGCTCAAAGCAGTTGCCTCGAACCTTATAATAAAGCTGGAAAGAGACATATTTTTATGTAATTAGCATATTTTTTAACAAAACGCATTTTACTTGTATTTGGGTAAATTTAAGTAGGTTCAAGATGATCATTATAAATTGTTACCTTGAAAACATGAAGATTACTCAAGAATTGCTCAAGAAATGTGCAATTTGTAGGTTTCAATACCTTCTCGACAGAAGCTCGATTTGTCGAGATTCATCAAAGCTTGACACATGTCTCGATCTATCGAGCTTATGGGATTCAGACTATAGCCAGCAATATTTTTATTCTAAAAGACTATTTGTTTATGAGTTTGTATTATCCTTATTGGACTAGGAAAGTCCAAGGTTTGTGTATACCTATTTGGAATAGGAGAGCCCATTAAGCTCCTACTTAAACAAGGAGGTGGAAAAAGAAAAACCAAACCCTAAAGAGCTTTATAAGATTTTCTTTTTAAAACCCTAGAGAGCTTCATAAGAGTTCTTGTTGCGTTTCTTGTACGCCTTTGGGTTCTATAACTAAGCAAAGTCTCCCACACCATCATTGAAGATCTTATTGGTGTTTCGATGTGAAACACGCAAATCAACTACATCAATCAAATGGTTGCTGTGGAGTTAGTCATGTACTGAGATTCGTGTAAAAGAGTTAGTCACATATTGGGATCCGTGCATCATTAGTTAGTCACGTATACTGAGATTTGTGCAAAGAAGTTAGTCACATACTAAGATCCATGCATCATTGGTTAGTCATGCATTAGGATTCGTGCATTGAACGGAAAGATTGCCGCTACAATACAAGTCCAATTGGATATTGGAGCAAAGGTTCAACTGCAAGTTGGTATTTCGGGATAGGCCAAAAGGTTTGGTAAGATTCTTTATACTTGTAACCACTTGTGATTGATAATAATAGATTCTTGAAAGTGGTGACCTTAAAATCACCTGGTGAGGTTTTACCTCAGCGATTTTCCTTATTCATAAACAAATCACCCGTGTTAAATTTATTTTCCGCTGCATTTAGTTTGTACTACCACTCAATTACATGTAATTAAACCTAATTAATTAACTTGGGTAATTAATTAAGTTGCAAGTGGTCAATACATTTTTGCCCTATCAGAGCCAAAGATATAGTTGGGGATTCTTGGTAATTATGTTCTTTCCTTTTCTCCTCTAAATAGCATAGAATATATATATATATATATTAGAATTTGAAATTAGAATCATGTGTCTAAATTTATGTGAGGACTACTCTATAATTATTTATCCACTTAAGTTTGTGTCATATGTTCACTTAAATTTTTTAATTTTTGTGCCAAGTGAGTTAATGAATGCAAAATACTAAGAATCTAATATTAATAAACTAAAAAATTTACCACCACGCACCCTTGGTGCGGTGGTCACTCCACAAATATAAGTGTTTGTGGGGTGTGAGAGGTAAGGACTAAGGTTTAAGTCTCCAGGAAGGAGCTTCGCACACATATACACTTAAATTAAACTAGAGTAGAAATTCTATCTTGTATAAAAATAAATAAAAAATTTAAATAAAAAAAACTAATCACATATACTCAATTAAAATCTCCACACAACAAAGATCACTAGACATTCTATCTTATTAAAAATTAGAAAAAAATTATTATCAGTAGTATTAAATTTGGGTTAGAATTTTAATATGTGACTAATTACATTTTCTTTAAAAAATATATAATTTGACTAATTATTTATATTTTTATGATAAAAATTGTGTTTAATTTAAATATATTCATATGTATGCATGTGTTACATTTTTTTTTAATAATTTGACTAATTATTTATATCTTTATAATAAAAATTGTGTTTAATTTCAAATGCGTCTATGCGTTTGCATGGTTATATACTAGTTTAAATAAGAGTCGATTTGCTGAAAACCAAATCGTAGCAACTTCTATAAAATATATATGTGTTAATGCCTTAGAAGACCAATTTTTATATCTTGTACCCGGCAGACACAGGGGCGGGTCCCACAGTGTGTGGGGCCCGCCCCTGTGTGAGACACCCGGCATATATGCCGGGTGCAGGATATACCATCTCTTAGAAGACACTTGTCCAAGACTTTTGCTTAAAGAAAACTTATGATAACCCACTTACCCTTCCCAAACGTTCATACAATGTGCATTTTGCAGGAATTATTGCAATTTAGTTTACAATAAATTCTTCCTCATTTAAATATAAAGTATTTGTTTGATAATATTCTCTTGTTTAGTGATAATAAACTTTACTACTTCTGCTCATTAGAATTCATCTAGCTAAACCACTAAAAAATAGTATGCACTTTGACTTGCTCTGGCTCTAGATGCTTTTTGCTTGGCTTAATTATTATATAGTGTTTTGTTTAAGATGGACTTCGATTTTTGTCTAAATGGTTGCATTGTTTTGTTGCCAAGTGCCCCTGGGTGATAAGCTTTTGATGATCTTTTTATAATCCCGAGGAAACATGGGCCGTTAACTTACACGAAGATTGATGCACTGTCTCACTAATGATTTGGAATCTTCTTTGTTTTTTTAATCCAAGTTTGGTTCCAAGGAAAGCAAATTAGACATCCTCCTTAAATTAAATATTTCCCGTTGATATCCTTTTTTTGTTTCCTTTAAAATTTTTTATAGCACTCACAAATTACAAAGTTTTAAAACAATATAATATTTATCTCCACTTTAAAGTTTTTTTTTTTTTTTTGATAGGTCCACTTTAAAGTTTATTGAAAAAGATGCGGTGTATCTTACTTTGATTAGAACTTTATTAGAATGAAAATAAAAAGTAGGACAAAGTTTATATCTAAACCAGTTCAAAGGAATGCTTCCAAATTGAATTTGGTGGCACTATTAACAATTGACAAGTGTCATGGTCATGTGAGAAGTGCATGACTAATCAATTGATCTAATAAAGTCAAAAAAAAAAATTTTTTTTTTTTTGGATTTTTTACAAGATAGAATTGTACTCTAGCCTAATCTAGATGTATATGTATGTGAAGTTCATTTTTGGAGACTTGAACCCAGACCCTTGCCCTCCACACCCCATAAGTACTTATATTTGTAGAGTGATTATCGCACCAAGAGTGTGAGGTAGTAACAAAAAAATGTTATAATGTAAGACATTTAATGTAAGTTTGGATGAGCTTCCCATGGAAATATATGTGCTAATCACGTCTTAATGTTATTTGTGTCTCACTTGCATTTTGTTACCTGTCATATGATTGTAAGTATCTAATTATATGCCATTAATCTTATTGATATATTGTTGATATGACTAAGCACTGGCAAACAAATTATAAATCAGGTTATGATTTGAGATGTTTGCTTACATTTGGAATTTTGTGATTTGAATGACTTGTGCCATTAAAATAAGGGCTATTGTATTTAGTATTTACTTCTTTTTATGTGGACTAACATAGTCATTAGTATTGTCGGCATGTAAATATGGGTTTCTACGACGTTTCTTCTTGTTTTGTTTGGGCCGTATATGGGAATGACTAATTTTTGGACACATGAGGAAGTCCTTACACATACACACTCCTTTAATCCTTTTCAAAAGTTCAACGGAGGAGTATATTTCTTTAACAAAATATCCACACATGCTGTGAATAAAAATGAGAATATCTTGAATAATGCTATCATGATTACTATGATTACATAATATATAGTTTCCATACATGTTTCCACCACTAATTAAGCTAAAATCAAGGAACATTATTGTGTTCTTGATTTAAGTCTAATCAAGGATATTTGCCTCTATGCTTTCAAAAAAAGAGAGGATATTTGACTCTATAATTAGTCAACCATGAGGCCTATATATTCATGCCTCTTCTCTTGTACTAATAATGTACAGAAAATACACAATTATTCTATTGTCTCTTTTCTCTTTATTTATCTTCTGTCAACAATTACAACAATTTAAGTATGAGTGAAATGGTCAGCGTTGTTGAATTGTACTAACTTGCTGATTTAACAGTAGGTCTAGGAAACAACAATTTATCAAAATTTGAGTGTTTTTTTCAAGCCTTAACAAAGGTAAAATCAATATTATGTGAGTTCTTGTTGGTGGACCTTCTTCTTGATGCATGCCTATCAGGAGTGGAACCCTCAAACTCTGAAAGGTCAGTATCAGATTGGTAAGATTTTGGGGAATAAAGATCAGCTTCTAAATCTGATTTTTGGTCTGGTGCTTGTGAAGCAAGTGAATGGGTGATGTCCCTCGGCTTGGTGTGTTTTCCCCACTCATAAATCCTGAAGAACTAGCTACTCCACCTTTCTTCAATTTTTTCTTATCCTTTACAGCCTTATGCCATTTCATAAGTGCTTTTGCTGTTTGCTCCTCAAAGATAGCTTGCTTCATGTGAGAACCCATCTAGAAATATGAATAGGAGTCAAACCTCGAGCTAACATAAGATTTATGTCAACATTAAATTTGAAAAAGAACATATACTCACACATATTTTAATTAAATACAACTATATAATTTCATTAATGAATGCAGTGCAAATAGAGCTATTTTTTGGAAAAATTACAGTTTATCACCCTCAACTATATCTCATCTCACACTTTAAATTGTAAACTTTTTGAATGCATGTTTTGCATCTTGAACCATGGCATTTGTTATAGTTTGCGCCACAATGTTAAGTTTGTTATTAACTTGGTTAAAAATTTAAAGTTTAGGATGAAAAAGTATTTTAAGAAGTATAGTTTAAAATGGTGAAGTGTAATTTATCTTTTGTTTTTAAAGCATTAAGAAGAGGGGCAAATAGGTCTTTTCATGTGATGCCATATTTTTTCATTCAAGTTAACAACATACTTAACAAGAGTCATAGTTTATGTGCAAAACATACATTTGAAAAGTTTAAGATGTAAAGTGTAACCAGAGGTATAGTTTAAGGTAGTAAAATATAATTTCTCATATTTTTCACCTGACTAATTATTGACTAATACAATCACACGGTTGTATTTAATTGATAAATTTAAGATATAGCACTATATTTCGAAAAGTTATCATCTCATTGGGTGGCATTGCTACTCACTTGTGTCACTAAGGCGTAGAGAGGAAAGGTGTTGTAGCTACATAGGAATTGAAGGGCTACACCAAGGCAAACTATTATCAATAATAACGGCAAGTTTTCGTGGAAGCATGATGTGATCTTGAACTCATACTGCATATCTCATGTTACAACAACATTGCAATCAAGTATCCATTAGAATTTGATTTCATCAATAGTTCTTAAAAACTCAACAAAATCAATCATGTTAAAAAGAATATAGACTTCAAGATAACTTACACATGTCCACAAAAAAAATGTCATTTGGAAAGCATTCTGTATAGAAGGCAAATTACACCAGAGTTAGAACTTAGAGTTCAACACAAGCCACAATAAATTTTATCTAAAAGTTCGATAAGTATCATTCATCCACAAAGAAATTACAAACATTTCTCCAATTAGACTTACACATTAATTCATCTATACTACCATGTTATATTATCAATTTGACATGATAGGTTGCTCTAAAACTATATCATGTTATTATTAGTATTAGTATGAGTATCTTTCTTTTTTTGGGAGGAGAGGAGGCAAGCCAATTTTGCAACACTGTTTCTCAAAAAAAAAAAAAAAAATTTGCAACACGAGACTGGGAGATAGGGATAGGTGCCAATCAAGCTACAAGCCCGTCAGCATCTTGTTGTCTTATTTTGACTTTTATACTTTATTTCTCCTATTTGACTATCAAATTTGTTGTTTCTAATTATCTTTATGGATACCATTTTGATTATTCAAAAAAAACAAAAACAAAATTATGTATAGCATTATGAAGCATATCGGACTTCAATGTTCACCTGGAACGAGGTAAAATGTATCAAATAGAGAATCCATTGGCGTCTATTAAACCAAAAATACTTGTTGCTTGGCTCTATCACTGGAGCACCTTTTACGAATGCAGTTCGATCTTGAATTTCTTGAGCCATCTCCATGATAATAAGTTCAAGCTTTGTGCCCACTAATAGAATTATCTGCACAAGAAAATATCATATGGAATAGTTGGACACTTAAATCATGTCAATAATTGTATGTTAGGATATTCAAACAAATCGTAGCCAAAAGCAAGGCTAGCTAGCTGTTCAAGTCTTACAATTAGTGGTGCAAATGCCAACCAGGTGAGCGAGTACCATTCTGCACCAATGAAGTGTATATCAAATATTCAGTACTATGCTTACCAAGTAATGTGTGAGTGAGCAGGTGCATAGGGAGGAATTTTTATTTGAGGCCGAATTACTTATTCATATGTTAGTCATAACTCATACATATGTTATATACAAAATGATTGATGAAATTAAATAATATTTCTAAACTCAAATCAGTGCACAAAAATGAATAATTTGCTATAAACATGAACCCAAAAAAAGCATCTCATATAAAAGTTATGTTCAATGTTGATCCTTCATAGAATAAAATTTATTCATTTTCAATTCTATAGGATTTCCTATTCAAATCTTCAAATAAATAAATCTCTATTGCAGCCTAAATTTTCTTCTAGAAAGAGATGAAATTAAAAAAAAAAATCAATGTCAGCACCTTATCAAGCACCTAAATCCAAAAGTAAAAGATAATATCAGCAAGAGAAAAAAAAAAAACGAGAGATAATAAGAAAAATAAAATAAAATCTGTGGGCGGGTAAAACCTCATAGAATCGAGTAGTGCACCTTGCATAGTACACTTCAAAATTGAACAAATGATGGACACTTGGCAACCAGACATTTATTAAGTTTTGTTAAAAGCGTTTGTTTTATTTGGGTGGGATGTATAATGTTCATAAAAACTAACAGTGGAGTGTTGTATCATTGCTAGATTTCAAAGGGTGGACTGTGTTCCATGAAATTTTTTTTTTTTTGGGGGGAGGGGGGGGGGGGGGGGGGGAATTGGTACAATTGTTAAAGCCCAGCTTATTTTTAAAAAGTGCTGCTTATTTTTATATACTATTATAAGGGACCTCAATAGGTTTGGGGGGCCATGCTAGACGTGCCTTCGCCCCTCAGAGAGAGAGAGAGAGATGTACTGTAAACATTGAGAAGCAAAAAAATGACTGCAAAAATCCATAATGGAATACTGCAAACATAAAATAAAGAATCATTGCCATGAGATCAGTTTTAAGGAAACAAAAACAAATGTACATTGCATTGTAAGGATTGAGGAAAGGGGACCTGATACCCACGACAACTTTAAAATCATCTTCCAATGATCTTTAAATATACTTGTGGAAATTAAATTTGCTGTCTGGGGTAAAATGTGCCTGCACAATTTGTTAGAAAATGGTTTAATTTGCCACATAAATAAGTGGGTAGGAAAATTGATCAAGGAAAAAATATTTAGTATCAAATGATATCACGTTAGGCATATTAAAGAGTCCATTCTACTTACATTGATAAAACCACGACGCATGGTCAAATAATCCACCTTTGACAGCGAGCCAAAGAATTGCCTGCAAAATGCTACCTGTAGTAAACATTGAAAAACAATAAATTATGCAGACATAGAAAGAAAAGAAATAAAAAAAGAACAAGCAAGAAACAATTGGACAAAGTTTTCTTTTAAATTGATCCGAAGGAATCTCTTCTAACACATATGATGTGATGATTTAATACCCATACGAGTGTATTTTAATAGATAATTCAAACCAATGATGGAAATAGGATTTGAACTTGGGGCCGCGCGTGCGCGGGGGGGGGGGGGGGGAAGCATGAGTCAACAAAATTTCAGATGAAATGAATCATAGTAGACAAAAAATTGCACTTTATTACGTAAATATTTAAGTCTATGAAGGATATAACATGAACCAAAATATTAAAAGTTACAACATGGTATTCTAACATTTTTTAAAAGAAGAAGAATAAAATAAAAATAAAAGGACTTGGATCTCTAGATTTTGGGTAATTTGAAAGAATATGTTGATTTTATTATGTTAACCAACATGAAAATCTTATACATTTTTATTCAACTTGGATCACACTAACGAAGTTTTTCAAAACTTTGTTTGATGATTTTCAAAAAATGGGAAATTGATATTATGGAATTGAAATGCTACATCATCAATATTGGCTTCTAAGGCATTTACATTTTATCTTGTCAAAAAAGTCAAATATTGTAATGGACTTTCCCATAATGTATAGATCAATTAAAAAAGGCATATAAATTGTCTCAAGATATGTGCATTATTAATTCTCAAACTAAAAAAATTAGAATAATTCTATATTCACAACAATTTCACTGGTTCTAATACTACATAGTAACTTGCTATTGGTTCTTTCCATTTAAAAAGAAAAGAAAATTGTTACCACTTATATTATTTTTTTATTTACCAATAACAGTTTTTTACTTTGAATTTATTATGAAAATGTTATGGACGTCGCATTACTAAAAAAAAATTAATTACTATTGAGTCTGTGGACACCCAAAGTTCAAACAAATTGGTTAAATACCCTAAGAAATTTTTTTTTTTGGGTTGAAAAAAAGACTTTATTGGATAGAGAAACAAACTACAAAAAAAGACTAGCTTTCTCCCTAATAAGAGCATCCACAGCAGTGGAGGCAAATTTTTAGCTTTTTAACATCACAAAAGGTCACTTTATCTATTTTAACTTACCATTTCACAACACACCCAACATCAATGGATCTATTTTTTTTAGCTACTTCATTTAAATATTTTTATTTTTATTTTCTTTTACCTCCTTTTATCTTCCTTATTTTTCTCCACTTTCCTCGTTTCTCTCTTCTTTCTTTTTTTCTTCTTTTTCTCCACACCTCCTTTTCTCTCTTTCAGCTTCTCTGTTTTTTTTTTCCCCTCTCCTCTCTTCTTCGTGGGTTATGTGGCTTTTGTGGGTTGGTTTGTTGCTGGTGGGTTGCTTATTGCAGGCAGCGGTGGTGGTGGTGGGCGTTCTGTCGTTGGTGGCGGTGGTGGGTTGTTGGGATGGGTATAAGGATCCATGGGTTTGGTGGATCAGCATTACTTTGGTGGCAGTGGTTTGATTCGGTTTTGTTTCTGGTGGCTGGGTGTCTGATTTGGTGGGTTTTTATATGGATTTTATGAGCACCATCGTGGTCGGCAAGCTAGCTGGCGAAGCAGAGAGGTGATGAGGGACGCGCTAGAGGAGAGAGAGAGAGAGAGAGAGAGAGAGAGAGAGAGAGAGAGAGAGAGAGAGAGAGAGAGAGAGAGAGAGAGAGAGAGAGAGAGAGAGAGAGAGAGAGAGAGAGAGAGAAAATATTTTTTTAATGAGAGAAGTTTAATAAAAAAAAAAATATATATATATATATATATATATATATATATTTTAGCTTCTTGCTACATTGCACAACCATTTATGACTATGCACTGTAGCAAGAAGCTAAATTTTTTTAGCTATGGCACCACTACTGCAGCATGCTTTTTAAGTATTGGTGGTGTTTAAAATAGCAATATAACTATTTAGTACCACTATTGTGGATGCTCTAACAGAACAAGGAGGGCAGCTATCCTGTTACATAGTACATACACTAAGATAGTTCTCCAATTGGTTTTCTCAATGATACCTATTAACTACCCAATAAAATGCTAGGCAGTGGCCGCAAATGTTGTGATATTGGCGATTTGGAGATTTTTGTTGTGTTGTATTTGGACAGTGGAGGCCAGGGCCACGGGCCCAAGAAAAGGGCGGTGATTAATCTCTATTGGATATTTGGAACAATCCAAAAATTTAAGGGGTCAATTATAATAATTTCACGCTCAAACTCTAAAAATATGAATATTCCTATATACTATTTACAAATTAAAAAAAAAAGAATTCAATTTTTTTTAAAACTTATTACAAGAAAATAATATAATTATTATCTATGTGTATCTTAATTGCAAATAACTTATTTATTTATTTTTCAAAAACAAACTAACTGTTAAACATGCACACTTAATTACACTCTCTCACTAAGCTCAAACACATTATTTAAACTTATAAGTGTTTTCATCAAGTAGCACGATTATAACTAGGGTTAAATGGGTGGTCACACAAAATGTGGTTGCTTTTGACGGCGGAGAATAGGAATTTATTTAGAACTTGCAATCCATTTGATCCCAGGTGTTCTTCACAAGCCAGAGTGACGCCTCACAAAGGATGTTTGATGAGTGAACCTAAATCGTGCTGGATCTGGAGAAATAAAACCCAAGGCCTATTATACTGAGGCCCAGTTTCATCATCTGGGCTAGAGCCTATAATTTTCGAGAAAGAAGAACAACCCCAAAATAAAAAAATAAAGTCTCAAGAGGGAATTACCGTTTTTGAATTGATATTCCAAGGATTCAGTTTCCGATTCCCAAGCTTTCCATTTCTTCATCTAATCAACATTCACAAGTAAATCGTAAACATTAGTACTACCTTTCTATGATTTTAATTTATTTTTTTTAAAGAAGAGGCAAATGTTTGTTTTTTTTTTTTGGGAGAATAATAGTACATAGTTTAATAAGGTTTAATGGCCTGGAACTTGATTATTAGGTAATTAACTTTAATGATTCTAAAAAAAAAAGGTAATTAACTTTAATATATTTGGACTTAACTCAGATTCCTCTGTCAAAAAATTATACAATTTTTTTAATTTAAAAAAAAATTAAAGAAAACAAAATATAAAGCTTTGACTTATAAATCTTTTGAAATAATCACTTATAATTTTCATCTTATACCTTGTGCATTTTTTTCCCTCTTTCTTTTTGGGTTAAATTACACCGCCTCCAATGAGGTTTCATAATATGACACCTTCCTCCATACATTTAATGAGGGACAAAATTTAGTTACAAAATTGGTTGTAACTTAAAGCTACAAACTCACTCAATAAAATAAATATTACAATATATTTTGAAAATCTAACTGTTGAATTGTATGTTTTTTACACTCTTAATACACATGTTAAATTTTGTGTTAATCGAATATTATTTATTATATGATCTATAAACTTATATTTTGTGCATAATTTTAAATTATAAAAACTCGCAATTTAAAAAATTTATTGATGACATAGCTATTGATATTTAATTTTCTTGAAATTTTGCAAGCATGGAGGATATAATAAGAAAATGTAATCAATGATGGATTTATCAAAATTCACGTTCAATAAAAAGATATTAAGTAAGTTTGTATCCTAAGGCTACAACTAATTTTGTAGTCAAACTTTGTTCTTTAATAAAATGATAGTTGCAGTTATGAAGTTTTTATAAATATAACTAATAAGTTCATACCCTCTCACACAGTCACAATATTACTTTCCTGACATAATTCTTTTTTGGCTAAAATGCAAAACTAACCTTCTAAGTTTTTTCAGATTTCATTTCAGTTCTCTAACTTTGTTTTTGTTATTTTAGTCCTCTAACTTTTAAGTTTATTCAATTAAAGTTTTTTCATCAACTTTTGTTATATGTTGTGGTTAATTTTTCAATTTTTTAAATTTTTCTTCAAATTTGTTAAATTAAAAAATTCAATTAATGATTGAAAAATATTTTTTAGATTTTTTTTTTCAAAAAATCTTAACAAAGATTATCGAAAAGACCTTGATTGAATAAATCTAAAACTTAGAGGATTGAAATGAATGAAAATAAAATTAGAAGACTGAAATGGAATCTGAAGAAAGTTAGAGAGTTAGTTTAACATTATAGCATTTTTTTTTTAAATTTACACAAACTTTAATGGCTTGTTTGGATGTTTAAAAAATGAGGGGGAGTAGAGTAGAGGGAAGGGGAGTAATTCAATTACCTTGTTTGAGAGTTTTTTAAGGAAGGAGGGGGAGGGGTTTGGAGGGGTTTGAAGGGGTTTCAACTACCTCCAACCCCCTCATTTTTAATTCCCCCAAATTGGAGAGATTTGGAGGGAAAGTAGAGCACATAAAATTATTGATAAAATAAATTACCTAATTTACCCTTATTATATTTATAAAATTACAATGTTAAAAACAAGGGGAATGGCTAATTACTCCCTTCCCCCTTACTAATTATAAAAACATCCAAACAAGGTGGAGGGTAATCATTCTCCTCTACTCTTCTCCCCATTACTTCCCTCCCCTCTACTCCCCTCTACTTTCCTCCCTCTCTAAACTCCCAAACATGCCATAAGGGGGAGAATGTCATTTATAAAAAAAAAAAATTAAGGGAGAGAGTGTCATCTTGCATATAACTTAAGTAGGAATATTTTTTGAAAAATAGAATATTCTATTAGAAAAGTAACAGGTTAAGAGTGTATGAACTTATTTGTTACCTTTATATAAATTCCAAGGGCAGTACCTACTATGATTACCGAGGATCAAAATGCCATGATAGTTGCGGAGTTTGTTAAGGCCAAGGTTGATAAAGCACTAAGACAAATGGAACTGTTAAAGGCATTGGGACCCGATGGTTTACCTCCATTTTTCTACCAAAAATTCTAGCCATTTATTGGGGAAGATGTTTCAAGTGCAATCCTAAGCTGCCTAAACTCAGGTTTTATCCCTCCCTCAATTAATCGCACTTTTATCACTTTAATCCCCAAGGTTAAAAGTCCTACTGATGTTTCAGATTTCCACCCTATAACTCTTTGTAATGTCATATATAAACTTGCATCAAAGGTTGTTGCTAATAGGCTCAAAAAAGTTTTGCCAAATATTATTTCTGAGTCACAAACTGCTTTTCAGTCTAACAAAGCAATTTCAGTTAATATTTTGGTGGCCTTTGAACTATTACACCACATGAAGAATAAAAAATCAAAGAAAGTGGATTTCATGACCCTAAAGTTAGATATGAGTAAGGCGTATGACATGGTAGAGTGGCGGTTCTTGATTGAAATTATGAAAAAAAATGGGCTTTTGTGATACTTGGTTGACCCTCATTTATGAGTGCATCAGCACTGTGTCCTACTTAATCTTAGTAAATGGGGAACCCAAAGGTGAAATCTCTCCTACTAGGGGAATCCGCTAGGGGGACCCATTGTCACCATATCTTATCTTATTGTGCTCGGAAGGATTGAATAGAATGCTTCAACAAGCTGCAAGGAATGATCTGATTCGGGGTTTTTCATTATATAAAAATGGACCGAAGATTACTCACCTATTTTTTGCAGATGATAGTTATATATTTTGCCGGGCAAGGATGGAGGATTTGCAGGCTATCCAACATATTTTATCATTATATGAGGGGCATCCGGTCAACAAATAAACCGAGGAAAGACAACTCTCTTTTTTAGCAAAGCAGTGACGGAAGATAAGAAGGGAGAAATTCTAAATTTCCTAGGGGTCCCAGAAATCAAGGAGTATGAAAAATACCTTGGGTTGCCGGCTGTTGTGGGAAAAAATAAAAATGAGAGCCTCAATTTTATTAAAGAAAGGGTGTGGGCTAAGCTCCAAGGTTGGAATAAAAAAATCCTATCTCAAGCGGGGAGAGAGATTTTGCTTAAAGGTGGTACAAGCTATCCCTACATTCGCAATGAGTTGTTTCAAATTGTTGGTGGGTTTGTGTATGGAAATTGAAATGCAAATCAGAAAATTTTGGTGGGGTGAACGTGGTAGTCAAAGAAAAATCCATTGGAAGAGTTGGGAAGATTTACGCAAACCGAAATCAGAGGGAGGAATGGGGTTCAAAGATTTGGTGAGATTCAATGAGGCTATGCTTGCTAAATAGGTGTGGAAGCTACAAACAGAGCAAACTTCCCTCCTGTATAAAGTATTTAGCACTAAATATTTCACCACAGGTTTGGTGTTTAAAGCAAAAAGCAAGAAGGGATCATTCGCTTGGCAGAACATCCTTAAAGCAAGGCATGTTATTGAAAAAGGGATGTTGTGGAGAGTAGGTGATGGATCAAAGATTCAGGTGTTCCATGACAATTGGATTCCTGGGTGTTTTCCAACAAAGGCAGTACCATACACACAGGACTTTAAAGATGATTTAAATTTTTGTTCACTTATTGATCAAACAACAAATGAATGGAATGAGCAAATGATTGACCAGAAGATTGCTCCGTTTATGGCTCACAAAATCAAGGCCATTACTTTATGCAGAACGATGCAGGGGGACTGTCTGGTATGGCCGCGAAGTTAGGATGGAAATTACTCAATAAAAACTGGCTACCAGCTACTAGGAGAGTTGGAGAACAGAGGGGTTGCATTGGGTCCAATAATACAGAATTGAAGAACTTCTGGAAGGGTATATGAAGTTTGTGGATTCCGAATAAAATGAAGCACTTCTATTGGAGAGCATGCATGGAATCCCTCCCAACTTTGGTGAATTTACATCACCGGAAAGTAGTGGACTCACCCCTGTGCAGTAACTATGGAAGAGCAAATGAAACGGTCATCCATGTCATCTGGGACTGTGACAACGTGAAATGGTGCTGGGACCCTAGCTTTAATAAATTACAAAGCCAACAACATGCGCTAAGATCCTTTGCAGACTTGGTGTTCTTCGTAAGGCAACAAGAGGAGAATGTTGAGTTGTTCACGGCTTTAGCATGGTTCATATGGGGCAGACGTAACAAGTGTCATTTTAATGAGCCAAGTCTGTCACCTGAAAAGCTCCATGATGCAGCAGTAGCATTACTAGCGGAATTTCAAGGGAAATGTGAAGCCAAACCTGAGCGGAAAAAAATGCGACCTCAGTGTTGGACACCACCTACACAGGGAGTTTACAAGGCGAACTACAATGGAGCATATTTCGTGGAGGAGGAAAAAGCTGGGATCGGAGTTGTGGTAAGAAACGACTTGGGTCATGGTATGGGCTTATCAGCAGAAAAAATAGAAATGCCATCAACAGTGGAAATGCTTGAGATGTTGGTTGCAAGGAGAGCAATGATTTTTATGGAGGAGCTGGGCTAGAGACAAGCCATATTTGAAGGAGATTCGGAGCTTGTTGTCAAAGCATTAGTGGGTGATTGTCCAGTTTGGTCTAGTATTGGACACATTGTAAAAGACTGTAAGTCGTTAATGGATTTGTTTCAAACTTGTTCTTTCTCTCATGTTAGGCGGCAGAGCAATGGAGTAGCTCGTGCTTTAGCTCGGAGAGCAAGAAATTCTTCCCCTTTATCTGTATGGATGGAGTCTGTTCCACCAGACATTTCCTACTTAGTTTATGTTGATGTAACATCATAATTTTTCATAGATTAATAAAGTGGTTTCATTCTTCTTCTCAACAAAAAAAAAAATCTTACAATACTTATCAATATTTTGCCAACAATATAGATCAATACGACAAAGTTGAATTGGTTTGACAATTATATCTTACAATACTTATCAACCTTTTTAAATGAGGTGGTTTGAAAAAAAAATGTATCAAGAAAAAATTGAAGTTTTGGTGCATGGATGAGTTGACAATACTTAAAGGGATTGATGTCTTCAATACATTAGCACTACTTGATTTTGTTATTTATTAATTAAGGGCACGTTTAGTAGACTGTAATAGACACTGTGATGTAATAGATATTTCTATGGCATAACTATTTGGTTGTTTGGTTATGTTTTTATTATAATGAATAGTTATTACTTATAGATAGCTATTCTTCAAAATGAGAAATAACTATTCCTTATTAAAAGTACTGAATATTTATTCCTTGATCTTGTATAATAACTTTTTAAAAAAATTTCCTAAAAAACCATTAGTTGCCACATCTTCAAAAAGAAAGAAAATAAATTTTCATTCTTATTAATTATTAGCTCTATTTTGAACACCCTAAATACGTATATTTTAGGAAATTTGACTTAAAAATAATTTAATTACACATTCTTTTTATACTCTACTAAATTGTGGATGCATATTCAGGATTCTATTCCTAAATGGTCACCAAACTAATGAATAGTAATACTTATTACATTCCAACTTAATATATTCCTTGTAATACTTATTCTTATTCCCATGTAATAATCATTACAGTGTACCAAATGTGCCCTAAAGAGTTATTTTTAAAACGGGTGTAATTCTTAGGTACTCCCGGAGTACAGAGAGTGGTGCTCCCTTCTCTCACATTCATGGTGGGGTCCATTCATTAAATTCATGATGGGATTCACTATGAATGTGAGAGGAGGGAGCACGGAGAAATGGTGGGGTCCACTCATTAAATTCCGGGAGCACGTAAGAATTTTTCTTAAGACGGAGGCCATAGCCATAGATGGGGATTAGTTGACATTTTGTGGTCTCTTTGTAGCATATTTATTCTTGACTTGATGGATCTGGAAGTCTAATAACTTAATTTAACTATAAATAGTTATATACCATATTAAAAAAATAACAATACATACTAAAAAAATAGTGGCCAAGGAGGCCATGACCCCCTACTCTAGCAAGAGATGTTTTGTATTTGTTTGTTTTTTTTTTTTTTTTTCATAGTTACAAGGAGGAGGACGAGGATATATATATATATATATAAAATAGGAAGGAGGAGACAATATTTGAACTATAGATATCATGAACACATGAGGAGATGTCAACCAATTGAATTATAAAATTCTTGATAATTAATCTACAAGGTTCCTTGTCTGCTTATATGCCTCTAAATCACCAATTGATCCTACTTGTAGTGCCGGAAAAATAATAGACTAGAGTCTCTCTCTAACTAAACAAAAAAAATTCTCAACAAAAAGAAAAAGAAACTTACTTTAGCTTGCCCCAATGCCATGGTAATGACGTTGTAGAGGATATGAAAAACTGCAAGGACGAATATGAATATATGCAATTGGTGCACCGCAATTTGTGAAATCAGTGGCACTTTACCCTATTCCACACAAAGACATTGGGCTAATTATAATTCATTCTTTCTTCAAAGCTGTCTTCACTCATATATCATGACATAAACCATAGGTAGTCAAGGTTAAGTTCTTGCTTCAGAATCTTACATTTTTTGTGCAAAAATCATCTCCACTAGACCCTGCCAAGACTCTGCGCCACATTACATTTTCATCATTTGAAAGTAATTTTCTCCTGCCAGCACCTCCCTGATCCTTCTTAGTAGCATCAGTTCTACATGGAAGCATAGTGTTACCAAGTTTTGAAGGGATGCATATCCTTGTGATATAGGTTGTACCCACAGTAAGCAGTAGGGATATGAAACCTAAGAGCATTAACTCTGCAAACCATATAAGAAAGAGTAATCAATAAACAAACAATTACTATGGAGGTGGTGCATAGATGTTGATTGGCAGAAATGTATCAATTTCAAAAGTTTCGAGTATAGTATAAGTGTTCGTTTAATACAGTTTATTTTTCAATTGCCAGTTGAGCTATAAGGTTTTGGCTAATCTAAACCACTATTGATTATTTAAGACTCCAAGTTTAAAATAAAATTCTAACCAGCTTTAATTTTCTCCAAAGCTTCAATCAAGGCCTTGTTCCGGCGTTTCCGAAACCACTGTCATGGCAGAAAAGCTAAGTAAGGGAATGTATCACTAAATGGACATCACTTTCACAAAACTATATCAATAATCATGAAAAATGTCGTACCTCCAAACTTATTGGTACTTATATATCAAGCAACAAAGAGTTCAATCAAAACACTACCTTTCCAAGAGAATGAATTCCATGTTCGATTAATAAAGATATAATCACAAACACGGCACATACAACCGTGACGGCCCATGTAGGTGTCTCTTGGAAAGACCTTTCTCCTGTAGCACCGGCAGCCATGGCTTCAAGCAAAACAGAGTTCAATTGAATACTCTTAAAGCAAAACTAGCTGTAGAACAAGTCTGCATTTCCTAGGCAACAAGAGGGAGGATATCTAATAAGCAAATGGTAGCGCGTTTGAGATCATTGTCACACCTAAACTTGTCATCTACTTCATGTTCTTTTCCTGCAGAGACCGAAACGTTTGATAATCTAAATAATGTTGTTGCCTCAGCAAACCTTAGATAAAATTACAAAATCTAGCCGGCTATTGCCTGTTAGGGCCAAAATTGAAAATGGCACTAGTCAAAATGGTCATAGGTATGTCAGAATGATAGTTACGTAGAAATTAGTATTAAAAATTAATTGGTGTCCAATACATTACCAATAATATTGTAGTGTATTAGATGTGAGATTTACGAGATTTTATGGGATTAAAGATTATGTTGTATATATAGGTATATACATGGATATGTTGTAATAATGATATAAGGTTAGAGAGTATTCATTTATTAAATGAATAAAGTGAAAATTTAAGTTCTGAAATTTTTTAAATGAAAATTCGAAATTCAGATTGTTTGATCGATTGGACCTTTTGCTTAACCGATCGAAGTGTTGAAGAAAATTATCCTAGAGTCTCTGTTTCGTTTGATCGCTACTCAATTTCTGTTCGATCGATCGAAAAGAGATTTTGATCAATCGAAAATAGCTTTCAATCGATGCTCGATTCCTCTTGATCAATCGAGACTTGTGAAAACTGAATTTCTGTAGAATTTTCTGATAACTGTTCTGAATGTTTGAAAAGATTTTAAACCTTGTGAATGGTTTTATGAAATATTTTAACTCTCCATATGTACCTTTTGGAAGAAACACAAGAAATCCTATGGATATTTTCCAAAATTGTTATTTGCAGAACCTAATAAACTTGGTTGTATCTTGAGGACAAGTTTGTAAAAAACCTTTAACAACTTGCGTATGGAGACAAATATTGTCTAAGGATAACATTCAACTATGCCTCCAAGTTAATCACTAATTTCTATTTACTTTATATGTTCATTTTGTTATTTCATTATTACTCATTGATTTGGTGAAATTCCCAACAGATTCTTCTATATTAAAATGAGAAAAAAAAAATTGTTTTTACTTTTTAGATTAAATCGACAAGGGTCATCATACTATAGAGATAGGAAATTTGGCCAATAGCTCTGTGGAGCGGAAGAACCAAATCTATAGATTGAGGGAAGAATTGGAATTCCCAAAACAAAAAGGGTTGGAAACTTGAGGAAACTAGAACTAGATGATAAAGTAGAGGTCAAATGGGATTTTCAAATTAATAGTTGATACCAAGAAATGACCAATGGGTGCTTTTTCTTTTTAATTTAAATCATTGAAACGTGAAATCTAAAGCCTCACTTTTGGAGGATCATGCATGGATGTTTCTACTAATTTTAACGAGGTGGGTAGCTTTGAACTTTGAAGGCATCAAAGCATATAATTCTTGGTCCAATTATTAGCAGCTTAATAGAAATAAAAGTTATTACTTAATAAATAATATCTGTATCAAGAGTTTTGTAATTCAATTGATACTTTTTAATGTTTTCAATAGAGACATTCATAATTCAAATACTCCCATCCAATTATGTAATATATTCTAAGAGAAAAAACAACTATAGATAACAAATAATTAAAGAAAAATAAAGGGATTAAATATAGGTTTAATTAAAAGGTTTTCTGCTGCAAAAAAAAAGAAAAAAGAAATAAAAAAGGCTTTCACTTGAATAAGTCTTATCTTGGTCATACATAAAAATATAAAAGGTCTCAATGCAAATCACACAACTTAACTCGGTATAGATTGTAAATTTTTTTCCTGAGTTTAATATTTGTCATTTTAATTCTTAATTTAATATTTTTTTTTACTAAAACTTTTAATATTTTTGGAAAATTAATCATTTAGTCCATTGATGTTTATAAAACTCTTGTCAAATTCTGTAAAACGATGTTGTATCACATATCTAAAATAGTGTTCATTTTCAGTGTTACAAATAATACTTGTGCATTACTATTTTATATGGAAAAAATAATTTAAACATCTGTCATCACATGTGTAATTTGCTGTTTGTTTTTAATAGATGCTAACGAGTGCCCTTAAGGCATTGGTTAACAATCCATTTTAGGAAAGTTTTAACATCATTTTTATGGAAAAAGAAAAAAATTGTCAAAATATTAATTACTTTTCTTTTCTTTTCCTATAAAAACTTTCTTTAAATGAATTATTAAACAATATTCTAAGGGCATTCGTTAGCATTTCCCTTAATAGAAATACTCATCGTTACATTCTAAGCTTTAATTGAGGTTTTTATATTTTACAATTTTGGTGTGCACTAATCATAACATGTCGCATAGATGATTATGGAATGTTTCTTTTTTATATATTTTATTTTAATTCCAATAGTTATTATAGTAGTAGGAAAATTATTAGGTACTCCCGATTATCATAAATGTATAATTTTTCCTCTCACATAAATGGTGGGTTCCACCATGAATTTAATTAGTAGAACCCACCATTCATATAAGAGGAGAGAGTGTACATTTATAGTACTCCAGGAATATACAATAATTTTCCGTAGTTAGTGAAAATCAAAACGTTTCTCAAAAAAAGTAAATTTAGGGATTTAAAAAAAAAATGTAAATATCATGATAAAAATGAATTCCCCTTAAACTTAAAAAGGACCTCATCTCGTTTTCTATTTTTTTTTTTTGGTAAAGGTAAACCTCATTTCAATTTTATTAGTGTAATTGATGTTTACACTATACACTTCCTAACATAGAAATCATCGAACCCCTAAAATAAAAGGCTCAACTGCTTTGTTTTTACTTGACTTTTCTCTGAAAGTGAAATCCGTCTCTCCTTCACCCCAACACTCCCTCTCTTTTTTCTCTCTGAAAATAAAGGGCGTGTGTTTTTGTCTTTTTAGACAACAACAATGGCTGCTATTTCCAATTCGTTGGTTTCTATGAGAAATCCTCCATCTCACTTTTCTACTGGTAACCTGTTCTCTCACATTTCTTTCTCGTACTATCTGATTTTTTTTTTTTTTTTTAAGATTCTCTTATATTGATTGCTCAACTATGTTTCTTATACAATGATCCTGCTTGCGTTTCTTGAATCAGTTGACTCTGGCCGAAAGATCTCATTTTTTGATCAACTTGAAAGATTTACTTCCATTCCATTTTCTTTTCTCATTATAATGTTTAGTACTTAGCTTTGATCCTAATAATAAGCTCATAATCTTTGTGGGCTTTTGTTTTTTGTTTTCCCTCTATGCGTGAATTTGTCAGTTTGATGAAAAAGCTAGACTTATGCATAATTTCCATGATGGGTTTGCAATCTTGGAAAGTTAGTGTGATTCTTTGTGAGAATGGTGGTAGTGGAACAAAGTTTCTTTCATTGGGCCTCTTGGGGAATTGGGGCGTGTTTGCTTATGCTATAATAGATTGAGTTTTATAAATCCATTCTTGTGTTGGATATTGATCTTGCTTGTCTAAAAAAGCCTGAATAGAATGTAGTAAAAAATCTGAAGGTAACTTCTCATTCAAAATAAATAATTGGGTCTTTAATGTATGGAGTACTCTGTACAGTAGCTGTCACTGAGGCCAGTCTTTGTTGAAAATTGGGATTTGGGCAATTCGCATTTGGACCTTGTGTTTCAGGATTTAACTCAGTTTGGATTCTTTAGGGACTGCTTGGGAGTCTTACTATTTAGGTTGGAAATTTATCTGCACCTGGATTTTTGCATAAATTTCTTCTGGAAGTCTCCAATTCTATGATACTGGATCTTAGGCACATTAGTGCATTATAAGATTATTTGCTAATTTTCTGAAAGTTCGTAAAAGTACAATTGTACTTGAAAAAAAAAAGCTTTAAAAATCTGTACATAGGCAAATAAGCCAACAGAAAGAAGCTAATCCAAGTGCTATTTATACTCTAATATTGGTGTTTCTTCAAATACGGAAATAGGTGGATAATCAGATCATATTGCTTTCTTTTATTTTATTTAAAAAAAATTCGTTTTCCTTTTTCATGTCCTGTCACCATAGGAAGGAATGGTTCTTGAATGTATGGTTAGCATTGACATTTGGTGGAGTTTCATATTACTTAGTTATAAACTACTTCAACCTGATGTTAAAGGTTTTACATTGATTTTGGATGTTTCTATGGGATATGCTTGAGAAACATATACTGTTTGTTGGCCATGAAAGAACTGCCTAGTATTTCTCTGCCTGTGGAGCAATGGTTCACACACTGATGAGTGTGTTTTCTGATTGGTTTAGAAGTACTGGTAACTTACCTACCTCTGTCAATTCTTTTCTAGGATCTTCTCTGAAGCCATTGGACCAGTTTCTTGGGAATGCATCCTCCACCAACTTTTTTCTAAATACCAATCGTGTAGGGAAATTGCAACTTTGTACCTCCAGAAGGCCACTCATTGTTCAAGCTGGGTATAGGTATTATCTCTGCCATTTCTTTGTGAACCCAATGCTATATGGTAGTTATGGTGCAAAGATGCATGATAGCTTTTTTTTGTTTTGTTAGTTGAAAGTGAGTTGCTCAATCTATGCCGTCTTTGCCTTTGAATTTATATGTTAACTGCTTATATTTTTTTAATTTCTTTTTTTAATATGATATAGGATTAGAAATTCTTAATGTGAGTATCATGCTTATATTGTATAATTACAGTGATCGTGGAAGGCCAGGCAGTGCAAGCATCTTTGTAGGTGGCTTTGTTTTGGGAGGACTCATATTTGGCACACTCAGTTGTGTATATGCACCTCAGGTCTGGTGCTTCTTTATTTGTAATTAACTTTTCCTGAAAATGGCAGAAGCTAGTGTACTGTGGGGTGCCACCTAATACTTTCGTGATCTGTATGTTAAACAACGCAATAAGTTGTTGATTCAATGGGCTTTTACTTTTAAATGCTAATAATATTATTGTCTACATGCATTAAATATCTAGTGGTGGGGCACTCTAGCTTCCCAACGATTGGGCCATGGGTCTTTATGCTTCTCTTTGAAAGTTTTATACAGAAATGCTGGGATTTTATTTCTCACTTCGTTTGCAATTTTTATTTATCTCCTATAGATCAGCAAAGCACTAGCCGGACCTGAGCGGAAGGATTTGATGAAGAAACTGCCCAAGTTCATCTATGATGAGGATAAAGCTCTGGAGGTTGAAAGTTTCTCTACTCTATCTGTATATAATCAACTTGCAGGATAAATCTGCTTTTTTTTTCTTTTTTTTTTAAGACCTTTGGTTTACTTGTTTCTAATGTTTAGGCATGTGATATTGTTTTATCCTTTTTTTTTCTCACTCAGGTACTTTGAGTTTCTTTTTTGGATGACTACTTTTAGTGTTTTTAGAAGATGCTGGAATGTGTTAATCCTATGTTCAATTTTCATATATTGCCACAAAAGTCACTATTCATTATATCTCCAAAATTCCATATAGTGCTTTTGTTTCTGTTCTGACATCTTATATGTTATTGATCTCCAGAAAAACCATCACATTTTCACTCCTGTGTTTATGTTCTGAAACATATATTTTCGCTTCATTTTACAGAAAACACGGAAAGAATTGGCTAAGAAGATCGCACAGCTAAACTCTGCTATAGATGATGTTTCTGGCCAGCTCCAATCAGATGAAGCCCCAAATGGTGCGAATGTAATCTCAGATGAAATTGAAGCTGCC
The DNA here is from genome assembly GCF_040712315.1 of Castanea sativa. NCBI lineage: Eukaryota > Viridiplantae > Streptophyta > Magnoliopsida > Fagales > Fagaceae > Castanea > Castanea sativa. The sequence goes on along the minus strand of NC_134013.1, from coordinate 15,378,031 downwards.
ATATAATATCAGGGTATAAATGGCCTTCTCTACCAGAAACTTCCAGATTAATAAATAATAGTGCAATTTCGTGTAATACTTTTTTTCCCCTTTCAACAATCAGTTTAGTTGTTTCTTCAAACTTGGTGGCTTGGTTGTTACCTTGGGTATACAACTTTGACAAATATTATCCTGGTGGATTACTCATATTTGGGTAACGTGATATGCAGTATTTAGTATTGTTCTAAACGTGTTTCTTAAGCTGTTCACTTTGAAGTCTTGTACATTGTTATAGTTTTTTATACCAAGAAAAAAAATACATTGTTGTAGTTCTATTAATATAAGTACCAAAAAAAAAAAAAATCTAAATGTGTTCCATTGTGTGTCTCAGCTGCTATTTTCCATGATCTAGGCTAATTACAAATGGACATTATTTTGTGACTCACCCAAGTTTACCCTTATCAGTTTTGTTTTGTTTTGTTTAGATGGTCAGTCACTAGGGACTGGGATTGGATGATAGCTCTCATGTGTTGCGTTGGATATTCTATCAACTTGTACAGTTATCATTTAGGAGGTATTCTATCAACTTGTACATTTATAGTGTAGGAGTTACCTCTGCTGTGCCAGCATGTTCGGAAATGGCTACTGAGTTACGTTAGTGTAATTTGAGTTGAATGAGGAGCTAGAGAATTCATAGAATCCTGCCCCTTAGGTCATAAACTTAAATTTTCATGTTTTGGTAGCTTGTTATTATTGCAAAGGCTAAAGACATGAAAGTGAAAATGATTGAATATTGTCAGCTATTCAAGAGGGAGAGAATCTTGGATATCATGCATTTCGTTGTCACAATTTATCATTAGCTGGTACCACACAGAACAGCCTAAGGTGGTTTGTGTCTATGTTACCATGTCATATTCATCGCTATAAACAGGTTAGAAATTCTTACAGTTAATTCCCGGTTCACCAAAAGCAGGGATTATTAGCAAATTGCAATCCATGCTTATTATATTTCTGCACAATTATAGATTTTTGAAGTTTGAGATGCTGCTTTATGTAAAGCGGGTGGGCTCATTTTATAGTATGGTAATTAGAGACAACTTACTACCTTTCACTTTAAATTTTTTGCCGCTTTGGCAATTGATCCTGAATTTTATTTATTTATTTTGGTGGAAGATCATAATAATTTCTTGAAAGGGGAAAATAGCAATTTCTGATGCAAACCAATTATAGAAACAATGCTTCACTGTCCACCTAGCAGAGGACTACGTTAAAGGCACCAATGTGCAAGCAAAACTACTTATAGTTATATTCACATTGATCTGTATATATGTGACACTGATCCCTGTTTTGATGGATGTAATTAGGGAGAAATAGAATGAAAAAGAATGTTGATTGGTGAGAGTCATCCTTCTCTTGTTTGGAAGGATGAAATGAAACTCATTTTTTATTTTGTTTTCTTCTAGACATTCCTCCCTAAATGAGAAGAGCCATCAATTAATTTGATTAAATAAAAGTGAATTCTCAACTTTATCCATATTTTGAAAAAATGCAAATAAAAAGCGATAAGTAAAATATTCTTTCATTTTCATTTTTTTCTTTTACTCCTAAACAATATTGCAAAGGGTGTAACTCTCAAATCATTGGGGGGAAAAAACTCCTAAAAAAAGATGTTTAATTCCTTTCTTTTACAATCAATCCACTCTATTTTGTTATATTTTTCATTTCATTTTTTTCCCTTTATAATCAATTCGTTGTTTCCCCCTTTTTTTGCATAATTCTAACCTACTAGAGTGGTTCCCCCCCCCCCCCCCCCCTTCCCTAATATGAGTGTTCACGACTATCGTTTCAAGCACATTAAATATAGACTATCATTTCAAGCACATCAAATAATTACAAGAAAGTATCCCTTGAGGGTACTTTAACCTAGTTCTGCAATGTAAAATGAAAGAGATATTGTTCCTTGAATTGAACATTCTCCACCATCAGCCATAATTTCCCAACAACCAGAAATTTGCTAACAAAAGGTCAATAAGATGGGGACACATTGTCCTTTGGAAAAATGTAAGGGCATTGCAGAAAGAAACTAACGGGTGGTCAATCTGTGGTTCAGCTTATGAAGTAGCAAGCACAAACAGGATCTTATCTCATTTATCTTTCATGTACCATTCTCACCACACGTTCCATTAACTCACTTACAACCATAATTTTTCATAACCAAAAAGCATTTAACAGTGACTATATTAACTGATAAAAAAAGGAACTGAACTCTATAAAACTGAGGAAATTGGTCACATAGCTTTAGTTGCAGCCATGGCCAGCCATGCAGCTCTAGCTTCTTCAAGAATTCCAACCAACACAAGGCTTCCCTCCAAGAATTTCCACTCTTTCCCAACCCAATGCTCCTCTAAGGTAGTGCCCCTCTGCATAAGTTCATCTGTTCATGTTAGAAGATGTTTTAGTGGCTTTCTTGTTTATTGGGATTGTTAATTCATTTTGGTTGTACAGAGGCTGGAAGTAGCTGAGTTCTCTGGGCTAAGATCCAGTACATGTTTGACCTACTCCAAGAATGCTAGAGGGGCATCCTTCTTTGATGTTGTGGCTGCCCAACTTACTCCCAAGGTTATCTTCTCCTCCTTCTTGGATTGATATTTCTTTAAAGAGTAAAATAGACTAGACTATGGAAGTATGGATTGATATATGTTAAAAGAGGATAACAGAGATTATATGTTGTTTTGCTTTAGCAATCCAATGATAAATCTGAAACATATCAAACATGCCTCAACTTTGTTAGAAGAGAAAAGAGGAAAGAAAAAAAAAACAATAAAAATAATAACTTTGCCTTGAACAAATTTATAAGCCACACAGATGGTTCCTCCTAGTCTGTAACTGAAGAGTTCACTCCTCAAGCTTTAGCAAGCTTTTATTCAGCTTTTCAAAGGGTGTAAAACAAAATCAAGTTGAGCCAAAGGATATGCTGCTTGACTAGCCAGTAGCCACTTATCAAATTAATCTTGTGTCAACTTCAGGTAGCTTGCTTTGTTTTACAACCAAACCTTCTATGTGATTTGCAAAAACATTAACAAAAACTAATGTTTTTCAAAAGCTTAAACATAAGAGGCACTCTTATTAACTCAAGACCTTCACTGAAGAGTTTTATACTTCATAACGAATTTTCAATTTCAAACTAGCAATTATCAATTAGAATAGCCATGCCACAAATGAAAATTTATTAAAAATTTAATGTAACGCTTTTAATTTCGGGAAAAAAAAAAATAGAATGTATGCATATGCCAGTAACTTCCAATAAAACCTTCAGTTCAATTTTTTTTTTTTTTTGATAATTAGATTTATCTAAGAAGAAAAAAGGTTACATGGGAGGTGTACAAGACATACACAAATGAAAAGAACAAAACATTAAAATTTTCAGAATTTATAGCTTTATAGCTTTATAGCTATGGGGTTCTAAGATGACTATTTAAGTATTCACTGAATATTGTCACTGCTAATTACTTTGCTCATATTCCTGAAATTAGACAACAGGATCAGCTCCAATTAGGGGAGAAACAGTGGCCAAACTGAAGGTAGCAATCAATGGATTTGGACGTATTGGCAGGAACTTCCTCAGATGCTGGCATGGGCGCAAAAACTCACCCCTTGATGTTATCGTTGTCAATGACAGTGGTGGTGTCAAGAATGTAAGATACTTTATTTATGAGCTCTGAATTACCATGCTTTTAACTTGGTTGATGTTAATAAGTTTCATTGATCATTGCCAATACAGGCTTCACATCTGCTAAAGTATGACTCTATGCTGGGGACATTCAAAGCAGATGTGAAAATACTAGACAACACCACCATAACCGTTGATGGTAAGCCCATCAAGGTTGTCTCCAACAGGGACCCTCTCAAGCTCCCTTGGGCTGAACTTGGCATTGACATTGTTATTGAGGTAAGTCCTGTCCTTTCATTCTTCAACTATCGGAGTCTCCTCAAGTGCAAGATAGCATAAGAAATTTTGTGATTCATGGAAAAAAAAAAAAAAAAAATCCCAAGTTGGCTCTATTTTGGACAGACCTTATAAGATTATTGATTAATTTTCCCTACAGGGAACAGGAGTGTTTGTCGATGGTCCCGGTGCTGGGAAACACATCCAAGCTGGTGCCAAGAAAGTTATCATCACTGCTCCAGCAAAAGGTGTTGACATTCCAACCTATGTTGTTGGGGTAAATGAAAAGGATTACTCGCACGAGGTTGCTAATATTGTTAGGTCAGTGTTCCCATATAGTCTAATTAACATGCTAACCAAACAATTATGACTGTGCTTGAGCTACTTAATTTCTTATACATGTTACCTCTTATAATGGTATATTCTAAATGGTGGTCAAATATTTTCCTTCTGCAGCAATGCTTCATGTACCACTAACTGCCTGGCTCCTTTTGTGAAAGTCTTGGATGAAGAATTCAGTAAGGATTCATAAAATTTTGCAGCATAAATCAAATAAGGGCTTCTGGGACTAAACGTTTGTGCACATGAATATGAGACTGAAATTGTGCTTGCCATAACACATGCTTCAATTTTCTTTCAGCATCAGAGAGGCTTTGAGAAAATACATCTAATTATTTCTTATTTTGCAGGCATTGTCAAGGGAACCATGACAACCACTCATTCCTACACTGGAGACCAGGTAACCATCAAACACAGATTTTTTCTCCTCATGTAGGGTCATATCTTCATTTTGTTTTCATTGAGTATACCATTCCAACAATTTAAAGAGATCAAATAATGTGCTCTTACAATAATAATAAAAAATCCCTATGAAAATACTCAGTGTTATAATGATTCTAAATAAAGGTACGTAAAAGTTATAGCCTACGTTGTGTATCTTCAGAGGCTCTTGGATGCTTCACACAGAGACTTGAGGCGAGCCAGGGCTGCAGCATTGAACATAGTCCCAACAAGCACTGGTGCAGCCAAGGCCGTGTCTCTAGTGCTACCCCAGCTCAAGGGCAAGCTCAATGGCATTGCACTCCGTGTGCCTACACCTAATGTGTCCGTTGTTGACCTTGTTATAAACGTTGCGAAGAAGGGCATTTCAGCAGAAGATGTCAATGGAGCCTTCAGAAAAGCAGCTGAGGGGCCATTGAAGGGCATATTGGATGTGTGTGATGTCCCTCTTGTTTCAGTAGACTTCCGGTGCACAGATGTTTCTTCTACCATTGACTCTTCATTGACAATGGTCATGGGTGATGATATGGTCAAGGTGGTTGCCTGGTACGACAATGAATGGGGATACAGGTGAGGATACTGAATCATATGGATTCATTCTTTGACTAGATTTTCTATTAGTTAGTACTTAGAAGTGCTCATTTATAGAAGGTAAAAGAATCCAACAATACTAGACTATTTGTTCAGTGTAACTTTGATTATGACCTGACTTTGGTTTTGTTTGCAGCCAAAGGGTCGTTGATTTGGCTCATTTGGTAGCATTAAGGTGGCCAGGTTCAGCTTTTGCAGGTAGCGGAGATCCATTAGAGGACTTCTGCAAGGCAAACCCAGCTGATGAGGAGTGCAAAGTCTATGAAGCTTAGATTGCTGCATCTTTTTGGCTAATTGTATAGGATCAAGGTTTTCAATGCTCATTATCTTCATATGTTTATTTTGTAATGACATTTGAGGAGAGGAACAAAATTATCAAAGAATAACATTTCAAGCAATTTCTCTAAAGTGGCAATTGTCTATCAAAATATTGATTGTCAGTATGAGTTATGTGAAACAATAATTCATCAATTAAAAAAGCTAGCCTGTTTTTTAATGTTCTATGTCTAAGGCGATATTTATTATCAAATGAATATAAAAGTCTCGAACAGGTAGTTGCATCTTCTAAGAAAGTGGATACCGACATCCCTGTCTAAGCCAAAGCTATCCTATTGGCCATCTAGCTGGCTAGTCAAATGCAGTTTAGGCACGCGGTGTTAAAAGGTGACTCCAGAAGCTGCATAGAGGCAGTGAACAACAGAGATGCAGTCGTGCCATGGAGGCTTGCTAGTTTTGTTGCTGATATTAGTCTGTTTTTTGTTAATTTTAATCAGCTGGAGTCAATTGGGTCTATAGAAATGCAAATAAAGCAGCCCCTTTCCTGGCTAGGTGGTATTTGTCCAATTCTTTCCCAGGTTTTTTTGTTGGAGGACTTGTTCCTTAACAATTTGTGAATGTAATTCATAAGGAGGCTCTGCCTTATGAACAGTGGCTGAGCCTTTTTTTTTTTTCCATTGGGGTTCGCAATTAAAAATAGTAAATGTCAATTACGCAAAGAAATGTGTGGAACCGGTTTCTCCTCAATGTGTTCAGGTGCGAAGGAGAATTCAGTAACAACCCTTAACTTTTGCTACTTTCACTAGTTCATGCTGTTGCCGGTTCAGATTTCTAAGAAGTAGCTGTATGTATCCATATAAAACTTGCATTTTTTTTTTCCCTCTTGTGGGGTTTTAGCCATCAGAGCTTTTCATCTATCCACTTTCAACTGAAAGTTCTATAACTAAACGAGGCCATGTCTATCCTTAGGACTAATAAGAGGTAATCAGAATATGCATCGATTGAACTAAATTTAGCAGGAAAATATTAAAGATAAACAAAATAAACGAAAGTAGATTGAATAACTTGTGTTAAGAATGTAAAGTGAGAGAGAGAAAGATTGAATAGTCTATATATTCTGTGTGTATAACACTGTACAATAGAGAGCTTTATATAGGCTAAGTATGCATGAAGTACAAGTAATATAAGTATACTACAAGTGCAATATCCTGGGCTAAGCTCGATGGGCAAGGCTAAACTAAGCTATATATTAACAACTTGTATTAATGCGCTTTTGTGTATAGTCAATATTAAGCACCATAATAATATCATACCATGCAATACACGTATTTTCATACACTTTTTCACCTACACGTATTTCCAAAAAATACAAACAACGTTATTAAAAAAACATGAGCAGACGAACCCTAGCTTTGTGGTTTTGCAAATAATGCAGTTGGAAATTGAAACTTGAAAATAAATCAGAGGTGTTATCCTTTCCCTACATTACAAGGAGTAGGAGAAGGCTTAATACAACTTTTTTTTTTTTTTTTGATAAATTGTAAATTAAACTCTTAAAGTCTAGAGGAGTTTAAATTTTATACTTTGAAATTTCATAATTTGAATTTTATTCCTGAATTTTGAGGGTATTTGAAACTTTAGTACACAATAGTCTATAGAACTAAAGTTCTTATTTATATGTTTCTAAAAAAGATTGTTATTTATATGTTTGATTTTTAAATAATAAAAAAAAGATGCATGATTTTAAAGTATATCATAAAAGATATACTTTGGTTTCTCGAAAAAAAAAGAAGATATACTTTGGAACATTGTCAAACTTTGATAAATAGTATATGTGGAATACAAAAGTTTAATATAATAATAGTGCCACATGTCATACTTGATGCTGAGGAGGCCGGTGCAATTCCGAGAACGCCATATCCTCGGACGGCAAGGCCAGGGAGGTGAGCCATGGCCACGTCAATGGCACATCACTAGAGGAAGCCTCATTTTAGAGAAAGAACTTCAGAGATGGGATTAGCCCTGACATGACTAGAGGGATGATAGCTGCCACCACATTTAATGCACCCACCAATCCCCCTGGCTGCATTTATGTGGAGAAAACCCCTGAACAGTGATGTCTTGGTTGCCGTAACTCACAAATGATTTGTGAATGGCGTCTAATGGGACAAGCACTCGAGTAGCATCCTGCACGATCAACGAGTGGAAGGCTAAGATCAGCTGAAAAAGACTATATAATGTAAGAAATCCTCAAGGGAAAGTGATCATCTGAAAATGGTGAAAAAAGACATTGTAGTAACCAAGAACTGAAATTGTAACCAAGTCTGAAGAAATATATTCAAGAATTACTCTCGCACGAGGAGGGATTTTCTTTGCACACAGCTTAGTTTTCCTTGCTTTCTTACTATCTTTAATCTACTGTGCGCGTTGCTCGATTTATTGAAACTTAGTTTTTAAGCCAACTCTCTGCAAATTCATTGTGTTGGGCTCTTTGGGCCCTAATCCAATCACTCATTGGGCTTAGGACACAAAACTCACCCTTACAATAGTATTTTAGTTAAATTCTATGATCTAAAAGGATATAGAAGGATTAATTCCTAGGCTTGATCTTCTCATTCTTTGACTTTTTTTTTTTTGGGTGACTTTTTGGTAGTTTTAACATCTAAATTTTTGGGTTAGTTTTTGCAATCTGAAAATTTTCATTAGCAAATCATACAACTATTGTCAATACGTCTCCTAAGTAAGATGCAACCATGGGCTTCTCTCGTGTAGATCATGTCAATGATCTTCCAATTCTTTAGTTTAATTTTTTGGAATTTTTAACATATGAATTTTTTCATTTCATTTTTTACAATTCTTTCTCCTATATTTCTTTTTTTCTGTAGACATTTTTTTTTTTGGTTTTATTTCAATACTTTCAATACTTTTAATCTTCTGAATCTTTGAATTTTTTTGGCTTTTTGGAAGTTTTAACATTTGAAATTTTGGGTTCATTTTTTGCATTATGTAATTCTTTTTGGCAGATTTTAATAACTATAGCCATAAATTTATTAAATTATTCTTTTAGAGGTAATTGTTTTTCTTATATTTTTTTGTTGTGTAGTCATATATTTTTTGTTTTCTATCTATAATTTCTAGACTCTAAATTTTTCAACTCTTAAATTTTTTTTTGGGCCGGTTGGAAGTTTTAATATCTTTTTTTTTTCTTCATTTTTTGCAATATATGAAAATTTTCATTAGCAAACCGTGCCAGTATTGCCAATATGTCTATGAGAAGGGTGCAACCATGGGCTTCTCTTAAGTGGATCATGTTTTTTTTTTTTACATAATTTCTTAGCTTTGAATCTTTTGAATTTTTAAATTTTTTGACTTTTTAAAAGTTTTAACATTTACCACCGCACATCCTTGGTGTGATGGTCACTCTACATGTATAAATGCTTGTGGAGTGTGGGAAGCAAGGGCCGGAGTTCAAGTCTCTAAGAGGGAGCTTCACACACATTTATACTTAGATTAGGTTAGAGTAGAAATTCTATCTTGTATATAAAAATAAAATAAAAAGTTTTAACATCTAAATTTTGTTGGTTCATTTTCAAAACTAGAATATGAGATATGCTAATCAGATTCTAAGCTTTGAATCTTTTGATTTTTTTTTTTTCAAAACTAGAATATATGAGATATGCTAATTAGATTCTAAGTTTGAATGATTCTGACAAAGTCTGGGCCATTTTTTTTTTTTTATGAAACTTTCCAACGTATAGCACAAGTTAGTGAAAAGTTAGACAATACAAATTCTTTGTCTCACTTTTTGTTTGTTTTTTTAAAAAAAAATTTTAAACTTTAATTATTTTATATAGAAAGTCAATTAAATACATAAAAAATTATGATTGGTACAACATAAAGTGGAACACAAAATTTATATCCATTGCCTATGGCCATAATCTGTCCACATGCACATCCTAAACCTAAACTCAAACCTATAATTATTCACAAATCTTAGCAAATTTATCAAAATAACTTGAAGTCATTACAAAAAAAATTAAATTCTTGAAGAACAAGCATAAATACTCACTCAAAAGTTAGGGAGATTAAGGAAACAAACCCAAGCCAGGAGACATCGTGTAATTTCTCCTTATATTTACTATTTTTATTTTCAGGGAGATAATTCTCACCTTATAGAAGAGAGATGTTAAAAGTAAATATTTGAAGATACTTCAAAATAAACTTGACTCTTAAGAGATGGTAATCATTGTTATCTAATTGACCCAAACGATAAACAATTGAAGCTTTTATTTACATATAAACTCATCACACTCGCTTTGTGTATATAATAATGCTCTTTTTTTGGTGCTATAATGTTTAAAAGTGATATATAAATAACCGCATATATATATATATATATATTTTTTTTTTTTTTGAGAAAAAGGTAAGATAACGTGGAATAATTTTAAAAATAAGATAGAAATGGTATCCTAAATTTTAGGTTGATTGGAGAAGATAAAGAAAAAAGCCTAAAACTCAGGAAAAATAAATTACTCTTCTAACTAGTTTGTGTTTTTTTAATTTAGAATTATTTAACTAAAAGATAGTAGTATTTTATGCTCTGTTTGTTTCTAAGTAAAAAAATTTCAAATATTTTCAGTAAAACATTTTCAAGTGTTTGGTTTACCTAAACACTTGAAAATGCAAACACAAATCAACCACTACCAACCACCACGGGTGCAAGCACAAACCACCACCAACTATAACACAACCATCCACATCACCGTAACAGCCACCGCCCACACCATCGCAACAACAAGAAGGGAAAAAAAATCCAAGATTAATGATTAATAAAAACCCACCCCCAACGCACCACCATTGAATTAATGAACCATCGATCACCCAACACTATACCTGACTACCAAACTCAAAGCAAAACCCAGCCACACCAAAACCCAAAACTAAACCCACCTACCAAACTCACCACCTATCTAGATTTGAGAGATGCGGCCTCAAAAAAATTAGGAATATGAGGAAGAGTGTAGAGGGGAGGATATCGATGATCTGCACCGCACTTACCGCCTCAACCTCTATGCTGGAGACATCAACACCAACCACCTCACCGCTCATCAGTAGAAGTCCCAATGGACTGCCAAAGAGAAAAGAAGAGAGGAGGGAGAACTTGAAAGTGAGAAGGGAGAGTATTCATGAGAAAGGGAGAGCGAAAACTAAGAGGAAGAGGGCATGAGAGGGGTTGAGGTTTGAGGGAGTGAAAGTATCGGGTAAGAGCCAGGAAAGCAAATGTAAAATATTTGACCAAAATTTTAAGTGTAAAATATTTTACACAAATTTGCCTAGGTTGATTTGGTTGACTGGAAATATTTTACTTTTGACTAAATATTTTATTGCATAATAAATAATGTAAAATGGAAAAATATTTTACATCAAAGCAAACAAGCATTAAAGAGTTTTAGAATTTATACGAGGGTATTTTAATACGCAAAATGTTGAAACTCAAACATGAAATCTTCTTATTAATAGTTTAGATAGACAAGATGAAGTTCAAGTTTTGTCTAGGGACACCGACACACGCCCTTGGTGTGATGGTTACCATAAGGAGGCTTCACATACATAGACACTTAAATTATATTAAAGTAAAATTTCTATATTGTATGTATAAAAAAAAAAAAAAATTCTCTCCAGCTAGGGACAAAAAATGAACTAGATAATAATAATAATAATAATAATAACAACAACGAGAAGAAGATTGTGGTGCTTCACAAATCACACTACAGAATCCTCTTTTAAGCCCATTTTGCGAACAAGTACATGCCTACAACACCAAGAAGAACAGCAAGAAAAGCCAGCATTTGAAACTTTACGTTTTGTTGCAACTTGTATCCCATGAAATCAACCACAAGGAGATTGACTAACGCCTTATAATTCAATATACCCGCTGGTGTTGCGTCCAATACTCCCACTACAATAAGAGCTGTTGGACTGTTCTCACTATACATGTTTGATAGACACAACCTAGAGCGATGCCAAATGGCGTTATAAACGAGAAAAAGAACACCATTATCATGTTCATCTTTAATTTATAAACCGCTTGATCATGCATTTTATGTTGGAAACCATGTTACATGTAATTGTATGTTTTGGTTTGGATGCAAAAATAATTTAATTAGGAGTGTATAGATTATTAAAATTAACCTCTAGTATGCATCTCCAAGGCCCATTCCTTCATAGCAGCAGTGAGTGGTCTGATCATGCATGGATTATGTGAGGCACCCAATGAGAGCCCAATCACCCCCGAGTGCACCACTATCCCCACTTCTAAAACCTGCATTCAATACATACACTTATTTTATTATTATTGTTGAATGTTTGATTATTCTAGCCATATTAGAAATTTACATATATATTAAGGCTAAGAAGTAAGAAAGACTATACGAATATCGGATTTTTAAATTCTTACACAAGGTTTGAATGAATGGAATAGAGCAAAGCCAAAGCAAAAAAGGTCATTACATTAAAAAAATCTTCAAAATTTGATGTTGGTTTATATTAACAAATGTAATAGCTTGATTCATGTATATATATATACTTAGCCAAAACACGATGCCTTAACAATTTGGAATGACTATCATTGTGCTCTAATATTCCCAGTAGTAGTGTGTAATTCAGTGGTGGTTGCCTTTTTCAAATTACTGTTGCTTCTTCCAAAATCCACTTGAGCGTTAGGTTTGGTGTGATAAGACATTGCAAGTGAGAGCATTAGGGTTAATAAGGCAGATAGCATAGCCACAAATGTTGAAAATGGAAATTTTTTCCAAGGGTGATCAATCAAACAGTCAGACTCTAAGCAGACGAAGGAATCGGGCAAAACATGCATGTAGCCAGTAGCAAGAATGACCCCGGAGGCAAATGCTTTGATGATAGAAAATGCTTAGGAATCAGGGTTAAGAGCTGGTATGGATTAATGTGTAAGTAGTGGGAGGCACACGCCAATCATGCTAGTAACTAAAACAATAGCAATAGCAATGAGATTGAGTTTTAAGGCCTTAGATTTGTCGTGACACCATGTGTAGATTCTGTCACACATTGAGACTCACTAGAAACTTGTAATAATGTTGGCATTTTATTACTAGGGGATAGTGATTGAAACTTTGAAAGTGCAAGTGAGTGATAATTCCTAGCACTAACACGAGCTTTAAGGAGTGGATGTTGAAATTTTGAAATAATGACGTTGCATGTGGTACATTGCGCCGGGCACATGGTGACACACACCTTAATTCACACATGGCGTGTGCCACGCAACAATTAAGTTAAGCCACATCACACTCCCATGCAGCAACAACAACTTCTTCACGCCTCTCTATTCTCAAAACTTCTCTGCTTTGGAAATATAAGACATGTTTGGTACATGTGTTTAAACAAAGGTTACCGATACCGTACTGGTACCGGTCGGTACCGGCCAGTGCACCAATACCGGTACACTTTTATTTTGTACCGGAAAAAATACCGGCCGTACTGGCCGCGTACCGGCCATACCGGCCATACCGGCCAATACCGGCTGGTACAGAAAAAAGCTTTTTTTTTTTTATAGTTTTGTAATTTTTGAATTTTTGTAAGGGCATAATGGTAACTTATTTACATTAACTTATTAGTATTATTTGTTTTCTTAGTATGCAATGAACAACTAAGCTTTCTATTTTTTATATTGTGTTTTTTTTTTTCCTTTTAATTGATACTAAAGTCTAAAATTATGAATAATTTGTTCTGAATTGAGGTAATGTTTTATGATAAATTTTTATATTTACTATAATATAAGTGAAATATTATATGCTTATAAACATAGTTCTAGAGATTTTGGTATGTGTGTGTGTGTGTGTGTGTGTATATATATATATATATATATATATAAAATAGCGGTAAACCCGAAACGGTACACCGGTATTGACCGGTATCCGAAATATATCGTACCGGTGGCCAAACCGGTACAGCCTCCGGTACAATATTGACTTCCTTGGTTTAAACACATATTTTCAGTTTTTAAACAACAATACATATATTTTCATATACTTTTTCACCTACACGTATTTTTAAAAAATACAAACAACGTTACTAGAATAACGTTACCAAACGGCCCCTAACTACTCTCTTTTACTCCTTCACAACCTAAAAAAATGTTAATTTTTATTTTATTTATAGACTCTAATCATCCTAAGCTAGTGTGTGTGTGTGTTTATATATAGAATTAAAAAAAAAATATTTTGTTATATTATTATTTCAAATGATGCATTAATTATTTAAATATAATGATATTTTGATGTTGTGGGAGGGTAAGGTTCGAATATGGAATATTGCTAGGTAGGTTCGACCTAAGGAGAAGCTAGGCCTGACTTCTCACCAACTTCAGCCCAGCACATTGACAAGAGCTTAGATATTGAAATCGAAGAAGTGGCCTGCCCAAGGAGCTCTAGGAGCAAACACTCCTTGGAAGACTATAGACAAGCCACCTGGGCCAGAAGACTGAAGACCAAGAAAAGAAGTAGAGACATACAAGTAAAGAAGAAGGAAAATTTCCAGATAAAGTACCTATCACCTCCATATAAAATACACTGTACCAACTCAGCCTACCGCATTTAATGGCAGAATGACCCATAAACGGTGTTTTTATAGCTTGCAACCTACTCTACCACCACCAGTCAGGCATTAGGACAAGTATCCAAGCACGGATCCATGGCAGCCCAAGTGGAGGGCTAGGATGAGGCCCCAACTACTATAAAAAAGAAGGAGGCTCCCTTAAAAGGTGGGGGGGGGGGGAGGAAATTGGAAAAAAAAAGATAAAGGGCAATAAGAAGCTTTGTAACCGAGAATTGAGTAATATATGAACTAGTGATCCTCGTACTAATTCGAGGAAGAGTTGATGCAAATCTTTGCCTTTTTTATTGGTAATCGTTTATATTTTTAACGACCTAAGAATTGGACTTTTCTTTGAACTCCTTAACAAATCCATTAAAGACTAAAAAGGTTGACCTTCGCAACCTACCTCTACAAATTAATTGTATTAGGCCGCCACACAGTAATCACCCACTTAACTTGGGTTGAGCTGTGGATCACCGCCCCCTATAGATGTAATTTTTTAAGATTTATATGAGAAGTAATTGATTTAAAATATGATATTCTTACTCAAGTTTAGTTGATTTTGCAATAATTAAAACAAAGTCCAAAGTCCAATAATAATAATAAAAAGAAAACAAAGATTTTTTTTCTTTTTTTGATGGGAAGAGAAAAAAAAAAGTTAATAACACATAACAAGTGTAAAAAAAATAATCGAAAGATATTTATGTTTTTATTTTATCAAAATGATATTTGCATTTTTGAGTAGGTATGAAGCATGCGTATTTATATCATGTAATTTTCAAACTTTTTAATAATATGATTAAATTACTATATACACCTTCTTCTTCTTCTTTTTGTCTCTCTAAAAATTACAATTTTTTACAAGAAAAATTATAGAAATATTGGAGGAAATTAACAAGAAATTTGTGATATCAAGTGCACCACACAATGTGCAAAAATCCGGCAAGTGTTTGAAATAATTACCTATGTAGTTTTTGATTAGAGGCTTGTGGTTTGAGTGCGAGTATGATTAATTAAGGTTGTGGTGCTTCACAAATCATACTACAGAAACCTTTTTTAAGCCCATTTTGCCGACAAGAACATGCCTCCAACATTGTATGTTTCGGTTTGGATGCCTCCTTTTTTAATTTCTAATCTGCCTGATCATGCATTTTATGTTAGAAACCATATAGTTGTATGTTTTGGTTTGGATGCAAAAATAATTTAATTAGGAGTGTGTAGATCATTAAAATTAACCTGTAGTATGCATCCTCCTAATTAAACCTATTCCTTCAAAGAACTGATATAAGCACATAACAGTAATGAGTGGTCTGATCATGCATGGATTATGTGAGGATGAGAGCCCAATCACCACCGAGTGCAATACTAACCCCACTTTTAAAACTTGCATTCAATACATACACTTTTTATTATTATAGTTGAATGTTTGATTATTTTAGCCATGGCACATTATAAATTTACAAATATATTAAGGCTAAGAAATAAGGACTATATGAATATCGAATTTTTAAATTCTTACACGAAGGTTGAATGAATGAAATAAAGCAAAGTCGAAGCTAAAAAGGTAATTACATAAAAAAAATCTTCAAAATCTAATGTTGGTTTATATTAACAAATGTAATAGCTTGATTTATGTATATATATACCTGAGCGACAACACAATGCTTTAAAAATTTGGAATAACTATCACCGTGTACTAATATTCCTAGTATTAGTGTGTAATTCAATGGTGGTTGCCTTTTTCAAATTACTACTGCTTCTTCCAAAATCCACTTGAGTGTTAGGTTTGGTGTGATAAGACATTGCAAGTGAGTCTAGCTTTAGGGTTAATAAGGCAGGTAACATAGCCACAAATGTTGAAAATGGAAATTTTTTCCAAGGGTGATCAGGCAAACAGTTGGACTCTAAGCAGGGGAAAGAATCCAGCAAAACATGCATGTATAGCCAGTAGCAAGAATGACCCCGGAGGTAAATGCTTTGATGATAGAAAATTCTTTGGAATCAAAGTTAAGAGTTGGTATGGATTGTGTAAGTAGTAGGAGGCATACACCAATCATGCTAGCAACTAAAATAACAGCAATAGCAATGAGATTGAGTTTTAAGGCCTTGGATTTGTCGTGACACCCATGTGTAGATTCTGTCACACATTGGGACTCACTGGCAACTTGTAGTGAGAAAGATAAGAGGAGGAGAAAGAATGAATGGAAATTAGTGAATAATGTTGGCATTTTTTTACTAGGATAGTGATTGAAACTTTGAAAGTGAGAGTGATAATTCCAAGCACTAGCACTAGCTTTGTGCGTATCAGCCTACCAATAATTAGTAATGTGAGGAAAAAGTATTTTATATCAAATACTACTACGTTATTCGTATCAAAATACAATAAACGAGGGACATGTGTGTAAAAATAACTACCCACTAACACATGTCTTTCATTTATTAGTGGGTAAGTTATTTTTTGTCGACGGTATCATCTGATACTAAATATCTTCTCGTAAGGTGAGGTAGTATTTAAGGAGTGGATGCTAAAAGTTCAAAATAGTGACATTGCATGTGGTACATTGCGTGGGGCACATGGTGACACACACCTTAATTCACACATGGTGTGTGCACACAAGTTAAGCCACATCACACTCCCATGCAACAACAGCAACTTCTTGACGCGCCTCTCAATTCTCAAAACTTAACTTCTCTGCTTTCAAAATACAGCTACTTTACTCCTTTACTCCTTTAGAGCATTAGCATCTAGGATGCTAAAAAAGTTATATTTTACACCCTAAAAACTAACTTTATTCATTTTGCCACTCATTTTACAACTCTCCCAACATCCTAGTTTCTATTTTTACATACATCACAACCCAAACAAATGTTTATTTTTATTTTATTTATGGCCTCCGAGCATCCCAAGCTAGTGTGTGTGTATATATATAGAATAATAAAAAAATTTGTTATATTATTATTTATTTAAGTACTGTTGAGGACTAAAATTTCAAAAAAAAACTCATTTCATAAAAAGTAAGAAAAAACCATGAGCCTTAACAAAAGAAGACTCAATTCATGAAGTTAAGAATGACCATGAAGGCCCAAAGTCCCAAAAAGAAGAAAAAATAAAGAAATAATAATAAAGAAGAAGAAGAAGAGGATCTAGACTTGGTCAAGCCAGAGGATATG
The DNA here is from genome assembly GCF_040712315.1 of Castanea sativa. NCBI lineage: Eukaryota > Viridiplantae > Streptophyta > Magnoliopsida > Fagales > Fagaceae > Castanea > Castanea sativa. The sequence continues at coordinate 15,360,660 of NC_134013.1, read as the reverse complement.
CAGTAAGGATATTGGTCAGGTTAGAGGATATGCAACAAGATAAACATCAAGGCCCTAGGACCTTGATGTGTCCTTTTGAAGCCTTGAGAAGAGGATCTTGGCTGACATATGGGAAAGTCAAGGTGTATGTTCAGATTTTCAGCAAAAAAACCATTAAAAATCTAGCAAAATCAGGTATTATCTTTGTAACCAATGGTCCAAGCCCGTGAGATCCCGAGTGGATAGTAAGGGAGAAATGGTTTGGTCGGTAGGGGAGTGATTTCTAGTGAAAGAAGGATCCTAAAAGTTTCCCTTGGTTCATATATTTGCTTAGAATGCATGAACCAATAGAAAACTTAGTTCCCCCATGTGCATGACACCTCCCCACAATTTCCTCTCAATTGTCATTTTCAACTAAAGCTGTCATCAAGTACATTGAGCAGCCCACCCACTCCTTTGACTTTCCAAGAAGGAATCTTTCATTTATAGCTAAAGCCAAATGCCCCTTTTGAGTTATAATTGCCTAATTATGTTAAACCTATGCCCAATGCACTTTTTCAGGTTCCAGAGGACATGGTTTTACCCAGTAGACCAGGGACGTCCTCGCCCGGGGTACCAGACTCTTAGAGCTTTAATAGCCTAGCAAGGGAGAGAAAGAAAAAGGAAAAAAACAAGAGAGCCAAGGTTGAGGAATTCGTCACATATCCTTGAGATCATTCAAAATATCACTTAGACTCTAAAGAAACATATGTCAAAACATGCACACATCAGATATCACGTTCTCCCACAAAATCATCCTCACCTAACTATCTTGAAAGACAATGTCCAAGTAAAGCTACTTGGACTTGAGTTCCAAATCCCATAAGTCTTGTGCAAAAGTGCTAAGTCTGTGAGAATTGGGGCCAAGATCCTTGTGGCTGACTCATTCTCATGAAATTCATTTACATATATGCATATGTATTAAAATGTATATCCTAACTAGGGGTGGCAAAGTAAGCCCAAACCCATTTGCCCACCCAAACCCACTCACTCTAATTGAACCCAAACCCACCCAATTATTAGTTGGGTTAAATGAGCATCAACCCAATTAGACCCAGTGATTATTGAGTTTTAACTAAAAGCCCATTAAACCCTGTTTAACCCAAAAACAATATACTTAAATTCAACCAAGCCCTTCCCATTTAAAAAAAAAAAACAAATAAACAAAAAACAAAAACAGCCCACAGACAAAATTAGACTCTAATTTTCTTATTTCTATTTCCCTAACTTTCTTGGCAACCAAACGCATTCCAATTTCGTTAATAGCTTTAACAAAAGCATTAAAAGAGAGCTCACCAAGTCCATTTCTAGCGACTTCGAAGCATCGAAGGAATCATTTTCCAAACCTTGAGAGAAATTCAAGACGGAATAGAAGTTGGAAATGATTGGATGATCGACTGGAAGAACCTGATTGGGATGAATCTCATCGATGATGACGACGCCAGCCAACGCATCGACGTAAGCCAAAATCAGAAGCTTTCGCTCCAGCAACTGCTCGCGACTCCGCTGTGAGATCTGAACCTTGAAGCTCTCAAAGATCTGCCATTGATGGTGAAGCAGAGGAAAATTCGACAAAACGGAGAGATTTTCGGAGGAGGAGGAGGAGCTCGAGGTCAAGGTTAGAGTGTGGTGCAACTACAACTTAGGGGTTTCGGAGGAGGAGGAGGAGAAAGCTTCTTTTTTTTTTTTTGTTGGTTTTCAGTTTGTAAATAATTGGAATCCAATTTTCAAAATTCATTTCCTTATTTTTCTAAATTTTCTTGGCAACCAAACGGTGGACATTCCTCTATTTTCCTGTCGCTGTGCTATTATTGTGTTTATGGACATTTTGGTAATTTTGATAATTGGGTGGGTTGGGGTTTACCCATTATAATTGGGTTGAGTTGGGTTTGGGTTAGAAGCAATTAGTTAAATAGGTTTTAATGGGTGAATGGGTTTTATATACCCAACCCATTTATGCCCACCCCAAACTTGTCCAAACCCACCCATTTGACACCCCTAATCCTAACCTATGAAACTAATAATTATTTGAAGATATGTGTATTGTATAATGTGTTCTTATACATGACTTATAAATGTAAAGGGAAAAGACAAAACTCCATTGCATAATAAGTATAGAGAAAGATTGTATAGTTCAAAGAATCAACATTCTGAGTTCTTACAGGCCTAGTACCATTGGGAACCACGACATCCCGTTCGGGGTATCACGACATCATGCTCGGGGTACCACGACATCACGCTTGAGGAACCAAGTAAAGGAACTCTTTTAAATGTTTATACAATAAAAGATAAGCCTTAAATATTCTATTTCAATCTCTTTCTCATTGTGAATATTATGAATAATTATTCTATTTATTTCGTAAGAGTAATGGGTCATTTTATGACACTAAAACACTTATAATGGTATTTTATTGCTTAGGAGGAATTGCATTTTTGCCTTAAGGAGCTTTATGTGACTTGCGCATAACTTAGTTCGTAATCAGCCCCATTTAGCTGCGGTGAACCAAATCCAATTTACCAAACAACAAGTAAAAGGCCCAAGATCTTTGTTTCTACTTGGGCCTAGGTATTGTCCAAAAAAAAAGAACCCACACAAGTACAATAAAATTTTGATGTAATTTTTTAAGATTTATATGAGAACCAATTGATTTAAAATATGATATTCTTATTCAAGTTTACTTGATTTTGCAACAGTTAAAACAAAGTCCAATAAATTAAATAAAAAAAAAGTTAATAACATATAACAAGTGTAAAAAAAAAAATTAAAGATATTTACATTTTTATTTTATCAAGCTCGTCTAGCTTCCCAACAGCCATATCTAATGGGCAAGCGAGTGATCCTTTGTCCTATAAGGCAAAGCTAGTTGGTGAACTCCCTGGGGCGTATGCCCAAGCTTTTGGGGTTCACTCTGACGCAGAGATTGAAGCCTTTTCTGATGATGAAGCTGCGGATCTTGTGGAAGGGGAGGTTGCTATCAAGCTCTCTAGAGAGACTAAGCTACATATCAGGGAAAGATGGGCTTATTCGCTCATTGTTAAGGTTCATGGAAGGACTGTTGGTTTTCACTTTTTGCACTCCAGAATTATGCAGCTATGGAAACCTGCTAGTAGACTTGACTGTATCGATTTGGGGGAAGACTTCTTCTTGATCAAATTCAGTTTGGTTGAAGATTATGATAAGGTTTTAAAAGGGGGGCCATGGTTTATAGGTGAGCACTACTTGACCATTCGCGCATGGGAACCGTATTTCAAACCAAATGCCACTGCCTGTTCCAAAGTGGCTATCTGGGCACGTCTACCTCAGCTACCCATTGAGTTTTTCGATATAGGTGTATTGAAAGAGATAGGAAATGCCATTGGTCCTGTGTTACGAATTGATGCTATCACAGCCTCTGGGACCCGAGGGAGGTATGCGAGAATTTGTGTCCAAGTGGATATTTCTAAACCGTTGGTGAGGAAGATCTACATTGGACATTTTGGAGCAAGAAGTATTGGATGAGGGCATAAGCTCTCTTTGTTTTGCTTGCAAAAGGTTGGGACACCGAAAAGAGACATGTACGTACCTAGTTAAGGAGGTAATGGAGGTTCAAGTGGAGAACAGGGAGTCTACGGAAGGAATGGATGACATGATTAAAACTCAAGTTCCAAAGTCAAAGGGCAAGGGTAGTGGAAAATATGAATATGGGCCTTGGATGCTAGTGGAAAGAAGGAAACGAGGCTCGAGGCACAATTTGGCCCCCTTAAATCACTCAAAGTTCAGCATGGCCCAACTTGGGGCTTTTAATGGGAAAGATATGGGCTATCTACTTCGGTCCCGTCCATCAATTGTGCCATCAGCTAGTACTCCTAGCTCCTCTGCTGAAGGTAAGCACAAGTCAGTAGGATTAGATGTCTCAAGCTATGCCAGCCTGTCCACATCTCCGAAGCACGTGCAAAGCGTATCCCATACGCCTCCCCCATGTGCTGTTGGCATGACACTAACCCATACCAGTTTTGGTACCTCCATTTACTCAGCTAATAATGGGTCTAAAGGGAAAGGGAAAGGAAAGAAGCAGAAGTAGTCACAGGGAGATCATAAGTTAGTAACAATGGGCAATAAAAATCAATGGAAAAATTATGAGCTTAGCCCCGTCAATGTTGGATCAGATACGCTCAAGCCCTACCATGATCTGGGGGTGGTTCGATTCGAAGCAAATGGTGGCGTGGAGTCACATTTTCCCTCTCACTCTTGGTGGAGATTGCAATCGGACATCCCATCAAGGGAGGAGGGAAAAATCATGGGGTGGAGAGCGCTATCAGCAAATTCGCTGGAGCAAGCCTTGCCAAAATCAAATCTGCTGGAGGGAATACAAACAAAGAAAATGTTAGGGATGCCGATTTTAGTAATAAGTTTGATGGGGTGTTTGGAAACTGTTACTCTAGTCCAAATGTGTGGGGAAGGCATCCAAACCAATCTTCTGATAACATCCAGGGAGGAACCAATGGGAATAGTGGAGCATGTGATATGCTTGTCGAAGAACAAAGGAATGGCCACGGCCAGTTTAAGGAAGCTGAGTTGGAAATTGCTGAATCAAGCAAGAAACCAACTTCAAATCAGTAAGGACTCAGTTTCTTTCCCTCCAGTATCAATGAATATTATATGTTGGAATTGTAGAGGGACTTCGAACCCTCGTTTTAAACCTACTCTGAACGACCTTATCTGTAAGCACAACCCACCCATGGTAATTATTATTGAAACCCGGATTGGAGGAAATCAAGTAAGGATATAACTGATACTCTGCTTTTTGATGGAGCAATTCACACTGACACCATTGGCTATGCTGGAGGTCTATGGTTATTGTGGAAGTCTGAAGGGGTGGAGGTCATTCAATTGGCAAAAACAGAGCAGGAAATTCATGTTATTATTAAGGTACGGTCCTCTGACCTTTCCTGGGTTTTAACTTGTATTTATGCTAGCCCTAGATTAGTAGAGCGTAAATTGTTATGGGGTAATCTCTCAAATGTTGCTTCTCTGCATTCTCTGCCTTGGTTGATGTTGGGTGACTTTAATGAAGTTCTTTCCATTAATGATAAGAGTGGTGGTAATCTGGTGAATATGAACAGAGCTCTCCGTTTTAAAGATTGTCTGGACTTTTGTGGGATGATTGATTTGGGATTTCATGGAGCCAGGCTTACATGGGTTAATAAGAATGAGGTTGGTCATTTTATTCAGGAACGTTTGGACAGAGCATTTGCTAATAGTGCTTGGTCCAATTTGTACCCAGAAGCCATTGTGAAACACTTACCCAAAATCCACTCTAATCACTGCCCAATCCTATTATCCTTAGAGAAAGCCCCAGGAATTTACCTTCCCAGACCTTTTAGGTTCCAACCGGTTTGGATGTCTCACCCACTATTTGGGAAACTTCTGTCGGATAATTGGATGGAGCAACACGAGTTGGATGGAAACCTGTAGAATTTTATTGAACCAGTTAAGATATGGAATAAGGAGGTCTTTGGGAATATTTTTCAAAGAAAATCTAGAATTGTAGCAAGGCTTAATGGTATCCAAAAGGCTTTAGCCAATGGTTCTAGTAGCTTCCTCATTGGTTTGGAAAAGCAACTTAGTGAGGAGTATTGGGAAGTTAATCAGCAGGAAGAGGAATTGTGGTCTATCAAGTCTCAATATAACTGGCTCATCCAAGGTGACAGGAATACTGCTTTTTCCATACATCCACTCTAATTAGGAGAAAAAGAAATAAAATCTCCTATTTTAAAGATAAGGTGGAAAATCTTGTTCATAAGGAGGAGGAGATAGCTGTTTTATTAAGGGAAGGTTACTGTGCTCTATTTGAAACTTGTCATGGTATGGCGCCGAGGGCACCTTGAAACATACCAAGCTGGCCTTGCCGCTTATCAGAGAAGGATAGGGCAGTTCTAGATGGGGAGGTGACTAGGAAGGAGGTAAAGGTCAGTCTCTGGAGTATGAAGCCTTTTAAAGCCCCAGGTCCTGATGGGTATCATGCTGGGTTTTATCAGAGAAATTGGCATATTATTAAGGACTTGGTTGTGAAGCAAGTAGTTGATATTTTTGAGAGTGGGAAAATGCCAAACCATTTAAATGAGACCCTCATCACCCTAATACCCAAATGCCCAGGGGCTGACTGCTTGGGACTTTTTAGGCCCATTAGCCTATGTAACACCATTTACAAACTTGTTTCTAAAGTCCTAGTTCATAGACTAGGACCCATGCTGAATAATCTTGTTTCTCCTCTTCAGTCTGCTTTTGGTCCTGGTAGGAAAGGTATGGATAATATGATTATCGTTCAAGAGCTCATTCACTCCATGAAACAGAAAAAAGGAAAGCAAGGTTACATGGCAATTAAGGTGGATCTTGAAAAGGCATATGATAGAATGGAATGGCACTTTATCTGAGATATGTTAAGTAGGTATGATTTTCCCCCCAAGTTGATTAGCCTCATCATAAGCTGCATCTCAGGTTCATCTATTTCTATACTCTTCAATGGTGGTTGTCTGGATCCTTTTCTCCCTTCTCGGGGTATTAGGCAAAGGGATCCTCTCTCCCCTTATCTGTCGATCATGTGCATGGAGTTTTTGGGTTTTTTAATTGATGACATGTGTGCAAATAATTTGTGGAACCCCTTCAAGGCTTCAAGGTCTGGCCCTGCTTTTTCTCACCTTTTCTTTGCTAATGATTTGGTTCTTTTTGCAAAAGCTGATAGGAAGAATTGTCAAAGTGTGAGGGATGTTTTGGATACCTTTTGTGAGCTTTCAAGGCAGAAAGTTAACTTGAGTAAATCTAAAGTGCTCTTTTCAACCAATGTGAGTTCGGATACCAATGAGTCCTTTTGCAATATCCTGGGAATTTCCCCATTAAGTTTGGAAATACCTCCTCTCATGATTTTGACTATATTCTTGATAAAGTTCTGGGAAAGCTTCAGGGTTGGAAATCTAATTTGCTTTCTATGGCAGGGAGGCTAACTTTAACAAAAGTTGTCCTATCAGCTATCCCCTCTTATGTCATGCAGGGGTGCGTGCTGCCTGAAAGGATACTTACCAATTTGGATAGGATCAGTAGGAATTTCTTATGGGGGTCCACGGAAGAGAAAAGGAAACTACACTTGGTGGGATGGAAGAAAGTAACAAAACCAAAATCTAGAGGGGGGCTCGGCCTTCATGCAACCAAGGAAAGAAATCTCACTTTAGCTGTGAAGTTGTGTTGGAGAATGAAGAATGAAGGGGAGAAACCTTGGGTTAAAGTTCTAACGCATAAGTATTGAAGGAGGTTGGATTCTAGTAAATCGCCAAAGTCAAGAACGTGGGCAGAAATTATTAAGGGAGCCCCTCTGTGTGAAAAAAGGTCGAAATGGGTCATTGGGTCAAATAGCCAACTCTCCTTTTGGGTTGACAAATGGCTGGATTTCAGGTCAATCAGAAGCTGTGTGGAAGGACCTCTGAACAAGGGAGAGGAAGGTCTTAGGGTCTTCGATGTTCAAAAGAATGGAATATGGGATTTACACAATATTTCATTTGAGTTGCTTGCCCTCCTGGTCCAATCTATTCGAGCCATCCCCATTTGGGCTGCTTCTAGAAGGGAGGATCATGTATGCTGGATTTATAGTTCGAAGGGAGACTTTGATTCGAAGAATGCTTATATGTTGGGCACTGGTTTAAACCCAAAGGAGCCCAATTTTACAGGCAACTGGGTGTAGAAGTTAAAGACTCTGCCAAAAATCCAAATGTTTGTCTGAAAATGCTTATTGGAAAGCATCCCCACAAAGTCCATTTTATCCCAGAGAGGTTTTCATGGTGATATGTCATGTGATTGGTGCTATGAAGAACAAGAATCTATGGCTCATGTGCTTAGAGATTTCCCGATTGCCATCAGGTTTTGGGCTGACTTTGACTGCCCCTCTCATCTCCGAAACTCCTTCGTTCTTGACTTTTTTGACTGGTTAAGATTAAATGCTTGCGCTTCATCCCGCATGATTGGTAAGGACCAACAGTGGGCAACTTTCTTCCTTTTTGGAATTTGGAATCTCTGGTTGTTTAGAAATAAGATACTTTTTGCAAGATCTTCCTCCTTTAATCTCCATAAGGTCGTGGAAAATCAGGTGGCTGAATATTTTTATTGTGTTTTGGATCATGTAAATACCACAAGAACAGTGAGGATAGCTGTGGGATGGAGTAAACCGTAGCCTATGTGGTTCAAGTTAAATACTGATGGGTCTGCTCTTAGCAATCCAGGTCTTGCAAGTGGAGGTGGCATAATTAGGAATTGTCTTGGGGATTGGGTTAGTGGTTTTGCAAGATCTATTGGCTTTACCACTAGCCTTGTTGCAGAATTTTGGGCTTTGAGGGATGGATTAATGATGTGTCTAAGGCTGGGGCTCAATGTAGTGGAAGTGGAAGTGGATGCCTCTTTCATTATTTCCTTACTTAACAATACAGCATCAACTAATAGTGAGGTTGCCTCTCTTGTTGATGATTGCAGGGACATGCTGCAGAAAATTCCTCAATCTCGAATCAAGCATTGCTACAGGGAAGGCAATAAATGTTCGAATAAATTAGCTAGGCTTGGGACTGTTATGGAGGACAGTTTTGTTATTTTTGATGCCCCTCCATCTACTATTGTATCTCTTTTATTTCTGGACAAGTTGGGCACGACCCAGGACTGTTGTTGTAATGAAGTGGCTTTGCCCACTTAAGATTTAATCAAATATCCACTTTACTAAAAAAATATATATATGTATTTATACCATATAATTTTCAAAATTTTGAACACACATAATATGATTAAATCACTATATACATCTTTTTTTATTGTCTTTCTAAAATTTACAATTTTTTACAAGAAAAATTATTGAAATATTGGAGGAAATTAACAAGAAATCTGTGATATCAAATGCACCACACAATGTGCAGAAATTCAGCCAGTGTTTGAAATAATTACATATGTAGCTTTTGATTAGAGGCTTATGGTTTGAGTTCAATAGTTGAGAGTATGATTAATTAAGGTATGACAGTATTTAAGTATTTAAGGAAAGAAAACTTGAAATAGTTTTGTAGCTCGTGGTACCATTTGTTAGAGATGATGGAAAGCTAAATTTGGGAGCGTTTGGTAGGAGTGAAAAACTTTGTACTAGCCTGGACATATGGCAAGATGGTATTTGGTGAAAACAATGAAGTTTTTGTTTGCTTCCACAGTTCAGGTTTTCATGCTCAACAAACACTCTTTTTTTTGTTAAATTAATAATATTAACTCAAAAAGACCAAATTAGGCAATAGCAAGAATGAACTCAAAGGCAAATGGTTTGTGACAAAAATGACAGCAATAGCAATGATATTAAGTTTCAAGGTTTTGGACTATGAGCAGATTCTATTACACATTGAGACTCACCTAAAACTTGTAATGTGAAAAATAGGACAGGAAAAAGAGAAAGAAGGTGTAGAAAGATTCAAGTATTTGGTTCATTTAAATTTTCAATTAAACATCAACATCCTTTTTTCTCTCTCGTTTTTTTGTTAGATGTGTCATACCACTAAAAATCACTATTTAATAACATGAAGGAATAGTACTATGAAATTTTGTTTTTTGTTTTTGATAGGCCAAGAATGTATAGACCCCTTTGGTAACTTAATCAATTAATTTAGCCAAGTGAAATTAATTAGATTCTATTACATGCAATAAATGTGGTAGTACAAACAAATCACCAACTAAGTTAAACACAGCAGAAAATAAATTTGACATAGATAATTTGTTTATAAATGGGGAAAACCACCGAGACAAAACCCCACTGGGTGATTTTAAGGTCACCACTCCCGAAAATCCACTATTATTACAATAAGCATTTACAAGTAAAGGAATCTCAGTACCTTATATCAACCTACAGTTGAACACTTACCCCAATACCTAATTAGACTTATTATGTAGTGACAATCTCTCCTTTCAATGCACAGCTCCCAGCACGTGAATAATCAATCGATGCGCGGATCTCAATATGCGACTTACACACCAACTTGAGAAGGATGTTGATTGCAAAGTTCTTCAGTTTATCAACACGATGAAGATCACAAAACTTCTTGGTTACAAAACCCTATGACGTACAAACGCAGCAGCTTCTTCAAGAGAAAGATGAATCAGAGAAAATTCTGTCTCTGATTACAATTTGCTTGAACAAAAACTTTGTATCAAGTTTCATAAGCTGAGCCCTTAAAATAATCCTTATATATGTTTAGAGTTGTAAGAAAAGAAAACCTAAACAAGTGTACACAGATATATGTGAAATCAGATCTGAAAAACTGATTTTCGTAAATCTTGATAGATAAGTTATCTATCGAGCAGCTATCGAGTATTGGGCTAAAGATCCCTTTTAAACCTCAATAAATACTATTTGTCAAGCTAGCTGTCAAGTTTTAAAGTTCAACACTTTTTCACTTGTTTCTTAGACAAATTTGCATGGCTTCAATAGTTGGACTTGAACTCTTATTTCTTGAAGTATTTAACACATCTTAGATCTATCCAATTGTTTTGTCAAAAGATTAGCCAATTCTAAATGACATATGTGAATCATGTTAGAAATATATGTCATTTAGAATGGTTCACATATGTCCTAATAATTTTCTCTGAAAATGCTCTTTGTATAATTAAGGTAGAAGGCTGCTATATAATAATAATAATAATAACAACTGTAAGGGCAAGAAAATCTTAGAAGCCCACGGCCCATTTAGAATAGTGGTTGAATCATTTCATCTATGGCCCAAAGTAAATATAAAAAAAATTTGTAGAAAGGGAACAACATAACAAAGAACTGGCCCAGTTTGAGGGTTGAATTGGAAAGAAAAAAAGCAAAATACATATATTAGGTGAACCAATCTCCCCTTTACAAGCTTTCCTGAGGAAGTTTAAGCTACAACACCAATGGTATTGTTCACCCCACTTTTCTCCTGATGTTCTTCTTGTTTCACTCCTCTTTTCTAATCTTTTTTCTTGGTCCCTTCTGCAATCTCTCTTTCTCGAATACATACTCCTCCCTTCCTCGCATCTCAACCATCCATTTTCCATCTAACTAGACTCCTCCCTTAACACTTATCCTTTCCTACAGTTTGAAAAAGGTGGTGGAAAGAACTTGCTTAGCTGTGACCTGCACTGTTCAGGTCACTTCCTCATTAATGTAGCTAATAAAGTTGTTGCCCACCATTCAATGCGGCCAAAAGGCCAGATGCAAGGCATTAAATGCGGAGGCCACAAGCTATCCTAGACTTGAAACTTCCCTTCTTGGCCTTTGGTTCCCTCTCTGTAGGCCTTAGAGTGTTTTGGACTCACCTCTACAGCTCCCCAAGCAGCCCTCCTCCTCGGGCCCATGATCCTGGCCTTATCACCCTACATTGCGACTCTTGAGCTTCATCCTTGGTCCTCAAGCTTCCACATACTTCGGCACATAAACTGCATCGTTAGTCCTCGAGCCCCCACAATAATAATAATAATAATAATAATAATAATAATAATAATAATAATAATAGCAGCAAAGCTAGAGAATTTTCTCGGGGGCAATGAATACATTTTTTCTAATTCTTCCAGGGGATATTTGGAGACTAGCAGGAGTTTGCCACACTATATAATTAATTAGCAAGAACTGGGAAGAAACGAGGAACATAACATCTCGAGCCTTAGAGGTTCGAGTTTGGTGAAAAAATCGAGCCTCAAAGACTCGAGTCTTAAATACTCGAGTTCCAAAGAAGAAGACGAACGAAGATGACAATGAAGATGAAGAACCAGAAATGGGAAGAAGAAGAAGCAGAACAGGGGAACCAGAAATGGGAAGAAGAAGTAGAACAGGGGAAGAAGAAGCAGAAGTATGGGCTGATCCGAAAACCTCTTTGGAGAACTCAAATTCCACGAAGAAGAATCCCAAGCTGATCCGACAAAGAAGAATGTGGGCTGAAGGAAAGAAGAACAGGGGAAGAAGAAGCAACACAGGAAAGTAAATGGTGGAACTCGAGTCTTAAAAACTCAAGTTCCACGTGGATTTTTTTCACGTCTACTCCCACCGCTTACAACTCGAGTTTTAAAAACTCGATTTCTATCTTGGAATTCGAGTTTTAGACACTTGAGATGTTAATTTGCTGAATAATTTGCAAACTAGACAACTAACTAAAATATTATAAAAATAAAGCTAAATGGAAAAAAAATTCTTCCACTCCCTTTTTTTTTACCCAGACCATAAAACTGCGTGCGTTCCACACTGTCTTGTATTTTGCAGCATGAATATTTTGGGCCTTTCATTAATCAAAAGTCAGTAGAATTTGCGCCATATATGAAACAATGCCTTCAAGATTCAAGGGAGCTGAAAAGAAGTATGGAGATTCAATATAAGAAAAAAAAAATATGAAGAAGTTTGTTGATAAAAAGCATTTTGGTGTGTTCGATCAGTTTACATACTACTATTTGTAATAGAATATGTTGTCAGTTGAATTATTTTGATTATGTAGCACGTAGGGATTTACTTGTGATTGTCTATTTGGCATCTTAATTATTTTGAAAGCAGAACATGCTTATTTTAGAATTGTGGTAATCGTAGACTATTTTATCGATTATGTAATTGGTTTACACAATATGCATGTTATGAACTATATAAGAAATGTTGTTAATTTTTTGGTATGTTCCAAACCCTACAATATATTTTCTAGCTCATTTTCAAGGTCACTATGAAACACAAGAAAAAGTCTAACAATTGTTGTTTAAGGAGTTTGGAGATAGATTTGATACTAACCAAAATCAGAGAATTTGATGTCTCTATGCAGGACAAGATTAACTCTATTACAGATCCATCTGACAAATTATAGTACCTTGACACAAAGAAATTACTGCACTTATTAGTAACTTAATTAATTATTTCTAATTATTCACCCAAAATCAAATGATAAACCTAGCTATTCTTATCATGAAACAATTATTTTTCAATCAAAATTCTGTTTTTATATGTTAGATTAAAATATAATTTTATTAGTTGATGCAACAATTGAAAATAGAATTGAACGATATTCTCAGTTCTCAACCCCAATTTTTCTCTCTGCTTGATTTTCTGATTGTTAGTTGAGTTCCCAAGATTTTGGAATACTCCAGCCGATACCGAATGATAATGCTTGTTTGAAAGATTGTACGAGCTAGTGCGTTAAAGAAACTCTCATCAGAAAGTAGCTTGTTGTATGTCGTAGAATTAAGACGAGATATGGATAATGTTCCCCAGTACGTGGTGGCAGTACTTGTTGAGTTCTTGAATGGGAAAGCTGTTGAAGTACTCCATGATCAAAGTGTTAACAGAACCAAATCTCTGTATGCGAGAGAGAGCGTACGTGGGTTAGGGTTGATAAAAAGAAACAAACAAGGTGAAAATTGAAAAGCCAGCTTTGTGGTTTTGCAAATAATGCCGTTGGAAGTTGAAACTAGAAAATAAACCAGAGGGTGTTATCCTTTCCCTCGATTTACAGGGAGTAGGAGGAGGCGGTGGTAATACAACTCACTTTTCTTTTTTGTGAATTGCAAATTAAATTTCTGAAGTTTAAGAATGTTTAGGTTTTACACTATAAAGTTTTAGAATTTAAATTTTACCCCTTGAAATGTGGGGTGTTTAGATTTTATACTTTGATGTTTTAGAATTTAAATTTTGTTTCCTAAAGTTTAGAGGTGTTTGGATTTTACAATCCAAATTCTGAAATGTTAGGGTGTAAAATCTAAACACCCTCAAATTTTAAGGGGTAAAATCCAAATCCTAAAACTTCATGGTGTAAAATCCAAACACTCACACCCCAAAATTTTAGGGATTAAAATCCAAATTCTAAAACTTCATTGTGTAAAATCTAAACACTCCCAAACTTTAAGGATGTAATTTGCAATTTACATTTTTTTTAATGGTTTCCTCTGAGACTAATTTCCTCCTAGAAAATAATTATTAAAAATCCATAGTAAAAAAATGTTCATTTTGGGAGCTAGGTTTTCTTTCTTTTTTTTGATAAAAGGTTAGAAGGGATTTCACTTTTTATACCCTTCAAAATTAGTAAATAGAAAGAAAAAAGAAAAGAAAAAAGCTTTTGTGGTACTTTTGAGTTCTGATATAACATAATTTCAACTAATTTAAAATTTGACTTTTTTCCACAATATAAAAATCTCAAATTCCAATAATTTCAATTTGCTAGAAACAGAGTAGGATTTGGGAAATTTGTTATAGCTAGATTCGAGGTTAGCTGGGCTTCCTGTGATTAGAGAATTGACAAAGGAGAGAATTAAGAAAGGAAACAAACTTGTACATTCTTGTATACAGCTTATACATTCTCTTTTATACTCTTCCTTCACTATCTGTGACTAACTTCTACAACTGCAATGTCAACCACTACCTAACTTGCTAGCTGACCATAACTACCAACTGACTTAACTGCTGACTTGGTTGCTCTTGCTGACTTGCTGGCTTAGCTACTGTGATGATCCCAACACAATTAAGCCCAATTATCAAAATCAAATAGAACTAACACTAAAATGACAAAAAACCTCAAAACTATTGGCCATTACCACAACAGAAAATAATAATAATAATAATAATAATAATAATAATAATAATAATGATAATAATAATAATAATACTCCCTTCGTCCTAATTTATTTGTCATGTTTCAAAAACTCAACTTTTTAAGAAAAAATCATTTATTATCTTGTATGTTGTATAAAAATGTATAAGTTTTTGTAACTACCCTCATTAATTTAAATTATTGAAAAAGAATGGTATTGACTTTTTAAATAAAGTAAAGGATAAGATAGAAATTTTATTTAATAATTTTAGAAAGAAGACATCATTTTGGAACATCCCAAAATAGAATAGAGGACCAACAAATTGGGACAGAGGGAGTAAAAAAATTCATATTTCCCCAATTGAACTTGACGAGGAATGAAGTACTCCAGATCGTCCACGGTCATCCACACCAGCAGCCGTCCAAAAGAAAGTATCAAGACGGGAGCTAACGCCATAGTCGTCCATGGACGAAGTTAAGGCCACATCTTTCGTCCTGAAGGCGACCACTCGTCCTGACTAGACTCGTCCACACGAGAACCCCTAGACGAGGATGTACACTGAGGAATTATTAAAGTACACTTCACCATTCCGCAATACACGCATAACTTCCGATGACCGTTGTATGAAAAAATGCAACTGTCAGGTGGTTATGGGAGTTATCCAAGAACCTCGGACCCCCTAATATTCAGGAGAGGTTACAATCTCAATAACTATCCTTAGGACACTATATAAACAGCCACTCAAACCAATGGAAGGTACGTTGAACTTTTCCCAAGAAATTGGAACTCCAAAGATATAGAGGGAAAACTGACTTTACCATCGGAGGGTTCTTGGCCGGCGATCCCAATCACCTTTGATCGTTTTCCTTTGTTTTTCAGGCCATAAAAGAGCGAGTGGTCCTTTCAAATCCGGAGCATCTAGCCTACTGATTTTTCTTGCATCATCAGTTGGCGCCGTTTGTGGGAAAAAACAGAGCAAACAAACACTATTCATTGTGCTTTTATTCGACTGTGTTTTTGTTGTCAAGGATTGCTCTGTCTTAGACAAAAGGCTGAATGGTTCGAACAAGATCAAGGGCTACCAACCTCGGCCACCAGGAGAGTAGGGATGCATCTAGTAATCCCCCTTCGTGATCGCAGGTCAGCGCCTGTCATGCAACCGCCGTCTATTCAACACATACAATCCATGGCTGCCACTATGGCAGAACTGACGCGTTAGAATCAAGAGTTGAATAGGGAGATTAACCTTAGGAGGCAGCGCCAGGATGGGCACACAGAAGGACGGGCACTTAGTCAGGAAGGAGGAGGAGAAAATGTCGAGTCCGAGAATTAGACAAAGGGTACCACTTCAAGAAGAATGCCGCACTTAGAGAAAGAGATGGACCAGATGAGGAAAGCCATGGATGAGATGAGGGAGAATATAAGACGGGTAAACCCAGTGGATGATATGGTTCATCGAACGGACTCCCCTTTCACAGCTTCTATCAACAATCATCCTCTACCTCCGAAATTCAAAATGCCTTCTCTGGACTTGTATAATGGAAATTGCGACCTTTGCGATCATATTGCAACTTTCAAGATGACCATGCACCTTCAAGGGGTCCTGGACGAAATCATGTGCAGAGCTTTTCCCACCACACTTAAGAGACCAGCGCGAGTGTGGTTCAGTAAGATACCCCCAAACTCAGTGGGGTCGTTTGAAGAGTTGAGTAAGTTGTTTGTCAATAACTTCATTGGAGGACAGTGCCACAAGCACTCATCTTCTAGCTTGTTGGCAATAGAGCAAGGGGAAAATGAGAGTCTACAATCCTTTATTACCCGATTTAATAGGGAAGCCTTAACGGTGGATGAAATGGACGACAAGTTGCTGCTGGCTGCCTTCCACAACGAGGTCAATTCTGACTTGTTCATTCACAAGCTCTATAAGCAGGAACCCTAGACTATGGCCGAACTCGTCCATTTGGCCCAGAATTTCATGAATGCTGAGGACGCTATCATAGCCAAGAAAAGAAAAAGGGCTGAGCGCTCGGAAGCAGGCCACCATCGTTACTCGGATTAGGGACCTCATCTTAAGAAAGCTCGGGTAGACGAGAGGAAAGACAAGGATGGGAAAAAGGCAAGTTCCTCCGCAAGGAATCAGCAATATACGCCCCTGACCATGCCACTAGAGTAGGTTCTTATGCAGATCAAAGATGACCCGTCCTTGAAATGGTCGGATGAGATGAAGGGCGATCCCAACAAGCGCAATAGAAGCAAGTATTGCCGCTTTCATAAGGATCACGGGCATGACACGGACGAGTGCCTTGATTTGAAACAGCAAATTGAGAATCTTATTAGACAAGGAAAGCTAAGGAACTTCCTTGGACGAGACCAAAGAGATGAGAAATTAAAAGCCAAGGTGGAAGAATCATCACGTCCCCTGCTAGGAGAAATAAGGGTAATTATAGGAGGAAACTCGACAGCGCAGTCATCCAAGTCAAGGAAGACATATCTGAAGGTGGTACAGAACGTCCAGCTGTCTGGACGGCCTTGTGAGACGAGGAAAGTAGACGAGGAAGCAGGACGACTTCATCACCCACATGATGTCGCGATAGTCATCACCCTACTAATTTCTGACTACATGACCAGAAGGGTTTTGATAGACAATGGCAGTTCTGCAGACATTCTTTATCACCCCGCCTTCCAGCAAATGAGGTTAGGACGAGATCAGCTTCGACCAGTGAGTTCACCATTGGTGGGATTCGGAGGAATGAAGGTGCAACCAGTGGGCACCATCACATTACTAGTGGTCGTTGGAACACATCCACAGCAAATAACCAAGGAGGTAAATTTCCTCGTTGTTGATTGTGCATCGTCATATAATGCAATCATTGGAAAACCAACTCTGAATAGCTAGAAGGCGGTAACCTCTACCTACCACTTGTCCATCAAATTTCCAACTGAGTATGGAGTAGGCCAAGTACAAGGAGATCAGTTGGCCGCCAGAGAATGCTACTTGGCTATGCTAGCGATGGACGAACATGTACAGGCAATGAGTATAGATGGGAGAAGGATCGCGGCAGAACCCACTGAAGTGTTGGAAGATGTCCCTTTGGACGAGGACTATCCCGAGAAGGTTACTAGAATTGGGGCGAGCATGGAAGAGGGGGCAAAGCACGCTTTAGTCCAGTTTCTGAAGAAAAGCCTCGAAGTCTTTGCATGGAATCATGAGGACATGCCTGGCATTGATCCGAGTGTCATTACCCATACCCTGAACGTGTGTCCCTATTCAAAACCAGTACTTCAGAAGAAAAGGATTTTCGCTCCTGAGCGAGACAATGCCATTAAGGAAGAAGTATAGAAGTTGCTCATCGCAGAGTTCATCCGAGAAGTTTATTATCCAGATTGGTTAGTGAACGTGGTCATGGTTAAGAAAGCTAACGGAAAATGGCAAATGTGCGTGGACTTCACTGATCTAAACAAAGCTTGCCCCAAGGATAGTTACCCATTACCGCGCATTGACCAGCTAGTGGACTCAACGGCAGGGCATAGAGTGCTTAGCTTCATGAACGCTTTCTCAGGTTACAACCAGATACAGATGCACGAAGCAGATCAAGAGAAGAACTCATTCGTTACAAGCCAAGGGTTGTATTGCTACAAGGTAATGCCTTTTGGTTTGAAGAACGTAGGGGCAACTTACCAAAGGCTGGTTAACCATATGTTTCGTCCTCAAATCGGGCAAAATGTAGAAGTTTATGTAGACGACATGCTGGTAAAAAGTCAGGATGAGAATAATTATCTAGACGACCTTCAAGAGACTTTTGATACATTGCGGCAGTACAACATGAAATTAAATCCCAGCAAGTGTGCTTTCGGAGTTTCGTCGGGGAAATTTTGGGGTTCATGGTTTTGAACAGAGGAATTGAAGCAAATCTGGATAAAATCCAGGCGATACTGAACATGGAGCCGCCAAAAAATATCAAGGAAGTCCAGTCTCTTACCAGACGAGTCGCCGCCCTCAACAGGTTTGTATCAAAAGCTACTGACAAATGTTTATCATTCTTTAAAGTCCTCAGAAAGGCTTTTGAATGGATGGACGAGTGTCAAAGGGCCTTCCAAGACTTGAAAACATATCTCATGACAACACCGCCGTTGAGTCCGTCTGTAGCTGGGGAAGTGTTGTATTTGTATTTGCCAGTGTCCCTACACGCAGTTAGCTCAACATTGGTCAGAGAAGAGTGGAGAGTCTAGAAACCGGTTTATTATACAAGCCATGCAATGAGAGGGGCAGAAGGATGATACCCAATGATGGAGAAGCTAGCCTTCGCATTGATCACAACTTCTAGGAAGCTGAGGCATTATTTCCAAGCTCACATCATCAACGTCTTGATAGACCACCCCATAAAGAAAGCAATGAACAAGTTGGAAGCTGCTGGACGGCTGGTACAGTGGGTTATTGAATTTAGCGAGTTCAATATCAGATACATTCCAAGGAGTGCGATAAAAGCGCAAGCATTAGCAGATTTCATCGCAGAGTTCACTCCCAGCCATGACGACCTGGACAAAGACGAAGGAATAAAAAAGTGGGTGATTGATGTAGACGGATCGTCCACACTATATGCAGGAGGGATTGGAGTTATATTGAAGTCCCCTGAGGGTGACAAGCTGGAGTACGCAGCCCATATGTAGTATCAAACCACCACCAACGAGGCTGAGTATGAAGCACTACTCAAGGGATTGGAATTGGCTAAGTCCTTAGGGGCGGAGTCGATAACAATCAGAGGAGATTCTCAGCTGATCATCAACCAGATAAATGGAATGTGTGATACTAAAGAGGACCGGATGAAGAAATACCTCAGTAGAGTGAAACGACTCGCACGAAAGTTTTTGGCGATAAGTTTTGTTCAACTCCCCAGGGAGGAAAATATGGAAGCGGACGCCTTAGCGAAAGCAGCATCGTCAGGAGTTACGGATGAGTACGACGATGTCCAGTATATGCCAAGCATAGACATTCTAGACATACAGCAGATAAGAGGAGGAGAGAATTGGATGAGTCCAATAGTGATTTATCTTAAAGATGGACGGCTTCCAGAGGACAGAGATGAAGCTAGAAAGTTGAGAGTCAGGGCAGCCAAGTACGTCCTCATAAATGAAGTACTGTACAAGCGAGGCTTTTCTCAACCTTATTTAAGGTGCTTAGCTCCTGACGAGTCGAATTATGTTCTAAGGGAAGTCCATGAAGGAGCATGTGAAAACCATTCAAGGGCAAGGTCACTAGTCCATAATATCATTCATGCCGGCTACTATTGGCTTACAATGCAGGTAGATGCTAAAGTTTATGTCAAGGTATGTGACCAGTGTCAGTGTTACAGCAATGTACCTAGACGGCCGTCGGAATACCAGCCCCCAATGATGGCCCCATGGCCCTTTGCACAATGGGGACTGAATATCCTAGGTTCCTTCCCCATAGGAACCAGACAAATGAAGTTTTTGATGGTAGGAATTGATTACTTTACCAAGTGGGTAGAAGTCAAGCCTCTTGCAGCAATCACTCAGCAAAACATGAAAAATTTTGTATGGAAGAATATTCTATGTAGGTTCGAAGTACCCAAGGTATTGGTATCGGACAACGGACATCAATTCGACAACACACCCTTCAGGGACTTTTGCAATCATTTTGGAATCAAGAATCATTATTCCTCGCCCTTCCATCCACAGGCAAACGGACAAGCAGAAATAGCAAACCGATCCCTGCTGAAAATCATCAAGACTCAGCCCGAGGGGGCAAAAGGGATATGGCCAGACAAGTTACCAGGTGTTCTTTGGGCTTATAGGACGACTGTTCGAACTCCGACGGGAGAGACCCCCTTTAAACTAGCCTATGGAAGTGAAGCTATCATACCAGCAGAAGTTCATATGACTAGTCACCGAGTAATGAAATATCAAGAGAAAGAGAATGGGGAACAACTTCGTCTTGACCTCGATCTTATTGACGAGGTAAGAATGGATGCGGAGCAAAGGACAGCAAGGTACAAAAATCTTATGGCGAGACGGCATGATGCCATGGTGAAACCCAAAAGGTTCATTGTGGGGGACCTTGTCCTCAAAAGAGTCTCCTTGGCAACTAAGAACCTGGCTCATGGAAAGTTAGAACCCAATTGGAAAGGGCTCTACAGGGTAGTCAACTGCAAAAGGCAAGGGTCTTACTACCTGGAAGCTCTGGATGGGAGGAAGTTAGAGCATCCCTGGAACATAGAGCACTTGAGGAGGTACTATCAGTGATAAGCAGGGACAAGGGAAGTTGGTGGCAATTACAGCTATGATTTGCGTGTTCGCTTATATTTACTGTTGTGTTCTTACTATGGTGTGTATTAAGAATAAAAAGTGCATTAGTTCTTAAACTCTTGCACCATTTTACAGGCTAGCTTACGAAAGACAAGGCTATGTATTTCCTAAAGTATTTTAATAAGGCGCTAGCTTACAAGCATGTGCCACGATTGTGAACAATGTTCATATAATAATATGGTTTGGATTTCTTATGTACTTGATGCATAAACCTAGTTCCCATAATAATGCTCACGGAAGGGGCAAAAGCCTAAGACAAATAGAAATCCTTGGACACAAAAATATTCGTCCAAGCTTTCCTTTAAATAAGGATAAAGCAAAAAGGAAAAAAGCCAAGGCATACTCGTCTAAGCTTTCCTTTAAATAAGGATAAAGAAAAAAGGAAAAAGCCAAGGCATACTCGTCTAAACATTCCTTTAAATAAGGATAAAGTAAAAAGAAAAAGCCAAGGTATACTCATCCAAGCATTTCTCCAAATAAGGATAAAGCAAAAGAGGAGGCCGAGGCAAACTCGTCCAAGACATCCTTTAAACGAGTGTAAAATAAAAGAGAAGGACCGCTCGTCTAAGAAAGAAAGTAGGCGCTAAAGCATACCATTCCAAAGACGAGCGGCTAGTCAAGACGAGTAAACATCTTGCGAGAGAACGAATAAAAAGTGCCTAAGGGGCAAGCAAAAGTACTGGTCAATATTACCGTCCTAAATGGGTCTTCCATAAAGAAATCTTGTAGACGATCATTCAACACTTAAAAAATTGTTTAAAAAGACAATAGCATGGGTGGTAAAAACAATGTATAAGCTCATCCATACAATAGGTAACAGATAAGGTCTAGAGAGGGTAGACGACCACCGTCCAAAAACCCTTATAAAATAAGCTTTAAAAAGCAATTGTTAATAAACTCGTCCAGAACACTCTAGACGAGGTAATTGTACTCGAATACATTTTTTTTTTTTTTTAAAAGAGAGAGAGAACAATAACACTAATTTAACAAATCGTCTTCAAGAGGAAGGGGCATCAACGTTAGGGTCGTCCTGAGCTGGCTTGGTGGAAGCGTTGTCCTCAATATTGACATCGTCTGAGCCTGTCTAAAGAAGAGAACTTGCAGCAACGCCAAGGTTGAGTTTGATGGTGCTAAAGTCAACCCCAGGGAAGTTGTCTATAGCGTCCATCCTAAAATCTTCAAACCCTGCTACATAGTTCGTATCCAGCAGGTCAGTAAACTCCTTTGACACTTTGAACTCCTCCACTGCCTCATCCTTAGCTTCCTTAAGGAGGACACTCAACTCGTCATTCTTCTTTTGAAGAAGGCCAAGACGGTCGTCCTTCCTAGCAGCCTTGGATTTCAGCTCTTCCACCGAAGCCCTCAACTCCTCAGCCTCGTCCTTGGCCTTGTTCGCCACCTCGGCTTACGTCCTGCAGTCGTTCTTGATCTCTTCTATTCTTTTCTCTAGAAGGATCCTCGTCCTGTCCATCTCTGTGGCCTACCTGGACGCAGCTATGAACTTTGACATTGCCTACATGGAAGAACAGAAAGTTCAAAAGATAGAAATAACATTGGGTAACATGGTTAAACCAAGACGAGGCAAAAATGGTCACCTTAAAGAGATCGTGGACACCAGAGTGCTCGAACTCCTTCAAAGACATGTCGTAGCACGCAGCCACGTCTTCGCCTTTCACAACCTCTTGGAATCGTTCCCAAGCCAGATCCTCATTCTCCAACAAATTAGTAGAAATCCTTTGAGGAGGCTGGGACGAATTAGGAGCAGGGGACTTGGACGGAGTGACGCTGACAGGCGTGGACGAGTCTATATCGACGACTAGGACGGGCGGCTGGAAAGGAGGATCAGGCCTAGCAGTTTCAGGCCTGGACGACCCATGCTTGGCCTTCTTCCCCCGACGACTGGGCAAGCATGGATCTAGCTGCCTCGTCGATCACTTCCTTCCCTTTATTTCCCTTCACGGTTGCCATTCCTAAAAAAAAAAATGCGAACATATATACATACAAATAAATAATAATAAAATAAAAATGAAAAATACATATATCTTTAAGAGGAGCACTCACGTCTACGGATGGTTTGTTCGTGTGCTAAAGCTTCAACGAAAGGTTCGAGGCCAAGTCCCCACCTGTGTAGACGTTGAAGGGTCACTAACAAATGAAAGTCTCTCTCGGAATGTAGACGGGCCCTGTGGACGCGATCACGGTGGAACTTGCTCAAAGAAGGGCGTCCAACAGCTGGAAAAGGAAGAAGGAAATTAAGGTTAGACCACTGCTCAAAGATAAAGTATAACAAAAAAAAAAGCATAACATACCTTCTGGACGAAGGTTCCCTAAGTCTCCAGTATAAGGAGCAAACGAGTCTCTACCAACCTCAACAGAATGCCCCGCCCAGAAACCAGAGACAGAAAAATTCTGTCTTCCAGTTTCTGTCAGACGAGGGCAAAGACTTAATCAATCTACAGTCATTGCCCCTAGTTGTAAACTGATGGAAGCCTAGAGATTGACTTATCTCGGAGGGTTTATAGCAATACAAGAACTCATCCACGGTGATAGGACGGTTCCCGTCAAATACCTCCCTCCATAAGACTTGCATAGAGACAATTAGTCTCCATGCGTTGGGGTTAAGTTGACACACTCCCAAGCCCAACCTAGTGAGTAATTCCCTAGCAAAGGCATTCAAAGGAAGTCTAAGCCCCCCTAACAAGTAAGCTTCATAAACACATATTCCAAAACGAGGCTGGCAACACCATTCACCTCGGACAGCTAACCTAGGGTTTAGGTCGTCAGGAATTTGAAACCAACTCCTAAGAGCATCTAACCTCCTCTCGTCCGTCCTAGAAGGAACCTCTATAGCACAACTATATATAGTTTCCTCTTCGTCCAAAGGGGAGGACGGCGGTAAGCTCATCGGGGTGTCAGCCCCAGAAGCTGCCTTCGTCCTAACATTTTCTTGTAAGGTCTCGAGGGGAATTCCTGGGACGCCAGAGGTATATTCCTCTGTTGTGTGACCATTACTACTGCTATTGTTACTGGAAGTATCATAACTAGAAGAGTCGTGATACTCGTCTATGGCTTTGACTATACTGTCGCTAGACGAACAAGAAGCCATTTAGGATGTCCTAGCACTTAAAAAGGAAAGTTTGAAAGTTGAAGTAAAGAGAATACCTGGCTCTAAACGGAAGACACTAAGGATGCTGAGAACACTCCTAGACGAGGTGATGGACGAGGATGTCAAAACAGAAAATCTGAAAAAGTGAAAAGGGCACGAGAGGGAAACCACTATTTATAGGTAGAAAAGTCTCGATATCCACAACGACGAGACCAATGAAAAAACGACACGTGGCACCTGCCTCGAAGGAATGAATCGACGCGGCCAACCACCTATGAAAGTATGACACGTGGTACCCAAAAAAAAAAAAAAAACTCTCATCCTAAAATCTGGTGATACACTGAATGACCCTTGGACAAGGGGCAACTAATGAGGAATGAAGTACTCCAAATCGTCCACGGTCATCCACACCAGCAGCCATCCAGAAGAAAGCATCAAGACGGGAGCTAATGCCATAGCCGTCCATGGACGAAGTTAAGGCCACATCTTTCGTCCTGAATGTGACCACTCGTCCTGACTAGACTCGTCCACACGAGAACCCCTGGACGAGGACTTACACTGAGGAATTATTAAAGTACACTTCACCATTCCGCAATACACACATAATTTCTGATGACCGTTGTATGAAAAAATGCAACTGTCAGGTGGTTATGGGAGTTATCTAAGAACCCCAGACCCCCTGATATCTAGGAGAGGTTACAATCTCAATAACTGTCCCCAGGACACTATATAAATAGCCACTCAGACCAATGAAAGGTACGTTGAACTTTTCCCAAGAAATTGGAACTCCAAAGATATAGAGGGAAAACTGACTTTACCATTGGAGGGTTCTTGGCCGGCGATCCCGGTTACCTTTGATCGTTTTCCTTTGTTTTTCAGGCCATAAGAGAGCGAGTGGTCCTTTCAAATCCAGAGCACCCAGCCTACTGATTTTCCTTGCATCATCAGAACTCAATTATGATTTCAATAAAGATAACATGAAAACAACAAAAAAATCTAAAAATTCTTTGAAATTTTTTTAATTCTGCTCACATAAAGGTGGGCTTCACTTTTAAGCCTCACACATGACTTTTATTTATGTGAGAGAGAAAGAGATGTAATGAGCTATGTGTATTGAATAATTTCTCCAAATTTCTAACAATTCATAGTAATCAAATAAAAAAAAAAGTGCATAAAACTCTCATTTTTGCAGGATCAGAAATGAGTGACTAGTAGCCATCCTTAACCTCATATAGTTTCATTTTAGGAGAGATTGATTATTGAATTTTCAGATCTTTGGCATGGCATGCATTTCTATTTATCAAATCAAAAAGAGTCTAAAAGATTCAAGCATTATGCAAAGTATTCTTGTGAATGATAATATTTTTTTTTGAGTGAGTTTCAACCTATGGTGTTCGCTCTATGAATGATAATTTTAAATTACTGTTTTTTATTTACTTACAAGGAATGAGTTTGATTTATAGAGATGTATACTATATAGAATTGTTATGCATATATAAAAGTATTCGGTTTGATTTTCAATTGTTTGTCAATTTTATTGAGATTTGAGATTCTAAATATTAAATTCAATATATTGCTTAAAAGAATAACTAAATAAAAGAGATTTAATTTTACCGATCATAATATGCTTGAAGAAATGTGGGAGATTTAAATTAATGATATTTTTTTTGTTGGTGTTTTGAATACAGAATTAAAAAAAATAAACTCAATTTTGTTCTAATAAAATATTATCGTTAAAGCATAATATAACGTAGATGGAAGATGCTAATTTTTTTTTTTGGTGTATTTTTGGCATGTATCTATATTTATTGTACTTCTTAAAGTTTAGAAGATGATAAATAACAGTTCTTTAAATATAGCATATTTGACTAAAATAAACTAAAATAGTTTTACCCCATTATTAAAATAATTTGGATTTCATAAAAAAAAATAAACCAAAAAAGGAGAAGAAAAAAATGAGTCCACCGCATTCTAATTTAATAATAATTTTCCCACCATATCTTGAAACCACGCGCGCAGCCACGCCTCTATGAGTTGCCGTAACGACCCAAAACTGCAAAAAATTCAACCCTCTCCCAATTTCAAACAAAACCCTAAAATTGACCCCCCAAAAAAGCCCCAATCATATTACACTTTCCCCGTTTGATCCAATCTCCCATATCTAAACCCTAATTTTATTCCGACCCATTTCGAAACCCTCAAATCCCATTTTGAAAAACCAAAAATTTTCAAATTTTGGCGTGGAATACAGATTCAATATCTTGGTCGAATCTGAAGGATGGGACTCAAGGTTTTGATCTTTGTTCTTCTATTGACAGTGATATCTTCTTCTTTGATTGGCTGTCTCTCTGACTCAGCAATCACAGAGACCTCTCTCTCCACTCGAAATCTCAAAGCTTTGCATTCTCCCACTCTGTAAGTTCCCTTGATTTTCTTGTATTTATGTAATTGGATTTTTAAGGTTTCGGAAATGTGTGTACGAGGTTTCTAATTCTATGTTTGTGTTTGGTTTAAGTGAGAGTGAGCTAGTGGTAGTGGCGGATTTGGATGGAAGAATATATTTAGTGGACACTGGATCAATGAAAATTATGTGGTCTTTTGCGTCTGGACAGCCCATTTACTCGTCGTATCGGGCGGTTCTTAACAGTGACAAAGATAAAAGTAATGGCTCTGAATTGAGTAATAGTGATAATGACTTCTATATAGATTGCGGCGATGATTGGTCACTTTATCTGCATAAAAAGAGCTTCAAGAAAGTGGTACGCAAACTCGCCTTTGTACATGTATCATGTGTTTCATAAGTTGTTCAAATGTTGCAATTATTGATGTTAGTGTTGTTTGTGGAACTTCATAGTGGGACTTCATAAGTTGTTCAATCTCACTTTGAATATTATTGACTACAATAATTCCTTTATGTCAAGAAAGTCCCACATCAAAACAAGACCACATATTTTTTATCTTTTCATATTTAATCTTTTTTTTCTTCTCCTTGAAATCTTTATTGTTCTTCTTGTTTATGTGGAAGTTTTTTGTTTGTTTGTTGCGGCATGGTTGAGTTATTAATTCACAGTAATTCTTTGCACCAGAAAATTGGAATGAGTGCTGGAGATTATTTGAAAAATGCTCCATACATTTCAGAGGATGGAGGAGTCACGGTAGGATCAAAGAAAACCACTGTTTATCTTGTTGATGCCAAGTCTGGTAGATTAGTTAATACTTATAAGTTGGATGGTTATCCTTCCGGATTGGCACCTCAAGGTGCTGAAGAAAACCCAGTTTTATCGGATGAAGATGGTGAGGAATTGGTAGAGTTTGGTGCTTTGAACTTGGAAACAGTTGAGCAGCCACTGTACATTATGAGGACAGATTATTTACTCCAACATTATTCAGCAGACAATAGAAAAGTTTTATGGAATGTGACTTTTTCTGAATTTGATGCTCATTTTAAAAATAAAAAACTAGAGAGTTCTTTTGGTGGGATTTCTCCCAAATCAGAGAATGAATTTAGTTTAGAGTATGGGGGTGATGCTGACTCACAATTGCTATATCTTTCAAAGCCTAGTGTCCTCCGAATACGTGATCATATATGGTTGGAATCTCTTCCTGCATTCAATAGATTAGTAACTGGTCTTTCTGGAGGCAGCCCACTCTCTCTGCCTGCTGCTGAACGCAAGTCTTCCTCAGGGGCTGCTGACCTGTTACAACTGGCTCCTCCCAGAAATGAAGGCAGACAAGTGCTTGCTTTGCCCGCTTCTGAGGATGAGAACCCTGAGGTCTTGATTAGGCAAGGTTCCCAAATAAGGACTTTTATCCCTTTTCTTTCATCTCTTCTGTGCATTATGGGTGTTATCTTTTACCCCTTTTTAAGATTTGGAGAATGGCTTAAGTTGAATAGGCATAGAGAGGAACTCAATATACAAGCTGGGACTCCCAAAAAGAAGAAAACTCGGAGATCGGGAAACAATAAGAGAAGTTCCAATAATCAGAGAATGCCAGATGATATCTTGCCTGAGAATAAAGTTGGCGACACTAAAGGAATTCCACACATTGAAGGAAATGAATTAAAATATCTTTTTGATCGTGTAGATGTTCATGTTGATGGACGTAGGATTGGTAAGTTACTTGTTTCTAACAAAGAAATTGCTAAGGGAAGCAATGGTACCATTGTACTTGAGGGAATTTATGATGGTCGTCCTGTAGCCGTTAAACGTCTTGTGAAGACCCATCATGATGTGGCTTTGAAAGAGATTCAGAATCTTATTGCTTCTGATCAGCATCCAAATATTGTTCGTTGGTATGGAGTGGAAGATGATCAAAATTTTGTTTATCTTGCTTTGGAGCGTTGTACTTGTAACTTAAATGACTTTATTTTCTTATGCTCTGAATCTTTTCAAAGTGAAATAATTAGCAAGGATCAATTCTCGAACTTCTTGGATGAGCATACTGCTCAATTACAGTCAATAAAGGAAAATAACAAGGTTGTTAAATTGTGGAAGGAGAATGGATACCCGACACCCCAGTTGCTAAAATTGATGAGGTTAGTATGATGCCTGTCCATACCTCCCATTTTTTCTTCTCCCAAATTATTGTGTTTTAATTGGTTAAATTCACTAGCAATTGCATGTAGTACCTATCTTTCTGCTATGATTGGCGTGCAAGGTATGGTATCCTACCAATCTGAAGTGTCTCCTGCCAATATGAAGGTTCTAACATAATTTAGTGAAGTTACTTCATACACACGGTGAAAAATAAGCCTCAGAAGAAAATAGTGATATCATTGAACTTTTACATGATATTCAATTAGAATCAACTTGCTCCATTAACTTATTTCCAATTCATATACAACCATGCATTCAACAATATTCCAAAATCTATCTTTGATTTTGATGGTGCCATCTCTTTAAACATTTCTATACAGCTATGTATGTGCTTGATGTTGCATCATTTTATTATCAATGATGACATACAGTTTGTTAGGGTGGGATTGAAAGAAATTTAATGAAAGAATTATCTCTTTTATCATCTGTAATGAAATCAATTAGGATCTCATAAAATTTAATGACATTCGAACATCAACAAGTCCCTGACAACAGTAGCTGTAACTGACTTCTTGTTATATTATTTATCAGATTTCCCTAAATTTCTTAGCTGACTAGCTGGTGAGGTAGGATTGTGCTCTAAGCTTTCTGGAATACTGATAATAGGGTGATGAAAACAGTAAAACACAGCTCCTTACTAGCAGCACCTCTTTTGACAACAACTAGAGTTAATTATGGAATGAAGATGACACTGATAATATTTTATGACTGTTGCCCTCCATTTTTATAGGGCATGGGAGGGAAAATTACCAACTACATCTGATACAAGAGTGATGAACTGTAACATGAGTTTTTAGAGGGTTTAGTTCTTAAAAGAATGTCAACTTTGGTGGCCTTTTCTGATTCTATAAAAATTTGTGACACCAACAAGGGATTGTAGAGAACATATAACAGGTCTTGACATCTTTAATTATTAGGTGACAAATTGATTTGCTTAAAATTGGACTTTGAATTAAGTGGTTCATGTGGGTGATGGTCATTATGTGTTAGCTGTGTCCTGCTTCACAAGACTACCTTTTCCAAATATGATTTTCTTCTTGGACACCCTCCTTTTTGACTTAATTGTAATTCTCCTTAATCAGATGAAAGTATAACAAATTACATGTGAAACATCTTGAAATTTGACAGAATAATCATTTATGCAGAGATGTGGTTTCTGGGCTTGCTCATTTGCATGAGCTTGGAATTATACACCGGGACCTAAAGCCTCAAAATGTTTTAACAATAAAGGAGAGATATCTGTGTGCAAAGATTTCAGATATGGGTATTAGCAAACGTCTTAGCGGAAACATGTCTGCTTTCAGCCAGCATGCTACTGGTATGTACTTTTAACTAGTTCAATTGGTCATGTTTTATAGCACTTGAAAGTTGAAACACACGCATAGATGAAATGGTTGTTTAGGTCAACTATTAGATGAGCATTGGTGACAAATGGAGAGTTAAGAAAAAAAAATTGAAGTTTTTGATGATCCAACCAATCAGCTTTCTATTTCTTATTGCATTTTATATTTGACACACTTTCAGATTAAAATTGTATCATTTGATTAAGAATGGGGACAAGCCCCTTTATTCCACGTTTATTCTTTGCATGCACCAACAGTGTAGGCTTTAACCGTTACTGAATTTTCTGTCTAATTTATCCAGGTTGTGGGAGCTCAGGTTGGCAAGCACCCGAACAACTTCTCCATAGGCGCCAAACGCGTGCTGTGGATTTGTTCAGTTTAGGTTGTGTTCTCTTTTTCTGTGTCACGGGGGGTAAACACCCATATGGGGACAGTATTGAACGTGATGTGAATATTGTGAATGACCGCAAGGACCTGTTCTTAGTAGAGAATATACCAGAAGCTGTTGATCTTTTCTCTAATCTTTTGGATCCCAACCCAGATATTAGGTAAGGCTTTGTCTCTGGATTTCCAATTTTGAAAGTTCTAATGGTTCTATTATTAGCCATCAACTTCAAAATTCTGTGTAGCTTTATAGCTTTGTATATCAGCAGGCCATTGTTTATGTCTTGCGCTCTCTGACTCTCTCACACACACACCATATCTTACCAGAAGAATAAATCTTGGTGGTGAACCAATAATAGTGTGTAATCCTCTGGTTGTATTTTTTAGTGTACTGCAAGAGCCTGCTTATTGATTTTCGGTCTGTAGTACAAGCACAAGTATTGGTGATTGCATAGTAGTTACTCCCCATTGCTAATTGCCAAAAGTATTCACTGGAATTTGAAATGTATCTTCAGTCCTTATATGATGACTTGGCCACTTTATTTTGTAGGCCGAAGGCTACTGATGTATTGCATCATCCTTTCTTTTGGGATTCTGAGATGAGACTCTCATTTCTTCGAGATGCCAGTGATCGGGTTGAATTGGAAGACAGGGAGAATGAATCTGAGCTCTTAAATGCATTAGAAAGCATTGCAGCAGTGGCATTGAATGGGAAATGGGATGAAAAGATGGAAGCCACATTTCTCAGTAACATTGGTCACTACAGGCGATATAAGTTTGACAGCATTCGCGACTTACTACGTGTCATACGGAACAAATTGAATCATTATAGGGAGCTTCCTCAAGAAATCAAGGAATTATTGGGGCCAGTCCCTGAGGGATTTGACAGTTATTTTTCAAGTCGATTTCCAAAACTCTTAATTGAGGTTTATAATGTGATTTGCAGGTACTGTAAAGAGGAAAAATTCTTTCGTAAATATATAAACAGCAGCCCAATTTAATTTACTCCCGCTCCCTTCTTGTTCCTCCCAAACTGTTGTATCCTAGAATCTAAATTTTCCACAGTTATGTAAATATAGATTATATTATATCTCAAACACTTGTGTACATCTGGTAATAAAAAAAAGTGTATGCTAATGTGTGGTGTGTACTGCAGTATCTTTCGATGGTTTCTTGTTGTTAGCGCTATAAAACAGAGCAGTTAGCTCCAGTTGAATTTTTCAGTCAGACCAGCTGGGGCTGGAGGTTATCACAACGGAACAAAGCGTTTGGAAGTACATAAGATCAATCAGACGTACCATCTTATTTTGGTATTAGACCTTCAAGCATTGCTGATGCTTTTTCTTCTTTTTTGGGTAAGATCTTGCTATTTGGTTTTGTGCTACTTAATCAAGAGTTGTTTAGGCTCCAACAGTAACCACATGATGAATTGAGGCACCTTACCTGTTGTGAGAAAGGAGAATGTGAGTTTTTTTCCCCACTGCATTTGAATTACTTGTTGAAGAAAAAAATTGGATCAGGATTCCATTAATTACTTAACTGGAGACTTGTTGAAGCAGTACATTGGCAGTCTAGTGTAAAATCTTTAAATTTCTCAAATGGGTTTTTAGTTTGATTAGCACCAACTTCGACTCACCTTTCCCCGTCATCCCCCAAAAAGCATCCAAAAAAAAGTAGAAAACTTTAATTTCAGAACATGTGAGAACTAGGACCCAAAACCTGAATCAAAGCTGGACTGCCTCAAGTTTTCAAAGTTATTAGACCTTTAATTGTTTTTTTTACAAATGTCCAATAATTATGTCTGAATTTTGAACGTGCTAACATCTGTAGGAAAAGAAGTTTTCGGCTACTACTCTTTCCAGAGTAATGTAATTTTTGTTTTTCCATGTGGTCTTAATATAAGTCGAAAATACTGAATTGGATACCTCTGAATGCAAAATAATCTGCCTTAAAAAAAAAAAAGGGTCTGCATTTTGACATTAAACATTGTCAATATTAATAATTAAAGGAATGGAAATGAAGGTATCTTATCCTTTTTTATCTCTCTCTCTTGAAGAAAGGGTGGGTTTGGTATTTGGGAATTGGGAAGCAGTCAAGCTCACACATTTGGGAAGCCTGACTGTGTAAAAAGATTCCTGACTATCGTACCTCTTTGTCTCTGACTGTTTCTGTTAAAATATCATGCTTTTTCTATGATTTGAGATTTCCCACTCGCAGGCATCATCATCAGAATTTTGGCCATACTGACCCTGCTTTGGCTTCATACCATGGAAATGCCATACTTGTTTATCTTCTTCAATTGTTTAGATGAGAGATCCTTTTATTTCTTCCATGGTTTAATGATTAATATGCTCTTGTAATTGTATTATAAAGAAGAAGTAAAATGGTAGAAGCTTCATTATAGTAGTAGTATCAGTATGTTCTTAATCAAGTTTTGAACTTCTCTTTCTTTGGCCAAACAGGAAAACTCCACCCTGTTGGGTATCGATTGAGGTTCTCAAAAATTTTCAAAAAATGAAAAAGATTCCAACGTTTGCCTCAAACCCCTTCTTTGATAGATAATCCTACAAATGAATTGAACTAATTGTTGGATAATGTTAAAAAAAACTTATACTTTTTTTGCTAAAAAAAAATAAATACAAAAACAAAAAACAAAAAAACAAAAAAGAACATATACTTAAGAACTAGTGAGTAGTGATTAATGATTATACTTTGGACAGCTTTTAGTAAAACAAATAATAATAATAATACATGGGAGAACAAAACGCTGGACCAATGTTGGAACGCGTTTTATTATCTCAAAGAAAACCAAGGCTACAAAGAGCAGCTTTTTGGACTTTTGTCTTCTCCTTTTCCAAAATCAATATAGTTGGATCCCAATGAACCCAACACATCAAATCAACTTTCAGCCGTATCACTGTGGCCTTTGATCTGGATTTTGAATGAGTATTATAGTAGGACATTAGGAGTATTACTATTATCGGACAAAGAAAAACTGTTTGTCCTTTCTAGCTCGTCCACTAATTAAGGCCTGAATCCTATACTATCCTATGCCACATTATTCTTCTCCCAAAAAAAAAAACTAGTGGTATGTTTGTAATTTTCTTTTCTTTAGAACATAATTAAAGATGCGAACGAAAGAAATGGGAAACAAAATTAAA
Source organism: Castanea sativa (assembly GCF_040712315.1). Classification (NCBI taxonomy): domain Eukaryota; kingdom Viridiplantae; phylum Streptophyta; class Magnoliopsida; order Fagales; family Fagaceae; genus Castanea; species Castanea sativa. The sequence continues at coordinate 15,327,163 of NC_134013.1, read as the reverse complement.
ACAAACCAAAAAAAAGGCAAAGTGATATGGATTTGTATAATTGTTGAACTATTATAATTTCTTTTAGGAAAAGAGATATAAATTTTACTTTGAATTTGTTTATCAAGTAAATAGATAATTGGATTGTAGTTCATAAGCATAAACTCTAAACTCAAGCGTTTTAAAATTATTCAACGAACTTATAAACTCACTTCTTTACCCAATTTCAAACGTCATTGTATCTCTATCAATTAAAAAAAAAAAACCCTTAGAAATTTAATTGGGTCAAAATCTCTTAAGTATAGGAAAAGATGACTGAGTTTTTCTTGATAGATTTCTGGCATACATGCAGGAATCTTATTAGCAAGTGTTAAAACAGTTTAGGCCACTCATAAAAGGGCTGTGATTGTTTAACTTCCAACAATATTTACCTAATTTTATATTATATTCACACTCATATCACTGCACATCCTTGGTGCTATAATTACTCCAGAAATATAAATGCTTATAAGATATAAGAAGCAAGAGTCGGATTATAAGTCTCTAAGAGGTAGCTTTATACACTCGTTTACATCACGTGTAAAATATAGACATAATATGAAAATGTGATATTATATGTGAAATTTCAGAAACAATAATAAGCTCTCATATGTATAATAGTCTCAATCATGTAATTCTCAAAAACACCACTGGCATTCACTATCAAAATAGTGGTACAAATAGCTAGCCTTACATATATGATATATCCCATTCTCCTACACCAAAATTTCACTTTGACAGACACCCAACACAACCCAAGCCACAAAGCCAAATCAACCATGGCCATTACCAACCTCCCTCTTCTCCTCCTACTAACCCTTCTCGTGAACCCATTGCAAAACGTTTCGAGTGTAGGCATAAACTATGGCACTCTTGGCAACAATCTCCCATCTCCAAAGAAAGTAGCCCAACTCCTCCAATCCACACTTATAGACAAGGTCAAAATCTATGACACCAACCCAGAAATCCTCCAAGCCTTTTCCAACACCGGCATCGATCTCATCGTTGCCGTCGAAAACTCCCACGTGTCAAACATCAGCACCGAGATTTCCTCAGCAGACGAGTGGTTGTCCACACGTGTCATTCCCTTCATTCCAGCCACTTCCGTTGTAGCCATTGCTGTAGGTAACGAGTACTTAACAACCAATGACAACAAACTCGAACCTAAAGCCTTAGTCCAAGCCATGCAAAATTTACATGCAGCACTTGTAGCTCGAGGTCTAGACCGTAAAATCAAAGTCACAACCCCACATAGCATGGCTATTCTAGCTTCTTCTTTTCCTCCTTCAGCTTCAACTTTTGCTTTAAATCTTATGCCAACAATGACAGCCATTGTTGGGTTCTTAGCTGACACTGGTGCACCCTTTATGGTCAATGCTTATCCATATTTTGCTTACCGTGATAACCCTGGTTCGGTTAATTTAGAGTATGCATTACTAGGAAATGCTACTGGGGTACGTGACCCTAAAGGGTATGTGTATAACAACATGTTAGATGCACAAATTGATTCTACAAGGTCAGCTATCAATGCTTTAGGCTTTGGAAACATGACCATTGAGATTACTGTATCAGAATCTGGATGGCCTTCTAAAGGTGACCATGGTGACAAAGCAGCTACACCACAAAATGCAAAGACTTATAACACTAGGTTGATTGAACGTGCCCAAGCCTATAAAGGTACACCCATGAAGCCTAAAGATAAGATTGAGATATTTGTGTTTGCTTTGTTTAATGAAAACAAAAAAGAAGGAGATGAGACTGAGAGAAATTTTGGGATGTTTAATGGGGATGGATCTAAGGTATATGATGTGGATTTGAGCTGCCAGTTTTGTAGCAATGGAGGGACATTGGGGTTTGGTGAGAAAGTATCTGGTGCAGCCAGGGGTCCATCAGTTTGGTGTATAGCTAAGCCACATTCAGATGACAAAGTGCTTCAAGCTGTGTTGGATTTTTGCTGTGGACCTGGTGGTGTGGACTGCAGAGAGATTTATGAAAGTGGGGATTGCTTTGAGCCTAACAAGCTTCTTGCTCATGCATCATATGCCATGAATGCTTATTATCAGATGCATGGAAGGAACTATTGGAACTGTGACTTCAAAGGCACTGGCCTTGTTGCCTTCAGTGATCCAAGTAAGCACATTACATTTCACATTTTCTCCTAGTCACCTTCATTTTTTTTTTTCCTTGTGCTATTTTGGTTCAATGACATGGAATTTTTCATAATTTTCTTCACAATTATTGGCATATTAATTTGTAATGTGAAAATACAAAAATGATATGCCCCTAACATTGCTTATTTTGGCTCCACCACAAGATCTGATCTCCAAAATAAATGCTTAACTTTTAGTGAGTATATATGGTTCTTTCTGCTTCTATATGTTTTTGTTTTTCTTCTGTCATGCAACTATATAGATGACTAGATGAGTGAAAAAGCATCTCCTTGAATTGAATTGAATTTTTTCCCCAATATTTGCTTGTGGTTCTGAGTACTGACTGTGTTCCGGTTTGTTTTATTATGAATGATTAGGTTATGGGACATGCCGGTACCCTCAACAGTGATTCATGATCAAGAAATGACAGAGGTCTTAATGTGGTTGACAGCTCTCTTGTGTTGTTTGTTAGTACTATCAGTTAAAAGTAAGATGTGAAATTTCGAATATGCTTATTACTAGGAACATTGGATTGATTTTGTCCCTACCATTTTATCAAAAGAAAGAAAAAATATTTGGTCACTACCATAAGTCAAAAAAGTCTGATGCTACTGTGAGAGATTTTGAATATTTTGCTACTTTGTCTGAGAAAAGATGGGCAAAAAGAGTCTTTTTTCATTGGGAGAAGATAAAGATCGGTGCACATGGTTGAAGTAAAAAAAATTCCACGATCAAAGGCTTTTTGGTTGGAAAAACAGTCACATTTTCTGGTCATGATCTCTCTTTTCTTTCGAGGGGTAGCTAGTTTCCACTTTTTTTCCATTTTGACTCATCTGGGCCTGTTCTAAAACTAACAATGACGCATCAAGCCAGACATCCCCTAGCCATGGCTCAAATACTGTAGACCAATAGATTAGCATACTAATAGCATTTGCATCATATTATGAAAATTTTGTGGTGTAAATTGCAAATTACACTTCTAAAGTTTGGGAGTGATTAGATTTTATACTCTGAAATTTCAAAATTTGGATTTTATCCTAAATTTTGGTAATGTTTAGATTTTACACCTTGACATTTCAGAATTTGAATTTTACCCCTATAGTTTAGGAGTGTTTGGATTTTACTCCCTAAAGTTTTGAAGTGTTTAAATTTTACACCCTAAAGTTTCAGAATTTGGGAGTGTAAAATCCAAACAACCCTAAACGTTATGGAGTAAAATTCAAGTTCTAAAACGTTAGAGTGTAAATCAAAGCACCCCAAATTTTAGGGGGTAAAATCCAAATTCTGAAACTTCAGAGTGTAAAATCCAATCACCTCCAAACTTTAGGGGTATAATTTGCAATTTACCCAAATTCGTGTATATTTTAGGCGTAAATGCACTTTTGGTCCCTACATTTTGGGGTCATTTCTATTTTGGTCCCTACATTTTATTTTTACCACTTTTAGTCCCTAATCCAATTAACGCGTGACATTTAAGTCCTTACCATCACCCAACTAACAGAAAATGTTGACGTGGCTAACGGCACAGTAAAATAATAATTAAAAAATCTATTTTGGTATTAAAAATTGCCACGTCAGCGTATAAATTAATTTTAAATTAAATAAAAAAATTTAAAAAAAAATTAAAAGCAAAATTAAAAACAAAAAATTGAATATGAACCTCAGTAACAACAAACCTAGAATAAGAACATGAACATCAAACCCAAAATCAAGAATATGAACCCCAAAGAACAACACCACAACAAATAAAAACAAACCTCTAAAACTCCACACCCAAAACACACAACACCACAAACATCAATTCACAAACCCAAACTTCAAAAACAAAATTTAGCAATGAAAACAAACCCAGAATCAAGAAATGAGTACTTTGAAGAAAAGTGATGTTGAGGTCACGGACTGGGATCATGAGGACGGTGCGAGAGAGATCGGCGCCGGGAGGGAAGTGGAGAGAGCCGGCGTGGTGGTTGAGCTTGGCGAGGCGAGATCCGAAGGGGGTGCCGGAGATGTTGTACTGGATGAGACGGTAAACGTCGACGACGGTGGCGGCGTCGCAGAGCTCAACGCAGGTCACAAGGAAGAAGACAACGGCCCTCTCTGCGTCGTCACTCTCAAGGCCAAAGCCGTCATCGTCGATGGCGTCAGCCGCGTCGAGGAGGACGAGGAACCGTTGGACCCGTCGATCGGAAGAGACTGCGTGGCCGAGCCGGAGAAGATTCTTTTGAGCGCGGCGGAGTCTAGGGTTTTGAGGAGGGCGAAGGAGGAGTTTGGGGCGCTAGGGTTTGTGGGGTTAAGAGGGTTTCAGAATGTGAGGGAGGTGTATGAGTGGAAAGGTTTGAAATTGAAGGTGGATGAGACTGATTTCGGGTTTGGGACTCTATATGAGATTGAATATGGGTTACTGTGAGTGAATTTTTGTTTTGTGAATTTCAGGTGAGTGAATGAGATTGATTTCAGGTGAGTGAATTTTTGTTTTGTTACTGTGTTTGTTTGAGTTCTGGATATGGGTTTTTTGTTGATGAAGTTTTTAGTTGGATATTTCCTTGATTCTGGGTTTGTTTTCATTGCTAAATTTTTTTCCTGAAGTTGGGTTTGTGAATTGTTGTTTGTGGTGTTGTGCGTTTTAGGTGTCGAATTTTAGAGGTTTGTTTTTATTTGTTGTGGTGTTGTTCTTTGGTGTTCATGTTCTTGATTCTGGGTTTTAGGTGTCGAATTTTAGAGGTTTGTTTTTATTTGTTGTGGTGTTGTTCTTTGGTGTTCATGTTCTTGATTCTGGGTTTGATGTTCATGTTCTTGATTCTGGTTTGTTGTTAATGATGTTCATATTCAATTTTTTGTTTTTAATTTTGTTTTTAAATTTTTTTTATTTAATATAAAATTAATTTATACGCTGACGTGGCAATTTTTTAATACCAAAATAGATTTTTTAATTATTATTTTACTGTGCCGTTAGCCACATCAGCATTTTCTGTTAGTTGGGTGACGGTAAGGACTTAAATGTCACGCATTAATTGGATTAGGGACTAAAAGTGGTAAAAATAAAATATAGGGACCAAAATAGAAATGACCCCAAAATATAGGGACCAAAAGTACATTTACGCCTATATTTTAGTATAAGAACGGACTTGTTCTATTTCCCTTACTTTCTTTTTAAAACAGTTTAAGTCAGATTATTTATTTTTACACTAAATTTTATTAAAATATCAAATTTTCTTTATTTTTTATTATTATTTTTTCACTCACAACAATTATCATTTACTCTTTTTCTCCATCCTCGAGATATGTAAACAAAGAATAAAAAACTAAATACAAAATGAATAGTGTCAATATGTATTTTTACGTAACTTTGCAAGACTTGACATGAATGAATTTTGGGTTTGAGTGGCCAAAATGTAATATATTTTCTATTATACAAGCACTGATGCGAGTGCTCTAATGCAGCGTCTAGAAGCCACAAATAAAACATGTCCTAACTTAACTTAGGGGTACACCATGATTTCTAGTCAGGTTCTATGCTTATGCTATCAAGGGCTCCAACTTCTCAAGTCCAAATATCATGAGAAGTTTAGTAGTTTCCAAATCTCATGGGACAGAAAACACAGGTCCCTTATTTTTAGACCAACAAATGAACTTTCGAGAAGATAATGCAACTCAAGAATTATGTTTTGAGCATCACCCAATGAGCGGCAACGGAACAAGTCGATCGTGTTTTACAAATGATCTTCGGATGTTTAATTGAATTTTCAGCAGCAAGACTACTAAGGTTTTTAAAAAAGAAGAAAAATCAAATATGCCACCAAATACACACCATATGAATTTACAAATTGAGGATGAAAAATATACCCAAATGGCACGCTCTAGTACTTCTAAAGTTTTCTTTGATACTAATTATCTCAACTGAATGCAATATTGTTTTCCATATTAACCTTCTAATCTAAATCTATATAATCTCAAAGGCTAAATATGCTCAGCAATGTCAAAGTAGCATTTTGGTCTACTTCGATCTATTCGGTCCACTTTGTCCATTTTGGTCTATTTCGGTTGTATTCAATCTAATTATGTCCACTTCAGTCCATTTGGTTCATTTCGGTTCATTCTGTCTAATTGATTTTTATTTGACTTTATTGCCTTTTCAGTTTTTGGCTCAAAATTTTTTTTTTTTTTCTTCTTAATTTTTGGGTTGAAAAATATGAAATTTTATTATGGGTGCTCGAGGACCGAGGAAGGATAAAACCATTGTGACCATCGTTCGTTCCTCAGGTGAAAGCACTTTAAGCCTAAGGAGTGGGGTCGCCTGTGGAGAGGAGGGGAAGAGACAAAATACCTCCTAGATATCTGGGCGGAGAGAATGGTGTTTAGAGAGAGAGAGAGTTAACGTAGTTGAAAGAAGTTTCCTATGAAAGCTCACCTACTACCTCCGCATTAAATGGTTGGCAACAACTTTATCAACTGCATTGATGATGAAATGACCTCTGAACAATAGGTTCACAGCTAAGCAGCCCCTTTTACCACCTTCAATAGGAGTCTAATGGGACAAGTGTCCTAAGGAAGACCTAAAAGATTGCAAATGGAGGGCTATGATGTAAGAAGTATAGGAGTATATAAAGGAAGAGAACTTCCAGATGAAGGGGGACGGAAAAAATCAAGAAAAAGATATTAGAACAAGAACGGTAAAGAGAGAGAAAGAGAGAGACAGAGACAGAGAACAGTGTGCATCCTTGCATAAGAACATCGTCCTCGGGCGAGTTTGTAAAGAACCATCAATATACTTGTTTTTAACTTCTATTCATTCCCTTCCAGTTTGAATCTTCGGACTTAAGCCCAACTTATTTTATCCACTCTTTAAACAAATACTTATCTGTTTAGGCCTAGTTGGGTGGTCTAGGCTTCACTATTCTAGGTGGGTTTGAGCCCCTAATTTTCGTGTCCCTACAATTGGCGCCGTCTGTGGGAAAGACAAGGTTTTGTTTTGGGTTTGTTTTGATGAGCCATGGCTAACCTAGAGCAGAATAGGGAAGAATTTTTTCGTTCACAGAGGGAAAACCATTTCGTTAACCTGGAACGAAGGAGAGACAGACACCATAAACCTAGTGTTATGGTAAAGTCATACCAAAACATACCAAAAGGAGTCACTCAAAGACTGGGAGCCATCTTTCACACAAATAGGAAACGCGAAAGCTGAAACTCAAGATAGATCACTTGAGTAAGAAGTTGCGGAGAAGGGAGCGTGACAGAAGGAATTCATCACCCCCATCGAGTGATGGATTAGTGAAGAGTAAGGATCGCTCATATCGCCATAGGTCCAGAACCTCATCCAGTGAATCCTTCTCAGCATCTTCTCATCTGGATAAACTGGATAGAGGCAAGTTCAAGCATGGGCAAGGGTCATCTCATCATAGCATGGGGAATAATGCAAGAGTAAGGCACTTCGTCAAATCTCAAAGTCACCTTTTGTTAGGAGTAAGGCTAGGCTTCCCTACCGTTTTTCACAACCAATGTTCACCATCTACAATGGAAGGTCTGATCCAGTAGAGTATGTGACCCACTTCAATCAAAAAATGGCATTTCATCCTAGCAATGAAACCCTCATGTGTAAGGTATTCCCCTCTAGCCTCGGGCCTGTGACTATATGGTGGTTTGATGCTTTAGAAGAGGGGTCAATAAGGTCCTTTGAAGAGTTGACAAGGGCATTTGGTGCTAGATTTGTGACGTGCAGTAGGGTTCCCAAGCCTTTAGACTCTCTATTGTCTATGGTGATGAGGGAAGGCGAAACTCTTAAGACCTATTCGGACAGATATTAGGAAACGTTCAATGAAATAGTTGGGTTTTCGAGGACGTAGCAGTAAGAACTTTTAAATTAGGGCTTCCAACGGAGCACGAGTTGAGGAAGTCATTAACAATAAAGTCTGCTCGTAGTATGCGTTAACTTATGGATCGCATTGATAAGCATAAACGAGTAGAGAGATATCAGACCCAAGGAAAGGGCAAGGCAAAAGCTTTTCCTAAAAGGAGGGATCCCCAGGGAGGAGGATATCACAATAACTGGCCTAGGAGAGATTTCCCCAACCAGACACCATCGGCGGGTGCTCAAATGGTTAGTTCGTTGTTTAAAGAGCCAATTTATCAGATACTGGAAAAGATAAAAAAAAAAATGAACCGTATTTCAAATGGCCTAATAAAATGGGCAGAGACCCGTCCAAGAGAAATCAAAGCCTTTATTACCATTATCATCAGGAAAAAGGACATACAGCAGAAGATTGTAGGACTTTGCGTGATCATCTCGGTCAACTGGTGAGAGCAGGGAAATTGAGGCAATTCTCGCACCAGCTTGCGAGTCAACTTAGGCAACCTGAAGCTAGGTATCAGAGGGATGGAGCTCCTCGGCCAGCCCTAGGCACAATTACTGTCATTTTTGCTAGGCCTAGAGGCGAAGCTGGGACCTACTCGGGGGTTATGTCTGTGGTTTCTAGTCCCGACTTGGAAGACAGGAGTCAGGCTTTCAAAAATGCCAAAAGGGTGGCTATGCCCACTTTGGGTTTCTCAGAAGAGGATAAGGAGGGAACAATCTAGCCACACGATGATGCCTTGGTGGTAACCACTTGAATCGGCGGGTATGATGTAAAAAGGGTCTTGGTAGACATACCCGAATTTGTATAAAGGCTTAAATCTCAAGCCTAGAGACTTGGAAAAGTATGATTCACCACTGGTGGGCTTTGATGGAAGATTGGTAATCTCCCGCAAGATGATAAGGTTACCTATGCAGGCTGGGAACGAAGAGGTGCAAGTTAATTTCATTGTAGTCAAAGCCTATTCCCTTTACACAGCTATCCTGGACAGACTGTGGCTTCATGCTATGGAGCCAATATTATCAACTTTACATTTGAAAGTTAAGTATCCCACATAGGGAAGAGTAGGGGAATTGGTGGAAAGTTAGGCAATGGCTAGGCAATGTCTAGTGGCGGCCATTACACAACATCTCGTGGATCAAGCTGTGGTGGAAGAGGAACGAATCCCATAGCAACTAAAGAGTCCTGAAGTTGGACTTAGGACCGAGTAGCAAGGGATGTTTTTTGAGGAATTGGAAAGAGTTTTGATCGGTCAAGATGAGGAGAGATACTTTCAAGTAGGGTCTCAGTTGCCACCCTTAGAGAAAGTAGCGTTGGTGAAGTTTTTGGAACATAATATAGATGTGTTCGCCTGGAGCACTTATAACGTACCCTGGATTGATCCTGAGTTTATATGTCACCCGTTGAATGTGAATTCAGATACAGTCCCACGAAGGCAACCACCTCGGCGTTCATCAAAAGAACATGTTGAGGCAATAGGGGTTGAGGTGAATAAACTTATTCAGGCAGGGGCAATTAAGGAAATATTTATCCTAAATGGCTGGCCAACACTGTGGTGGTAAAGAAGAAAAACGGGAAATGGCGTGTGTGTGTGGATTTTACGGATTTGAATAAAGTTGCCTGAAGGATCCTTTTCCCGTTCCTCGAATTGAACAATTGGTGGATGCAACAGTTGGACATCCTTGGATTAGTTTCTTGGATGCTTTCCAAGGGTATCATCAGATACCTTTAGCATTACCTGACCAGGAGAAGACTGCTTTTCGAACTCCCACTGGCAATTATCGTTATCGGGTGATGCCCTTTGGCCTTAAAAATGCAGGATCCACGTATTAAAGAATAGTGACGCGAATGTTTGAGTCACAAATTGGGAGGAATGTGGAGGCATATATTGATGACATGGTGATAAAGAGTAAACAAGTTACGGAACACTTGGCAGGCTTGGGGGAGGTGTTTTCAGTATCGCGGGAACATAGACTAAGCTTAAATGCATCTAAATGTTCTTTCGGGGTTAGCTTAGGAAGGTTCCTATGCTACATGATCACGCACCAAGGAATTGAAGTCAATCCCGATTAAATTAAAGCCATTAATAGTTTACATCCTCCTTGGAATCCTAAGGAGGTACATAAATTGACGGGAATGGCAGCAGCTCTAAATAGATTTATCTCTCGGTCAGCAAATAGGTGTTGTCCATTTTTACAACTTCTCCATAAGTGGAAGAATTTTCAATGGGCAGAGGAGTGTGTGTTGCCATTTGAGGAGCTTAAACAGTATTTGTCAATCGTCACACCCCTCTATCCTTTCTAGGCCCGAGAAGGAAAAGGTATTATATGCATACCTGGCAGTCACAGATTATGCAATCAATTTGGTTCTGGTCAGGAATGAGAATAGAATACAAAAACCCGTCTACTATGTTAGTAAATCTTTACTTGAAGCTGAGACACGTTATTTACCCTTAGAAAATGCGATATTGGCCATTGTACATGCCACGAGGAAGCTCACATATTGTGGTTGTGCTCACTCAGCTTCCCTTGCAAGCACTTTTACGAAAATCAGATTACACTGGCAGGATCGCTAAATGGAACCATGCTGGGGGCCTATGACGTTAGGTATATGCCTCGTACTGCCATAAAGGGACAAGTCTTGGCGGAGTTTACAGAGAGTATGGCAGATGATGGGAAAAGGATAGTAGATGTTTTGATGGTCACGGCCTTTATTGTTGCCACCTGGGAGGTGTACACGGACGAAGCAGCTAACCGAAAAGGATTAGGAGTAGGAATTGTATTGATAACCCCTAAGAAGCCGGTGATGGAAAAATCATTATGTTTGGGTTTTCTAGCTACAAACAACGAAGCTGAATATGAAGCTTTGTTAGCTAGAATGGCAATGGTTAATAAGTGAGGAGGAGAAGTCGTAAAGGTGCATTCAGATTCGCAATTGGTTGTAGGACAACTCAATGGCGAGTTTGAAGCTAGAGATGAACGCATGCAAGGATACCTTGTTAAGGTCAGACAAGCTCAAACCCGTTTTAAGAGCTTCACTTTAAAGCAAATCCCGAGGGAATAAAACTCTCATGCAGATTTTTTAGCTATGCTGGCAACATCTTTGGGGTCAAATCTGCCTCGAGTTGTCATTGTTGAAGACATGGTCAATCCCAGCCTTGTGGAGAAACCCTCGGTCGAGGTGCATAGTATCCAAGTTGGGCCAAGTTAGATGGACCCCTTGGTTACTTTCTTAAAGTAAGGTCTGTTACCCGAGGATAGGGGTGAGGCAGAAAAGACATGGAGGAAGGCCCCACGTTAGCAGAAGTTGTATAAACTTTCTCACTCGAGACCATATCTACTGTGCATGCATCCCGAGGCAGTGGAGCCCTTGTTAAAGGAGTAACACGAGGGGATTTGTGAGAGTCATAAAGGTGGGACATCTTTGGCCCATAGAGCCCTCACCCAAGGATACTAGTGGCCAAGCATGTAGAAAACTTCCTAGGATTATGTTAAGAAGTGCAACTAGTGCCAGAGATACGCCCCAAATATTCATCAACCGGGAGGGGCTCTAAACCCACTTTCCCTTAGCCGTTTGCTCAATGGGGCTTGGACATTGTGGGGCCATTTTCTTAAGCCACAAGAAACCGAAGATGGCTCCTCGTTGAGACAAATTATTTTACTAAGTGAGTGGAGGTTGAACCTTTTTCCAATATTAGGGATGTGGATGCTAAGAGATTTATTTGGAGAAACATCATCACCAGGTTTGGGGTCCTATACACATTAATATCAAACAATAGGTTTCAATTTGATAGTAATGCCTTTCGAAGGTACTGCGGAGAATTAGGAATCAAGAATAGATATTCAACTCTTGCCTATCCACAAGGGAACAGGCAGGTTGAGGCTACAAATAAGGCCACAGTGTCTGGACTGAAGAAAAGACTAGATGATGCAAAAAGAAGGTGGGTGGATAAATTGCCCCATGTATTATAGACTTATCGCACTACACCCCAAAAATCAACCGAATAGACTCCTTTTTCAATGAATTATGGAGCTGAAGCAGTAATCCCTATTAAATCTGGGCTCCCAACCTTAAGAACTGATCAGTTCAGCGTCAAGGAGAATAATCACTTGCTGTCACCCAGCTTGGAGTTGGTTGAGGAAAGAAGAGAAATGGCTACGGTGAAAATGGCGCATTATCAGCAAAAACTTAAACAAGGGTATGACAAAGGAGTGAAGTTAAGGCCACTAACCCCGGGGGACTTAATTCTGAGAAAGGTAGTAGGAACAACAAGGAACCCAACTTGGGGGAAGCTAGGCCCCAATTAGGAAGGCCCATACCGAATAACATCAGTGATGGGTATTGGGGCTTATTACTTGGAAGACTTAGACGAGAATGTGATTTTGCGCCCTTGGAATGTAAATAATCTACAACGTTATTATTATTATTAATATGAAGTTCTTTTTGTTCATTTTTGGTTCATTTATGTATTACTGTGGCTGCAAGTTACATCGTAATCACTTAATGCAAAAGTTTCTAAGTATTAAACAGAACCTCGGTCTTATTCGACTCCTCGGGTCACAAGCCTTGGGTAAATTAACCTTTGGGTAAAAGTTTCTAGGTGTTAAACAGAACATCGGTCTTGTTTGACTCCTTGGGTCACAAGTCTTAGGTAAATTAACCTTTGGGTAAAGGTTTCTAAGTGTTAAACAGAACCTCGGTCTTGTTTGACTCCTCAGGTCACAAGCCTTGGGTAAATTAACCCTTGGGTAAAAGTTTCTAAGTGTTGAATAAAATCACAGTCTTGTCCGACTCCTTGGGTCACAAGCCTTAAGCAGATTGGCCTTTAAGCACCATAAGTCCAAGATAAGTTAAGTTTTATTTGAAATTTTGACTAAGTGTTAGAATATTATTATGGATTGCATTAGGTATCAATTCAATAACTACCTTAAGATTCATTCAAGCTTGAAAGGTACAATATTAAAAATAAATTGAGTTAAAGATGATTTGGCACATTTCAGTTAGTACTGGAAAGGGAAGGAACACAAGTTAGGCTTAGACAAATGAAAGGAGACAAAATAAAAGTTGAATATATTCATTCAATTTAGAAGTCTGATTACATTCAGAGAAAGGCTAGGGCATCAGCTAAACCTGGCCCGAGTACAAAATTAACTTATAATTTTTTACCTATACTCTATGGCTAAGTTACACCGAGGCCTCTTTCTCTTTCTCCTTTTTCTTCCTCTTCAGCTGCTCGGCTTCAGCAACCTCCTCTGATTCCACCTCCACTATGGGAATAGGAGTTGGTTGATCTTGCTCTTTTTCAGCAGTAGGTGTAACAACTGAAGTGGTGGTAGCCTGGGCCAAGGCGGATGCAGAGCTTGGATCAGCTTAGGGTTGAGTACAGCTAAAAGCAATGCTTAGAGCTGGAGGATAGTATACCGTATCAGTAGCCCGAAGCTCTAAATCAACACTGACTCCAGCAACATTATGGGCTTCACCCCAGACCTCAAGGCAGAAAGCTCGAGCAATGTCCCTGAGCTGGGCTGTCAGACTTTGGGTAGTTTTAGTCATGCCCGCATCATAGGCAACCTACTCTGCCTTAGCTTTCTCAGCATCCTTGGCCTCCAGCTATTTTTGTTGCTGCTTAGTCTTTTTGATGGCCAAGGCCAGCTAAGTTTTGGCCTTCTTCAAAGCAACCCTAGACTCTTCAAAGCCAACCAAGGTAGACTTAGCGTTTTTGCGTGATTTTTCCACCTCAGCTAGGTGGAATAGGGTGTCCTTAAGCCTCATCTCAAAGTTAACATAGGCCTTCTCAGCTGACTCCAGCTTGCCCTCAACTTCACAGGCGTGGCCCAAGGCGTGATCCACCCACTCCTCAACAACAAAAGCTGCTTGTACAGACTGCAAGATCATTAAGTGTAAGTACTTGAACAAGTTTTATATAAATTTATAAAGGTAAAAGGTTGAGTATATACCTTAGCGAGGTCTCTCTTAAGTGATTGGAAAACCTCACGCTTTCGCAAAGACTGAAGCTCGAGCATGTCTTTAAGAAGGAGAAGGGCCTTTTTTAGGCATTCAAATAAAATACCCGACCTGCCCTTCTAAGGATCCCTAAGAGTGGCATCGTCCATCAATGGGTCCCCCGAGCTCAACACAAATAAGGGCTTCCATATGGAGGCCTTTGCATGTTGTCCTCCCTCAGAACTTTGTGAGGTCCCAAAGGGGGCGCTCTTTTTTTGTTGAGCCCTTATTGTTCGGAGCTCCTTCATCGGTGGTTGTTGCGTCGGGCGAATGATTTCTCCCTCTTCAGCGACTTCAGACCCCTTGCCCCTTTTTCTTTTCTTGTCAACAGCGTCACCAGAGTACGCATGAGTAGGGGAAGGAGTTGGTGGTCCGGGCACCACAGGGACTGCTAGGGAAGCACCCCCAGCATGGGTGGTGAGCAACGCCAGCAAGTCCGGGGTTTTCTCCTGCAGCACCATGCCTTTAGAGATGTTAGTTGTCTCTTGGCTGGTGCTAACTTGGGCAAGTGGTAGACAACGATGAGAGGGGCCGGAGGGGTCTTCAAGATCCTCTTGCGGATAGAAGACTTCAAAGTCTTTATCTGTAACCACCTGAGTGGGTTCAGGTGTGTGCTCCTTGGCCTCATCGTCAGAAGGTATGGGTTGCTCCTGGGAGTTGAGTAACTTGGTTATGAGTGGGGCTGGCAGTTATGCGTCCTGAGTTCCAAATGGAAGGGGAGTTGTTAAAAACCGGGGGCCGCTACGTCAATTAATGCTAGCCTCAGATCCTTAGCTTTAATTACGAGCTTGGGGCTTTGAAAACGTTTGGAAATGGGTTCAAACCCAAGGATTACATGCACCACCCGAAGTTAGCCGTCTTTGTGAAGGAAAATCTCTGACCTAAGGATTCAGTTTAGATCGGGAAAGTTCACTAAACTCTTGACCAAGGCGATGTGAAATTCGTCTGCAAAGGAACATAAAACACAAATTATAGGTTAGTAAAATTCCTTATAAAAGCTTTCTTTTAATAAGTATAAAAGCCTTAAGCTCATCTACGGTCTGTGGGAACCTTACTTGGTTCCCTATCTTGGGTGGGACAGTGTAATCCCTCATGCCAGCCTCTTAAGACGACGAGAAAGTCCTCGTCCATGCCCTTATTTGACTCAGGCATATAAGAAATTAACCTAACGGCAGGGACCCTACATTTGACGTAGCAATTGGTATCCTTCTTTTTTTGACAATTGTACACCCAATTCACGTCATGCCAGGTGAGATTGGTCCCCATCTTTCGGTTTATCATGTCTACACTACCGAGGACCCTAAAGACGTTGGGGGAACATTGCGTAAGGGACAACCTATAGTTAATAAGGAAATCTCTAGTAACACTACCCATGGGAATTTCCATCCCGCCTTCTATAAAAACAATCATCGAAATCATTATTGAACCAGGAGGTCTGTTCATGATCAGCCATTCGTCTAGCTCACAGTGTTGGAGTTCAACACTGTCAGGGATCCTATATTGAGCCCTAAAGGCAGCCACACCTTCGGGGGTATCCACTAGCCTAGCAAATCTACCCATGGAAATTTATGGTGTAGGTAATAAAGAATCTATGTATAATAATAAATAAATCCAGACGCACCTACAAGCGATAGAAGAACCTCTCCTCGGACTGCTGCTTCAACGAAAAAATTGCAAGATGAATAAATGGAGCAAAGTCAGCAACAACCTCTCCTTATATAGAGGTGAAAAAATGAGCAGTAAATTTCCCGCTCATAAATCAGGATAAACAAAAACTGTATGATCACCATCACACCATAGAACGTGGGGGGACAAGTAGTCGTCTAACACAATAAATGTGAAATCATGGATACCGAAACGTCAAGAATGTGTTGAAGACAAATGAAGAGATGTTACCACGTGGGAACGCATTTAGTACGTATCAATTGAAGTGGCGCTACTAAAACCTAACTTTTTACCTCAGGGCTAATAGCAAGGTTTTAGGGGGCTCTTGTGGAGGCCCGAGGACCGAGGTAGGATAAAACCACTGTAACCATCGTTCGTTTCTCGGGTGAAAGCACTTTAAGCTCGAGGAGTGGGGTCGCCCGTGGAAAGGGGGGAAGAGACAAAGTACCTCCTAGAAATTTAGGTGGAGAGAATGGCGTTTAGAGAGAGAGTCAAGGTAGTTGAAAGAAGTTTCCTATGAAAGCTCACCTACTACCTCCACATTAAATGGTTGGCAACAACTTTATCAGTTGCATTGATAAGGAAACGACCTCTGAATAGTAGGTTCACAGCTAAGCAGCTTCTTCTACCACCTTCAATAGGAGTCTAATGGGACAAGTGTCCTAAGGAGGACCTAGAGGATTGCAGATGAAGGGTTAGGATGTAAGAAGCATAGGAGTATACAAATGAAGAGAACTTCTAGATGAAGGAGGCTGGAAAAAATCAAGAAAAATAGATTAGAACAAAAATAGTAAGAAGAGAGAGAGAGAGAGAGAGAGAACAGTGTGTATCCTTGCAAAAGAACATCATCCTCGGGCGAGTTTGTAAAGAACCATCAATATACTTGTTCTTAACTTCTCTTCATTCCCTTCCTATTTGAATCTTCGGACTTAAGCCCGACTTATTTTATCCACTCTCTAAACAAATATTTATCTGTTTGGGCCTAGTTAGGTGGTACAGGCTTCACTATTCTAGATGGGTTTTGGCCCCTAATTTTCGTGTCCTTACATTTATTTTATTTGGGTCAAATGCTTTAGTTTTGGGTTAAAAAATACAAAAAATTAGGCATTAGAAATTAAAATATGTGCCCTAAAAAAGTAATAAAAATGATAAATATTCAACAAAAAAAATTACATTTAAATTCAAGTTTCAATAATATAGGCATTATACCTTTTTTTTTAAAATGCTACAATTATAAACTTATATAATAATTAAAACTTAATGTAACATGTTACATGTGTTCCATGGATTATAGGTGTGCTTTTTTTTCTTTTCTTTTTTATATTTTTAGATATGTTCAAATTAGTCAACCGGGTATGGTATATTTGGAAAGAAAAAATATATATTTTGGTAACATCTTCTCTATATAAAACAATATTATAATTATGTAATTTAAATCTTTTTATTAAATTATGTTTCAATCACACATGTGAAACGTAAATAATTACATTACACTTTTCCACGTATTGCATGAATTTGACTAGTTCTAGCTTCAGTTTGGGCCAGATTTTCAATTGTGGAAGGTAGAATTGATGCCAAACCCCAATGATTAGGAGTTAGACCACACATACACAACACCTGAGAGGAAGGGCATAAATAAAGGAAGTTGCAATGTCCTCAGCATTTGAACATCTACTGCAACAAATACGGTGGCTATATGTATACATGTATGCGTGTGTGTATATATATATATATTCATGTCTGTATGTATAATGTTGGGAGATCTGAGACCAAAATTGACAAAGTCAGTAAAATATGGTATATTTCAACATTAGCATTGTAGAAAAAAAGGAATGGCATTCAAATTTCAAATCCTTTGACATGTATAAAACAAGATCTTTGAAAGCAAAATGCTTCCATATACACATATTCCTATAATAAAGTACCTATTTTTTTCATGGGTTCCAGACAAAAATAAATTATACAAGCACGTATGAACATTTATAATGATTTAGAGTAGGATCTAGATTCAATTTAGTTAATCACCAGCTTGTAATGATACAATTAGGACTGTAAAATGAATAAGTGAGTTAACTGCTCGAGTTAATGTTGCTCCCAGCAGTAATCTCTGTTTGTCTCCTGGTAATACTCCCCAACTCACTCTCCTTAGAATTGTCAGATAATGATCTTTCCACTTTCCTTCTTTTACTTCCCTGATTTGAGAGGTCTTCCTTCTCATCTAGCAATGAAAACAATCTCCGGACACCCACTGAAAGTGAGCTATTTGAACCCTCTGAAACAGAGTCAGGGGGGGTACGGCATAACCGTAACATAATCTGCACAAAATATATGAAGAGAGCAGAGAAGCAAGCTACTCCACAAATAAGAAAGAGTCCCCAAAAGCTTTTAAGTTGAAGCTGATCTGATTCAATTTCAGTGGAGTCTGAACTGCAAGCGCTATGCAACAGCCACTTATCATGAATCCGCTGGAGATCACCATTTTCAGACAGTTGTAGAATGGTAGTTGACAAGTCAATTGCTAATGGAGAGTCCCGTGGAAAAGCCTATCATACGAAAGACAAAAGAAAAAAAGGGTCAAACAATTGCATTTCTCATTTACAATAGGCTAAAATCTAAATAGAAATCAGATAAAGTAGGTTAATTACTAAAGTACTTCCAACCTCAATCGAGTAATTAACATGTACTGTATCAGTTACCATGCAAAGGAGAATTTCATTGTTCTTTTTTTTTTTTTTCAATAGATCCATTTATATCTAATAAAAATATGCATTTTATCTAAATTCTTGTTAAGAATGCTCCTGGAAAACAGATACTCACAAAACCCCAGCCACTTTTGGTGAACTCTTGACCTACAACCCTGTATTTGCACTGGCTTGAGAGGAAGAGTTCTATATATGGGAGTTCGTCAACAATAGCTACAACACCTCCTTTCTTAGGACCATTCTGGAGCGCCTGAGCATATGCTTCAGGTGATCCAAGTTCAACAAGCCTAGATTTGGATATGCCAAGTTCTTCTAAATAATGTTCAGCAAAAGAACCCACTTGGTACCCAATTGGCTCGTCACCTTCCTTCAAGCTTTCAATCCCTTTAATAGGAGATGACAGCTGCTGCACTGTGAGGATTGATGTCAGGCTCGCAGTGTAGCTTGAGTTAATTATCAAAACCACAAAGAGCCATATGATTAGCACCATACGACCAAGGGTGCTCACAGTGTTCTCTCCTGCAAAAGAGAGAGAGAGAGAGAGAGATCAACTCAATAAAATTAAAAATGCTGCATTCAGCCCTGCCGTTTGCATAATGTGTATGAAAAGGGCCTGAATTTTACTTACTATGGGCAAAAAACATGGTTGATAGGCTAAACCTGCAAGGTTAGGCAGACATAAGATGGATCAGAAACCAATTATTTAGATACTTGGAAGATGATCTACAGCCTTCGAAGGTGACTAATCTAAATAATCTATTAAAATATGTAACATGGTTTAGAGGCCCCATAATAAACTTCTGAATGGTACTAAGAGATAAATGACTAGCAATTTAGCAGTACAGCAGAAGGCGGGGAAAAGAAAAGAAAAACCAGCAAACCACTTTGATGATACTGGAACCTTTCTATGTATTAAACCCCTCCTCCTTCTAATTGCTATGAAAAATAAAAATTATATATTAATTTTTACACATTGCCCCCCCCCCCCCCAAAAAAAAGAAAATAGTCTGGCTTCGTCATTGATTGGACCCACTGTAACTTGAAAGTTTTCAATTTAATGAGCAATTCGGAATCCTGTTTGTCTATGTTTTCAGAAAAAAGTAGGCTGGATGATCTTAACTGAGGTTGCAGTGAGAAAATGTTTTCACAATAGAAACTTGAATGCATAGTCAAACAAGCTTTTAACATAGAGTAAGGTCAAAGCTCAGTAGGCATCTACATTCTACAAGAATGCGTCCACCCAGGCTCATCCACCCAATTGACGTCTGTATCTTATTATATATTACTCACTAATCCCAAAAATTTTACTATTAAAAAAAATCTTATCCAGCAGATACGTTACATATAGACTTCCTTATGCCCTATGTGCAACAGTCAAAATATTCTGCCACCATCAATCCCCTCTATACCACTATCAACAACCATAATTATCCTAATTTGTTATAGCTTTCGTGTGCATGTGTGTGAGGACATCAAGTAAAAGTGGCAACTGAATAACTCACCATAGAATGGTTATAAGCTGTCGTTTAGGAGGGCCCCTGAATTCATCATTTATCCTATGCTCCAGAATCCACACAACTATTCCAATAACAAGGAAGAAACAGGCAGTGATAGTCCACATACGTGCGTTAAATGGCCGCAGGAAAGCCCAAGCACCAGAGTTCAATTTTTTAAATGGAGCCACAACAACAAGTCCTGATGCAGCAAATGGTTGTGTAAAATCCACAATCTTTGTCCGATTTGTGACAATTGTAATATCACCAACAGCAGCATCAAATTGCTGTAACAGGGAAATGTGAGAATTAGCCAAAAATAAAAAAATAAATAACTTCATATAATTTTGAATTTGAAAATCTAATTTATAATGTAGTACTCACACCCGTTGTGATCGAATGCACAAGCTCTGCATAGCTTGGGTTTTTATGACCATCTCCAAAGGGTATGAATTGGTATGGAACAGCATAAGGTAACAAGCTTACAGCAGCTGTGAATACATCTATGCAGAAACCCTTAAAGTTCTCAGTCCCTTGTATTTTAGATACAAATTCCCGGTAACTGGCCCTGTTAGGAACACCAATTCTTAATAGCTTCCCGTTGTTTGGGAAAACCCATCCACGGGGCTTTGTTAATGTCTCTCCTGGCCAGATTACACTGTATAGTTTCTGGTTTGTGCTTGACCGATTAGGTGGCCTTTCATACAGCGTTTCAGGAGGCACAACTGATAAACCAGAATAGTTTGACCAGTAACCAATCCGTCGAGACCCAGTTCCAATCACATTAATAATATCATATGCAGGAAGAATAAGAGACCTATCTGAGTTAAATTTAATAGGACCTGTCAAACCAACAAGGTTACTCTGCAAGATGTTCTTCAACAGGAGGTTTCCGTCATCAAAAATGCTCATTGCTTCAAGGTGAAGATTACCGCCTCCTAAAGAATGTATCCTGGAATCATTCGAAAATGAAATAACCCCACCTTGTTCAAAAAATGCCTCAAGAGCATGAGCAAGCAGCCAAACAGAATCATAAGCATAAAGCCCATACGAATGCAAACCCAGAGAGCCACCAGTTAATTTTTTCCACCTAGAGAAAAAGGCTCTTTTTCTATCTGATTCTGGTGTATGTTGGCGCAAAACAAGAACTCCTTGCATTGAATCCATGTTGTTCTCTAAAGGAAGAGGGGCAGCAGAATCTAAAAAATATGAGAGCCAGTCTGTTGCTATCCACACATAGCCATTGCCCATCATTCCAAGATATTGTGCCACAGATAAAACCAAGAATCCTGAATCAGGATTTACATGCAGAACAATAATCCGAGATTCCATTAATGCAACCTTAATCAGAAGATCCATAATATCACCCCGATTAACTCCAGACCCTGGGCTAATTCCTGCCTTGTAGGAAATTCTACAGCGCCTCTCAGCAAGCTTATCCTCTAATGCTAACATGCCATTCCGCCCATAGTCATCGTCAATGAATATGGCAATCACAGCCTTCCACCCATAATGATCAACAATATCAGCCACTGCTGTCATTTCGTACAAATCACTCTGTGTTGTTCTAACAAAAAAGGGGAACTGAAGGGAAGAAAGAGTGGGATCAGTCGCCCCAAATGATAATAGAGGGACTTTGAGTTCATTCGCAACTTGGGATATAATATGGGCAACTACAGAAGATTGAGGGCCTATGATAGCAACTGTATCAGTCTCCATAAATTCCAAAGCTGTAATTCCACACAGTAGTCAGTGCACATGATTGGGGCTATTAGATTCTTTTTAGAACAGATTCTTGCCTAATAATAAAAATAAGTAAATCAAGCGAGAAACTTGACAGTAAATTGAGGGAAAATATAGTACCTTCAACCATTCCAAAAAATCCACTGCAATTGGAATCTTGCATAGTGAGATTAAGTTTTGTTCCAGGGAGAATGCTGGAATTGAAATTGACATCTTTCACAGCTTCCTCCATAGCTATCTTGGCAACTCTTCCAATGGTAGAGTTAAATGTAAAAATAGCTCCAATTTTCACAATAGCAGGTCTTGAAACATTCTTACTAAAACCATATGGGAACACCCCCACATAGAGTAGTAGCGACAAAATAAACCAAGTATGATTCATTTTGAACAAGCAGAACAATTTCTTCCCCTGCCTCAAGAATAAACTGACCCAAGGTTTCCGCAAGATAATTAGCGCAGAATTGAGAACAAAGACTTACCCATCAGAGCTCAGGATAAAGAATTTTCATCTGGGAAACAAAAAAAAACAAAAAAAAGTTGCAAAATCCATTTTTCAAAGAAAGAAAGGTCTAAGGTCAGTCCTGACAAGAGATGGTAAAACAATCAGAACTAACGTAAAGGAAACTAAATTCAAACTAATATTAACTGATTTCTAAAAGACATTAAAGAGAAAAAGAAGTTCAGATTAAAAAACTAGAAAGCAAACAATCAAAAATCAAAGTTTTTATCTCTAGGGACCCAACAAAAATACCTTAACACTTGGTTGTTTAAGGTTGCATAGGACAAAATGACCCTTATGCTTCAATCATTTCATTTCTTTCCCTCAGTTTTATCATCAATAATTTTATAATTAACAACAAACAAAAAGTAACAATCGCTTAAAATAAAAGCTACCATGTTTGCATAGACCAGAATCAGATTCTATCTTCAAAATTAAAGCCCCCATATTAAAAAATATTTTTTTTATGCCACTCAATTAAATATTATAAAATGTCATCCATGATGGCTGGAGCTAAGTATTGGTTCTATGAAACCCAGGTTGTCTCCTGATTCCATACACATTTACATGTCCTCAGAAAAAAAAATTACACCAAAACAAGTAGAGGTGGTGTAAATGAAAAAGTTGAAGAACCCAGATGAGAAACTTACCTGAAAAGGCAAATTTTCCCTCTTTGTTTCCTTCTTTCTTCCTTTATTAGTTTCTTGTTTTTGTGGAGTTGGTAGAGAGGACCAACCAACCACTAAAAGAGAGAAATAAGGTATGTGGATTTTTACATTTAACAGCAACAAAAGCAGTATGAAGCATAAAAGGACAAGCAGAATTGAAGCTCACGTGGGAAAGAAGTAAAATGTGGGAATCTAGTTTTAGAGAACACACAAGTCGAGACCTTTGTTGACCGAACCATTACTTTTCAGGACCGTCACAGTCTCAGACATACTGGTTAATGTTTGCAAAGACATTCCAGAATACACTTGAGTTCCGTGACCCTTTGTGTATTCTGCCCTGCACGTGCGAATTTACGCTAGCTCGAATGCACCAAGCCACCAAGGATTCAAGTTCTTCTTTTCTTTTTCTTTTTCTTTTTTTTAGTAAATAGGAATTAGATTAAAAGAAAAGTAAGTCTTATAACAATTTTTTTTTTTTTTAAGTAAAGAGGTTTTTTCTTAGAAGAAAGAGATCGAACTTTATTAAGACAAACGATCAAATCAGCTCAAATAATTGAGTAAACTTGTAGAGAAACATCTGTCATCCACACTAGACAGTCTCGATAATTAACTACTTATCTAGCTACTTTATTACTCTCTCTTTGTATGAGAGTAAATTTTTTAAGTAAAGAGGTATTAGATTAAAAGAAAATTAAGCCATATAACAACGTCTAGGTACATAATGCCCTGAGTATTTTTTATAACTTTTTTTATAACAAACATTTTTTTTATAAATAGATGATACATAATGCCCCAAGTACGTAATTTTTATAGATTATATTTTTCTTATAAAAAATATCAATTAAGGTATACACAAGTTTTTAACAAAAATAAATAAATGAGTGCACAATAAGTCTACCGTCGGACACATTTTCACAACACAATTCATAACCATTGAAATGAGAAGTTGTCAATGATAGATTTTTAAGTGATTTTTATTTATGGATCTATATGAGAATTAATAATAATCGGTAAAATTATGGTTGTGAAATTTACTATAAAAAAATATTGTATATAACATTACTCATTTGTACATGCAAATTAATGAATTAACAAGTTTTTCTTTAAAAAAAAAAGATATATATATATATTACACCTTATAATTTATTATTTATTACTTCTTAAGTTATGTTCTTAAAATACTTGTTAATGTACCTTTATTTTCCATATCATCTAATGTGTGTGTGTATATATATATATATATTGATAATGATGTATATTATTCTCAGCAAAAAGAAGAAGAAAAAAGATAATGATGTATATTATTATATGTATTCAATGATCATATTATATGTCTTAAATTTGGAGTCATGTTTAAATTTTAACTCCAATTTTTTCCTTACCTTGACTTTTGCTAAAACACTATAGGATTTAGTTCCTTTGAGCATGTGGAGGATCACATAGACCAATCTATTATATCTAGATCTAGATCTATACAATAACATCAAATTAAAACTTTTGAAATTTGTTGACAACACTTTATTATATTGTCACACAAACTTCTAAAAATCAACATTTTTTTCATGTTATTATTTTATTATATATCTTTAAATATAGTTTTTGGAAATGCCAATAATGCTAAATTATATTAGTATAATTAATTAAAATGCATAATTGTTTTTGGTCAAAGAATCCAACGCTATACAAATTCGAACAAAATTAGATTTAAGAGTAAAACTTTTATTTTTTGTATTTTTTATAAAGTTATAACCTATAGCATTTGCTCTTGATTATAACTCTTAATTATAGTTCTTTATTATCAAACTTTTTACCATCAGATCAAGACACCAATCGGTTTTTGATGTAAGCGAGGATTGAACTTCAAGTATCTTATTCTTCCATCAGAGACTTACCAGTTGAGCTAACTGAAACTCACGTATTTTCTAGTGTTTGGATACTTTGGAATGATAAAAATTGAAATTGAATAATGGAAAATTTTTTCCACAATCAAGAGCAATAAAGTGGAAAATATTTTAAAGAACGTTGCGTATACGAACAAACCATCACAAGTAAAACTTTAGGGTATGTTAGGTTGGGGTAAAAACAGGGAGGATGAAAAATAGAGAGAGGAAAATATGGTGAAAAATGACATTTTTCACTGTTTGGTTGAGAGGGGAGGGGAAGAGAAAAGTGGTGGGGCCTACAAGTTTTCTCTCCTTCCCCTTCAAAATACAATTTCTCCAAATTTGAGAGAAAATTTGAGTGAAAAGTGGGAGAAATAATTGGACAAAACTGCCCCATCTCTAATTAACATTATTGGCTCTCTTTTTTTTCTTTTTTCTTTGTTTGACTTTTCCAGTTTCCTTTGTAACGTTGGCTTGCTTCTTTTTTCTTTTTCTTTTTTTTCTTTTGTGGTTTTGTCAGGTGGTGGGTTCTTCTTCTTCTTCTTTTCTTAATTTTTATTTTTATTTTTTAAAGAAAACACTTGTGGATGATTTTTTATGTTATTTTTGAAAATGTCCACTTTCATCTATACACAATTTTTTTTAAAAGTATAATGTTTTACTTTTTGTTTAATTTAAGAGGGACATGATGATAAATTTATACAAACCTTATTTTCAACTAAACTAAAAAGTTTTTCATCCTTCCACTTTTCCACCCTCTCAACCAAACACAAATGGGGAAAACTAAAACTTTTCTATTCTCTCACTTTTCCATCATCCCTCTATTTTCTATCCTCTCACTTTTCCATCCTCCCAACCAAACGGACCCTTACGGTTTATACCCAAAAAACCATCCAATCTTTTTTTTTGTTTTTTGAGAATAAAAATCATCCAATCTGATATCACAATAATACTATTTCATACCTGCTTTAAGGTGGACAAGTGAGCAGAACTTCTTAAGATGTTGACACCACTTTAGATAATGGGTTTTAATTTATTAACTAGAGTTTCACAAGGTGGGACATAAGTTTTGAAGTTGGTCAAATGGCTCTTCTCTCTTTTTCTTTTTTTCTTTCTTTTTATAGGTTCGGTTAATATATATCTCATATTAATCATCAATTTTAAAAAATAATTTTATGAAAAATTGAAAATTTTGTCAAAGAGTTAGTCACTTTTTTTTCATAATTTTTTTTTAATTGTTTAATAATATACAGTGATGGAGCTAGGATCTGACTTGAGGAGGGCGAAAATTACATTTGATATCACATTTACGCACATGCAAGCGAACACACACACACACACATATAGTAGTTGAGATAAATTTGAAAAATAAAAATTCATTCATGTGTATATTAAGAAATATTTGAACGTAAGAAAATTCAAAATAAAATAACATATTCATTATATTATTTATCTATTAGGGATTTATTTACAAAAAAAAAAAAATCATTTTGAAATTGTAATTATAAAAATGTTATATAGGAGGGTTTTGGTTTTGGTTTAATAAATCATCCTATTAATTAACCATTTATTTATATAATTTTTAAATGCATTTATAGTATTATATAATATAATAGAAGAAATATTAATAGATTTTTTGGGTGGTACCAGGGGGGCAAGTGCCCCCCTCGACCTCCCTGGCTCCACCCCTGATAATATATGTTCTAAGAGCGTACATTAGTAAAACATTTATTATTTTTATTTTATATTATTTTTGTATCGTCAACTAAAGTAAAGTCTTGAAATAAACTTCGGTATTAAAGTTAACTTCAAAATTTTGATGTTTCTCCCAAAAAAAATCAAATTTTGATTCTATATAATAAAAATAAATGTTCCTAGCATCTCATGCTTAAGTCCTTACCTATATGATAGTGGTGGCTTGCCTATGGTCTCCTATATTGGAGGCAAGGGTTGAGCCAGCACCCCCAATTTTTATACTTTGATTTTTTTTTTTTTCTTCTCGTTTATTTTTTTTTATATTTTTATGTATTTTATTTTTATATATCTCTCTTAAATGCAAGGCTTCATTGAAAAAAAAATATATTTTATACTTTATCAATGGGTTTTAAGGTTCAAAAGTTATAAAAGAAAAACAGAGTAACAATTTTAATCAAAGAGAAGAAAAAAAATTCCAAAAAAAAAAAAAAATACCTTTCAAAGGAGTTAAAATTTAAAATTCTTGATGTAATAATTTATTGTATATATCAAAATAATAAATATATGATTAATAAAATTTGGGAATAATTATATAATAAACTCCATAATAATTTGATTTTCTAAAGGTTTAGATTCACAAATGGTTACTGTATGGTTTAAAATTATTATAATTTAATCATTTTATGAGTTTAACAAGACTAGCATAAGTTATACTTAAAGTTTTTTTTTAATTACTAAAAAATCATTACATATAAGTGAAATTAAAAAAAAAAAGGATTATTCATATTATAAATGGAATTTTAAATGTAACAAATACGTACAGTGTAATGGATGATTCATTTTCTTTAATGGGTTTTCTAGCATTAAAACACTATCTAGTATTTACATGTGTTACATTTTATTGTCTAGATTGAGTTAAGTGTGCGTGTATGTTTATATATAAGTACATGAAAGTTATAGATGTTTTTATTTCTAGGTATCTTTGCAACGACATATATGTTAGTTATAAATTTTGCCTCTAAGTTGAATATTTTATTCCGGTTCGAGGTCTACCTAACGAGAGGGTATATCCTGTACCCGGCATATATGCCGGGTACAGGATATAATTTTCGCTACCTAACAGGTAGGGTTAGGGATTGAATATCTTTATTTTTTTTCTTTTTTTGAGAAGAAAAGGAAAAGGAAGGAAAACATTAAGGGTAAAGGATCTAGATTTTAATATCAAATACATGCTTTACGTTTTGCAATTGCATGCAGCAGCCATAGGTAGGCTTTTCCAAATTCCAGTCCCTTTCGTGTCTTCGCAATAATATATGCTTGGTGTTAGAGATATATTAGCCCATTAGTATAAGCCCAAGCCTAATTCTACTTTGTGTGCAAACCAAGTTTCCTACTTGTACTAGAAGTCTATTAGTTTAGGGTTTAGTCTACTATATATACACATGTTATGGTTCATTGTAATACAGGATTTGTACTACACTCTAATATATTATTAATGTAGCCCTTTAGGGTTTCCTCCCTGGATGTAGGCCGTTAGGCTGAACCACGTAACCCTCGTGTGTTATTGTGTTCTATACTTGCTTCTGCATCTATACTAGCATATTCAACATGGTGTATCAATGCTAATATTTAACATGGTATCAGAGCCACCTTCCTATGGCCATGGTTTTCTGTCCTTACGGTGTATTAAGAGCAATCTTTGTCTTTCTCAGTGTTCATTCGCTGCGTTCATCTTCTTTGGCTTTCCACTGTTACCGCCAAATCTCTGCGGTATAGTCATGCCACTAATAGAAGTCGCATGAACACTGCAAGACCATTACCTTCCTCAAACTACCGTCACAGAGCCAAACTTCATTCAAGGAATCTTCTCAACCTTATCAAATCTCAAGGTTTCATCAAATTTCCATCTTGAATTTGATAGGGGGTGTTAGAGATATATTAGCCCATTAGCATAAACCCAAGCTTAATTCTACTTTGTATGCAAGTCAAGTCTCCTACTTGTACTAGAATTCTATTAGTTTAGGGTTTAGTCTACTATATATACACATGTTATGGTTCATTGTAATATAGGATTTGTATTACACTCTAATATATTATTGATATAGCCCTTTAGGGTTTCCTCCGTGGATGTAGGCCGTTAGGCTGAACCACGTAACCCTCGTGTGTTATTGTGTTCTATACTTGCTTCCGCATCTATACTAGCATATTCAACATGGTGTATCAATGCTAATATTTAACACTTGGGAATTTTGGAAAAGTAACTAAAAAAAAAAAAAAGAAGGGGAGAAGATAAAAGAAAAAAGCTTTTCTTATAGCAAAGAGTAAACCATGTCCAGTAAAATCCAGAGCAAATTAAGAGTGAACCATATCCATAAAAAAGCTTCTCGATCTTATGGCAAAGACTAAAGAGTAAGCCATATCCACTAAAATCCAGAACAAAGAGTTAACCATATCGATAAAAAAGCTTCTCTTATGGCAAAGGAAAAAAGGTCAAATGTGAATATCATGTTGGGATGACAAAGAGATGATCGAGGAGAATCCAAAATGACATTGTCACGTGGAAGAGATAAGAACGACATAGACGTAGCTAGGCGATTGCATATTTAATTTGCATGTTTAAAAGGGGCCACCGTGGTAGTGAAGGAAGGAATAAAGTGGACAATATTGTGACATTTACTTGATTTGGTTTTTTGTGACAAACGGCCCAGCACAGCAAGCAGCCGTGCAAGTAATAATCAAAACAATAGCCTCTTTTGTTTTCTTTAATTATAGCCACAAGTTCAAGCTGCCTTTGATGATAATATGAACAACTCATTCAGAGTAAAATTTATAAATTTGTTGTGACGGGTAATAAATTTTGAACATGGTTTTATTATCTATGAGATGAGAATAAGTTAATTAAGTAGTTCGTAGAGCTTGTTCGATAAGAAAATGAATGAAGTTTGAATATGTACGCTCTGTTTGTTTCAGCATCAACATTTTCTGGAAAATAGTTTATTTTTCAAAGAGCATTTTTTAGAAAACTATATCATTTTTCAGTGTTTGGTAACGACCTTGAAAATGAGCTTGAGAATGTTTTCTGGTGTTTGGTATGCAAATTTTTATTTTTATTTTTTATATTTCTTGTGTAATTTAAAACATGCGTATTATGTAAACTAACTAATGTAATCAATATTAAAAAAAAAAACCAAGGATGAATTTGGTTTTCATACTAAAATTTTGACAATAGATACAATAAAAATTAGTTGTCAAATTTTCATAATCTATACCACTCATTTTACTAATACATATGAACAGGAACGTCCACACACACATACATTTATATATATATATATATTAACCATTTGTCTATATACATAAAATTGACAGGAGAATACATCTTTAATAAGTACAAAATAACAATAACTTTTCATTTTCTACTCTTTTTGCTAGTACACTAATTGTCTACTATGGTCAACCAGAAGTCTTTAATATTACTCAAAATTATGTATTTATATAATGTATCTACATAATATATCATCACTACATAATATCTGCATAATTTATCTATCAACAAAAAAAATTATGCTATGTAAAAGTAATTTAGAGCCATATAGGCACTATGTTTAAAATTTTCGTCTTTTACTTCATTCATTCTTTCTTTCTTCTTATTTATTTTTTTTATATATTTTTTAGCACTTTTATGTGCAAAAAAAAAAAACTTATACATGGAATCCATCAAACCAAAAGTTTCTTAGAGAAAAAAATAAAATTAAGTTTGAAATTCAAAGTAAAGAATTGAGATTTTGGTAGAGAGGAATGAATAATTACCGCTACAAATATATTCTCTTTTGCAAGTTGGTAGAAAGGAATGAAATAATTACTGAGCAATGAAGGAAAAAAAATATACTCAAAAAACTGTGTTATAAAGGGGAAGAGAAATATAGAGAGAGAGTGAGGGAGAGAGATCTATAGAAGAGGAGAGACCAGAGTGAGTGATAGTGAGGGTGTGAGGAAAGAAAAAAGAAAAGGGTAAAGAGAAAGAGTGAGAGAGCGTACTCTGAGATAGAGATTGTTTTCCAGAAATTTTTTTTGAAAAACAAGCTATAAAAAATAAACCTTATTTTTATTAGGATTTTTTATTGACTAAAGATAGTTTTCCGTTGACTAATTTTTTTTGTGCTACCAAACACTGGAAAATGTGGAAAACTATCTTTACAGAAAGTTTTCCAGCAAAACAAACAGAGCGGTAATTTTATTTAGTAAGGAGTGCAAGCTCAACTTTGTGTTCAAAATAAAATTAAATGAACAATTATAAATTTTTTATACCAACTCAACTCTGTATACAATCTTATAGGTAACTATAGACTCATAAATGACCCAATTTATATTAATGGAAACTTTGAGAGTGGGAGATTCTTTTTTTATTTGGCCGACACTCATTACTATATATGTTCCAACTCTTTTGCTTGAAAGGAATAAAGGAGTTCGATAGGTATTGAGAAAGTTTGCGCACAATTGCACGTATCATTAAGTTGTGGCAAATTTGTAGTTCTAGATATTTTGTGACCTCTTGTATGATCCCCATCTCAATTGCACTTGGTTTGATTTTTTTTTTTTCCCTCACTTTAATTTTCTGGAATCTCACCCCTACGGTGGATTAAACATTGAATCTCTAAGAAAAAAAATGAGGAAAAATGCCATTAGTTATAAAATAATTGATGACATTAACAAGTTTTTTTCTTTCTTTTTGACATTGACATGCACAGTGGCGGTTCTAGGATTTTTTTCCTAGGGGCAAATTAATAAAATTAGTTTTTTTTTTACATGTGTAACTTGCATATTATATATTTTATACAATAATTTAAAATAGTATTCTAAATATAATTTAGTATAAATATCGGTAAGAAAACAACCATTGAATGCATAAATAAATATAATTAAATAACTAATAATACACGTGGTCAGTCTCTTAGAGTCTAATTAACGGTAAATGTGAAACTAAGGCTGCATTTGTTTCACATGAAAACTAGTTTCGGAAAGTATTTTACACCATTGTGTGTGTTTGACACCAACTAAAAATATAGTCAAACTGAAAATGTTTTACACTTTGACCGTAAAATACCCCTTCTCACTCGTAAAACCATTTCAATAGTTGTTTTACCTTCAAACCACATTTTACATACTGAAAAAGTGGAGAGAGAGAGAGAGAGAGAGAGAGAGAGAGAGATATGAGTGTGAAACCCCAAAGAGAGAGAGAAAGATCGGAGTCGCCATCATAGTCGTTGCTAGAAGCTCATCGGCGCCGCCATCTAGATCATCACCACCCAAGACCGATCCACCCAAAACCAATCTCGTTCTCGACCCACCCAAGACCAAGCTCGTTCTCGACACACCGATCTCGTTCTCCCTCTTGCTCAACGTCGCCGATCTGGCCACCACCGACCACCAGCCCCCTCCACTCCACCCCCAAACCCACCCGATTTGACCGTCGCCGTCCTCCATCCACTCTGATCTCTCTCTTTCCCGATCTATATCTCTTTCCCTCAATCTGTCACTCTTTCTCCCTCCGATCTCCTTCTTTCTTCCTCTTGCTCAATGTTTTTATTTTGATTTTTGGTTGTGTTAAAGTGTATATTTGGAAATTTTCTATTATAAAATTTATTTGGAAGCTGAGAAAATGTGAAAATTTGTAAGAAAATAGCATTTTCAGAATGTTATTAAACACGAGAAAGAGTTTTCCAGACTATTTTTCATTGTAGAACCAAACACTTGGATTTCATTTCCTTAAGAGAATTCATTTTCCCCTGCATTCATTTTACACTCGGAATTCGATTTACATAGAGCCAAACGCAACCTAAGAAGAAAAAAAATAGTAACTAATATAAGTTTTAACTTTTGAGATGTATGACTTCTTAACCATACACGTGGTTAGTTTCTTGAAATTGAAGCAAGCACTAAAAGACATTTTGGATTTGGAAATCTATAGAGCATTTATCAAATTACTTGATCAAATAAAGAAATAAACTAAGAAAACATAGAAGGGAAAAAGAAAGATTGAGAGAATGAGGAAAGAATCACAAATATAGATACAGATCTATTGGTTTTAACTTTTAACAAAGGTGTACTTTTTTGTTGATGAAGAAGAAAAGTGCAAAGAAAAACAACTTTTTTCTGTTGTCAATATAAAAAGCCAAAGTTTTGGAATTTTTTTTTTTTTTTTAACGTATGAGCAAAAATTTGAAACATTTTAGGAGTAGTGCTATTAACACAACACTTTCATAACAAAACCTATGTGGTAAGTTGTTAAAGGTAGGAAAAAAGTGATATTAGTTGTGGATCTTGATAAAAACCAGTTACAACTTGTCACTTAACCTTTATTGTTAAATTATCATGAAAATATTGTGAAAGAAGCATTAAGATGATCATATTCAAACTTATAGTAGCCGGGTTTAAACAAAATTTAGAGTCAGGGGGTTCAAAATTTTATTTTAGGAGTTAAAAAAAATTATTAAAAATTATATGTGTAGGGGTATTGGGCCCAATAGCATATGAAGGATGGCCCAACGAAGTATTTTGGGCTGGAAACCCAAAATCCGAAGACATCAAAATGGTCGTGGACTATTTACATATCCAAACACGTCCGAGGAGTAGATTTGTCCTCGGATTTCAAGGCCGAGGACATAGAAAGAGAAGTTTGGTATCCCTGGGTTATATTATAATGAGTCCTACAATTATGGGGATGCACGGTATACGTGGAGGGCGAGAGAAAGAACGGTGGAATGTCTAAAAATAAAGGCCTACAGCCATTACATTAAAAGCTACTAAATTGATACACGGCGTATAGATGGAAGGATGGGACACGAACATCGAGCTTGGAACTTGGTCCCTAATCCCGGCGGGCTTTAGGGAAGAATGGATGGGACAAGTATCCAAAAAGGGGGATTGCAACCAGAAAAGTGGATGGTGATGTAGGGAAAGGAAAGGATATAAATAGGAGGAAATGCATACGAAGAAGGGAGGGACTTTTCTGAGTAAAAGAGATAGAGCCAATAGTAAATGATAATCAACACTTGTATCCAAACTTGAGAAATATCATTAGAAACCATCCTCGGACACAATCAGGGACGATTTCTCGGTCTTACTCTTTGCAAACGATTCTTTGTTCTTCTATTGGGCACGAAAGCCCGTTCTTTTTGTAATTGTCTAAACCATCCTTGAAATCTAAATTACAAGCCCATCCTCTACAAATTCATTGTAAAGAAAGGTCTTTCAAGCCCATTTTTCTCCCCGGTCGTAGTTTGGGAACTTGAATTGTGTCCTTACAATTGGCGCCGTACGTAGAATTTAGTCTTTAAGGAAGTTTAGGACATCATGGTAGGATCGGGACCACGACGCGGTGCGGAGTCCGTGGGCTCTCGAGCGTGAAGATCTCTCCTTGCATCCTGATCACGGAGAGAGGCAGGGAGGAAGTGTACATACTACACATACCATCAGAAGTGCAAGTCATTCGCAAGGAGGAAGCGAGCTCCTTATGAAAGAAATGCCGGGGCCATGCGAGAAGGAGATTGACGGCCTAAAGAGGAGATTGCGCCACGAGAGGCGAAGGAGAACTCCTCGGAGCCTCGACCCCTCTTCGGAAGGATCCGAGGATGACAATTACGGGCAAAGATCCAGAACTCCCCCGAGGTGAATATGCCTCTTCCGAAGAAGACAATGCATGGGAGACGTGGCGGAGACTACCCCACAGGGGCTTAGGAAATGACGCAATGGGAAGAGCATTGCACCAAATCTCCAGGTCACCCTTCGCGCGCGAGATTGGAAGAAGGAAGGTTGCCTCGGCGCTTCACACAGCGGCCTTCACTCTTTACAATGGTCGGACGGATCTGCAGAGCACGTAAGCCACTTCAGCCGAGAGAATGGCGGTGCATTCCGGGAATGAAACTTTGTTATGCAAGATTTTTCCTTCTAGCCTAGGGCCGTAGCCATGAGATGGTTTGACGGCTAAGGGCGAGGCTCCATTGATTCTTTCAAAGAGCTTACTAGGGCATTTGGTTCTCGCTTTATCACGTGCGGTAGAGTTCCTCGTCCATTGGATTCTTTACTATCCATGGCCATGAGGGAAGGGGAAACCACGAAAACATATTCGGACCGGTGCGGGAAATGTTCAACGAAATTGACGGAGACTTTGACGATGTAGCAATAAGGACCTTCAAGGTCGGCCTACCAACGAGCATGACTTGAGGAAATCCTTAACGAAGAGCACTGTCGAGAAGCGTACGTCGGCCCGATGGATCGCATCGACGAGTACAAAAGGGTTGAGGAAGATCGGCAGGGAAAGGGGCAAGGCGAAGGTTATCCCACGAAGAAAGGAGGGATTTCGGGTCGGACCGATACAACAACAATAGGCCTACGCGGGATTTTCCGGCGGGGCTGGCCCATGCCCCCACAAGTGGTCAACACCGTCTTCGGGGAGCCGGTGCGGCGTGGAAAAATAAGGCATGAGCCTTTTTTCAAATGGCCAAAATAAAATGGCGGGGGACCACTTTGAGACGCAACACCAAATCTCCTTTGCCATTATCACCGGGAGAGGAGATCGTCCAGCAAGGGGCTGTCGCACTTTGTGGAATCATCGGAACAATTGGTTAAGAGGAAAGCTGAAGCGAGTT
Organism: Castanea sativa; assembly: GCF_040712315.1. NCBI lineage: Eukaryota > Viridiplantae > Streptophyta > Magnoliopsida > Fagales > Fagaceae > Castanea > Castanea sativa. Next base: position 15,292,150 of record NC_134013.1, on the reverse strand, counting down.
GCTACCAACCCGACGGGCGAGGAAACCAATCGGGAGTGGCAAAGCCACGGCGGTCCTTCATCCAGGACCTCCTGCAGGCACTATCGACGTCATTTTTGCGGCACACAGTAGGGCCCAGCTCGGCTCCTTTCGGGGTAATGTCGGTTGCTCGAACATTGGCCGAGAGTCACGGGATCGGCGAAGAGGATCAAGGCAAGTATCTGCCGTCTAAGTTTCTGCGAAGAGGACAAGATGGGGACCATCAGGCCTCGTGATGATGCCTTAGTGGTAACCTCCAGTGGGAACTATGATGTAAAGAGGGTAATGGTTGATCAAGGTAGTGGTGCAGGATATCATGTACACGACCTATTTAGAGGCTTGAAGTTAAGAGTTGAAGATCTTATGCCATATGACTCACCCTTGATAAGCTTCGAAGGGAGAGAGTTTGTCGTTCCAAAGGACGGATTGGCTGCTGTGCAATCGGAGTCGGAGGTAGTAGACGTAGATTTCATCGTGGTCGATGCCTACTCTCCCTATACGGCTATTGTGGCGAGACCTTGGCTGCATGCGTTAGGGGGCGTTTCCTCGACCTTGCATGTCAAAATCAAATTTCATGCTGGAGATCGGGTGGTGGAGTTACTTGGGAGTCGATCTGTGGCTCGACAGTGTGTCACGAGCTGCAATTCACACGTCCCAGAACCGGACTCCCCGTCCTCGGCTAACGGTGAAGCATGGCAATTCAAAGTCTCTTCCCAACCGAGGTAGATGAAGCAACGTGTGAAGAATTGGAGAAAATTATCATAGACAATGATCTGAAAAGTTCTTCCGGGTTGGAGTTCAATTGCCGCGGGAAGGAAGAGAACGAGGCGATTTTATTTTTAAAGAAAAATATGGATGTATTTGCTTGGAACGCGTATGAGGCCCACAGGGTTGATCGAACTTCATATGTCATCATTTAAGGGTCGATCCAAATGTAGTGCCGAGGAGGCAACCACCTCGGAGGGTCCTCAAAGGAACATTCGGAAGCCGTCAAGAGGGAAGTGCTCAAACTCAAAGCGGCGGGGGCTATCAAAGAAGTGTTTTATCTGAATGGTTAGCCCATCTGTGGTGGTGAAAAAGAAGAATGGGAAGTGGAGAGTATGTGTAGATTTCACGATTTAAACAAGGCTTGCCCAAAGGACTCATTCCGTCCTCGGATTGATCAGGCGGTTGACGCTCTTTGTTGGACATCCTCGGATGAGTTTTCTTGATGCTTTCCAAGGTTATCACCGGATACCTTTAGCCGTTGAGGACCGGAGAGACCGGCATTCGTCTTCCCTACGGGAAATTATCATTATAAGGTAATGCCTTTTGGCTTGAAAAACGCAGGGGCTACCTACCAAAGGATGATGACGAGGATGTTTGAGGCACGGCTAGGAAAAAATATTGAGGTATACGTGGACGATATGGTAGTAAAGAGTAAAGTTTACTGCACATCTGGAAGATGCGAGCAACACTTTTCGAAGCTAAGAGAGTATAAATTGCGGCTCGATGCCTCTAAATGCTCTTTCGGTGTGGGGTCGGGCAAGTTTCTAGGATATATGGTGACTCAGAGGAATTGAAGTGAATCTTTGCTCGAGGTTAAGGCAATAAGCGGCTTACACCCACCTCGGAATCCTAAAGAGGTGCAAAGACTAACAGTATTGGCTAGCTGCTCTCAGCCGATTTATATCTCGGTCCGCGGACGGATGCGAGGCCTTTCTTTCGGTTATTAAATAAATGGAAGGGTTTTGAATGGACCGAGGAGTGTGCAACGGCTTTCCAACGGCTAAAGAATATCTCTCGCGACCACCGGTTATGTCTCGACCGGAGGTTGATGAGATTGTTTGTTTGCATATATTGCGGTGGCTAAACATGCGATTAGTTACGGTTCTTATCCGAGATGACAATAACATCCGAGAGGCAGGTGTACTATGTAAGCAAATCTGCGCATGAGGCCGAGCGGAGTTATTTGCCTTTGGAAAAAGCTATCTTGGCATGTGGTACATGCTACACGAAGACTTCCATTACTTCCAGGTCTCGTACGGTTGTTGTTCTTACACGAGCTCCCTCTCGAATCAATTTTGCGAAGTGCGAGATTATATGGGAAGAATTGCCAAATGGGGAAGCTGTCCTAGGAGCCTTCGATATCAAGTATATGCCTCGCACCTCTATAAAGGGGCGGGTCATCGCGGACCTTGTGGCGAGTTTGCGAGCCTTCGTTAGAAGACTATCAAGAAGGCATGGGTAAAAAATCGGTAGGCATGATTTCGTGTGAAGGGCCTCCGTTATGGAAAGTCCATGTTGATGGAGCGGCAAATCGAGAGGGGATCGGGTATCGGATTAGTTTTGATATCCCCGAGAGGGTATTACTTTTGAGAAATCACGAGATTAGGATTCTCGGCCACCAACAACGAAGCGAGTATGAAGCGGTCCTCGCGAGGGGATGAACATGGTTCATAAAATGGGAGGAAAGGCGGTGCAGATGTTCTCGGACTCACTTATTGGTGGTAGGCCAAGTAGAAGGGAAGCTAGAAGCAAGGGATTCCGGAATGCGAGAATACCTAACCCGAGGTCGAGGTTTATGCAATCTAAATTTGAGTCTTTTCTACTATTGCATGTATCCGGATGTGGCAATACCCATGCCGACTCATTAGCCACGCTCGCGACGTCCTCGGCACAAAGTCTACCACGAGTTATCCTCGTTGAAGATACGTTGAAGCCCAGTTGACGGATGGTAACTCCACTCAAATTCTTCAAATTAGGACGGGACCTAGTTGGATGGATCAAATAGTAACATTTCTCGAAATGACATCCTACGGAGAAAAAGCTGAAGCGGATAAGGTTCGCGAGAAAAGCCACTCGTTTACAGTTGTCAGGGACCAAAATTGTACAAACGTTCCTTTTCGGGACCATATTTGCTATGCATACACCCAGGAGGCAACGGAGCTACTTTTGGAAGAGCTACACGAAGGGATTTGCGGAAGTCACACGGGGAAGGTCTTTAGCTCACGGGGCCCTTACTCGGGGCTATTGGTGGCCAAATATGCGAGAGAGAAGCGCAAGATTATGCAAAGAAAAGTGACCAATGTCAAAGGTTCGCTCCAAACATACATCAACCGGGTGGAGTCCTAAATCCTCTCTAGCCCATGGCCTTTTGCCCGATGGGGCTTGGACATTGTTGGACCCTTCCCAAAGCAACGGGAAGCGAAGCGGTGGCTTCTCGTGGGATCATATTACTTTACCTCAGGGGGTGAAGCTTAGCCATTATCAAACATAAGAGACACGGTTGCAAATTAGTTTGTATGGAAGAATATCGTTACCGGAGTTCGGCATCCCTCAATACTCTCATTTCGGATAACGGTTTACAATTTGATAGCAAAGCCTTTCGGAAATCCTGCTTGTGATTCTGGGCATTACGAATAGATATTCCACTCCGGCTTATCCCCAAGGAAATGGGCAAGCCGGCTGTCAACAAAGTAATAGTGAGCGGACTCAAAAGAGGTTGGGTGACGCCAAGGGGAGGTGGGTGGAAGAAGCTGCCACATGTCTTGTGGACGTATAGAACTACACCACGAAGATCCACGAATTGAAACACCCTTCGCCATGACTTATGGAGCCGAGGCGGTAATCCCTGAAGCTGGGTTCCAACTGCGAAGAAAAGCTCCTTTATTTCGGATAGCAATGATGATCTATTAATGAGAAACTTAGACTTAGTTGAGGAACGGCGAGAAAGCGCCATGGTTCAACTAGCTTATTATCAACATAAGCTCGAGCGGGGATATGATTCTCATGTGAAACTTCGACCTCTTGGACCGGGTGACTTAGTATTAAGGAAAGTTTTGGGCACGATGAAGAATCCTGCGTGGGGAAAATTGGGGCCCGGCGGGAAGGACCTTATCGTATTACTTCGGTCGCGGGGAATAGGGGCCTACAATGCTGGAAGATTTGGACGAGAATGTTGTACAACGTCACGGAATGTAAATAATCTACGAAGGTACTATTACTAAATAAAGGGCACTTCGGCCGTTCTTTGTTGTAAACTACATTATATTCGTTATCTTCATTCGTCTAAGTATCAGGCTGAAACTTGGTATGCCTGGATCCTCGGACCACGTACCTCGTCTAAATTGATATTCTTTACTAAGTGTTAAACGGAGAACCTAAGTTACGTACGGTCCTCGGATCATCTACTTTGGGAAAATTAACACTTTAAATTTATTCATCTAAGTATCAAGCTGAAACTTGGTATGCACGGATCCTCGGACCACATACCTCGTCTAAATTGATATTCTTTACTAAGTGTTAAACGAACCTAAGTTACGTACGGTCCTCGGATCATCTACTTTGGGAAAATTAACATTTTAAATTTATTCAACTAAGTGTCAAATTTGAAACTTGGTATGCACGGATCCTCGGACCACATACCTCGTCTAAATTGATATTCTTTACTAAGTGTTAAAACGGAGAACCTAAGTTACGTACGGTCCTCGGATCATCTACTTTGGGAAAATTAACATTTTTAAATTTATTCATCTAAGTATCAAGCTGAAACTTGGTATGCACGGATCCTCGGACCACATACCTCGTCTAAATTGATATTCTTTACTAAGTGTTAAAACGAGAACCTAAGTTACGTACGGTCCTCGGATCATCTACTTTGGGAAAATTAACACTTTAAATTTATTCATCTAAGTATCAAGTGAAACTTGGTATGCACGGATCCTCGGACCACATTACCTCGTCTAAATTGATATTCTTTACTAAAGTGTTAAAGCAGAACCTAAGTTACGTATGGTCCTCGGATCATCTACTTTGGGAAAATTAACACTTTAAATTTATTCATCTAAGTATCAAGCTGAAACTTGGTATGCCTGGATCCTCGGACCACGTACCTCGTCTAAATTGATATTCTTTACTAAGTGTTAAACGAGAACCTAAGTTACGTCTAGTCCTCGGATCATCTACTTTGTGAACATTAACATTTTAAATTTATTCAACTAAGTGTGCTTGAAACTTGGTATGCACTGGATCCTCGGACCACGTACCTCGTCTAAATTGATATTCTTTACTAAGTGTTAAACGAGAACCTAAGTTACGTCTGGTCCTCGGATCATCTACTTTGGGAAAATTAACATTTTTAAATTTATTCATCTAAGTGTCAAGCTGAAACTTGGTATGCACTGGATCCTCGGACCACATACCTCGTCTAAATTGATATTCTTTACTAAGTGTTAAACGAACCTAAGTTACGTGGTCCTCGGATCATCTACTTTGGGAAAATTAACATTTTTAAATTTATTCATCTAAGTGTCAAAATTTGAAACTTGGTATGCCTCGATCCTCGGATCAATTACTTGGGAAAAATTAATACTTGTTCTTTTTTTTTTTTTTTTTTTTTTTGACATAAACATCGGATATTTGCATAGACCATATGCCTTATCTTTACATAGTTCAAACTAGAGATCCAAAATGAAGAATCAAATACTCAAAAAAAAAAAAAAAAAAAAAAAACATCACTTAAATGAGGTTCCGGCATAATTAAACCCTCACTGGAGTATCAAATTTCAATTCAAGTTGTTGCTAGTAACTTTGGTAAAAGACAAGAAGATGATATTTATGGAATGATATGATCGGCATAAAAACAAAAAAAATATATTTATAAGAATCAACTACAAACAAACATTCATTCTTGTATTAAATTCCAAAAAAGTACTTTTGCACCTATACTTAGGTATTACACTTGGAGACAAAATAAAAATAAAGAAAGGAAAGACAACAAGCAAGTCAACTGTTTCGAAGCTTAATCTTGAGAGGGCCTTTGGAGTCTTGAGGAGATGGAAGGCCCAGGCGAGGACTCGACGGCAATTCCTTTGCCTTTGGGATCATCTATCAAGGTTATTGGGTTAGCTTGATCACCCAACTCATCCTTTGAAGATTCCCGATGATCACTTGAAGGCTGTACGTCTTCAATTGCCTTTTCTTGTGCGGGGGTCAAGTTGTTCGGGGCATCTTCGGGAAGAGTTGAGTCTTCGGGAAATCACCCCGCTTATCCTCGGATGATCCACAGGCGGCTTCTTGTGCGAGTGTCGGGAATGGAAGAAGCGCGAATTGCGGGAGGATAGTAGACACTCTCTGCTTTCCAAAGAGTGGAAGAGGCATCAACCCCGGCAGGAAAGTGCCTCGTTCCACACTTGGAGGCGGTGGTGCCTACGTACCTCGGGAACACCGAGCCTTGAAGGTTTCGAGTGACCTCCTTCACGCCTATATCATAGCCGTCTTGTTCGGCTTGGTCCCTCGAGTTCTCGGCCTCTTCCTTTGCTTTCTCGACCTTTTTCTTCTCCTCGATGGCTTCTTCTTTGCCCTTGATGGCTTCTTCTTTGGCCTTCTCGGACTCGTGCGGATCTTTCTTAAGATCCTGCGAGCCTTCGTGCTCTTGGGGTTATCCTCGGCTTGGCGAAGCATTAGACGCGATCCTCGGCTTTGTTTAGTCGTCGTTTCGAGATCGGCCTCTAAGCCCGCCTTGGCACTCTCAACCTTAGCCAATTTTGCTGTGACCTCTGCACGAGTTTCTTCTTATGAAGGTCCGAGATCTTTTGAGCGGTTTCACGCACGGACTCCTCGGCCCTCGAGGCTTATAGGAATTAATGGCAATCTCTTCCGCCCTATGGGCGGATTGAACGGCCTACAAACAAAACATATAAACCTTAGACGTATAGATATATATAGGAAATAAAAACAAAAGTCAAGGTTTTAGAGAAAACTCACCATTGCAAGCTCCTTCTTCAAAGTCATGAAGACGGTGTGGTCCCTTTTCTTTCTCGGCTCAATCATATCCTCGGGGAGTAACGGTGCTTGCTCCAAAGCATGCGACGCATGCTTGTCCCTTCATCGGAATTTCTAATGGACGCATCCACGGTAATGACCTCATCGTCCATAGAAAGGTCGGGAAGCCATACGAGGGGCGCGTACGACCGTTGGTCGGTTCTTCTTTCCGACCTAGTACGTATGGTGCGGGCTTGCTTTGCACCCTTTTCAACCTCGGGCTCCTTGGATACGAGAACCCTTTCCTACCTCCACAACTTCCTTCCCTTTCGGCTGATCCCTTTTTCTTTTGAGATCGGCTATGTTGGCACGTTGAGTTTGGGAGGATGGAGGAGGAGGAGGAAGCCTAGCTTCGGGCGTTTGTCGGCACCCTTTTCTTGAGTCGAGGGCGCACCTCTTTTGGAGGTTCTTGGACTCTAGGGTCCTTGTCGGCGCCCTCGAGGACATCTTTCGAAGCTGAGTTTAATCTTTCGTTGAATGCCCATAACGTCAAGTTCTTCGGTAGTAACCTTTGAGATTTGGGTAGAAGTGCGGGGATGGAAGTTGAGTCTTCGGGAGAGTAGAGTTGATTAAAAACCTCGAACTCGTCCTCGGAATGCAGTACGTCAACTTCTTCTTCTTCTTCTTCCTTTACGGTAAGGTAGGAAGATGCGGCTTCACCGAGTTAAAATTGTGGAGAAAGGAGCTGGGGGAATCCCAGCTGGAACAAATGGTGGCGGTTGGATTGGTTGGGTGACCAAGGTACCTTGAGGAATGGTAGTCCCCAGGTAGCAAAAAACCCTCCACGGCAAGCAACGCTGTCAGAGGAAGACGAGGATCGCGGGCTTTAATCACGCACTTCGGCGCACGAAAGGCTTTTGATATTGGAGTGTAGCCGAGGGATCGAGATGAGCCGCACGGAGTTGACCGTCGGTGTGCACGAAGATCTCGGCTTGTAGGATCCTATCCAATCGCCAGAAATCCACAAGGTTAGGATGACGATCCATTGCGTGTGGATCTGAAGTTGTCCAAGTAAAAGTGGGTAAGAGTAAGTAAAAAGACGAAAGATAAAAGTATGTAAAAGAAACTTCTTTGGAGTCCCTTCCCTTGTCGGACGGGGGAGGCCGTCGTGCCAATTTCTGATATGATCGGGAAGTCATTTTAGGCCCTTATTTGATTCGGGCGGACATTGAATTAGCGACTTCGGGTGTCTAGACTTTAGGTAATATTCATCTTTTTTGCTTAGGTGATGGAGGTTATAAACCCGAGTTCACGTCGTGGTGAGTGAGCCCTAGGTTCATCTTCTCATTTAAAGCGTCTATGGAACCTAAGATCCTAAAGACATTTGGGGCACACTTTGGGTGGGAGCCAACCTAAAAGCCCTAAGATAATCCCTAGTCACGAGTTCCCATGGGGATTTTCATTCCCCGCTTCGATGAACGCAATCATCGGGATTACAACTTCCCCCGTTTTTCTTTTTGTATAAAACTCTTCCTCGTTACGGTATTACCTAATGGATACATCGAGGGAATTTTGTACTTAACCTTAAGGCTGTTCTATTTTTTCGTTTGAATCCACCGGGGACGCAAATCTACCCATTCTTTTTGAAAAAAAGGCGGGGTGTGGAGAAAAAATAACTATGCCGAGGATGAAAGACAGTGAAAAAAGAGAAGATGGGAAAGAAAAGAAACAAAAGAAACAAAAAAGGCTGATAAGGAGGGGCGAGTATTGAAGAACTTACTTTTAAAAAGGAAGAAAGCACGGTCACCTCGGACGGGTACTTGATAGACGAGAGAGAGAGTACGGGGGAGATGAAAAGTGTGGCGGGTACGTTATGAGGTTTACGTAGTGTGAAGAATTTTGAAGAAAATTAGTATTTATATGTCGAGAAGATGTTTTAAAGCGGGCGAATTCCCGCCTCGGCCCAAGAATCGCTCTCGGCAGATTGGATATGTGTCATATTAATGAAACGTGGGGGGACATAGAAGCGCCAACAATCAATTCGGGGGCGTTTCGCATCCGAAGCATTGGGAACACGCGATGGGTGATTCGAAGTTATCTGTCAACAATGTTGCCAAAAGTCTGCGGGTAACGGGGTCTTTTTAAGTCGAGATTCTATTTTTCTCCCGAGGTGAAAAAATAAAGAAACTCGAGGGGCTATTGTAGGGGTATTGGGCCCGATAGCATATGAAGGATGGCCCAGACGAAGTATTTTGGGCTGAAACCCAAAATCAGAAGACATCAAAATGGTCGTGGACTATTTACATATCCAAACACGTCAGGAGTAGATTTGTCCTCGGATTTCAAGGCCGAGGACATAGAAAGAGAAGTTTGGTATCACACAGGTTATATTATAATGAGTCCTACAATTATGGGGATGCACGGTATACGTGGAGGGCGAGAGAAAGAACGGTGGAATGTCTAAAAATGAAGCTGCTACCACCGCCCATACATTAAAAGCTACGTAAATTGATACCGTATTTGTATAGATGGAAGGATGGGACACGAACATCGAGCTTGGAACTTGGTCCCTAATCCCGGCGGGCTTTAGGGAAGAATGGATGGGACAAGTATCCAAAAAGGGGGATTGCAACCAGGAAAAGTGGAAGGTGATGAAGGGAAAGGAAAGGATATAAATAGGAGGAAAGGCATACGAAGAAGGGAGGGACTTTTTCGAGTAAAAGAGATAGAGCCAATAGTAAATGATAATCAACACTTGTATCCAAACTTGAGAAATATCATTAGAAACCATCCTCGGACACAATCCGAGGACGATTCTCGCATGCTACTCTTCTGCAAACGATTCTTTGTTGTTCTATTGGGCCCAAAGCCGTTAACTTTGTAATTGTCTAAACCATCCTTGAAATCTAAATTACAAGCCCATCCTCTACAAATTCATTGTAAAGAAAGGTCTTTCAAGCCCATTTTTCTCCCAGTCGTAGTTTGGGAACTTGAATTGTGTCCTTACAATATGCATATATATATATATATATATAATATTATGGCGTGATTAGGGGGTTCATTAGAACCCCCTCGGCTTAAGGTAAAGCCGCCCCTGCATTGACAAGTTGAATGACTGCACCTAACCTAATGACATATAAAAGAGTAGGAGTTGGACTCTATATAAAAATAAAAATAAAAATAAAAGAGTAGGAGTGGAACTTAAATAGTTAAAGCTAATGATTATTTGCTTTGAAGTCAAGACATCTATAAAAAGTATCATGTCAAATTTTGGATCTTTTTTTTTTTTTCTTTTAGCCGATTTGCTGGTCTTATGGATTTATCTAAATAATTACAGTCCGTGTAGAATGGAAGAATTTTAGTGAAAAATAGTCAAGTGTTTAGAGTTCAAAAAGTCATAAATTGATCAATAAGACGAGGAAAAATAGAAGGTAAAGAGGAAGAGAGAGAGAGAGTGAAGGGGCAAGCGTTTTGGATCTATTTTGGGCCTTGGGCATGCAGATTCTCTTGTTGGGTTTGGTCGACTATGATCTAATCTAACCATATCTACTGTATGTCTGTGTCTTTGATAGCTTGCTCTCATTTTTTATTTTTCCGCAAGCCCAGAGAACAATTATAATCCAAAGTACACACAATGACAACTTATTTTAGAACAAGAAAGTTAAAAAATTGAGGGCTTGAACTTTGATTCATTTTATAAAAAGAGAACATGTAATGTCACTAAATTATAAGGCTATTGGTGAACTATAAGGCTATTGGCCGAAGGACACCAACTTTAATAAAAATAAAAATAAAGACTAAATATTTATTGAGCTACTTGGCGTAAGGATGTTTTGTATTATGTTATGTGTAAATTTTATTATATTAAAATTAAAAATTATGACGGATGATCGAGATAATTAAGATAATTTAAATTTAAATTTTATTATAAAATTTTTGAAATACAATTTTAGTTTTATTAGAGTTTTGAATTTCTTGAAATTTAATTAATAGAGTTATTGTTTGAGTAGAATTTTATATTTATTGAAACGTAGTTAATAAAATTTTAATTAAACAGAACTGTCTTAATTAATGAGAATTTAACTACTGATTTCATTAAGTAAATGGTCACTTGGCGCAATCACATCTCAACTTTTATTATATAGTATGTACATTCTCAAACTCTTTTTTATTAAACTTCTTTCTCGTTCCTTTGTACCGCCTATAATTTGTAATGATTTTAAATACATTTTTATTAAGGAGTTAATGTAAAATTCAAGTTTATAGAAGTCAAACCTAATTCCCTAAAATTGAAAAATTCTTTCACACATGTATGTTTTTGTTTGATGATAAGTCAACTACTACGGGTACAACAAAATCTCACTATATTTGTACACCACCCTTATTTCAAGTTGTAGTCAATTAAAATATGGATATAAATTTTTGAGAAGTATTACATCTACAATATTTTCACAGCAAATCTTAAGTAATAAGTTGTTACTGGTTCTAATTTAAAACCACCATTGAAATTACTTTTTTACCATCATTAACAACTAATGACAATCTGTTATTTATAATTTATTGTTAAAATGTCATGAACATAACATTATTTTATTTTGATCTATAATAATAACTTTAAACCTCAGTTTGTTATGAAAATATTGTTGGATTTTGTTATGTCCTTGCATTGGATGCCTTGGGTCAGATTGTTCGATTGGTTCATCTTTTGTTAAAAGAGATATGCTACATGACTACATCTACAATATTTTCATAATAAATTATAAGTAACGAGTTGTTATAAGTTATTATTAGTGGAAAAAAAAGTAACTTAAAAATGTTGTTGTTGACGTAATAATTCTCTCTTTGGTCAAAATCTAAATTAATCTTCATCTAATTTAACGGTATCTTAGGCGGATTCAAGGAGCGCAAATGTAGTCGTACACGCTCCCAATCATTTCCCAATATCCAATCAGACGTGAAGTGGCGAACTGGTAAAGTGAAAAAAAGCCAGAGCGGAAATGTCCCATCTTAGCCGAGAAAACAACTCGAATCCAATCAAAAACCGCCACGTGTACCCTGAGAATCCGAGGCAAACTCGCTTTTAACGAACCTAACCTCTCAGACTCCCGAAAGGCCATCCCCGACCGTCAATATTTACCGCCTTCGGAGATCCAACGGTTGGGAGTGAATCCGGTCAGTCAGACCATCCTCCAACCAAATTTCGCCACGTGCCGGTTCCCCCACCCCTTCCCAGACACCAAAGAGATCTACTGATTACCTGTGTTACCCGGTTGCCAACCTCATAATCCAACTCTCTCGCTTTCTCTCTCTCTACATCGTCGCCCATTTTCTCTTACAAAAAGCTTTTGATTCTCTCTCTTTCTCTCTCTCTCTCTCTCTTTCATCTGAGAGATATCTACCTCTTTGGGTTTCTTGGATTATCAAAAAAGCGAAGAGAAAAGGCAAAGCATCATCGTCATCGTCATCGCCATCGTCATCGTCATCGTCATATGTGAGAATTTTTTTACAACTTTTCCTCGGATTCTGTGTTCAATTATTGTCCAAGATTTTTACTTTCTGTTTTTGTCCAACTAAGTTTTGCTCTGAATTTTTCGAAGACAATCTTTGGTAAAATTATTGGGGTTAGTTTAGTTTAGCTCGTATACCTTGTGACCGTGAACTATTATTGCTTAAAAAGGGCACTCTTTTTTGTTTTTTTTGTTGGTGAAGTTTGTGACATTGAGGATTGATCTGGGTGTTTCCGGAGTTTTTGATGTTTGATATTTATGAAAGTTGAGTTGCTTCGAAAGTGGTTAGTCTGATCTACTCGTTGATTTTGGGGTTCTGGGTGTGTTGGAGATTTGGGAATTTTAGTGGGACTTGAAGATTGAATTTTTATAATTTGATGGTTGCTTTTGTGGATTGTTTTAAAATTATTTTTTTGTTATACCTAAAGGAACAGTTTTCTGATAAGATATTATTACCCATTTCGTGAAGCGAAGCCTTTGCTTTGCTTGCTAGGTTTGCGTCTTTAGACAGCTGATTGATACTTGGAAATTTTGGACTGTTTGTTAAGCTTCAATTCTGGATAGATTTAACTGATTTTAAGCTGATTGGTTTGGAATTTGGATCCCGCAACAATTTTGAAGTATATTTTGCTTTTGAGTCATCTGATGATGCTCGAGTATTAGAGGATTCTTGAAAAGGGGTTGATCGAGGGGGTTGTGTTGAGGTACTTTATTGTTAGAGGATTCTTGAAAGGGGATTGTTTGAGTTAAGGGAGTTTTGTTGAGGTAATTGATTTATGAATTGGAGAGGATTATGGCTGCGGGTATGGATTTATCGCCTCCATTTACCATCCTAGAAGGTGGTTATAATAAGGATAATGTCTCAATCACGGAAGATCAGAGCTCAGAGAATTTGAATAAGTTGAAGCAAATGACAAATGGGAAACCTCCACGGCATCTATCTATTGCCCGCCAGAGCATTAGCTCTATGAGGCTGCTGGGCTCACCTGATTTAGTAAGTTTATTTCGACTTTTCATTTATGACCTTTCTTTAGGAAGGTGTATGCTAAAATCTTTACTTCATGATTTTTAGTCCTTGACTTAGTTTCACAAATCAATATGGTCCTGAAGCATATAAATGTCAAATTAAAGTTTAATACCAATTTAAACCTATCCTTGATGTTAGTTTTCTTATAAATATAAAAATAGCTTTATATTTTGCTAGTGAATGAGTTTTGTTTTTTGGGGTGAACTGTGAGACATCTATCAAGGCCCACTAATTTCACCCACTTCTTTAAGATCATCTTATCCCGAGGTCAAAGTTGGAAACCTCATGATATTTTTGTTATTCAGCAGGAAGTCATGCCTTCGATGAAATTGCTGTGATGTATCAATTGGCTAAAGATTGCAATGCTCATCTTATGTGCATTATTATAGAATGTTGATGTGTTGTTGAACCTAATGATAGGAAAATAAAATCTGGATCTTTCATGCCACTGCAATATATATTTTTCTTTGTCACAGCATTTTGCCAAATACACTTTAATTAACTCTTCATTTTTATGCTTCTCCAGGATTTGGACGTCAGTATTGTTGCCAGTAAATCACCTTCTGATGAAAAGTCAGATTTTTTACCTGTGTTCCGCTCAGGAAGCTGTGCAGAAAGAGGACCGAAACAGTACATGGAGGATGAACACCTATGTTTAGATAATCTTATTGAACATCTAGGTGCCACAGCAGGCTTCCCTTCTCCTGGGGCTTTCTATGGGGTAAGCATGTTGCATAACTACCTTACCTTGTTACACCTGTTCATTGATTAGAGGAATAGCTTATCAATGGATCTACTCTTCCATGAAAGGCTAGCCAATGGGAGACGTGTTAACAATTGGGCATATATCTATGCAATTTCCTTTAGATCGTAGGGCCAAATTGTTAGTCGATATGCAAAAGCATGTGATCCACTTGATAGGCATTTTACTTGTATTAAGCGGTTAAAAGTTAAAATTTAGGACAATAATGGATTGTTAAAATAAAGCGGCTGACTGAAGGGAGGTCTATATTATATTTACACTGGGTTGGAACTTGGGAGCTTGTATATTACCACCTTAAAAGCTGGCCATGTTCAGTGAATTGATTTTTATTACTTTATGTTGATAGGTATTTGATGGCCATGGAGGTACAGATGCTGCATCATTCATTAGAAATAACATCCTTAGATTCATAGTTGAGGATTCCCATTTTCCAATTTGTGTGGAGAAGGCAATTACAAGTGCTTTTGTGAAAGCTGATTATGCATTTGCTGATGCTAGTTGTCTTGATATTTCCTCTGGCACCACGGCTCTAACTGCCCTGATATTTGGCAGGTAAGTGACCTCTAGAGCTGCTTCTATTTTAATTTTGCCTTGTGTTAGGTTTGAGCATGGCTCAATAGCATCATTAACCCAACCTTTTTTTTGGAAGAATACTAAAGCTACTACTAATTTTACTATAAAACGCTTACAAATTGATGTGGTTGGTGTCACTTCAACAACATAATAAATGAATGTTTTTTTGGGGGGTGATTCATGACACATCATTTTGTAAAGTTATTTTGTAATATCCTTAACATCACTCTCCCCCCCAAAGTTCATCAATTGTACTTGATTATAGTCTAGGAAGCACAAACACTTTATTTGGGATGGCGTACCAGTGTCATACCTACCGTGTAATGTTATAATTTTTTAGAAATTGCTTGTGTCTCCAGCTCCCGTACCCATGTCCGTGCTTCCTAGATTATAGTGTGCTGTTGTGACAGTGCTTCTTTTTATGCATTATGGACAATTTTGTGAGAAAAAAATTTAGAGTTGCTTGAAAATTCCAATTTGCTATGAATTAGTTGGAGGTTTTATTGTGTTAAAAGGAAACAGAATATTTCATCTAAGTTTCCTAGTATCAAATTGGAAACATTATCAAATGCATTATGCTTGTGAGTCAGCAGCATTATCTCAGACAATGTTTTGATGCTCACAGGACGATGATAATTGCCAATGCTGGTGATTGTCGAGCAGTGCTAGGGAGGAGAGGTAGAGCAATTGAGATGTCAAAAGACCATAAACCCAATTGCATATCTGAAAGAATAAGAATTGAGAAACTTGGTGGTGTCATTTATGATGGCTACCTCAATGGCCAATTATCTGTGGCTCGTGCATTAGGAGACTGGCACATGAAGGGCCCCAAAGGTTCTGCCTGCCCTTTAAGTGCAGAGCCAGAGTTGCAGGAGACACTTCTGACTGAGGATGATGAGTTCTTGATAATAGGCTGTGATGGCTTGTGGGATGTAATGAGCAGTCAGGGTGCTGTGTCCATGGCAAGGAAAGAACTTATGCTCCACAATGATCCTGAAAGATGTTCAAGAGAGCTGGTGAGAGAGGCACTCAAGCGCAACACGTGTGATAATTTAACAGTTATTGTGGTTTGTTTTTCTCCAGACCCTCCTCCTCGAATAGAGATACCTCAATCTCGAGTTAGGAGGAGTATATCAGCAGAAGGGCTGAATTTACTCAAGGGTGTATTGGACTGTAATTCAGGAAAAGAAGGGGAATGGCTGAAAGATGGATGTACATACATTGGGTGACAATTGGTTGGCTGCATTTTACCCCCTAAGCTGCCGCTACTTGCGCTTTCTGCTGTCACCTTTTCCACGGCTGACATTGGGCTTCATTCATGGACTTAAGATATTGTAGGATTTGATTTTCATTTCTTCTTTGAGTTTTATATCCTGTACATCTCAGAATAGTTATGAATTCATTGTTTTTGTTGTACCAATAAGTAGAATTCATTGTTTGATTTGGCCCATTCTCCATTTCCTAGTACAAAAACTTGAAATCCTTTGAGCACACCACCGAGCTTTTTAAAGGGGCAGTTTTAAATTGAAAACGCAAATCAGTACACATATCGCACGTTGGTGAAGGTCGGCTTGTATATTATTGATTAGGAAGTGCAAAGTGTTTTTTTTTTGTTTTTGTTTGGCAAAGAGTTCCTGGACACACTTTGAATGATACTTCACATTTGAAAACTTTTTGTGAATGCCTAAAGAATAATGCTAGTTCCATAACATCACTCACAACTTGCCATATGGGCAAGCTGTAGGTTCACACTATAAAGTTTTATTCAAATTTTTATTCAAATTTTATGTCATGTGATTGTGCCAAGTCATACTCTATTTCAACACACAAAGCAACATTTGAAAACTTTTTGTGAATACCTACTGAACAATGCTAGCACGCCACAACATCACTTACAACTTGCTACATGAGCAAGCTGTAGGTTCACACTATAAAGTTTTATTCAAATTTTATGTCTTGTGATTGTGCCAAGTCACACTCTATTTCAACACACAAAGCAACATTTGAAAACTTTTTGTGAATGCCTACTGAATAATGCTAGTACGCCACAACATCACTTACAACTTGCTACATGAGCAAGCTGTAGGTTCACACTATAAAGTTCTATTCAAATTTTATGTCTTGTGATTGTACCAAGTCATACTCTATTTCAACACACAAAGTAACTAAGCAACAATTTGTGTAAAAAAATCAAAGCACAATCAATATATACAAAATTTACAAGAGAATGCTCCCAATTTTTATTCCATCCCAAAAGTATAACTGATAATTGATACCAAGACCTTCCTTGCAGAAAACATTTGTTTGAGATATGTCTTAAGTCAAATTCAGCCACTAAAACTTACAAAACAAATACATAAAATTCTTTTCCGTCTTTCACAAGTTTGACACCACCCCCACCCCCCTCCCACAAAAAAAAAAAAAAAAAAAAAAAAAAAAAAGAAGGTAAAATGCAAAAATGACCCTCTAAGTTTCTTCATATTTTATTTCAGTCATCTAACTTTTCTTTTGTTCATTTCAGTCCTCTAACTTTCAAATTTATTCAATTAAGGTTTTTCCATCAACTTTTATTATATGTTGTAGTAAAATTTTCAATTTTATAAATTTTTCTTCAAAATTTTTAAATTAAAAAAAAATCAATTAATGATTAAAAAATATTTTCCAGATTTTTTTTTCAAAAAATTTTAACAAAAGTTAACAGAAAGGCCTTAATTGAATAAATTTGAAATTTAGAGGACTGAAATGAAAGAAAGAAACATTAGAGAACTAAAATGAAATATGAAAAAAAATTAGAGAGTCAGATTTGCATTTTAGCCACAAATAAAAAAAAAAATGAAAAAAGAGATTCTTTATCCCATCCAAAGAAAAAAGGTTTCCACCCTTTAAGATGTCATTTCAATATATATTGAATATGCTTTGAATAAAAAGTTTCCCCTCACACTTTTTTTTTATTTTTTATTTTTAATACAAGATAGAATTTCTACTCTAGCTTAATCTAAGTGTATATGTATGTGAAGCTCTCTTCTGGAGACTTGAACCCCAACCCTTGCCCCATACCCCACAAGCATTTATACTTGTAGAGTGACCACTACACCAAGGGGAAGCAGTGAGTTTCCCCTCACACCTAAAACAACATTTAACTGCTTATTTTTCACCCTAAATTAATACCTTAATTGGTTATTGTTCAAGCACCGTAGACCAATACCTTAAATGGTTATCATTTAAAATGAATTAATACCTCAATAGGCTCAAGCTCACATGATAGATCTTTTCTAAAGTGAGGCGATGAACGTTTTTTGTCACAAATGTGATGTCATCCTGTAGCATTGATGTTCGCTTACTTTGTAAGTTTCATGAAAATTCACTTTTTAAAGCACTTTTTATACTCACGGGCAAAATAGTAATTTCATATTGATAGAAAATTTCATTATTGGACCCAATATTAAAATTTACATCATATAAGTTCATTATTGTAATAGATGTGAAATGATTTTTTTAAACCAAAAAAAAAAAAAAACCAAATCAGCGGTTTGACCAAGTTATTATGAAAGAACACATTTTGTTGGTCAAGAAACAGCCTTAGGTGATTCATGTTGGTAGGTCATATTTGTGTGGGGACAAAGAAAGGGTCTACTACATGAAGTCATGACTCTACCCTAACTCCACTAGATTAATAATTGTGTCAAAAATTTTCTGTCTTAACATTATTCATTATTAAGTGGGTTGCCCATGCTTAATAAATAATTCATGTTGGATTGACACAAAAATGACATATTTCATCAATTTAATAAACATGTTGTATTAGGTTGACATGGATACAACCTATTTTGAACCATTTGTAAAAATCTAACCCAAAATTATCAATATATTTTTATATTTTATACACATAATTATAATTATATCCAAGTGAATTCTACAACAATTATATTTCATTACCATATCAATTAAAGTCTTAATAGTATACCTTTTAATAGTTCTTATTTCCAGTACAATGAAGTTCCACCCAAATTTATAAATACACAATCTTGAGAGAGAGAGAGAGAGAGAGAGAGAGAGAGAGAGAGAGAGAGAGAGAGAGAGAGAGAGAGAGAGAGAGAGAGAGAGAGAGAGAATAATATGAGGGTATTTATTTTCATTATTTAGGGTAAAAGGGTTAGGAACTTAAGAATTTCAATGATGAATTTATAATACAACCATTAAAATTATTTAAATTAGTTATTTATCTCTTTAAATTTTACATTTATGTTGAATAAAACCAAAATTTATTATATGAGTTAAATACGTTCATGTCAAAACATGTTAACTCATCTTGAGATGAATAATGAACCAAGTCATTTCGGGTTGATTGCAAGTTAAGTAGGTTTACACAAAATTAACCCAACAAACTCATTTACATTGAACATTACTTATAAAAAATTGTATGAGTTGTGTCAACCTTCACGCTGAAAATTTTAATGCATCCCTCAAAAGATACAATAACAATGTTATAATAATATTAGTATTATTTTTTTAGCAATTTATTTATGAGGTATTGAAATTAAATCTTGAAATTGTGATTTCTATAAAATTTGAGGGGTTTTTTTTTTTTTTTTTTAATAAGTAGATAGTGACCGAGGTGGCAATCGAATCACTGATTTTCATTACAGCTAGACTATCATGCTAGAACCCCTAAAACTTGAGTTATGGTATGGAAATTTATTCAAAGAAATGGTGCAAAAGTGTGTTCTAGTGGTTAAAGGGTCATGCGATCAACTTAATTTGGTAGCTTAATTTGGTAGGAGTTTTATTCGGTTAACCAATTAATAAAGATAAAAGAAACAAAATAAAAGCTTGGTTTTCATGGGGAAGCTGCAAAGACGGCAAGAATCTCTGGGTATAGGGCTCATCTTCTTGCCAACGTCACAATAAGTTTTTGCCAGCATATGGTTGAATCCACGTAGAACAATGTTCGGCCAAAACAAAAAAGAAGAAAAAATCAAATTTTGACAAGTGACAGTGCAGCAATTGTTAAATGGAAAATGTCAAAGATAATGCAAGTTTTATTACATAAAAGTATAGAACTTACAAATTTATGTGACAAATCTCAAAATACATAGTATTTTTAGCTCTTCTCTAAACAAAAAAAAATTTATAATTTGAATTACTCCATCACATCAGACATCAACAAGAATATAAATTAAGTCTCAGTTGCCATTTTCATTACAATATTTACCAATAATTAGATTCCCCATTTCATAATAATGTGACAAAGAATATAATTAATTATTGGTTATCATATCACAGAAAAAAGATTAAAAATTAAGTGTTTGTCTTCAAATTTTAAAAAAAATTTTTTTTTTTTTTTGAGGGAAATAAAAGAATGAAGTTTGAAAAATAATACAACCTCTTTTTCTAATTTTTGTGAAACAAAAATAATTCAACCTAAATAGAGGTTAAATTTTGGAAAATACTTATAACTACTAAACATGGGAAAAGCACTTATAAAAAAAAATACCACCCGTTTCTCAAAAAAAAAAAAAAACCACCCAGCATAAGAAGATCCAAGTCTAAGCAATTTAAAAGATTTCAAATGTCCCGATTATTTGGCACATTACAAACAAATTATTAATTTTTAATAGAAATAATAGATTTTCAACTTATAGCATTTGCCCGATTGTTTTTTTATCATTAGATGAAGGCAATAGTTGATTTATGGTGTAAACGGAGTTTCAATTTCAAATTTTTAATTTGACAATATAATTTTTTATGAATTAAGTTAACTAAAACCAACTACAAACTTAGAGATTTTATGCCACAAAGCATATTATGCAATTTTGTTATGGTTTAAGTGATGGTGAAATGAAACAATGACAAATAATGCCATTGTATTTTTCTTTTTTATGAAAAAAATAAAAAAGTATCACATTTTAACCAAATAAGTTTAAAATTCACCTACAGCATGCCATGCAAAATTTTGTAAAAATACATTGTTACTATAGTAACGGTGTAAATATACACTAAAACTATTCATTGTAGATTTAATTTTTATTATTTCTATACATATCTTGACAATCAATGAAAAGAATGGATAATGACTTTTGTATGAGAAGAAAATTAAATAATTAAAAAAAATAATAATAATATTTTAATAAAATATAGTATGTAATAAATAATTTAGTTTAGACCACTTTGAAAAGTAAGAACATAAAATAAAATAAAACAAAACAAAAAGATAGTCAGCAGTGTGATGGGCAAAAGTTACAGTAGTTAATCAAGGTGTTTCAATACCTGTCTGGCCAGTCGTGGATTCGAGAGGACCATTCAAATCTATTTTAACTTAAATTTCCAATTCACAAACATTTAAAAAATGAGGCTGACCACGTAGGCCACGTGACGGGTGGGATTGGTGGGAGCCAAACAACTAAGGACGCGTAGCTCCGTGATCGATGAACACGTGTACGGATGAGATGGCATTGGAATATAATAAATGGACAGCGCGATTCTCAACGCCCCACCTCAACAACCACCATTCCGTATATACGCTCTACCTAATACGTATACTATACTGCTCCTCATTTATTCGACATGTGTATGCTGACGTGGATGTTGCCTTTACTATCCATTTCTTTTTTTTGGATGGAACACCGTTGTCTTTCTTTTTCTTTTTTTTTGATTGAAACGGTGGAATTGTCTTTCTAGAATAATGATTTACTTGCCCAATAAATTTTATGTGGTAAATTGTTATCAGAAATAATCGTTATTTTTTTTTGGTTTATTGGCATAATTTTCTTTTAAAAATAAATTTTTGGATGAGTTTGTTTTGAAGGTATTAATGAGTAGGAGAGTGTTATATTTTGTAGATATTTTAGGTGGAGTTAGATATATATATTTTCACCAGATTACCTTCAAGTTTTTTCTCTATTAAGATAAGATTTATGGGTATTTTTGAATCATATAAAAGTCCAGTTCAAACTCCAAAAATGAGAATTATCTTATAAATAGTATAGATAAAATGTTAAAGACTTAGCATTATCTTTTCTTTTTATATAAAAGAAAAACCCAAACTCTCTAATTTTTTTTTTTTTTTTAAGAATTCAAACTCTTTAATTTAGTTGAAGAAAAACAATACAAAGTAAATTTTCCATAGCAACCATTCATCTTAACTGCACTTTATCCTTAAACTATTGAAACAAATGATTGATCATTAATTTTAGAATATTTATATAATGTACACTTACTGTGTGTTAGTGTTAAATCTAAAAGAATTTAACATTAAAAATCCTAATTTATACATCTTGCTATAAGATCTTTCAATGTTAAAATTTTGTCAAACTTAACAAGAGAAACCAAAATAGACAACATTTGAAACAACCTTACAAATTTAGAGGTCAATTTGATAATTTGAAGATTAAGTGTAACCACAGTAAAAAATTATAGTACAAAAGTATAATATGCTCAAACAATAAATCTAGAAAACACAATATTTACAATATTTTTACAAAAATATATAAGTAGAAAGTTGTTATTGACTATTACAAGCGTGTAAAAAAATAAATTAATTATATATTTAAATTAGAATCAATAACATCTTACGACAGATATTATTTCTCAATTTCTTTTTAAAATGAAGATGAAATAGTGTTATTATGTGGGCCCGTATGATTCTCAATAGGTGATTGTAGGTTGTATAATTAGGTGGGTGTGATTCTCTAGCGCACGAAGAAAATGACGGAAGCATCCAATAATGAAGAAGCACGTGGACAGTTCCCACGTGGAGATTCGGTGGCGACACGTGGGCCATTTTTAAGATCTCATGGTACATGATACGAAATACAATATATATAAATACATGAGCTGGCTACGCAACCTATGCGATTCATTGTGGGTCCCACGTTGTTTGTTTCTGCGTCCACCTACGTGGGACACGTCAGTCTCCGGACCACACGTCCACACCGACATACGCTAAAGCTGGTGGGACCACCCCCAAAGTACCACGTGTATCGTGTATGTGGTGACGTGGATGTTGCCTCCTCCTCCTTCTTCTTCTTCTTCTTCAACGCCATTTCTTTCTCTGTGACTCTTTTTTTGTCTCCGTTTCTAGAGAGAGAGAGAGAGAGAGAGAGAGAGAAATGCTGTGAGAAACTAAGGGTCAATACAATACAATAGCTTTCCTTGCGTTCACGTCTTTGCCATTGAAGATAGTAAAACGAAACCTCTTATATTTTAGAGTTTAAGGTATGTTTGTTTACTCTTTTTTTTTTTATAATTTTTTTTATAGTTTGCTTCGTTCAGTTTTGAAGTTGCAGAATGAGAAAAATTAGAATTTTATCCTGAATTATTTCAATTTAAGGCTTTTTTTGGTTGCTGAGAAAATGGACCAAATTGTAGTAGGAAAGACTAAAGAGCCTATTAGAAATGGAAACAAAAAATATGAACTTTTTTGTGGTTTGGTTTCTACAGTGTGTATGTGAGAGAAAACCTGAAACTCCTGGCAACTTGGAAAAATATATTTATATATAGAAATATCTGTTTTTAGCTTAGTTGAGGATTTTCGTAGGAACTCAATTTTCCTTTAGTTGGTTTCAGACTTTCATGGGTTCAATCCCTCTGGGTCCACCTCACCTCCCATTTAAATTTTCATGTGTCGTGCCCCACTTTATTGTATTAGTAAATTATCAGTTCTAATTTTCAATAACAATATATTCTCATGTTAAATTGTTAATGGAACTTAATTCTGTTGTATCTCGCAAAGCTTGATAGAATTGGTTTTGATCTATCTAAAATTGTGAAACATATTGTTTTTTAGGCTGTTCATTGGGTGCTTTGGAGATTTTTCCTCTGAATTATAGATTGACATGATTACCATTAGTGCAGAAACGCAAAGGATTTTGTTACATAATTCAAATCAAGAGTTTTTAAGTGCTTATCCATGGCAAACAATGAAGAGAGGAAGCCTTCTAAGTCTGAAAAATCACCTTCAGCTGCACAACTGGTAAGCTGAGAAGTGTCAACATTTATGTTGTCGAAACTGGGATATATATATTTATATCTCAATCTTCTTGATATTGGAAAGAAAATCAGGCTAGATGTATATGTAGATATATCTAATCTTTATATTCTTTTACATCTAACCTTTGAAAGTCTGCACATGAGTAATTATCAATCCTTTGTACTAACAGGATCAGACTAATCAGGCCAGTCAGACCAATATTCAAGCCTATCCTGATTGGGCAGCCATGCAGGTTATCTACTTCATGCCTGCACTGAATCTCCTGTATTGCAGAAAAAAACTGTTATATATTAAATAGAAGGTTTGCTTTATAATTTGTTTCAAGAAATGTTAAAGTGTACTTCAAACTAATCCATATATATATTCAGGCATATTATGGTCCCCGAGTAACTATTCCACCATATTACAATTCCACCATGGCTTCAGGTCATCCTCCTCACCCATATATGTGGGGCCCAACACAGGTATAAGACCAGTATCAATTCAAGGCAGTAGAAGTTTCTATATGATTTGCAATAATTATTCTGCTAGCTTTGTGCATTGAAGAACAAAGTTATAAAACATCATTCTATGGTGGTTTGTTAATTTATTAATTCTTACAGCCAATGATGCCACCTTATGGGGCGCCTTATGCAGCAATCTATCCACATGGAGGGGTTTATGCACATCCTGGAGTTCCTCTTGTAAGCATACATCCTTTTTTTTTTTTTTGCTTAGATTCTGTTTATTCATAGTTATTATGGAGTCTTTCTACATTTGCGTTTTGAAGGATGACTAGTTATCTTTTTCCGTGTCCAAGACTCGAGTTTTGTAGACCATTATAGCTGTCTTTGATGTCTTGCAACCTGAAACTTGTATTTTGAATTATGGCCTAGTTCAGTAGCGTTATGCTCCAAGTTATCTTAGTATGATCAAAATATTTACTTACATTTGGCGGACATCCTATTGGTGCTGACTGCCCTGTCTAGGTGGCGTGAATTAAGCACAGTTCCCATTTCTTTATAGAAGTTGTAGCTCTCAATCAAATAGTTCTAAATGCCCCTTCCCATTTCTTCCTGTCTGATAGAACTTGAAAAAAAAATGATAATAACTTTCTCATGTATTTCTGTTTTGTTTTTTTTGTAAACTAGGGGTCACATGCACTTGGTCAAGGGGTTCCATTGTCACCTGCCGTAAGTGAAGCTTTGCTGCTATGATTTCTTTTGAATTTTTGCAATTCTTTTGTTTTCACTGTTGATGAAGCAATATGCCAATAAAGACTTCTTTAGCCCCCCACCCCCAAAAAAACAAAAAAGCAGAGTTAGAAATACATCAATGAGGATAGACTAAAAATTGTCTGTGTTAGGTGCCCCTTAATAATTTTGGGTTTAATTATGGTGCAATGAAGCAGGCTGTAACTCCTTTGAGCATTGAAACACCCACGAAGTTGGGAAATACAGATCAAGGTTTTATGAAGAAGTTGAAAGAGTTTGATGGGCTAGCAATGTCAATAGGCAATGGTAGTGCTGAGAGCACTGAGGGTGGGGCTGAACATAGGATGTCACAGAGGTTTGCTGATCTTTTTTATAATTCCTCCAATTCTCTAACCTTGTCTTCTTTGAATCTGGCACTCTTTGGTAGGCTAGAACACTCCACCTATTCCCATGTAAATATGTCTACTTGTATGAATTCTTCCTAGTAGACCTCTTGTTAGGCTAACTTAGTTTCTTTGGCCATGTGAACAGTGCGGAGACTGAAGATTCCAATGATGGAAGTGACGGGAATACTGCTAAGGTGAGGACTACATGCTTGGCTTCTAGGCATTCTCTTGCAACAGCTTTGCACTTAGCTTCTGTTGATTTTACTCATATATACATATTATGGACAAAATTGTTAATTTGATTGTAATCTCCCCCATCTTATGTTCAGGGAAATCAATCCCGAAGGAAAAGAAGCCGTGAGGGAACACCAACCACTGGTATGACTCTGTTCATCACCAAGTATTAAATCTTGATGAACAATAGAGTTGGCCTGGTATTCAATAGTGTAGGATCACCTCTCTCTGTATACATGGCATGGCCAAATGTATCTTATTTTTTAGTCACTTTGCCCCCTTTCTTTTTCAAGCATTAGAAGAATCCCTTAATCCCAAAAATCCAGCACCCACAAGACCATCCCACTAGGAAGGAGAAGTACCATTAAGCTAAAAGGCCATTGGTGGCTAGTGTATCAATTAATGGGATGACTGGATTTACTGCGTTGGAATTGCATAGTGCCTTCTTAGTTGTGTTGAGAACCTGCTCCTCTTAATGACATCTGGTAGGTAAGTATGCAGTGACATGTTGGATTTGGTTCTGGCATGCAAAAGAAGTCGGCAGTGACAGAGGGCTAGGGAGGGACTGAGACTTGGGGTGTTTATTAAGGGGAAGACCACTGAATGTTGGCGGTGATTTTAGGAAAAATTATCAAGGGAACCAATTACAAAGATGTCAGTTAGCTGTGGAATTATGGAGTACAGTCTTGCTAGTAGTATTAGCTAACCAGTCTATTTCCTTTTGGTTACTGCGATTATTACGTAATCCCTTTCAATGTTCAAAAGATTAGGCCTGAACAGTGACACCACTCATTCATATATGGGGTTCTCACACCAGAATGGTTTAGAATGATGACATATGATCATTTTGAGATATTCTTCTTTACATTTTATCATACTTTAATGTTGTATTTAGGCTCTAGTTTCTTTCCTATCTGAATGATGGATACTAATCACATGGGGTGCTTATTGACTTAATCGGGGAAGAGCACTGAACGTTGGTGGTGATTAGGGAACATATTATCAAGGGAACCAATTATCTGTTCTGCAGTTAGTTTTGGCTAACCAGTTTGTTTCCTTCTGGTTATCATGTAATAATCCCTTTTCAACATCATAAGATAAATAGGCCTGAGTGATCACTCCTGTGTGGGGTTCTCATGTCACTCCTGTATATGGCTCTCATTTTGATAAGTTCCTCTTTGCAATATCTTACGGTGTTGTCTTTAGGCTGTAGTTTCTTTCATATCTGATTGGTCTCTCTAAATGGTGGATGTCTAAATTGTTCTTGCTTCAAACATAGAAGAAATGGTATCTTTTAAACTATTTCAAAAAGATTTTTCCACTTAATACTACTACATGAAATTATCAATGAAATAGAGATGTACCAAGTGATCCATTGTAATGAAACATATTGCTTGCAGAAAAATTGCCTGTGGTAAAGAAGAAACTGAGATATTGAGTTGAATTCTTGTTTTGATTTTTCTGTTTACTCTATCTGTATTTGGACAGTCATTGGTGGCAAGACAGAGACACATGCCGGTACAGTTTCTGCCAAGGAGGTAAATGCCACTACCAGTAAGGTATTGGGTGCATTTGAGCTCAGGAACACTCATAGTGTGAACACCATGACAACACCTACTAGTGTCCCTCAATCTTGTTCGGTACTGCCTTCTGAAGGGTGGACACAGGTATAATTTGCAAATTAAGCTCTTTAGTTCTTCGGATTTCTTCCCTCCCATATTAGTCCAGTATATGCTTCATTTTGTCAAAAGTTTGAATTATTTTGCTGTTCAATGTCTACTGATTCATTGTCTAAAGCCTTTTCTGACCTAGTTGTACATTCTGGTGATGGTTTATTTTATATTGCTCAGAATGAAAGGGAGCTGAAACGAGAGCGGAGGAAACAGTCTAATCGAGAATCTGCTAGGAGGTCAAGGCTGAGGAAGCAGGTATAGGAATCTGTGTATTTTAGTACTTAGAAATTCTCAACTCTTGTGTTGTTGGTCTGAACGACCAATTTGCATTCATCGAGGTCTGGCTAATGATTTGCAACCCTCCACACAGGCTGAAACTGAAGAACTTGCACGTAAAGTTGAATCAATGGTCGCTGAGAATGAGGCAATAAAGTCTGAAATAAATGGATTGACTGATAACTCGGAGAAACTAAGGCTAGAGAATGCTACATTAATGGTACATCCATATGCCATCCCTATAATTCCTTCTTGCATGGGGAATCAATTAGTTTTTAACTTCTTTTGAGCCTGTTACTCTTGCTTCAACTTATAAATTGGATTTTATATAATTATACAGGAGAAACTGAAAAATGCACAACGAGGACTACAACAGAGAGAGGAGATAATTTTGAACAGCATTGATGACAAAAGAACCCTACCCGTTAGTACAGAAAACCTGCTGTCGAGAGTTAATAATTTGGGTTCGGGTTCAATTGGTAAGAGCATTGAGGAAAAGAGTGGCATGTATGATAAGAACTCAAGTTCTGGTGCCAAGCTGCATCAACTCTTAGATGCAAGTCCCAGGGCTGATGCCGTGGCTGCTGGCTGTTCATGATCATCATGGAAACAGCAATATTGCAGTTTTTTTAGTCATGTGGTTTTGGCAATATTAAAAGCCCAGAATTACTGCTAACAATAAGCAGAAGAATGAATCAAACAACTGAATAGGACTGGTATCCCCGAAAATGCAGACTCTAATTTTTACTTGTTTATAAGTTAGCTTATTCATGTATGAAATAATTTAACTTTTTTAGTATTCAGAGTGCATGGACAACCACAGAAAAGTAATGTACATTGAGGAGATTTAGTTAGGGTTCGCCTGTGCTGTGAGACGTGTCTGCTTGTGAAATTTTATGAACTAGTGATTTGGTCCTTTTGTGGTACGTGAGTGAGAAGAGTTGGATGTTTTTAACCTTTTTAATTCCCACTGGTTTGGCCTAAAACACACATTGAATAATGATTGCAAATTTTTAACAGAAGTTCAAATACAAGTTTTTTTTTTTTTTTTTTTACAATTTTTTGTCACAATTTTGACGTGGTAGATTATGAGCGATCATCTATCACTTATACATGAATTCATTATTTTTTCTTTATCACTTGCATTTTAAAAAAACATAGTTGTGGCAAAGAAGTTGTGTATTTTTGGTTCCCCCTCAAAGACAACACTAGATCAAACTGCCACTGGTACTCAACTACCAAAAAAAAAAAAAACATCTACGAATGAATCAAATCACAACCACCTGTAAATAATAAATTAATAATTCATCAATCAAACAAACCACCCACAGAAAACAAAATGTATTACAAAGTCCAAATTGAATGCATAAAATTTAGTAGGTAGCATTGAGCTCAATTTTTTCATTTTTAGAGAAATTGATTTCCAGATTCAAACTTAGGATATGTCGTTTACGGGAGGCTACTTGTCATCTAATGGCCTGACTTCTACCGCTCGGTCTTACTTTCAAATTTTAGGTAGCTTAAATCAAGCTTTATTTTATTTTAGGTAGTTAAAATAATAAAAAGTCAATAATGGTAGGATTTAATTAAATAAGTGACATTTGACAAGTTTTTATTTGTGGACTTTGAATCTTCTATTTGATTGTGGACCAACAAGGATGTGATCATAAATCATAATCATGGGTTTAGGTCCATCGATTCACGTGAATTAACATATACTAGTAAATGGCTTACTTATATGCTGTTTGTTCTACCATTTTCTTTTCCTGTTATACACTGGTCTGAAATCCATGTGAGAAGAAAACAAAATCAATGGTAGATTTCGGCTAGTACAAATAGGTGCTTTGTGTTGATACAGCAGCAACTCAATCTTCATGAGAGGTCTCTGAGTAATAATACAAAATCTCAATTAGCACAATGGCGATATGTGGTTCTTTTTTCTTTTTTTTTTGAAAAGGATAGGTGGTTCTTTTGTTCTTAGTAACCTTTGTCAATGTAATATAATACTAGCTCAAGTCGTAGAAAGAGTGCAATACTACACAACTGATGAATGGCTGCCCAACAAAGGTGGGTATCAATTGTTCCATTTATAATCTTGCTATCTCATGCAATTTTCTCTTTTCTACCTCCAATCAAAACCATAATTGTGAAGGATTAAATTCAATTTACCACCAAAAAAAAAAAAGGGATTAAATTCTTGGTTCAAACCTCAAATTTTGTGCAAAAATAGGCTACAAATTTCAAGAGCATGACGGCCTTTAGTTTATGTGGTTCTTTTGTTCTTGTTCTGCCCAAATCTAGCCCAAGCCTTAAGCCCAAAGCCCCAAACCTTGGTTAAGGCATTGCCTTTAAAAAATTGAATCGGAAGCCGCTCTTTTATCAGAGCCAGGTTTCGATCCTGGGACCTGTGGGTTATGGGCCCACCACGCTTCCGCTGCGCCACTCTGATTGTTGATTAAACAGTGGAAAATATAATATTTATTTAATATCAAAAGGGGCTTTGGCCACTACGCCCGTGCATATTTTCTTTTTGAAGAATAAACAAAGTTTCTCTTCAAACTTCTTATATATTTCATTTTTGGGTGTGAATTTTGAGAATCTAATCGTTAAATTTCACGTTCCTTATGTTCTTAACTTACGTATCAAATTTCGTTCAAATTGGATATTATTTACTATTTGATCAATTAACTTATTTTTTACATACAACTTTAAATCACAAAAACTTGAAATTATAATATTTATTTGATGACATAGCAATTGATCTTTGATCTTCTTGAAATTTTGTAAGCATTAAGAATGTAATAAGAACATGTAATTTAACGGTTAGATTTTTAAAATTCACACTCAATATAAAGATATATGATGAGTTTGTAGGGTTTCTCTCCAAACTAGTTTAGAGAGAAACTTTGTTCTTGAAGAATTATGATGCCTTCTAAGCTAGCCTTGTTGGATTCAAACCGTGCAAAAGAAATTTCAAATTGGAAAAAGTTTCTCTCCAAACTAGTTTGGAGAGAAACCCTTCAAACTTATCAAATATTTTTATAGTGAGTGTAAAATTTGAAAATCTAACTGTTGGATGCCATGTTCTTATTATATTATTCATGCTTGCAAAATTTCAAGAAAATAAAAAATCAATTGCTATGTCATCAAACAAATGTTAAAATTTCAAGTTTTTGTAATCTAAAATTGTGTATAAAAAATAAGTTCATTAATCAAATAGTAAATAAAATCTGATTTTAACGAAATTCGATATGCATGTTAAGAACATAAGAAACATGAAATTCAATAGTTAGATTTTCAAAATTCACACTTAAAAAAAAAGATATGATAAGTTTGAAGGATTTCTCTCCAAACTAGTTTGAAGAGAAACTTTGTTCTTTCAGATTTGGGATAGGATAGTGACGCCATCGCATGGCTTTACTAGCCATGTTGCTCATGAAAATAGCTATTTTCAAATTTAGACGTTTTATAGTTCTTGGAATAACTCAATCATAGAATTCTTAAAAACTATGCATGTTTGGTTGGATGAGTTTTAAGTTATATAATTTAGTTTTCATTATCCAAAATTCAAAAAATGTGGGCCCCATTAAAATGTAAGTTGTTTGGCTTGGTTTTTGAGTTGTGTTTCCATAACTCAAAACTTTGAGTTAGAGTCATGAAAATTGAGTTCAGCATTTAGGATGTTTCCAAAATTTTGAGTTATGATTTATGAGTGTGTGAGCTCCACCAATTTGAGTTAAAGTGTGAGACATGCAATTGAGATTTGGAACCAAACAAAAAGTAGAGAGAGTTTTGAGTTGTAGTAGAGATAGAGATATGGGATATGGGATATGAGTTGTGATGAGAGATAAGTGATGGGTTTTGAGTTAGGAGCAAACCAAACACCTTTAAAATAAGGGGATTGAATTTTGTTATATCATCAATAATTTAAATAAATACGAAAAATAGTGATAATTAGCCCCTTTTTTTATTTTTAGAAACAAGAAAAGCATTTGCTATTATCATGGTTTTAAAAATAGAATCGAACCGGCCAATTCAACTAAGAACCAAACCCTAAACCAATCAAATAAAAACAATCAAAATCTGTGGTTCAACTAGGAAAAATCAAGAATTGGACATTTTTTCCGATTCTTTGATTGTCCTAGTTTTTAAAACCATGGTAAGAATAGTTGCAACCATATTAATTCAAATATCATAATGTTTATCTTCTCCTATTTTTTTCTCCTTACAATCACCTAAGTACTTTTTTTTGTTGCTTAAACACATAAATACTATATTAAATAATCTCATCTATATCACAAGCCTCTTAAACGTTGTGAGGAAGGAAGGAGATGTATATTGTTCCCAAAGCTATACAACTAGATGCCTAAGAGGCAACAAGATTCTCGTATTTCAATGATAGCTTAGTATTTCCAATAAAAATATCTAGAGTTCGACTCCCCTTTCCTAAAAATGTATTCAAAAAAGGTAAATTGCATAGACTCAATAATAGCAAGTAAATCAGTTTGGAACAAGGAAAAGAGAAGGGAAGGGAAGGGGGTTTTTTCTCTATTTGTTTGATAGGAGAGATGAGAAAAAGAACAAAAGTGGAGGAATATAAATCAATCCGGCTTAATTTGGGGGGAAATAGAGAGAGAACTCCACTAAAAAAGTGTAGCCACAAATATTGACTTTTAAATTTTTAATGGCTCCAAACCTACTTTTTTGCCCAAATTTTCATTTCTCTCTCTAATAAACATATTTTTCTCTTTTCTTTTCTCCTTAGTCCTTATTTCCAAACATGTACGAGAGACTTTTCCCTTTCTTTTTCTTTTCATTTCCCTCACTCAGCTGCAACTGAACACAAAGTAATAGAACTTTAGAAGGGTTGATATTGTCCCAAGATGTTTTGTGTGTAGCAATATGTTGCTTATCTGTCCTAATGCTTATCTAGCCTCATCAAAGATTCCATTTACTCCCATTTAGACGTGGATTTCATATCTAAAAAAAGCATGGGGCAACAAAACGATTAGGAATGGTAAGCTCACAAAAAATGAAAAAGGAAAAAGGAAAAATAAATCTAGCCTCATCAAAGATTCCATTCACTCCCATTTAGACGTGGATTTCATATCTCAAAAAAGCATGGGGCAACAAAACGATTAGGAATGGTAAGCTCACAAAAAATGAAAAAGGAAAAAGGAAAAATAAAAATCATGACAAAAGCATAAACAAATGCCACATATAATGAATATAATAGTCAATCAATTATGACACAAGAAGCCCCTCAAAAAAAAAATTATGACACAAGAAATACATAAAGTAAGTCCAAAGTGAAAAAAGGTTATAAGTTTTTTTGTTTTTATTTTTTTTTTAGAAAGAGTTCAACCTATGAAATCTGCTCCTGATTGTAGCTCTTTATTATCAGACTAAAACATTAATCAGTTTTTAGTAAGCAGGAATTGAATCTCAAATCTCTTATTTAACCATCAGAAACTTTACCATTTGAGTTAGCAGGAACCCACTAAAAAGAGTTATAAGTTAAATAGGGCATATTTAAGTGGCATCAATTGTGGTTTACTTTATATATTTAATTGGATGTGGGTTAACTTTGGTTTGGTGATTGAGAAACCCCAACTTCTTTGTCAAAATGACTAGCAATTATGTTTGTCATTACCTATATTAAAGCACAAGAAATTCTATTAAAGTATTTTGTCTAAATTAGTGTCAGGGATTTTATCAGGAGAGAAGCTTAATATATCGTGATTAGTGTTCTTAACACTTCTTTCTCAAAGAAGAAATTTTCGAGTTGTGCAATCTCGACACTTATACTGTCATATTCAATCTTTGCTCCATAAAAACAACATAATCATGGTATTCTCTCTAAGGTTGTAAAAATCATTTGAGCTGTTTGAACATCTTGACTGAGCTCAACTTGGGAAAAATATTTGTGAAGCTGTCAAATGACCATTGATGATAATAAAGAAGGTAAAGTATATAAATATTAAAATTGATGAACTGTATATACCATCAATATCTTAAATAAAGTTTTATAAGATATTAAGTATTCGTAATCTATTAATAATCTAAATAGTCTATTTAGTAGTAAAAATCATGTATTATTATTATTATTTTTTTTGAGGAAAAGATAGAAAAATCATGTATAATTTTTAACAATACAAAAGTTGGTGAATCTAATTTTATAAGTCATAAAAAAAAATTCAGTAGGTCTAATTAACTTTAATATTATAGTTTCAATTGTAATTTAGTTATTAATTATTAGCATGGAAATGAGTAAAAATTGCAACACTAAATTGGTTACCCATCAGGGGTGAATGCCCCTAGATTATCTAGCAACTAATTCTGATGGGTTGGGTCAATTAGTCATAGGCCTTACTGACTTATTGACCCAAAAATAAAGTCTCTCACACAGTGACTCAAGCTATTGTATGTTCTTCAAAGTTCAAGCCTTTTTTTTCTTTTTCTTTTTCTTTTTTTGGGGATAGATAATAAGGTAAGTTCGACTCGTATGAAGTAAAACACATTGGTTCATCCTGCCAGCAGAACAATTGGAAGCAAAATTTGGGGGGTTACAAGCATAACTTAATACTTTGATTAATGATACCTATCTAAAGTTTTAGACTGCCAGAACTTTTATTTTGCGAGTGAATCAGAGCTCTCCATCTAATCCATGATCATTGTCATCCACCTG
Organism: Castanea sativa; assembly: GCF_040712315.1. Classification (NCBI taxonomy): domain Eukaryota; kingdom Viridiplantae; phylum Streptophyta; class Magnoliopsida; order Fagales; family Fagaceae; genus Castanea; species Castanea sativa. The sequence continues at coordinate 15,258,079 of NC_134013.1, read as the reverse complement.
CTGGGAACCACTGCAATAAACATGAAATTTAATCATTTATGTCTCTCTGGAAGTCTCGCTACCACACATTTGATTTCTAATAATAGGTTCTGGAGTTATAAAGAACAATAGAATGGGTAAATCATCAAAAGCTGGAATGATTGGAAAATTCTCTAATGTGTGTGGAAGTTTATAAGAGAAGAAATGGAAAAAATAGAAATATATAATTATTATACCCTTCACTCTTTAGTTTTTATTCGTCTTTTCTTGGAATAGGTATATAATCAATATTTCAGCTCCATTCCATTAATGGAATGTGTATTTTCACCTAAGCATTCCCTTCCTTCTAACTAAAGTCACCATTTCATTACTTCCTCCTAAATTCCTAAAAAAATGAAAATGGATTGACTGTTCCTTAAAAAATCCATCTCATTCCATTTTCCCCCCTCCCAAACAAGTTATAGTTGGTAATAGGAACAAACTACAGGTGGCTTTGGAATACGGCTCAAAGCTCTTGCTACTTTTTTATTGGTGGCTTTTCTCCCCCCCACCTCCCCCCCCCCTCGGCGGGGCCCCCAAAAAAAAGAAGTAGGTTAAATTACAGATTTGAGGTTTAAAATTACCTCGTCTGACTGCAGTGCTTGCTTAAATCTTGACAAAGAACCTTGCTTACATCTCCTACTTTAACAGATCCTTTCTTTATCAATTCCGCCAACTGCAAGAGTATTTGGCATCATCAGTAAAACCGAAATAAACATACATAGAGCATAAACAAAAACGACTTTGAATTAAGGTTGAAATTGATAAGCAGAACATCTAAACTTACATCATCTTCTGTTTCCTCAATTAACCTGTCCCATTTTAAACACAAATGATCAGACTCAGTGAATCAACATACTAAAATAGTTAATAGTTCGTTCGGAATAAGTTATTTTCATTGGTAATTTTTTTTTTTAAAGCTGAGCAAAAGTACAGTTGCATTTAAAAAAAACAAAAACAAAAAATGAAGCTTTAAAAAGCTGTAAATAACCCCCCTACTCCCACACCAAAAAAATAGGCTCAACTTTACAGAAGAAGGAGCATAATGCCCTCATTTGTAATGGGAGCAAAAAGGCAACAGGCATTTTTTGTTTTTTTTTTGATAGGTAAAACTGAGATACAAATAACAAAGTGGCAACAGGCCACAAGAGGAGGTATACCAGAACTGTTTGATGTCTCACCTTCCACAATAAGATGATATAGCTTTTGAATATGCTCGAGCTTCTTGTTTATCTACCACAAAAGAAAACAAACAATTGTTAAAAGGCATCACAGTTTTTCAAAACGCAAATAAATTTTGGGCAATACAAAAAGGCAGATTTTCTGGAGTGTTTGTAAGTGCTCTTTCAGTAAAAAAAAATAAAAAATAAAAGCATCACAGAAAAATTCCATATTCTCCCTTCTCCAACTTAATTATTTTCTAAAACCTTTGCATTGTAAAAAAGATTAATAGAATATCAAGTCATTTAAGCACATCAAGATTCAAATGACAATATGTCAAGTGAAGATGTTAGCATAAATTAACATTTTGCCATCTTGTATAATTGAGGTCATAAAGTTTGTCTTAGATTGAAGAGTAATAATCATCACAAATTTCTCAAGAAGATAGAACATATGTCAGAATCTAAAAAGTCTTGCGTCCCCTATTTTGCTACAAGAACTATAAAGACAATAAGCTATGTTCTATTTTAACTAAAGGAGAACAGGACAAGACAATTATCCTATTCTTTCTAAACTAGCCGGCAAATAACTTATTTGATTCAAATATCAATCTTGATTAAAAGAAAATCACCATGACAACCTAAGCACAAACTGTGGCTAGCATTATTTGCAAGAGTGAAATTTGAGCTTAACTAATCCAAGTCATTGTAAAATAATACTTACTTGTTGTGACGTTATTCCAATCATCCACTCTGACCCACTCTTGCGTGGTTGAATCTATCTGCAAAATGAAGAGATGAATTTAAATATACCCACAGCAGCATATCTAAACATGTCATAATGCCACAAGATATTGACCGGCCATAGAATGGCTGCCACAGAAGATGAACATTGTGATTCAGCCACCACACCACAATACCAATGCATTTGACAAAAGTCCTGAATACAGGGTTGGTCCCTAAACTCTAGCTCATGACTGATAGGGACAAAAATCAATCACTTTAAGCTTTTTAGGGTCTACAAGCGGTCACTTTAAGTATGTTAGGGACTAAAAGCAATCACTTTAAATTTCAAGGACTAAAATTGCTCATGAGCTAAAAGTTTAGGGACCAACAGAACAGAATTATTTAAGCCCCCAAAAAACATGGGACAGTGACACTATAAAGAGATCAAATCAAAGTGGAAACTACCTGCTCAAGAGTGTAATCTTGCATCTTGTCGCAAAGCCCATCAAGAAGTTCAACGACTCTGAGCTCACTGACTCTATTGGAAAGAATTGCACAACCATGAAATCAGCCACTCGTAAACCAAACTACAAAACAACAATTACTTTCGAAAATGATCATATACGCCGCAGATATATGTACAGCACTTACTTAATAACCATAGATATATCACCCATTACATCAGAATATATATTAAAACCTCTCAAAACCCCCCATCTGATTAGCTTGAACATCTTAATCTAGATCTAATAGTACATTGCTTTCCAATCCCCCCCCAATTCTGATATAACGTACATTATAATCTAACTCACACTAAAACCCGAAAAAAAAGGTAAAATTTCTTATTTTTTGAGTTATACGAAATCCAAATGACTAAATATGAATATACCTATAACCTATATGATACTAACAATCCAACCAACAAAAAGAGAGGAGATAATTGAGGCAATACCTGTAATCAATTACCTTTCCTTTACGTTGACCTCTAGAGTCAAGTCGGTGTCTCATATCTAAATGATTCCTTGGTTTTTCCTGTCAAATTTAACATTTTAAGCTTAACAGAGATGATAATAATTATTAACTCCAAAATTTTTGTTTAATTAAAAAAAAAAAAAATCATTCTTACATTGGAAAGTCCATACTCTAGCTCTTCCTGCAAAACAATTTGGCTATTGTATCAGATCGCATAAGAATAGGATCAAATTGATGTATTGGAAAAAAAAAAATACCGCGACGGCATTGCAGGCTGCGCATTTGTCATCGATGCAGTAAGCAACAGAGAAGACGGCGAAAATCGTCAGAACCAGCCACGCCGCCGACCTTCCCATCTTCCGATTTCGTCTCTCTCTCTCTCAAGTCTCAAGTCAAAACTCAGAACAACTCCGTCAGTATTGGCGACCATTTTTTCTCACTTGCCTGTATTTTTCTCTTTCTTTTTTTCCTGTACTGGGCCTTGGACTCGACGCCGGCCCATTTCCAAATAAGAACCCCACTCCTTTTTATTTTTTTGGAATTTGGATCCGACACTGTGCAATTACCCCTAATCAATGTGAGAGAGAGTTTCAAAAAGTGAAAAAGGTAAAAAGTAAAAACATACAAAGTTGAATTTTTTTATCCAACGCCTAGATTAAATTCGAAATTTTGAAATTCGATCTCAATTATTTAAAAAAGCAATAGCTACTTAAGGACAATTTTTTTTTTAAATTTTTTTTTTTTTGGTGTAGTATCTATATGATTATTATGCTATGGGCTGAGACTATTGTTGCAGAGGTTATAAAGTGGATGGTGAGTTTATTGGCCTACAGTGTAACATAAACTCATAAATTATAAAGTTGTTATCGTCCAGGTGGATTCTTTCTTAGTTCAACATTATTTATATAAAGAGCTTACGACCGCACTATGAGTATATATACTTATTGTATATACTTATCGTTGATTGTATGAAGTTATTCGTATAGTCTTATAAACTGGAAAGTCGAGAGTAATTATTTGTTCAAGATGCCAACTTTTGTGTAGACCAACTAGCGACATATGAAGTAGACTATGAAGAATTATACTTTTATAAAAAGCCTACCAATTTTGTTGTATAATATCTATTGTGAGATATTATGCACATGATATCCTCAAGACCTATACATACATTGACGCTCAAAAAGGGGAAGACGGGTTTTATGGCCATAAAAATAGATTTGGAGAAAGCCTATGATAGACTCGAGTGGCACTTTATTAGAGATGTTCTTGAGTTGTACCGGCTGCCCCCCTCTCTTATCAAACTCATTATGAGTTGTGTCTCTAGCTCATCGATTGTTGTGCTGCTCAATGGTGGTAAACTTGAGCCTTTCCTACCTTCAAGGGGAATCAGACAAGGGGAATCAAACAAGGGGATCCTCTCTCCCCCTATTTATTCATCATGTGTATGGAAGTGCTTGGTTTCCTTATTTCACGGCGTTGTGAAGAGTAGTTGTGGGATCTGGTCCGGGCCTCAAGAGGTGGGCAAGCCTTTTCCCATCTGTTCTTTGTCGACGACCTTGTTCTTTTTGCTAAAGCTGACTTGAGGAATTGTATCAGTGTGAGAGAAACTTTGGATACATTTTGTGAATTATCAGGTCAAAAAGTCAGCCTGAATAAGTCTAAAGTTTTCTTTTCCCCTAATACCAATCCTGATACTCGAGAGGAGTTGTGTGAGGTGCTTGGCATTCACTCGACCCCAAATTTAGGAAAGTATTTGGGTTTCCCGATTAAGCATCTGGGATCAACATCGCAAGATTTCAATTATGTGGTAGAGTGGGTGCAAACTAAGCTGCAAGGCTGGAAATCAAAGTTGTTGTCAATGGTAGGTAGGGTAGTGGTTGCCCAATCTGTCCTCTCGGCTATTCCTGCCTATGTGATGCAGGGGTGCATGCTCCCTACTCGAATTCTCAATAATCTTGATAAGGTTAGTAGGAATTTTGTATGGGGATCGACGGAGGAGAAACAAAAAATGCACATGGTTGGCTGGGAGAAAATTACTAAACCAAAGTACCGGGGGGGGCTGGGCATTCAGGAAGCCAGAGGAAGAAATATAATTCTAGCTGCAAAGCTGTGCTGGCGTATGGAGAACTCAAAAAATGGAGGTTGGGCTGATGTGTTGAGGAAAAAGTATATGGCTGGAACCTTTAGGAAGCCCAAGGCGCATACTAGAGCTTGGAAGGCAGTGCAGATTGGCAGAGACATTTGTGGGAAGGGTTCTAAGTGGACGGTGGGTGGTAACAGTTCTCTTAGCTTCTGGAATGACAAGTGGCTGAACATTGGCACTATCAGGTCTCTCATTGAAGGCCCTTTGAATCGAGGTAGGGGGAGGTTCGCATTAAGGATGTGACTATGAATAATGGATGGGATTTAGCTAACCTCTCATTTTCTTTCCCTATTCACATTCTAAAGGCAGTGAGAGCCACCCCTTTAAGAAGATTTGCTATGAGGGAGGATCATAGGAGCTGGATTTCCAGCTTAAATGGGGACTTTGACTCGAGAAATGCGTATTTGTTGGCTATTAATGAAAATCTTGAGGCTCTGGATTTCCATGGCAAGTGGATATGGAAGCTCCAAACTCTGCCCAAGATCAAGTTGTTTCTTTGGAAATGCTTACACATGAGCTTGCCGGTGAAAGACATTTTGACGCAGCGTGGTATTGGTGGTTTGGGGGGTTGCGACAGTTGCACAGAAATGGAGGAGAGTATTAACCATGTTTTGAGGGACTGCCCGATAGCAAAAATCTTTTGGGAGCATTCTAGCTGTCCTGACAACCTCAAGCACTCCTTTTCGGATGACCTTGTGTCTTGGATCAAAATAAATGCCTTAGAATCAGCAAAGGCAACTGGTAAGGACTACGACTGGTGCAATTTTTTCCTACTGGGTTTGTGGAATCTGTGGCTGCAACGAAATAGAAAGGCCTTCAAACAGCAGCCCTCTAATCCGAATCTGGTCCAGGCAGTGGAAATGCAAACGCGTGAGTTAATGTATTGCGTTTTGGACCCCAACAAGAGAACGGATAGGCTTTTGAAGCAAGTCAAATGGCTGAAGCCAGCTGAAGGATGGCATAAACTTAATACCGATGGCTCCTTTGTCTACACTAGTGGATTGTCAGGGTGTGGTGGCTTGCTGAGAGATTGTGTGGGTCAGTGGGTGGTGGGATTTGCTAAGACCATCAGTGTGAGCTCAAGTATCGCAGTGGAGTTGTGGGCTTTGAGGGACGGGTTGGAGCTGTGTTTAGATAGGGGAATTTCTGCAGTGGAAATTGAGCTTGATGCTTCTGCTGCAATTTCCTTAGTGTCTAGCAATGTCAATACTAATGGTGCCTTGTTTGGTCTTGTTGATGATTGCAGGGAATTGTTGCTGCGGCTGCCTCAGTTTAAATTATCACACTGCTTCAGGGAAGCAAATTTTTGTGCTAATGTTTTAGCAAAAATGGGGTCGAATTCTGATGTTTTGTCTTTAGTTTTTGCCTTTCCCCCTCTGCTATTTCTAAGCTGCTGTATGATGATATGAATGGCGTGTACCGCCCCAGACTTTGTACAAATGTTGCTGCTGGCAATAGTTCTTAATTAATATTAATTCTAGGTTTACCAAAAAGATATCCTCAAAACCCACAAGCTAGTGCCTGAAAATAATATTTTACCTTCTTGTTTTAGAGAAAAAAAAAAATGTTAGTACGTGCTATCATAAACAATACGAGTATAATATAAAGAGTTTTGTAACTCAATAATATCAAATGGCCTCATTTACATAAAGAACATGAGATTGAATCCCCCCGAGGATAATTATATTATATATATGTATATAAAATATAAGAGAATAAAATAATAGATGAATAATAAGTGAGGAAGATCTAGGTTTTTCTCATAAGAAGAATTAGACAATATCACTAAATCATGTAATTGTTGGCAATACAACATATAGTTACAATATCATTATCCTATCTTAAACATTATTGACTAAATTCTATGAATTAGAAGAAATTAAATTTATTTCTTAAACAGTCAAACTATATCAACATAGTTATATATGAAGGTTTATTATATCATTTCACATGTAGTGCAAAAATGTAAATACAGTAAAAAAAATCACATGTACCCATCTTATACATAATGGTATAAATATTTTATACAGATTGACGAATTTTTTTTTTTTTTTTTTTTTTGAGAATCAAAGGAAAGAGAGATGGACGAATTTGCTATTAAGAAGGACACACTAATTACTCAAAATAAAAAAATAAAAAGAAAAGGCACACAATTAGACTATAGTATATGATAGTTTTGGACCAAACCATACTCAAATCCATAATTAAAGATCATGTGGTCCGAACCAAAGTTATCCATCATTCTCTTAATTAAGCTAAGATTCTTTGCTCCTAATTTCATAATGTATTCACATGCGACCTTTTTCTCATACTCTAATCTCTTTTGGAATTTCATGATGATTGTCTGGTTATTCTTCTCTCCATCCTCTACTTGAAAAATCAAAATATATGTTAGACATGGTTTTTTATTTTTATTATTTTATTATTATAGGCCTATGAAGATAATCAATGAATCAGCAATTCATCACTGTTAAAGGTAGGTTCCAGCGAGACTTCCTCAAGGTTGGTGAAGCAATAAATCCACCAATAAATTCCCCTTGCATTATTCAACCCTCTAAATTTAAATCCTTACCTCATCAAAAAAAAAAAAAAAAAAATTTAAATCCTTACATTATTGTAAGTTAAAAGCAAGGGAAATCAATGCCACTGGTTATGATGATGGGGATAAACAAAGGTCTCGTTGGAAAGAAAAGTCTATGCAAAATAGCTCAAATTGTACGGTATATGTCCTTTAAAGTGGTAGTCTTAACGATTCAAACAAAATTAAAATTAAAATTAAAATGATGGCCTTAATCTTGGAAAATGCACATATTAATTGACACCTGCATTATTTTTATTTGTGATATATATAGTGTAAAATCATCAAGAGTCTTATGGTTTAGTAATTAATTTGCTTTTATGATAAGTAAATGAATAAAAAATTAAGCATCATTTCTTTCATTCACTTATTTAATATTTTGTTTGAAAACACAACCAAAAATTAAGGAAATATACTAAATATATCCAATACTTAATTATTTGGTTTCTATTATATGACTTAATGAGATTATACTAAGATTACTTAAATATGTTACTAAATTGAAATATAATAAAACCAGTCAATTTGGTTTAATGTTTTAAATTTTTGGCTTAAAAGACATAAATAAACGTACATGTGTGTGTGTATATATATATTTTTTCTTTTTATCTCAAACATTAAACCAAATTAAATGTATACATAATGCATATTGCATATATTCCATCTCGTATATTACTAACATTGATTTAGATATTCTTTAAAGCTATTGGTGATTTGGTGTGATGATGACCAATACTTATTTTTATACTTGAACATCCTTGGTTTTTGTTTGTTTTGTTTTGTTCATTTTTGCTGTTGTTATTGGGTTTAAAATCCCAAATTGATATGTTACATTATTTCATCTAGAAAAACACTCTTTTAAGCAAACTGGTCATAAAGAAAATTTAAAATTCAACATCCTCTTTTTGATATTTTGTTCATTTCAATTATAATTAGCATAAGGTAAAAAAAACAAATGTAGTTTTTTTTTTCAATTGTTTATCATACCATACAATGACATTAATATTTTTTTTATTAGCTCAATATTATAGTCTCCTCTATTTTACTAGAAGAAGTGAAGAACCATATATAGTTCAACTTATTCTTTCTTCATTATTATATCTATGGAATCATTAAAAAAAAATGAAACTAATAAAATTATATTAGCTAGTGGTCTGTTATAAAAACATATATATGCGGCGGTCACAGGGTTCTCATTGGTTTTGGCTCCTCAAATAGGAGCCAAGAGCAAGTAAAATACGTTCACGCATGCGCTACACCATCATCATCATCTCCTCATCGTTGTATATGAGTTTTAAATGATTTATTTGGAAATGAAATACATTGGCTCTCGTTTATCAGTTTATGATTTAAATGAACAGCAATGGAGATCAAGTTTTGGTGAAATCTCAATGCATAATGATTACGAAAATTGTAATGTCAAATTTAATCATCATGATTTTTGCTAGGGGGAAAAAAATTCTATGCAACTGCATGGGTTTTATATATGTCCAAACTCCAAACTATTACATAGTACATATATAGTACTAAACTTGAAGAATTTTAACTACTGCGACAACCCCTCCAATATCTACGCCTCTTGGATAATGATTTGTGTACAATTTCCAAGGTGTTGATCAAGTTGAAGGTCTATTTTCTAAGAAGATGTATGAATTCTTTGGGATAGATGCAGTCAAACAAAAACGAGTAAGATTTTAGTTGTTGAAATTGAAAGAAATTAGGCACAAAAAGCCAATTATATCTATTATCTAGTCTAGCATGCATTTATGGTTTTAGGACCACGACCATCCCATATAGGCCCATAATTAAAGGTAATGTGGTCCATTCCTTAACCTAAGGGAAACATTTTTTGCTCTTGTTTGATGTGTGTGTGTCCGAAATTGATCATATATTCACATGTCTTATTAATTTCCATCATGTACTCCAAGGGCCATATAGAGTGTTATTCGGGTGTTCCATCAATCCCATGAAATGCGGTTGACATCTTTTTGGGGTTTTAGATTTAGTTTAATTTCTTTATTTTTATTCATTATAATATTTTGAGATTTAGTTTTGATAAAATTAAAATATTAGACCCAATTATGTAAATTGTAGTATTCATTGAATAATGAGTTTAGACAGTTGAATCAAAACTCAAATTTTTTTTAATTAGACTTGATAAAACCCAACAATCCAAAAATACCTCAAACTTAATTGAAATCAATTTATACAATCTCAGGTGAAATGTATGTAGCACTAGTTCAGAATATCTATTTTTATTATCTATTTATCATTGTTATTTTCTATTTATCATTGTTATTATCAACTTTTTTGAAGGTACATTTGATACACGAAATGAAGATTACATTAGGAAAATTATTCTTTATTATTGAAAATAAAACATGTTGTAATAGAATAATTATTACTATTCAACAAGTTTAGTTGTTACATATAATAAAATGCGACTAAATAACTGAATAATTATTAGTCTATAAAACATGAAATAACTTTTCTATTACAATAGCTGTTACAACATATCAAACATACCCTAAATATTTTTAGTTAAATCCAAAAGAAAGAAAGAAAGATAAGGAAGGGTTGAAAAACTTATCTATAATAATACTATATATATAACCAAAAATGTTTGGTCTTTTGTTGACCATCCATACTTTAACACATCAACTTTGTAGCTTTCACAGTAGGTTATAAACTTGAAAATCATATTAATTAAATTCTTTATGTTATTAGTCTAATTTTAAAAAAATTAAGATAAAAATAACAATTGAAAAAAGAAAAAGAAAAAAATAGAAGGAATAATTCTAAGACTACATTTTTTTCACACTTTAATGCAACTATCATCTCTAGTAGATTGTAAAATGGTAAAGAAAATATAATAAATATATGTGAAGAGGGATGATAGTTGGAACTACACATCATATGTTATACAAACATGACCAATTATAGCAAAAAGCTGTAAAGTTTTGTCACGGTCTTAAAACTAACACGGGCGAGCGAGAAGTACTCCACCGCAAAAGACTGTGGAAACAGTTAACCAATCTGAAATAAAAGTAGTTGGATTGCATAATCGTACCCCTGGACTCGTACACAGTCAATGGCCCCACCCCCCACCGTTCCTAACTACCCCCAAAGAAAATTTCACCGCCACTATTGCCATTGCCAACCATTTCGGATTCATTTCTCATCTCAACACTCTCACTCACTCCGGCAATCTTCACACGTGTACCCCACTCGTGCCAACAAAAGCACTAAATTTATGCAAAAAAAGAAACAAAAAGTTCGTCGAGACCTGAGCCCCACATTTGAAAAACGTGACCGCACCCTCGAGATCATCAAACCAAAATCCAACGGCTACAAAACAAAGATACCAAAATAAGCTTTAAGATTACGCTCGCATCGAATAAAAAACCAAGTGGGAAAAAAAAAAAAAAAAAAACAAAGTGAGAAAAAACAAACAATAATGCCCAAATGTTTTTTAAAAATGGAAAAAAGAAAAGTAAGTGAAGCTGATGGGTCGCTTTTTAATCAGTGCTTCAATCGCTTTACTAAAAATTCCAGCCTCGAAATACAAGCTGAGCCTGAGTGAGAGACCAACCAAACCCACAAAATTTTTGTATTTATTTTATTTATATAAAAAAATAAAATAAATTTAAAAAGAACTTTCAGGTCTTTATGTTCGATCTATGTTTGGCTTTCTATATTTAATTTAATCCCAGGAAAAAAAAAACACAAAACGCTCACCCATTCTTCTTTCTCAGCTCAAAATGATCAAATCTCATCTCAGATTTGCACACATTATGGATTTTCTCAGCTCAGCTTCACATTTTCCTAACTTGTAAGCTCTTTTTACCTTTTCCATTTTTTTTTTCCAGTTAATTTTGTGTTTGTTTACTGAGGATTTCTAGTTGAAGCTCGTTTTCCTTGATTTCTCAACAAACCAAACGGCGCGTTATCATTTTTCTCTTCTTTTTTTTATTTTTGAGCTTAAGGTTAGATTGATATATATAGGGGAAATGAATTTCTGAGCTCTATTTTCTATATTTATATTCTTGAATATTGCTTTTTTTAAAATTAACTGTATTCGAAAATTGAGTGATTTAGGATTAGTAGTTTAATATAAACGGTCATGACTGTCTCTTAAATAACGGATTTTGCGCTTTAACTATAACTTAATTTTTGTGGATCTGGTGAATGGTAAAAGTAATTAATTTGATAAGCCTTTCCGATTTTTTTAATTAGCTTTGTAAATATATATATAAATCAATGGTCCATTCTGCTAGTAAATTGTTGTAACAGACTTTCGTTTTTGTAACTTTTTTTTTTGTTTTTTTGCTTGAGTTTTCTTGAAATATGGTGAAATTGTTGACTCTATGTTTTCGCGGTTTTGGTGAAAATTGTGAATAGAAAATGATGAATTTTGAAGGAATTTCAATTCAATTTGGACTGGTTAGTTTTGCTTTGAAGACAAGGTTTTGACTTTGCTTGCATTTTAGCATAAAGTAGAAATGTGGTTTGGTATGCGTGAAGATGTTAATTTTTAGGTAATGTTTTCAACATGTAGCTTCATGTTTATATGTTTTTTTATTTATTTTATATGTTTGTTTTGCGTTTTGTCGTTCGGGGTTAATGTGTTTTGGTTGCTTTGTTTTATAGATGAATGATGGAAGAGGAGTTTTGGGGATGAGGATTAGTGTGATTTGCGCGATTGTGATTAGGTACGTGATTTTGCTGGTGAAAAAGTAGAGAACACATAATGTTTTCTGAGAGACTGACTGGAGAACAATCACTTGGTCAAGATTTAGAGGCTTTGAGTGTGTCGAAACGTCTCGTCAGAAGTGTGAGCCAGAAGTTGAAGAAGAAGTACAAAGGTGGCAGGGGAGAGGAAGTGGATGATACACGAGGGGTTTCTCTGAGGTGTCTTACTTTGTATGGTAGAGGTGGAGGTTGCAAAGTGGGCGCCGATACTAGTGATGAATTTGGGGATCCAAGTAGTAGAAGGAGGTCGAGTTCCAGCGAAGAAGGCAAAGGGTACAAAATGATTTGCGGCACTGAAGAAACTGCGGTGGATTGCTTCTCACATGGGGTGAAGGAGAGGTTTTGGAGGAAGCATAATAAGAAGGATTTTGAGCTTGAAGAATCAGTAAGAAACAGTAGAATGCACATATTTCTTCCGGATGACATTCTGGAAATGTGCTTGGTGAAACTCCCGATGACTAGTCTTATGACCGCCCGGCTTGTCTGCAAGAAATGGCGACACTTGACTACCACTTCTCGGTTTCTACAGATGAGACGGGATGGTCCACATCAGAAACCATGGGCGTTTCTGTTTGGTGTTGTTAAAGATGGCTTTTGTTCTGGTGAGATACATGCATTAGATGTTTCTCAAGGCCAATGGCATAGGATAAATGCTGATATTCTCAAAGGAAGGTTCATGTTCTCTATTGCCAGTATCCAGGATGATATATATGTTGTTGGAGGTTGTTCTAGCTTGACCAGCTTCGGGAGGGTGGATAGGAGCTCATATAAGACGCACAAAGGGGTGTTAGTGTTTAGTCCATTGACTAAATCCTGGCATAAAGTCTCGTCTATGAAGCATGCAAGGTCGATGCCTATTTTAGGGGTTTCTGAGGTCAGTTCAGATTTTACATTGAATCAAAATCGTCTAGATAGACGCTTTTACAGATCTCGAGTTGGTGGGGTGTCAGATGTTTATGAGGATCCTCACAGGCTTTCACTAAGACGACAATATAGAAACGCATTTGATGAAAATGAGGCTTCATTATTGCCCAATAGAAAGTCGTACAAATTTACGAGACAAAAAAGTGATCAGTCAAGTGCAAAAGGTTGTAGAAGGTTTGTGCTGATTTCTGTAGGAGGTCTTGGATCTTGGGACGAGCCTTTGGATTCTGGAGAAATCTATGACTCAGCATCAAATAAATGGACAGAAATCCAGAAGATGCCTGTAGATTTTGGAATTGTTTGTTCTGGTGTTGTTTGTAATGGAATGTTTTATGTGTATTCTGAGACCGACAGACTTGCAGGATTCGACATAGAAAGGGGATACTGGATTGGAATCCAAACTACCCCATTCCCATCCCGTGTTCATGAGTATCACCCAAAACTTGTATGTTGTAATGGCCGGCTGTTCATGCTTTCTGTCTCCTGGTGTGAAGGAGATGGTCAAATAGGTCGGAGAAACAAGGCTGTTAGAAAGCTGTGGGAGCTAGATCTCATGTATCTTACGTGGTCTGAGGCTTCTATACACCCTGATGCTCCAATGGACTGGAATGCTGCATTTGTTGGTGATAGAAACCTGATATTTGGGGTTGAAATGTTCAAAATATTTGGTCAGATACTGGATTTCTTGACTGTCTGTGATGTATCTGATCTGGGGGCTAGCTGGAGGCATATTTCTAGGAATCATATAACTCATGAACTGGATGCTTCTTCGTGCATGACTAAAACACTGGCTGTGCTACATCTGTGAAGTACATTGCAGACAGACCCTCATGCAGAAAATCAAATACATTCGTTTCTCCCTCATCGTTTGGAGCAGATTTTCGCGACTGGCAAAATTCTGTTCTCTATTAGTTGGACAAAAAAACAATTTGTATCCTGGCGACTACCTCTGATTTCGGTTTCTTATTCCTAGTGCTATTAAAGGTAAGGTTGGTTCATGTATCCTTTGATGTAATTTATTCACCACCATTCATAAAATTGATTCTGTACTACTTTCACATATTTTGCACCAATATCCTCTTTCTTGTTTAAACGTCCAATTTGTGGCTTTTGTTATTAGCTTGAGTTGTAACCCATCACACCCGTTCCTCATGTGGGTTCTTTTGAGCTGATATTGAATAAGGAACATAGTTGCATAAATTTTGGAATGTTTTACAGCCTTTCTTTTTGAATGTTTGACTTTAAACTCAAGCTTTCTTGAGTGTAAGACTTAGTCGCCTCGTTAAGGCACATTTCAAGTCCCCACAAAATACGCTATGCCTCTGATCGGTTCTTAATTTGACTCTTTTGAGATCTCAAGTTGATGTTTTGTTAAAAGTTTAGAGTTTATTATCTTCCTAAGCATAGAATTAGCTTTTTTTTTTCGGTTGTGATTTTGTGAAGAAATTAGAAAATTTATTAAATTGATGTCTCATTCGGTCACAAAACAATTGCTACAGGAGATATATCTAGAATGTATCATTTTATGTGTTTGTGAATCAATCATTGTGTGAAGCAGTCGTACTCTGTTTTTGGCTCATATAAACGCCTTACGTACATTGCCAATCAGTTTCAAGGACATTTAACTAAATTCATCCCCCCAAAAAAAAAGCATTTAATTGACTAATTGTAAAGACATTTTATCTTGTTTTCTTCTTCTTCTTCTCTCTCTCTTAAACATGGGTTGGTTGATGCAAGTGCAAACCCAACCCCCCTCCCCCTCCTTTTTTAAATGATTTCTAATCTTATTTACTTTCTTGATCCTAATTGGTAATCACAAACAATATTACCTTTCTTGATCTTAATTCATACCCGCTACTTTTTTTCTTATTCTTTTTTGAGCTCATGTTTAAGAAAAGTAGTAAATTAGTACGAAACTCCATTAGATCAAAATTCAATGGACTACCGCACACCCTTGGTGCAATGGTCACTCTACAAGTATAAGTGCTTGCGGGGTGTGGGGGGTATGAGCCGGGGTTCAAGTTTTCAAGAGGGAGTTTCACACACACATGTACTTAAATTAAGCTAGAGTAGAATTCGATCTTGTAAAAAAAAAAAAAATTCAATGGACCAAACAAACGGGTAGTAAATTGCAAATGGGAATGATATGATGAAATTATTTATGTTCAATACTCTTTCATTAATTTTTTTTTAAAAAAAACCTAAATTACAAGTTCCACTATTTAACTTTGATCAAAATTCAATTTAGTCCTATAATATTAGATTTAATCATTTAAGCCTTCAAACTTTAAATGCTATTTAATATAATCCTTAAATAACTGCCAAAAGGGCCATTAGGGGGTCGTTTGATATTGTTGTTCTAATAATGTTGTTTGTATTTTTTGGAAATACGTATGAGCGAAAAAGTGTGAAAATACGTGTAATGTTGTTTAAAAACTGAAAACTATTATTTAAAATGTAGTACCAAACATCCTCTAGATGTCCCAAAATGTTGTTTTGGGTATCTATGAGTTTCTCATGTTAAAAAAAAAAAACCCCCCAAAAATGAAATATTAACTTTTTTTATTTTTTCATGAAGGGTAGAATATATATAGCCAGCAACCTTTTTGGAACAATTACTTTCCCAAGTAATCATACAGAAAAAAGAAAGAAGAAAAAACCAAAAAAAAAAAAAAAAAACTATAGAAGGCTAGAATTTTTTTTCCCTTTCAAAGTTGAAGGAAGAGGGAAAAAAAAAAAAAAATTCCCTAAAAAATTTCCTAACAATCAAGAAATTGATCACATACTGATGTGAAATATGTAGTGTATTTAGTCAAGTATAGTTACAAACAAAGTTTTCTTTCATGATCCAAATTCATACTTGTCCCTTTATTATAAATCAACCGATGCTCAACTTCAAAACCTCATATGAAACTCTCAACCCCAAATTTTTAAAGCTATAACTGGTTCTAGGCTCTTATATAGTTATATCCAGTTGTTTCATTATAGCAAAGCCACTATCATATGAAACTCTCAAACCCAAATTTTTAAAGCTATAACTAGTTCTAGGGTACAACCACTAATCTTATATAGTTATATCCAGTTATTTCATTAGAGAATGATTATGGTTTATGGAGATGCGTCATGAATCATGACCAATTATTTGTTTCCTCTATTAGTAAATTGCACACACTTGGTGAGATTTGAACACATGATCTCACACTCCAGCAAATGGAATGTAATACTATTTGAATTAGAGCTCATTTACACTTCTTTCCTATTTGTTTACCTCTTAAGGAGTATATTTATTTTCAAGATGTGAAAGTGAGAAATATAAATGTGAGTTTAAAAATATGCCACACCACTCTTAAATTATAAAATGATCACATTTTTTGGTTTACAACAAAAATGAAGGACAGCAAAAGAGTCTCATCAAGGAAAATTATAGAAGGAACTCTTTACAAAAAATATTGGTAATTTTAACCCCCAAAAAATGGTAATATTCAGATCCGGCAGGCAATTCTTTTAAAATGAGTCATTCGGCATGTTTTGTTTTGCAACAAGGCCTAGTAGTACTGAGTATGAAGGATGGCATAATGAATCTTTAGTTGAATAATTCAGTATTTTGGTTCCTAGGTGTTCACAAGGTTACAATTGATGTTTTTCAGCTGATGTTTCATTGCCAATGTAAGTATGTAACGTAGTTGAAGATGTACACACATTGCGCAGAGGCACAGGCTGCATCAGAATAAATCAACTGCATGCTAATCATTAGGAAAACAAACCTGTATAGAAAGAACCCAAGATCTTCTACCGGGATTGAGCAATAGAAAATCCAACAATTTCCCGCTCTCAATGAATAAATACTGGATGTGCAGTTCAAGACTTAAAGTAAAGAAATGAAAATTGATTGAAACAGTATTATTAAAAACAAATCAACAACTTCCAAAACCCTCTACAAATGGAAAAGCTGTATACAACAATATCTACTTTCAACTTGATGCTACAAACTGCTCGGGGACAAAAGAAGAATTACATACAGGTCCTTGCACTCGACAACTTAGGGAGCAAACAATCATTGAGAAGAGGCCTACCCCATATTTGGAAAGATTCCAGAAAAGTTTGGTATTTTATCAACATGCTTCAAGGCACGCTCAGCAATCTGCCTGGTTCGATAGTCACCATGCTGAAAAGCATCAACAAGTGCTGTACTTACGTTTGGATCTCCTGAAACTTCATAGGCTATATCATCTGTACGCAAAATTCTCTCAACAACCCAAACTGCCCTCCTCCTCAGATTGTCTGTCCGTTTCTCGAGTAAAACATCAAGTATAGGTTTGATTCCCTCTGCCTCACACAGCACTGTTACCCCTTGTTCAATATCAACCCCATCATCCAACAAAGTAGATAGTGCAGCAAGTGCGGCCTCAACCACCCTCTCATTTGTGTGGTCTAAAAGTGCTACTAACTTCTCCACGGCCTGTCCTTCTAGAAGACAAAAGGATTCCCTCTGTGTACATGTACCCCGGTGAAGCTTACACAATCCAGATATAGTAGGCGGTTTGCTAAAACATGGAAAGATTGAGCCACAAAGACCTGTTGGTGGCAACTCAGGCAATCTTGTCAAATTTTTAGATTCTAGTGATAAGTTCTCCAATGCTGTGGCAGAGACCATCTGTACATTGTCTAGTCCATTCGCCTGAAGCATGTCGGTAAACAATTGAGCAAGATTGTTCTCACGGCACAGTGCAACACAATCAGGTTCATCAGCTAAGACAAATGTAACCCTTGCAAGGACTCGTACAAGCCCTTCTAAAAATGGTGTGACAAAGCGAGTGCCCCTTGTCTCCCCTTGCCGGATCCTAATCACTCTAGAGATGATCATCTGAAAGGCAGACTCATCTAGCATCTGCCTGGTAAGGCCCAAGTCCCTCTCAGGGAGATCAGCTAAAAGGCCAACAGCTGCAGCCTGCTCTTCAGTGATTCCTATATTTTCTGATATGACTTTAATTAGGCTGCTGAGCTGGCCAACTGAGCCACGTAAGGCATCAGCCAGTTCCTGGCCCATGAGTGGGGAGAGGTTCTGGAGAAGTTTGATGGAAGCTACACGCAAATCTTTCTGTGGAGCCTCAATAAACTGAACCAAACTAATAGTAGCACCAGAGCTTTTGATGGCTGCAACAACATTAAGAACTGTGGTTTTAGAAGTAGTGAGTCCAACAAGAACCTGGAGAAGCTTGCACTCAATTGCTGGACCTGTGTTGCTAATAAGATGTAGTAGGTTATGGACTATGTCTTCTGAGACCAGTGTCTGGTCGTCAGATCCAACTAGGATAGAATCGAAGTCATAACCCGAGTTCACAACATTAGCAAGAATTGTTGCAGAGACCTCTTTTAGTCTCATGGGAAGCTGATTGGAACCAACAGTGAAAAGGTCCTTCACAAGGGGGGGAAGTATTCCAGCCTCTATCAACACTTTGGCACTTGCCTCATAAGATGAGATCTGGTTTAGAGCTTTCAAAGCAGATTCTCTTGACTCCATGGTACCACTTCTCATAATATTAATCAAAGATGAACCCACAGTATTAGCCACAATGACTTTTATATCATTGTTCAAGACCAGCTCGCCAAGGTATGAAGCCATGGAAAGTTTGGTTTCTGGTGGGCCTGCAACCATCACATTGAGGGAACAGAGTTAATTGCATGACATTCATGAGAGGAATATAGCTTTTCTTCAAGGAGTGAGAACAACAATGTCTACATTTAAATATGAAAGAAAACAAAATCAAAGAGAAGGACAGCTCAAACCTATATAACAAACCCAGTGATACATTCACATTTTACTTTGACCCTGTGGGTCTTGAACCCAACTTCACTGTCCACCCATTCTTATGAGGGTTCCATTAAAGTTAGAACTCATTGCAGAAGTAGCTAATCTTCTAACTTATTACATGACCAAAAATAGTTCTACTATTTTCAAATCCTTACATTGTTAAGGAGGGCCCATGCCTCTACACATAGTTGTTAGTATCGTATCGTGTGTAAAAAGTTCCGTATTGTATCGGCATATCTTAAGTGCTCATGAATCGTACGATATAGTGTGCGTATCATATGAATCATATCGTATTGTATGATGCATAGAAAAATGCTTTAAAATGAAATTTTTTGTTAAAATTTGTACTTTTATTTCAATATAACAAGTTGTTAGACTTGTTTTTAACACAAAATTATTAGGCTACTTAATTTGGCCTAATAAAATAACATATTCATAAGTTGAAAAGAGCAAATTGAGAAGTTAAAAACTTGAGCTTTCTAATTTAGCTATTGACTTGGCAATGCATACAAGTTTGACTTATATAAATCAAATTATTATTAACTTACACTTCTAATTCACAGTCTTAACAATTAACTTTATCAAGCAAAACATTATATGTCTTATTACACCCCTGCCAGAAACAGTCCACTTCAGAATGAAAATGTGACCTACATGGTAGTAAGACCACAGGGAATACCAGCCTATGATGGCCAAGGAAAAGGCAGAGAAAAAACTGTACTTCTCATTCTCTTAAAACTATGAAATCTCAGGACCAAAATATAGATATTGTGCAAATCAAACTACCATAATTTGTAACCAAAGTTCCAGATATAACTAGATTTCAGAGAAATAAGGGAGCACAGTGATAAATACATTGGCGGTATGACTTTCAACATGGTTCAATATAACTTCAAATTCAAACAAACACAACGAGAATCATTTTTGCAACCATGTTTTGATGAGAAAGAAATTGGCCAAGGAGTTCAGTTATGTTTGCAACAAATTAAGCAAGGATAAAATAGTAGAGAGTGCAAGCACCTTCAAGGATTTGTGTCAGAAGAGGCTGCAATCTTCCATTTTCAGCCATCTGCCGCACATTGTTCTCACACTTCTCCAGATTCTCCAATGTTTTCTCAGCCTTCTCAACAGTAAGAAGATTTTCCGATTTGCTGCTTGTCATCCCAACCAATATAAGAATTGCTCCATTGACTGAACCAATCTTCTCACACAATGATTCAGATTTGGAGAGCTCATACAGCAAAGAGACAGCTTCCTCCCTCTCTTTGGAGAGCTCATGAGATAAGAACTTTACTATAGTC
This sequence comes from Castanea sativa, assembly GCF_040712315.1. Lineage (NCBI taxonomy): Eukaryota > Viridiplantae > Streptophyta > Magnoliopsida > Fagales > Fagaceae > Castanea > Castanea sativa. The sequence continues at coordinate 15,237,693 of NC_134013.1, read as the reverse complement.
CGCACAATGTCCCCCTCAGCCAACATTTCCTGCAAAACAAAATGAAACCGTTAAAAAGAGGTGCTAAGCCCAACCACGCTAGTGATTCCATAGAAGCTATAAAAAGTCACAAAACCTGTGACATCCTACCTTATTCTCAGCATCTTCCTCCACCACAATTCGGAGAGTTTCCAAAGCTTTACATCGAACTCTACGGCTGCCGCTCTTCAACATGTCAACAATCAAGGGTATCAACCCTGCACTACGTGCAATATGCTTGTTTGATCGGCTCTTTTGGCAGATGTGCTCAACATACTTCAAAGCATGCATAATTTCAGTTTCTGAGCTGCCCAGATTCAATGACCTACGAGCCAAATCAAGCTGAACTGCTTCATTCCTAGCAGTCCACTCTTCAATGGTGTTCCGCAAAGCTATGCTAGGGTTCATATCTGTGCTTTTTAATTCCTTTAAAGTTAAAGGACATACCATCTTTCTTCCACTCTCCTTGCATTCCCTGAACCACTTTTCAATTGCTTCACGTTCAAAAGTTTGCCCATTTTCTAAGGTAACAGGATCAGACATAACTTGCTTTGTCAATGGGCAGACAAATGCATCATATATAGGCTCAAGGTGCACTCTTTCAAAATGAAAACTCTCATCTGACTGGCTGCCAATTTCAGAACACCCATCCCAGCTATCAGCCATCTGATCTAAATTACTCCCTGCAACAAAGTAGTATTTCAGAAAAGATAAACCATTGTGCCAATAGCTTTACAGTGGTCAGGGAAGTAATACAAAAAGATAAAACTAAATCAATTTGAGATAAAAATAAATAAATAAAAGATGAAGGTGCTTGACAATAATAAAAAGAGCATGCTTAATTGTTTAGTGCTTACCAAAGCATCCGTGCATGTGAAAAAATAACAGTGTTCACACTCCCTCTCGTTGTTGAGGGGATCAAGGGGAGACACAGAATTTTTAGATATAATGACAAGTATTAGTTGTAGATTGTTCTAATGCTGCAACATGTCACAAAGAGAAAAACTTTGTAGACAAAGGCATATATGAAAGGGTCGATGTTCTTTTAGATGGGCGCTAAAACCACTTTGAACCCAAAATTGGAAACTTACAATCAAACAATCCAAATCTGCACTGAATTATGAGAGATATAAGTGGCCAATTATTTAAACTGAAAACAAATCTTATAGTACCCTGAATTAATTGTAAGAATCAATTCAACTCTATGAACATTACTAAAAGTGAGCCAAACTCTGTCCAAGTTATTACACCAACTCAACCTTCATTAATCGTCCATCAGAATGACACATTCAACCACACCCTTAAAAACCCATTCTAAACTAAATCCAAAATTTTCAAAATTTAATTAAAACCCCCTCAAGAAATTCATCATCAAAATGATGACCCAATTTTAGTCCTTACAAAAAAAATTCAAAATTTTCCAAATTTAGTTAATCCCAAATAGCATCTTACTAATCTCAAACAATCCCAAAAGCCCCAATGCTTTCAAAGTGATCATGAACAACCCGAGCAAAATACAGAGAGTATTACAAAACAAAAACACCAATAAGAAGGGATCATCAAGAACCATTACCTGTCTCTTAATTCTTGGAAGACCTTGAAGAAAACCCTAATTGTAGTCAGTTTGACAGCTTGGCAATAAAATCAAGGTGGACTCTTGAGGCAGAGAAGATTGTAGTACAAAGCTGCTGTTCCATGGATAATGAATTAAACTCAATGAAGAATAAGAATTAGAATTTATAGAAGGCTTTTTCCTAGTATGAGGAAGTGGGAAACTTTTAGTTTTGAGATATAGATTTTTTTGAGATATAGATAGGAAAAAATAAAAATAAAAAGAAGAAGAAAAAAAGAAGAGGGCTTTATGTGGCTGAGAAAAGGAATATGCAGAAAAAACAAAAGAAGAAAGTAGTAGTAATAGTAAGAGGTAAATATCGTGGAAGAAAGAAAATGTTGACTCAACGAGAATAGTCATCTATCTAACAAAGCCAAACAAACCCATCACAGTTCACAAACCAAATATCTCAAAGAGAGAGAGAGTGAAGAAAGAGAGAGCAGCTTCACCATCCGTTGACCCCACAAAAAGCTTCGAAAAAAGCCAGGCTGGCTGGGTTGGCTCACTGGCTGGCTTTGGTTTGGTTTTGGCTATAATGCTTTTCAACAAAAGTATCATATAGAAATAGAGACATGGTGTGAACAAACATAGTTGATAGTTCCACGTAGCCGTGTACCAAAGCAGTCAAGCACTACCAACCACCAGTTCTTCTTCGCTGTAGGAAAAGAGTGAGAAACAAACACACTTGTTGTCTTTCTTGAGCTGGGTCACTCTGTCGGGGTAGTTGAATGTTTTTTTTTTCTTGCAACCAATAGAATTTTATTAGAATAACTTTCTGATGGCTAATAGAGTTTTTATTAATATAGCTTTAGATATTTTTTACAAGTGTGTCTTATATTATTGTGTATATACAATATTTTTTCTATTCTAAGAAATTATACAAATCTATAATTGTGTGATCATCATTAAGCTTTAAGATGATGATGGGTTGGTTGGATAATTGAACTTCTACCAAAACTGTTGTTTTATAATATAGTAGTAGATGCTTGAAGTAAAGATTGAAGTGACTGTATAAAAGATTCTAAAAGAGTGTAGTATATTTGAATGCTCATTATTAAACTGGGTTGAATTTGTATGCAAAGGTCACAGGCATGATCTCATATGGAAATGAAACCTTAAAAACATTATGTTTCTTTTGTTAAGTGGACACTACTAATTAGGGATAGTAACGAAGTGGGATGAAGTAGGACCTATATATCAATGAATCATAGGTATATTCTATCCCAAAAAAAACAAAAAAAATCGTGGGTACTTTATCCCTTTTAGCGATGGAAAGCATTTTTTTCATATGTGAGAGAGTTCTTTATGAGAGAGAGAGAGAGAGAGAGAGAGAGAGAGAGAAATAATTGTAAAAATGATGACAGGTAATTTTTTTATATTTATTTTATTATTTTCAGTAATAAAATGGTCATAGTAAATACATATTATTCGATCATATTTGAAATTATGTATACAACATAAATTTATAATCAAATAATAAATAATATCTGATTGACAAAAAATTTGACATACTTATTTAAAATATAAAAAAAACTCAATTCAATAATTAAAATTTTCAAATTATGTAGTTATTTTATTTTATTTTTTTAGTGTTAATTATAGTAATTGGCTACAACCAACTAACAGCCAAAGCTTTGTCTTTTTTATATTTTACCATCCTTGTGACCAACTAAAGCCTGCTAAAATCCAGACCTTTACCACATCTTGAAATTGTACAGATGGATCACTACCTTGTCCTCTGGCATATAGAAAATTTTTAAGATGGTTCATTTTGATTAGCCAGCTACACGGCTTTAATTATTGTGTCTTGATCAGAAGCGTAAAGGATATTCCTTTTTGATAAAACAGGTACAGAAAAGTCTTACAGCAATAGATTAGATTGTACAGAAAAGTCTTTTTAAATTATGGCGTCTCGAGTTGAGTTGAATGAAGATGAGGTTGTAGATTCTATAAGATGCACAGGTGTACGCAACTTAACATTATAAAAACACAAAAATAAAAACCCTAAATTATAAGTCAAAAGTTTCAATCTTTATTTCGGCTGGTCATTGCTCTGAGTTCAAACCTGTCAAACACCACGTTAAACCTGAAGGTTCTACCAGTTGGTCCAAGTTGATGCATATGATCGTTTGAAGGGTTAGCTTGCAACAAAGAAGGCGGCCATGACGCCGCGTCCAGCCCCAAAAGACAAAAAGGCAAAGAAAAGATAGCAGCCAAGTAATCAAATTTAAGAAGACCAGAAAGCAAAAATAAACTAAAAGTCTAAGAATAAAGACATGAAATATACAGTTATAGGACACAGCACTTTAAAATTAGAGTCTCCCTCTTGGATAGTTGTAAAATATTCTAGAAGTACAGTAAATGCATATTTCATTCGCCAAACTCGGCACAAATCTTCTGCAGGTCAATGTACGTTTTGGCAGAAACAAATTTGCCCATCCATGGAAAGCACATTTTAAGGGCCTTAAGAGCTCTCGAACATCAAATTTTCAAACACGCACTCTGCAGGCAGCTTATGGAGTCTCCTCACCAGCCAACAAGCAAGCTGGATGATGACTCTCATAAAAGCCACCACTGTTCCATTTTGCACACTGCTCCAAGGATCCAAAATACAAAGTTTTGTACTCAACCATATGGTGAAATCAACAGATTTCTTCTGCAAATATGATATCAAAGATGGATTGAACTGCAAGGCAAATGCCACAATCAGATGATAAATGTATATAATCAACACACACACATATATATATATATATATATATATATATATATATATAATTAAATAAAAAGCAAAGACAATATAAATAAACTACAAAATTTGGTGAAGTAAAAGCATAACTGTACTTTTTACCCTGAGCAAATGTAGCCTTCAGCTATACGGAAAATTGTATAAATCAATGTCAACAACCTACAACCCCATTTGCAGAACCCATCAACGGCCAAAAACCAGTATTTCTCTTTTCCCATCTATGTTGTCCATATATTTCTTTGATTTATTTAAAATTTTACCAAATTTGCATGTTACGTGGCACATTAAACTAGAAGAACTTTGTTCTTTATCTTTGTTATCTTCTTCTTTTGTCATTTGCCTACCTTCATCTTTGGGGATGTTAGGCTGATCAATTAAGAGCTGCTGGAGCGCACATAGGTCACTGGCACTGCAATGAAGATAATCCAAGATAAGCATGGAACAAAATAGGAGTCAAGTTACATGCCAACAGAAACACAAAGATAAAATTGCAATAAAGAAGAGTTGAGAAAATATATTGCAGATCTAGTTATTAAGATCAGGTGACATTTGAATGGGTATAGCTCAGCAGAATACTCAAACAAGTAGGCTTTTTTTACCCTCAAATTAATTGAAATCATGAAAGACAAATAAACACTCCCCCCCACCTCCACACCCCACCCCCCGCGCGGGACTGCAAAAAAAAGCCTAAGTAAAGCAGAAAGAAAGAAAGGAACAAAACGTTTAAATAGAGAGAAGGTCAGAAACCCCTTCTCTTCTGGCTTTAATTTCAAAATCCTATGCATAAGCTTAATCAACTTCAAAGAATATGCAAAAAATCAGATTTTGTAGCATAAAATACTTCAGAGATGCATGAAGGAGACGGATGACCGCAAATAACAGCCCCACTTAGACTTGGATTGGATTTGAACAACGGAGTTTCTATGCAAATGAAACAGATATAGCAAATTTAATTTTTATTTTTTAAAATCTTGCACACCTGGGTTTTAACGTAAGTGTTGATAGTGCTGAAACCACTGAGGCTTTAAGAAGGTACCTAACAAGCAAGCAAAAAGGTAGCAAAGTCATTAATAATCTAAACTAAATTGAATTTTGACTCAACTATAATTTGATCCATAAGAGCAATACATTACCACAAACAAGCAATGTTCTCACTTCGTATAATTAGAACTGATATCATTATCAAACTCAGTGACATATATATGACATAATATAGGGTATGCCCTTATTTGTTTGTATTAATTGGGAGCATTTAAGCACTCAAATGCTTCAGACATCAGACTCTGGAATAGCTCATAATCTATCTTCTCTGATGGTTATAGAAAACTATAAAAACACAAGCAAAAGGAAATATCATAGATTTTCCAGACATAGAAAAAGCTCCATACTCTGAGTGGTGCATGTCATAAAAAACCATAAGCCCATCTAAGCAATCAGCAAGAGTGGGCTTTACGCCAACTCGTAGCTGCAGTTGTTTCGCACTAGGCTGATTAGACCCACCTTTAACTTGTTGTCTACCATCTCGATGAATCTTCTCAATCGAAAAAACAATACCATGAAATTCTTTCCTGCAACAATCATTGAACACCCATAAGCCCATAACATATATAGTGATAACTTAAACTCAATTCCTATTCTCTCACAGTACATTTATCAAACAACAAATATGCATCTTTTGCTTACATGGTTCTTTTCAAAGAAAGGAAAATAACCTCCAAAGACTCCAACTGCTTTCTCAGCAAAGCATCTTCAACTCCAGCAACACAATTCAAAGAACCATAATTTTTGGAGTCTTGAAGCATCTGATCACAACCCACAATGCCAAATTCAATATAAACAAATAAATACAACAAAAATCAAGCTTTAGTCCCAAAATTTTAGGGTCGGCTACATGTATAATATAAACAAACAAATAAAAATATAAGAGGAAAACAAAATTGGGTTTGTATAATGTGAAAGAAATATGGGTTAGAGTGAGGTACCTGCAACCTCTGGATGATAGAGGAGGCACTATTGAACTGTGAAATTAAGCGAGACTGAAGCTCGTCCCAACGGCTCATTTCGTCCCTAACTTTTCTGAACTTTTGCTGATATTTCTTCACCATTGCCTCCATCACTATTACACAAAGAATCAGAGCCACTCAGCCCCTTTCTGAGTACTAGTATACATGAACTAAACAACCATGTTGCATTGGTGGTTCTTAAACGACTAGTCGTATAATCATGGGCAGTATGACAGTAAAAACTGAAGCTTCCTTCCTTGAGCCACAACAAAATCCATGAAGTTGAAATTGACTAATTAATTAGCACAATAATTAATTTTAATTGTTTCTATTTTCACTTAAACCCTCCAAATTTTGTCCATAATAAAAACCCTGAAGATTCTTACAATTAATCTCAATCTCAGTTACTAACAAACAAACAAACAAGCCCAAAAATCAAAACCCATGAGAAGAAAGAAACCGTACCTGAGACTGAGAGAATGGGTTGGAAGGCAGAGGCAATAGCATAGAAGTTCTGTAGAACCAGGAAAAAAAAAAAAAATGAAAGAAAAATTAATGTGAGAGGTTAATATTTTTCGTGAATAAGGAAAGAAGATGAGGGTATTTTAGGTATTTGTGGTGGTTAAAAAACGCTAATTTAATTTAATAGTGTTGTAGAGAAGTGAACGAAGAATCTGTAGCGTGAGTGCGTGATGGAAGAAGAAGACGACCAAACTTTGAGCTTCTCCGAAGTAGTTGAAGAACAAGAACAACGAGGATCCGAGGAAGAGAATGTTGTGCAGTTTCTCGATTCCTTGGATTCCTATTTAACTTTATTCGATTCTTTGTCTTCCACACTGCGCCAGGTCACCTCACTCTAACTCACTTCCATTCCATTTTTTTTTTTTTTTTAACTTTAATAATATAGTAGTATAGAATGGTTGCAATTGATAAAAATTTATGAGATTGGAAAAATTCACTTCCGTGATTGTTTGGGAATTTAATTGTCCAATGGAAAATTTTTGGATCATATATTTTTTTTTGGAAAAGCACAGAATGTGTTTCTTAGATACTGTTATTTGTTTTATTCCTGAATAGTTAGCCTATTCTGAATTGCTAATTGTTGTTGTGACATTTTTTTTTTTCTTCTTCTTGAATTTGGATAGGGATGGCTGGAATTGGCGAGTGCTCGACATTCCATGGGTGTGTCACGAATTAACGGTACTTTGCTGGACCTGAAACCCCATTCTGCTGCTACAACATTGCAAGTATCTGAACCTGATGGTAATTTTGCTTTTCTACACTTTTTATTCATTAAGATCGTTTCTATTGATAAATTAGCAATTTTTTCAAAAGTTTAAGCCGTTAGAAAATGGTGAATTTAATCATTTAACTATAATCCTGACGTCTATAACTAAGTGAGAAATTTCTGCTATTCAAGTCATCCATAAACCAAACTGAGACTCATTTCTAGTTTTAGTTGGAACTTCTACCATTATTTAGTATTTACTAATGGACGCCAAATTCTTAGCAAAGAATGAGAAACGACATGGAATCTAAATATTTAACACTAGTATTCAAAATGTCAAGGAAGATATTCTTGCGTGTAACAGTGTGCCTGCTTGCTACAACTTATTTTTTCAGCTTTTTGAAAATGGGGTTGTTTCAAAGAGCCATACCTAGATAAAAAGGAAGCTTAAAAATCTGTACTTTGTTTGAAATCACATGGTGAGACAACTGCATTTTACATCATCCAAATGGGTTTAAGATAGAATACCAACAAAAAATTCTAGGTTTACAATAGCCCCAACTTTTATGAGTTTTCATTTATACATGCACACACTCACAGACATATGAATGACTGACTTATTTGCATTGCTTTGTAGTCATGCCAAAGTAACTTTTGTTATATATGATCTGTTGTAGTTGACTACATGGTGGGACAACCGCATTTTAAATTGAGCAAATGGGCATCCCCTAATAATGAAAACTGCTGCTCTGGAGAAGAAAAAATTAGGGAGGACAAGTTGCAGACAAAATCTGATAGTCCACAGCTAAGACACCGCTCCCAGTTTTCTGGTATAGTTTTGTTTCCCCTGTACAAGGAAGATACAGTAATTATTTGACCATAAAAACTTAAAAATTTTGCATTAGTCAACTACTTCTGTCTTGATTGATTATGAGTGGAGTGTACGCTGTTTTGACTTTTGCCATTTGTATTTTTGTGAAGAAACTCCAGCAACAAATGAAGCTCCTCTTATAGTTGATGATCAAGTAAGTGTATCACAAGCATTAATGTTTTCTTATAACAAAGAGATTTGTATTCTAGCATTTGTTTTCATGCACTGGAAACCCTATTGTGAACCACATTGTATTAAGTTCAGTTGGTGAATAAATTTTAAGCAACTGAATTTAGAATGATTCTCAGTAAAATCTTCAAATGTGCAATCTATGAAATTCTAATAAAGGAAGCTTAAAATGGAGTAACTGTCTAAATCTTATCCATGCAATCTAGGTTCAAAAGGAGCGATCTAAATCACTATCAATGTTCGGGACTTTAGTTTCCCCAAAGCTTCGATCTGCCCAACTTTCATTTGAGACAGGTACATAGCCTGACACAGTTTCTCATCAAGATAAACAAATCTCTCTCTCTCTCTCTCTCTCTCTCTCTCTCTCTCTCTTTTCGTGTGTTTGTGTGTGCAATAACCATGTGTTAACCCCATTGTATTTATGCTACTTATATACCAGTTTGGATTTTGATTTCAAATTGTCTAGAGGGAAAGAAATGACTCATTCCAAAAATTGCTATCATGCAGCCCTGGAGACACTCCTAGAAATAGCAAACATGCGTTCAACAATGTTTTCTACTTCTGATCAAATCCGAAAAGAAATGGCAGGCTCCAAGGGATGACAACAAAAGGTATATATAACCCTATTGCTTGAAAGTCAGATGCCAAAAAAAAAAACTTCAAAAAGACCTAGATAGGCCATAACTGTGAATAACACATAAAATGGTAATATTTTACCCAATGAGCAGTGCATCAGAGTGGTTATAAGCGAACCCTATAACATGATTATTGTGCTTACTTTAAATCTTTGGATCAAGCCTTGGAGCTCAAATACGAAAATTGAAAAGAAGAATAAATTGACTTTTTCAGCTGTGGGGAGGTTTTGCCTTATATTATATTGTTCTTTGTTTCTTTGGTTCATTACAGTCCATAGTATAAAATTAGATAAAAGATCAATTATAGTGCTTCTCCCAGTCAAGAGATTGGGCAATTTGTATAATTTTTAGTTATTTGGTACCAACAGGTATTGTATTGCTGAAAAGGTTTGTGAATGAAGCTTTCATTCGATGGTGCAGACTCAAGATTCCATGAGTTTTTACTAAATAGCAGTGCAGGGTTACTTATAGTGCTCTCTTCCCCCAATTGTGATGTAAAATTATCTTTTTGCACTCCCATTTTTGGTGGTTAGTTATTTAATATTGTGTAGTCTCCATGTATTAGAACATTAGTTTTTACTAATAAAATTGAACCCGTCTTCTAAGTGAATGAAAAATATTATTTTGTCTTTTCCTCTGGCACTTGGGCTAGCTCATTGAACCGTCTATTTTATGCATGATAACACTAGCTCATTTTTGGTTAATTACAATGCTTGATCTTGTTCTGACATCTCAGCTTAATTCTTCCCATATTGTCAACACTAAAGAGCATTCAGATAGTTTGGATAGAAAGGAATGTGTGCACTTTTGAGGAGTGTGAGTTATTAGTAGTAACTACTAACTAGTCGCTAACCTGTGCAACGAGCAGGAGTTTTGCATTAATGTAATAATACATATACACTATAATTAAATAACATTTTTTTCACTGTCCAAAATATTAGAAATCCAAAAAGATGTTATGAATGAATACAAAAAAAAAAAAAAGTTCCATTATTACAAGTTAAAAATCCATTTAGAACATGACACCCAATTTGTTCTAGAGCAAATTTAAAATTTAAAATATAAAAAAAAATATCATACCATGGATCTCAAATCTATACATGGAGTAAACTTTATAATTAGCTCTCAATGTGAGCATATCCGATAATTGCTACAATTTTCTCTTAGAAATCTAGAACTACTACTTGTCTCTACTATATTTTTCATTACTTAATAGTGTTAGTTTTCTTTTTGGTGAATGGTAAATCCATCCTTGGCAAAAGGCAATGTCTTACACGGAGAATCCTTGATTAGGAAAGGCCCCTAAGTATTGTTCATTTGTGGATCAGAGTCTTTATTAGTGATCTCCTTCAGTGAATGCAACTCCTTCATTGTTAGGTTCCTATGGTTACGTAAAAATGCATTAATTCTAATTGGAGGCAAAGATACACCTTATAATAGTTTGATGGTTAGTCATATAAATACATTTCATAATCTACAATAGATGATGAGTTAATAGACTTAAACTTTCTACCAATACAAACATTGGAACCTAAAGGCTAGACAATAAAATGGATCGAAGAGATACATGATTGTCATTCTCTATAATGACATGGATGTCATTGCTCCTTGTGCTACCAATGAACCTCTTAAGTCATTGCTATGTTACCAATGGTTGGTGTTTAGCCCAAAATCATGCCTAAATTGAAAAAGTAATACATTCATGACAAACTCCAGAATCATACCTAAATTGAAAATGTGATACATTCACAACTAACAACACTTAATTAATTCCATAATCAGTTTAGCCCAAAATAGTTTTAATCAAGTGATTTCATCCAATTCAATATAATGTATAATCAAAGTATACCCAACTCCAAGACTATATTCAAATCGGAAAAAAAAAAGGGAATTACAAAAGAGGCAAGAGTATCACAAAAAAATCTTAGTTGACGAGCTGTTATTAATTCTAATATAGGTTTATTGATGTCACTTTTTTAGTCCCCATATATATGTGTGTGTAACAGTATGAAAGATTTGGACTGAAGTGGACCAACTTGGACTGAAGTGGACTAAAATGATCAAACTGGACCAAAATAAACCAATTGGACTGAAACGGACTTGCTCGTGTTACCAGCAACCATACATTTACCCTATATGGCTATATGCATCTTGTCGATTGTCTTTATTTGGGTAAATAAGGATAATTGAAAAAGAGAAAGGGACATTAGGGAACCAATTCACCAGTATCTACAAAAGCCCAAAAAGGGATAAAGTTGATGCCTTTGAGTCTCTTTTATATATATATATATATATATCCTTGCTACCATACACAATCAATGTAGTGGTTTTCATTTTTATTTTTTCAAGCTGAGCAAATATGCAGCTTTATTTTGAGACGTTGGCCTCCAACGGTTACAATTAGCCTTATATTGATTGAAGGAAGAAAAAATTGAGAGCATTAACCCATTTAAGCGCTTTTGTGGTCTACAAACAACATTGTGGGGGAAGCTTGTTATCAAGATTGTCAAAATCGAGATTCTACGTAGAATTGTTGAAGGTAGGTTTCAGGATCGTATATTGTAGGATTGGATAGTGAATTGTAAGATCCTACATACTTTCAAATTTAAAACAAAAAACATATTGATAATGACTTTGTATGTTGAAAAATCATGTAAATTATAAATTTATTCATAAAAAAAACTAAGATTTGCATCATATGATGTAATTTGTGTGGGGAGTAAAAAGACCCTGATGGGTATATGGGCCTTTGGGCCATGCTAAGGAAGGCCAACCTGCTCCTGGGTTTAGAACTTGTTAGTACTATGGGTCGGCCCATATGCCGAGGATCCGAGGGTACAGCCGAGGATGATTTTTCCCCTCGGACGGACATCGGAGATTCCGGGACTTCATTGTAAAGGTTAGGGAATGACACGGTGAAGACCAATGGTAAAAGGGGGTGAACCCTTGAATGTCCCAGAAGCATCGATGCTATAGAAATACCCAAAGATAAAGGCTGCCACCTCCACATTAAAGACCCTGCACCTACCACCCTGGCCGCATTAATGGGGAAGTGACACCTGAACAGTGGAAGGGAAACTTCTGGTTACTATTCAAAGGCACTGAGAAAAGAAATATCTAGGCTAAGGGGGAGTTGGGGCAACACGTGTACAAAGTATAAAAAAGAAGAGTATTTAAGGAGCAACCTAGAACTGAAAAGGGGGACTGACTTTTTTGTAATCTAAAAGGAAAAGAAAAGAAAGAGAAAGGGATAATATAAGAACAACTCTCGGCTTACGTCCGAGGAGGCTGATTTACAATATTCCTTGTTGTTTCTAAGTACTTGCAATCTTTAACTTGTCATTTAATCCTCAAACACTTCTAACCTGGGTTTCAAGCCCACACTCTACAAATTCATATTGTTTAAGGCTCATTGGGCCTGAGCCCGTAACTATTCTTGGGGCCAGGTGCAATTGTGCACTTACAATTGGTGCCGTCTGTGGGAATCTAGTCTAGAAGAGGTAGGGATATTATGGCAGGCTTAGGCTCTCACCATGCAGAGTCACAGGGATCATAACCGGAAGATCATTTCGAACGTCTTGAACGTCGAAGGGATCGTGAAGGGAGTGTCCATACAGAATACCCCGGCGCTAGCCATACTCATGGCGGGGGTAGCACCACCCACGAGGAGGGTTCTAAATCCATGCAGAAGGAAATCAATCGTTTGAAGAGAAAGTTGCGCCGTGCTAAACGTAAGTTTTCACTGTCCTCGTCTAATTCTTCCTCGGAGAAGGATAGGGGAGGTGGCTGGCTGGACTCGAGGTTGCGCTCCCCACCGGTGCAACGTCCCTCCGGTGAGGAGGACGACCGGCCAACCCAAGGAGACGTAAGAAGCTTCGTTCTAGGGGCTTAGGCAACGATACTATGAGTAGGGCGTTGCACCAAGCTCTCTAAATCTCCGTTTTCACGGAGGATTGAGAGGGAGGCTTCCCAGGGAGGTTCACCCAGCCCACCTTTACCATCTACAATGGCGGGACTGATCCGGTGGAGCACGTGAGTCACTTCAACCGAGAGGATGGCGGTGTACTCTCACAACGAGACTCGATGTGCAAAGTTTTCCCCTCCGGCTTGGGACTGTGGCTATGAGATGGTTTAACGGTCTCGAAATCGGGGTCTATGGGCTCATTCGGGGAGCTAACTAGTGGCATTCGCTTCGCGGTTCATTACGTGTAGCGAGTCCTCGGCCATTGGACTCCCTCATTATCCATGGCCATGAAGGAAGGGAGAGACGGCGAAAGCATATTCCGGCAAAATCCGATACGGGAAATGTTTAATGAAATAGATGGTGATTTTGATGAGGTGGCGCTTAATACCTTTAAGGTAGGTCTTCCTACCGACCACGACCTAAAAGTCTCTGACGAAAAAGCCCGTCCGTAGCGTACGCCGCCTTATGGATCGTATTGATGAGTACAAAAGGGTAGAGGAAGACCAGTAGCAGGGGAAGGGAAAGGAGAAGGTTATCCCGCAGGAGAGAAGGGATTTCAGGTCGGATAGATATCACAACAACAAGCCGAGAAGGGATTACTTCGGGCAATTCGGCTCGGCAACACTGCCGTAAATACGTGTTCGAGAACCAAGTGCATCGATCCTGGAGAAAGTTCGTAAAAAGCCCTTCTTCGATGGCGGGTGAAGATGGCAGGGGACCCTGCGAAAAGAAACCAAAACCTCTTTTGCCAGTACCATCAGGATGTGGGCCACACTACCGAGAACTGTCGGATCCTGTGGAACCATCTGGAACAACTCGTCAGTGAGGGAAAGTTGAAGCAGCACTTGTGTCAGCCCACTGGGCAGGTTAGTCAAGTTGGCTCAAACAACCAGAGAAACAATTCATCTCGGCCAACATTGGGAACAATTAATGTTATCTTCGCTGCACCTGGTAGGACCGGCTTAGGTCCCACTAGGGTGATGGCGGTTTCCCATCCTCAGGCCGAGGATGTGGGCTGCAGGCCGAAGAGGTTGAAGGGCACTTTGCCCGTCTTAGGTTTCTCCGAGGAGGATAAGGTAGGGACTATCCAGTCCCATGACGATGCTCTTGTGGTTACCCTCAGGATAGGGAACTATGATGTGAGGAGGGTGATGATAGATCAGGGCAGCGGTGCAGATATCATGTACCCTGATCTATTTAAGGGGCTAAGGTTGGAGTTGGAAGATCTAACTCCTTACGACTTCCCACTTATAAGCTTCGAAGGGAGAGCCGTTGTGCCGAAGGGACAGATTCGTTTACCCGTTCAATCCGGCACAGAAACGGTTGAGGTGGATTTCATTGTGGTTGACGCGTACTCTCCATATACAGCCATCCTCGCCAGGCCATGGCCGCACGCTGCTGGGAGGCTGTCTCCTCTACCTTGCACGTTAAGGTTAAATTCCCCTCGGGAGCATGTTGAGGAAATCCTCGCAGCCAGGGTAGTGGCCGGGCAATGCATATCGGTCGCGGCTTCGTTAGTCGAAATTGAGTCATCAACTTTGCCCATCAGAAGTCATAGCAATTAACAGCTCCGGAGGCACTGGAGCGATGACAGGAGACGCTGTTTGTGAGGAGTTAGAAAAGTTTGTAATAGCAGATGATCCAGAGAGGTTCTTCCAAGTTGGCATACGTTTGCCACAGCAGAGAAGATGGAGTTGTTGGAATTTCTAGAAGAATAATATAGATGTCTTTGCGTGGGACCCCTATGAGGCTCCAGGCGTAGATCCGAGCTTTATTTGTCATCGTTTAAATGTCAATCCTGCCATTGTTCCGAGGAGGCAGCCACCTCGGCGATCTTCCAGAGAACATTCGAAATTTTGTGAAGGAAGAGGTTCTTAAACTCGAAAAGGGCGGGGGCTATCAAAGAAATTTTCTACCACGAATGGTTGGCTCATCCTGTTGTTGTTAAAAAGAAGAACGGCAAATGGAGAGTATGTGTGGACTTTCCTCGTTCGGAATAAGGCTGTCCTAAAGATTCGTTCCCGATGCCACGTATTGATCAAACTGGGTAGATGCTATCGTCGGACATCCTCGGATGAGTTTCTTGGACGCCTTCTAGGGTTACCACCAAATTCCCTTGGCGTTAGAGGATAGAGAGAAGGTGCTTTCATTACTCAGACGGGAACTATCATTATAAGGTCATGCCATTTGGGTTAAAAAATCAGCTACTTACCAAAGAATGATGACCCGAATGTTTGAATAGCAACTGGGGAAAACCATTGAAGTATACGTGGATGATATGGTGGTGAAGAGTAAGACAGTACCTTCACACATGACAGATCTGGCCGACACCTTCCAGATGCTAAGAAAGTATAGGCTGCGCCTTAACGCCTCAAAATGCTCTTTTGGCGTGGGGTCTGGAAAGTTTTTGGGGTACATGATTACTCGGAGGCATAGAGGTGATCCCGGTGGTCGAAGGCTATTCGGGATTTGCAGCCGCCTCGGAACCCAAAGAGATCCAAAAACTGACTGGAATGGTTGCTGCATTGAATAGGTTTATCTCTCGGTCAGCTGACCGATGCCGTCCTTTCTTTCAATTGTTGAATAAGTGGAAAGGGTTTCAATGGACCGAGGACTGCGTGTTAGCTTTCCAGCAGCTTAAGCAATATCTTTCTCGCCCACCCATTTTGTCTCGCCCTGAGGTGGACGAGGTTTTGTTCGCTTATCTGGCAGTGGCTGTCCACGCGGTGAGCCTAGTCCTTACAAGGAATGAAAGCGGAGTGCAAAGACCGATCTACTACGTTAGTAAGTCCTTGAATGAGGCCGAGGTACGCTATCTGCCCTTGGAAAAAGCGCTTCTGGCCGTAGTCCACGCCACGCGCAAACTTCCTCATTATTTCCAATCTCATACTGTGGTTGTTCTGACCCAATTGCCTCTCAAGGCGGTGTTACGCAAAGGTGATTCTTCTGGCAGGGTGGCAAAATGGGGAACCATTTTGGGAGCCTTTGATGTTAAATACAAGCCTCGCACCTCGGTGAAGGGTCATGTCCTCGCTGACTTGGTGGCGGAGTTTACTGAACCATTGTTAGAAGAAACTCTAAAAGAAGCACACATGGATGGAAAATCAATTGGAATGATCACGGCCGCAGTGCCTTCGGCTTGGAAAGTATATGTGGATGGGGCTGCTAATCAGAGAGGGTCTGGTGTTGGACTTGTTCTGATGTCCCCTGAGGGAATTGTCTTCGAAAAATCTTTAAGATTGGCCTTCTCGGCTACTAACAATGAGCCCGAGTATGAAGCAGTCTTGGTAGGCATGCAGATGGTACGTAAGATGGGTGGCAAGGAAATCCATGTGTTCTCGGACTCTCAGTTAGTGGTCGGCCAAGTCATGGGGACCATGGAGGCTAGAGACCCCAGAATGCAGGAATATTTGGCCCAGGTCAAACGTCAGCAGGCTGAATTCAACTCTTTTGCCTTAGCTCACGTCTCTAGGAATGGAAACACTCATGCAGATTCTTTGGCTACGCTGGCAACGTCCTCGGCTCAAGGTTTACCTAGGGTTATCCTCGTTGAGGATTTGGTAGAACCTTCTCTTGTAATTGCTAACGCGCCTCGCATCCATCTAATAAGGCCTGGTCCTAGCTGGATGGACTCGATCGTGTCTTTTCTTAAGAATGACATTCTTCCCGAGGACAAGGCTGAAGCAGGAAAGATACGTCGAAAGGCGCCACGTTTCTGGTTGTCCGAGGACCAAAAGCTATATAAACGATCCTTTTCAGGACCGTACTTGTTGTGTGTGCACCCTGAATCAACAGAAGCATTACTGGAGGAACTGCATGAGGGAATTTGTGGGAGCCACACTGGGGGAAGGTCTTTAGCCCATAGAGCCCTGACTCAGGGTTATTGGTGGCCCAATATGCAGAGGGAGGCTCAGGACTATGCCAGAAAATGCGATCAATGCCAGAGATTCGCCCCTAATATTCATCAACCTGGAGGGGTTCTTAACCCTCTCTCCAGTCCCTGGCCCTTTGCCCAATGGGGATTGGACATAGTGGGGCCGTTTCCGAGAGCTGTAGGAAACAAAAGATGGCTTCTTGTGGGAACAGATTACTTCACTAAATGGGTTGAAGCTGAGCCCTTAGCCAACATCCGCGATATTGATTCCAAGAAATTTATCTGGAAAAATATTGTCACTAGATTCGGTATACCACATACACTTGTCTCGGACAATGGCGTTCAATTTGACAGCAAGGCCTTTAGGCAATATTGTGGTGACATGGGTATCATAAATAGATACTCTACCCCAGCTTATCCTCAGAGAAATGGGCAAGCCGAGGCCGTTAACAAGGTCATAGTCAACGGGCTCGAGAAGAGGTTAGACGATGCGAAAGCGGATGGGTAGAAGAGCTCCCTCATGTTCTGGGGACATATAGGACCACACCGCGCAGGTCCACTGGAGAAACGCCATTCTCTATGACTTATGGAGCCGAGGCGGTGATACCTCTGGAATCTGGTTTTCCTACTCTAAAGACGAGTTCTTTTAGCCCAGAGAATAACAAGGGACTCCTGGAGAAAGATCTTGATTTACTTGAGGAACGGCGTGAGGCAGCTATGGTCCAAATGGCTTATTATCAACAGAAGCTAAAACGAGGATATGATGCCCACGTGATGGGTATATGGGCCTTTGGGCCATGCTAAGGAAGACCGACCTGCTCCTGGGTTTAGAACTTGTTAGTACTATGGGTCGGCCCATACGCCGAGGATCCGAGGGTACAGCCGAGGATAATTTTTCCCCTCGGACGGACATCAGAGATTCCGGGACTTCATTGTAAAGGTTAGGGAATGACACGGTGAAGACCAATGGTAAAAGGGGGTGAACCCTTGAATGTCCTAGAAGCATCGATGCTAGAGAAATACCAAGGATAAAGGCTGCCACCTCCACATTAAAGACCCTGCACCTACCACTCTGGCCGCATTAATGGGGAAGTGACACCTGAACAGTGGAAGGGAAACTTCTGGTTACCATTCAAAGGCACTGAGAAAAGAAATATCTAGGCTAAGGGGGAGTTAGGGCAACACGTGTACAAAGTATCAAAAAGAAGAGTATTTAAGGAGCAACCTAGAACTGAAAAGGGGGACTGACTTTTTTGTAATCTAAAAGGAAAAGAAAAGAAAGAGAAAGGGATAATATAAGAACAACTCTCGGCTTACGTCCGAGGATGCTGATTTACAATATTTCTTGTTGTTTCTAAGTACTTGCAATCTTTAACTTGTCATTTAATCCTCAAACACTTCTAACCTGGGTTTCAAGCCCACACTTTACAAATTCATATTGTTTAAGGCTCATTGGGCCTGAGCCCGTAACTGTTCTTGGAGGTGCAATTGTGCACTTACAATTTGCATGTCATACATCGCTAAGTTTATAATAATGAAACAAATATATTTAAGTTTTGACCCAACGTATCTAAAAAGTTTAATAAATACTTAATTAGCAACCAAGTGCCAAAATATTTATCAAAACATACGGAAAATATTTTCCAAGTTCTAAGTTCCAAGTTTGAAATCCAAAATAAGTTATCAAATGGAAATTAGCTAGCTACAATATGAAATCCAAAAGCAAGATGAATATTAAGGTGAAGTGAATATTTAATTATTCCCACTTTAAGATTCTTATAACCACAGTCATAAATTCCTAATCGTCATCATCAATTTCATCATTTATATAGACATTATATATTTATATACTAGAATTGCAAAAGACATCAAGATACAATTTCACACTCAACATTTCAAGTTATACTACTAAGTAACGATTAAAAAGCATGCTCAGAAAAATCAACCAATTAATATACAAATGCAAACATAACTGATAAAATTATATAGATAAAAAAATATTTTAGTAACATTAAAACACAAATTAGTATATTGATCAAACAAATTTAACAACATTATAGCTTAAATGGCAGCAAAGCTAACATCAAATTCTTCATTTAGAAATGAGTAGGATGGTCCGGAAAAGTACGAAAGGTAGATTGATGATGTATGAGATATATTGCAAATATTTGGGTTGAGATAGATAACTATGAACGTTGCATTGAATGTTCTGCACCAAGCTTTCTGGCCGCATTGAATAGGGAGTACCAACTTTATCTGTTGCATTAATGTGAAAGTGACCTGAACAGTATAAGACACAGAGCAAGAGCTTTTCTCCATTACCGACTACAAGAGAATGGACAAGTGTCAGTAAATGGGGTTGATTAGGTAAGAGGTGTAGGACTGAGATAACAAGGGCAACGAGTATAAATAAGAGAGGAGGGAAAAAGGGAGGGGGGAGATAAAATCAGAACGCCATGAACTTTGTTGTTGAGACCCTCTCTACAAATTCATTGTTTTGGACCTTGAATTATTAAACATTATTATTGTTGGGCTTATGCATGATTTTTGGTCCTTACAATTGGCGCCGTCTGTGGGAATGAAGCATTCATTCATTTTGATTACAATTGAACTAGAAACTAGAAAACATTTGCTTAGGTTAACATTATTTTATAAAAATAAAATAAAAAATCATACCATCACAACATGAAAAAATAAAAACCCTTAAAACTTCATCAAAACAAAAAATTTACTCCATAAAAAAAAGAGACCAATTTTTTTTCTTTTTTTTTTGGCAAGATCCCATACGATCCTACCATTTTTATAATCCTAGTGCGATTCTAAACATTTTGGTGAGGTAAAATTGTACAATCGTAAGTTCCTATGATCAAGATCACAATTTTCACAACCATGCTTTTTACGCTTATTACATGTTCCTCGTAAGATAAGCATGTTGAGCAAGAAATATCTCAATTACAATGGTAGGCATTATAGAAACAACAAAAATCAACACATCTGAATATATTGGCCACCAAGATACCATTTCTAAGTCTACCTGTTGTGTGCAAAATTTTGGAAACAATCAAATGCGAACTCCACTCACCAAAACTTGAAAGGAAGCATGTACATAGAAATAGTTGGACTGAAACAACTTAAATAACTGCCACAAACAAGCAAAGTTGACTGGCACAGCATAATAGTGCTGGTCAGAATAATACAAAAAATTCGGGGTTTTTTATTTAAAGATCAAGCTTTTTTTTTTTTTTTTTCTAAACCCCTTTTACTTGTGTTACTATTTCAGCCGCATGTTCCCAAAAGACAAAAGCAGATTATCCTCAAAATAATACAAGGCCATACCATACAACAATACAATCATCGAGATTTTGTTACAAGCTATACAGCACAATAAAAAATGGCTACCATTAACGACCGCGGAAGAAAATGGGGGAAAAGGAAGTGTGGAGTAGAAACACAAGGTAAACTGCCAAGCTAGAAAGCACTCCAATTATCTGAACCTCTCTTTTGAGTTTGACTTTCTGATGAGACCTTAAACGGGCCAGAGGAGCCGAAGGGGTCTGCTTCATCAAAAGAAAATGCACTACTGTGGCCTAAGTCTTTCGTGCTGCCCATGGAATCAAACCTTGTATGCTTCTCACCACTGTAGCCAAAGTCTTGCGTGCTGCTGCTCATAGAATCAAACCTTGTATGCTTACCACTGTAGCCAAAGTCTTTGGAGGTATTCATGGAATCAAACCTGCCAAAGTCCTTAGAGGAGTTCATGGAATCAAACCTGCTAAAGTCTTTAGAGGTGTTCGTGTAATCGAACCTGCCATAGTCTTTAGAGGTGTTCATGGAATCAAACCTGCCAAAGTCTTTAGAGGTGTTCATGGAATCGAACCTGCCAAAGTCATTGGAGGTGGTCATGGAATCGAACCTGCCAAAATCTTTGGTGCTGTTCATGGAATCAAACCTTGTAAGCTTATCCCGTGGGGAAAAGCCTCCATCGTGCATGCTGAAGGAATCAAACCTTGAGGAGTTGTCAAAGAAGTGATCCCCTACATCACTGTACCTTGGGGAATTGCTAAACTTGGACATTGGAGTGCCAGGTACAGAATCTTCAAAACTAAAAGGGCTCTTTGTCTGAAAGGTACTTTCTGTATGTGAAAATCCTGTTCTTACCGGGCTTACACCAAAGTCACTAGATCCAAAGATATCTTTGTGCTTCTCAGTATCTGAGTCCTGCAGATGACATCGTGGACACAAAATTAAACACAACACATTAACAAGATGCCATGCGCAATGGAGCATTATATAAACAACAGGATCGCAGAAACCTTAGCCCAGCATCATAAAGCTTTGGGAAAAAAACATTCAACAAATATTTTCTTAATCTCTGATGGTCATGATAAAAGAAGCACCTTCTCTCCCTAACCAAAAGGAATCAAAAACCTTGAAACAATTCTACAGGTTACACCAATAAAAAGGCTCAGTCAAATGCACATATCAAATGGTTAGTTTTCATCAAGCGCAAACCATTTCCCTTGGTGGAATCTTGATCTTAATCAGCCTATAAGTTGGGTCAAATCATGAACACAAGCGAATTCAAATTCTAAGAATTCAGCCAAAAAAAAATCTCTAATAAGTCAGGTTGAATCCCATGGTGACAATATACAGCAAGGTAGAATTTTCTACCCATCTCACATTGCAAGTAAACATCCTGATATACCATTAAATACTTTGGATCTAAACGTGTGCTAATAAGTTCTTCAAATGTGCGATTAATTAGAGTTTAGCATATGTTATGTTGACTGTCCTGTGTGCCAAGTACAATCTAGGCATGAGATCCTGATCCATCTGAGCTCAAATATTAGGACATAGGGCATGGCTAATTCTGGTGTAGCTGTCCGAGTTCTTAAATATGCTAAGGTGGAACCAATCTTCTAATGGATGTTGCATGCCTTAATGGGAAATATTATGCTATAACATAAATTCAATGTAAATTTAGCAAAAATGAACACGAGTCCCAGGGAACTTATGTTCAATAAACATATTTTCAACTTTTGTTTCTATTACAATTATTGGTTAAATGTCCAACACATTCCATGTGCTTAAGGAAGATTTGGCTCACCTTGGTATGGGTAGGGTTAAATCCCCACACTGAGTCCACATCATCATTATTGTCAAAGGCACCCCAAGTTGATTCATCAAAACTTCTGTTACCATAAATAAATAATTTCAGCGTCATCATGAAGTAGAACACAATTAGTATGAGAGAGAGAGAGAGAGAGAGAGAGAGAGAGAGAGGAAACTGCAAAGTAGGCTAAACAATGACACGAATCAACCCCTGTACCTATGCGTTTCTGCATCTGCTTCAGAACCTTTTCCAAACGGAGTATCTGAAAATTCTTGAGATGGACTCTCCAAAGCAGTCCTTCCAGCAGGACTGTCATGAGGGCTTCTTGCCAATTCATCTTCGCTATGGGAATATGCAGATTCACTCTCAAAGCCATGTTCACTAATACCTGGAAGATTCCCTGCCTTTCCATTGGCATAGAAATTGTGGGTTGAACTACCATTTCCAGAAACTTTTTCTTTGTGAACAGATGCAGATTGTGGTTTTGAAGGGCCAGAAACATTTTTTCCATCAAGAGTGAGATCATTAGCAAAACCTGAAAGTTCAAAAAGCATATCCACATAAATAATTAACTAAAATTTTCAATGAGTGTCAGATTATTTCTTTAGATGCATATTTTGACTGACAACAGTAAGTGGAGAAGATAACCAAAAGGAAGCATTAAGCATTTAAAAGACGAGGGGGGAAAAGAAAGGCTAGGAACCATAGGGCATACCTTCCTCTTCAAACTTATCCCACTCTTCATCCCAAACAGCCGCTCCCTCTTGAATTCCAGGTTCCCAGCCTTTAAAATCAATCATGCAAAATGATCATATATATTTGGTAGTTTATAAATAATAATAATAAAAAGTCTTTCCAATATGATGAAAAGGAAATCTGACTAGTACCAAAAAAAAGAAGGTAAAGTACTATTTTGGTCCCTAAACTTTACCAAAATTTTGTTTTCCCTAAACTTCAAAAAGTTCTTTTTTCATCCTTAAACTTTGTAAAGAGTTTTTTTTTTTTTTTTTCCTAATAATTTAGAGACAAAATTAAGGATGAAAAAAAGAACTTCAATAGTTTAGGGATAAATTTTTTTTTTATTTTAACTTTAAGGACATAAGTAAAATATTTTCAATAATTTAGGAACAAACACAAACTTTTCAATTGTTTATGGACAAATAATGGACTTTTTAGAGTTTAGGGATGAAAAAAAAAAAACTTTTAAAGTTTAGGGACCAAAATAGTATTTTACCAAAAAAAATAAAAGCAAATGCAAATTGAGACCTCTATTAATGAACTATCTCTCCAAGGATTGTGAAAGATGTTCCGCTAGAAATATTCTTGTTATTGCTTCAACTCATATTCCCTAAAAAGTAGATACCGCTCAACTAGGTCTGATTAAATTAAATGCATGCATTAAGATATGAAGGCTTCTTATTCCACAACAATGAAATCACATTTTAACTCTTAAAAAAAAAAAAATGCTCCACCCCAGTATACAGTTGCTGATTATTAATAACCACTTTTGAGTGACATGGTCTCCTTCAAGGTCTGTCAAGTTTGACCATAAATGACAGTTGTAGCATGCCACAACCCATCCAATACCTTTATTTGGAAAAGAATCAGCTTGAAAATGAAACATGAGTGACATGATGGATTTGCAGAAACTTGATCACAATGCTTTTATATAAAAAAAGAATTGCATATCCCCCAACACAGCAAGTGTGTGTTAGAAAATCATAAAGCAAGACAATGAAAAGGACATGGAAGTGTATCTAATAGTAAGCCACATGGAAGAATTGAACAAAGGGGCAACAAGGTACCAATTGGAAGCTCAATTAATGCAGTTGACTTAACATCTAATCCATGTTTCTTGCAACGTTCAGTTAAAGCCTTCAGTAGCTCCTCAAGATCTGATTGAAGACGATCAGCTCGAACCTATAGAAGCGGAAATGCAACAGTGTTAGAAATATTACATGGAATCTCCATTGACTCATCATCACAAATTAGTTAGATGTACCTGAAGAATACCATCTGAACTGCCTCCATGTTCCATGTTAACAATTGCTTGATGCAACTCCTTTTTCCTCTCCTAAAAATATAATCAAGTAAACTTAAAAAAACGCACACAAAAAAGAAAAAGAGCATAATAAATGATATGATGATGAGAAACACATCCTCCCCCCCCCCCCCCCAAAAAAAAAAAAGGGAACGAGTAAAAAAAAGATGCTGTGATGAATCAGCAGCAAGAGGAAGAAGAAAGTCAAACAAAAAATCATCACATCAATGATTGATAATTGAGCAATGAGTTGACTTCCATTTTGGCAAGATATTAATGTCTTGACTAACACTAGAAAAACACTCCAAAACAAAATTAGAGGAAATTGAAAGAAAGTTCATGCTAATTGAAGAAACTATGATAACAAGTGGAGGGCCCAAAAGGCCATGGGTGGAGGAAAAACTACAAGAACCATTGATGTATTAGAAGCCATGGCTCCAATTAAGCAATGAGGAAAAAAAGCAGTGTTGTGTCCCATAAGTTCGTAACTACACTTTACTGGGTTCAGTTGGATCAACCAAATCTCAAATGTAAGGAGTACAATTTTGCTGGACGTTCTGCAAGCTCACAGCCTCACCCTCTTGAAAGCAACTCCAGGCCATTATTACATGAAAATAAAGAACACCTAGTACCTGAACATCACGAAATCTAGCCTCTTCAATAGTTAATTTAGATGCAATTTCTGCCACTTGCTTGTGCTTCTCCTCATATTTCTTAATCAATGACTCCGCCTGAAATCCAAAATGTGAACGTAAATACAATGAAATTCTATTTCTTACAACCGACAGTAACACAATTCTTTACATCTTAGGAAATACCTCACGCTTATCAGCAGATGCCCTTTCTGTGATCTCGTTGAGTTTATTATCACATCTTCTTTTATAGAGAACCTAATAACCAGAGAATAAAAATGAACAATGACAACTAAGGCAGCGAATAAAAATGAACAATGACCTGCATAAGATTCACTTTGAGCTTCAAGGTTACACTGGTTAAAAAGAAAACCTAACTGTAGTTAGTTACGATATAAGATCAAATTAGATGAACATATCGACGCACCCAATAATGCTTTCATGACAGAGTAGCCATTTCATGATTAACTGATTATTTTAGCAAATGGGTTATTGCGGCCAACTAGCCTGTTTAGCGAATAAGCTACTGCACAGACTCAAGTTTCTACAAAGGTTAGCAGAAGGTAGTCATAGTGCAATCATCAAAATCAATCTGTATTACATGCAGTCTTTGGAACCTGGAGCAACTCAAAGCCCTAAGCAAACTAGGCTGGTTGATTAATTCCTTTATTTATTATCAGATCATTTTGTTTTCATTATCCCCATTGGATTCAAAATAAATCCTCCAATTTGGTACAGAACCCATGGGCTGTAAATTGGTTGAGTGATCATTAATGAACTTGTGTATTTACCCTACACCAACATTCTAGCATCACTAATCACCCCACAAAAAAGAAAGCAACATGCCTTTCCAATACAATGCAGGCCTGACCTAAACCAGCTATGACTCCCCGTATAGTACAAAATCTTAACAAGGTTGAATGTTATGAAAAAACTAGAAGCAAAAGAATAGAAAGAAACTACTCACAAGTTCCTGCATTTTTGTGCGGTAGAACTCAAGCTTCTCTTTAGAATCCAGTATTTCAGTTGCTTGAACCTACCATGAAAAAAAATATATAATATATACTTCTATATCCCTCAGAAGAGTACAAGAACACTGGATATAAAAACTTGATATTAACAGCCCTCAGAAACATAAAAGAAAAGAATGGCAATAAAAATCACATATACTCCCTAAATGATTATCTAGATTTCAACCATCTTGCTAGAAAGTTAGAAAGGATAATAGTAAAAAAAATTCTAATATGAAATGAACTGAACCTTCTCATTTTTGTTCTCTTTCAGCCAAAGAAATGTCACTCTTCAATTGGATAAATCAAAATTAATTGCTATACAAAAGCTAAATTAAGACTCTAAATTAGAGAATAAAATGTAAACACACACATATAGATATATGAGTTGGGTTCAAGTTACATTTGGTGTAATTTTTTGTCAATATTACACCACTTAATAAATTTTTATAGGATTAGCATTTTCAACTTTTCGCTTTTAGTATAAGGCACTTGCCCTCATACCAAGGCCCAACCTCTTATAGTTAATCTTATAGTAGTCTTATAAAATTTATTCTACAAAATCACACAAACTCCAAATGCACTCCTTCAATTTATCCATCCTACACTTATCCTATAATTCACATCCTTGTCAATCTCTCCATCCTTATGAATTATTGACCCAAGATACCTAAAGCTCTTACTGACCATCAAGTCACTATTTTTTATTTTTTGATAACATAGAAAACCTTTCCAAAGAAAAGTGTTTTGGGCATACCTCTAGCCAATAAAACCTACGGGCAACTAACCACACCCACCAAAACCAATTGTAGGGTCCAAAGGCTATCACCCCTAACCATCAAATCTTACAACCCATTCCTCTTTGTTTCTGATTTAACTAAACATACTTCCATGTAATCTGTTATATTTAGCCGAAAGCCCTTAGACCTTAAAGTATCTCTCCTAATTTCTTTTTTTGATTAGTAGGATACACACACACCTAGTGGGTCTTGAACCCACGTCCTCAACCTCCATCCCATTATTATAGAAAGAAAAAGTGCCAGTTGAGCTATGTCTCATTGGCACATCTCTCCAAAATTGACTCCACGTCTAATTTCATCCACTAAAACTATATCATCCCCAAAAATCATACACTAAGGAGATTCAAAACTATATCATCCGCAAAATATTATACACTAAGGAACTTCATTTTGAATCGATCCCATAAACTCATCCATCCCTAAGGCAAAGAGATATGGACTTGATGCAAACCTATAGTGATAGGAAACTCACATGTGCCTCCATTTATTCTCCCACTTATTACAACTCTAACATACACATCCTTAATCAACTTAACATAATTTATAGGAAACTTATTTCTGTTCTAAAACCTACCGCATAATCTCTATAGGTACCCTACCATATGCTCTAGGTCAATTAAAATCATACGGAGATCTTTACGAGCTTTGCTATATTTTTCCATTAGACATCTAAAAAAGAAAATATCTTCCATGGTGAATCACCTTGACATGAAAGTGATGAAACCAAATTGACTCTCCAATATTGTTGTCTCATTTCTTAATTCCACAATGTGAAGCCTAATTCCTCGATATTTGAGGGCCAAATTTTGTACCAACCAAAATCTTTTTCACAATTTGATCCATAAACTCAAGTTTTGTATATAATTTTTTTTTTTAAAAGAACTTGAAATTTGAAAATTTTATAGAGGAAATAGTTATTAATCTCTAATCACCTTGATATTTTGCAAGCATGAAGGGTATAAAGAGACAATGTAATCCAATGGTTGATTTGTCAAAAAAATTCTTCCAATAAAAAGTTATTAACTTGTGTATCGTTGAAAACACTTACACCATGTGTGTGTATATATATATATATAAATATATATAAAATAGGGTTGACATATTTATATTAAGAAACGAATAAAATAAAGATTAGTGATAAACAACACTAGCTCTTAATAGGCCAGAATAGTGAGATATTGCACCTGTCTTAAAAACTTTGAAGAAAATCTATAGACATCTTTTTGACAAATTGTGTGTTAAAATTGGGGAACAAGGAACAAAGTTAGAGAAATTTTTTTTGAGAGAAGTTAATAAAACAGGGTGTATACCAAAATACGAATTAATCAATTATACACAACACGCTTCCACATCATGTTTTTCCAACACTTAGAAGGTACAATCGTTATTAATTTCAACAAAGGATATTCCTATAAGGTAAGGATTTTCATTTTTCATTTTTTAATTATTAAGTTACCCATGCACCTAGTGGGTTTTGAACCACAACCTCACCCTAGACCCTACTCTTACAAGGGGAGCAGAAGCCATTTGTGCTAAAGCTGATTAGCTAAGTTAAGAATAATCTTTTACCAAAAATTTATTCACAGTTCAATCAATACTATGTTAAGTGAAACAAAAGGACAAAGAAAATGCCTTTTCCCCAGCAGTTGTTGTCTCTCGAGGCTTTGAATTTGCTGCATTCTGTCCTCCAGTGTCATGCTGGTTTAGAAAGGAATCCTCCAATGCAGGCGCTCCCGGCCTTTGCTGATTGGGTTGGATTGCACGGGGGCCACTTACCTGCATTGGTGGCCTCAAATTAGTTCCAGGCGCCATTGGTCTAGCACCTGGCATCGCTTGCTGCTGTCCAAAGCCTAATCATAAAGAGAGATCAAACGCTTCATCAGGAAACATCTAGATGGAAAGAGGAAGGAAATCAAAGATATTAAAAGAAATTCAAATCAATACCAGGCCCGGGGCCCCAAGCTGCATTTGCATAAGTCACTTTGGGTTGACCAGTCAAAGAGAGCAGTGTCTCATCATACATGACATTACTTGGTAACGCAGCTGGAAGTGGGCGACCTTCCCTGTATCTTTCCATCATATAGAGAGCACAGCAAAATTCCCTCAAAGAAAGCATACTATCATTATCCTGGTCAGATAAGTCCCACACCTGCTTTAAAACCTCTGAAAAAAGGTCCAACAATGACATTATTCGGCATATGTAATCCTAGAACAAGACAAAAGCCCCCAGGATGCTTGTCCAAAAAGGATGAAAAATAAATACTCCAGAAACACAGGAGTAGACAGTACATCCATAATAACAACATAACACACAAAGCGCAGCAAAGAAGAATTCATCTAATAAAATCATAAAGATTAAAGAAAACAACTATAAAAAAAAAATCATAAAAAAAAATTCTAGTTATCATCATCGTAAACGAGTGACAGATCTCTTAGCAAAAAGATGGTATTTGGTCATTCCTAAATCTCCATTCACAATAAAAAATTATAACTTCATAAAGGAAATGTTTCATCGCCAAGCCATATATTGATGAAACTGCAGTATTTAATTGCTAAAAGATAATAGGGAAGTGAATTTTGTTAACCAAATCCCAGGAAAATGGAAACTAAGGGCTTGTTTGGATCACCATGATTTTGAGTGATATCACTCAGTTTTCATCACTGAGTTTTTAAAACGCGTGGGTCCCACCGAAAAAATCTTGTTTGACTTGGCTTTTGGGTGATGTTTCCATCACTCAAAACTCAAAAAATTGAGTGATGGATGATGGAAACTGAAAACAGAATTTTGGAGTTTTCAATTTCTGAAATGAGTTATAGTGGCAAAAAGTGAGTTATGTGATTGAGTTACCTGACCAAACAAGAATTTTTGAGATAAAGTGAGGTTTGAGTTATGAGTTATGGGTTTTGAGTTATGAGTATTGAGTTATGAAAATTGAGTCATGGCCAAACCAAATGAGCCCTAAATCTCCATAGATATTCACAAATTCTCTCCACTTTCAAATGTAAGAAATCTAACAATACAATTTAATCAATTATTACTTCAAGGATTACTCAAGAAAAAATTATTATTTGTCTATTATAATTTCATCCAAATCACTTTTTTCAAGGATTTGTCACCCACATTTTAGTGCTTTAGATTCTCCTACACCATGACCTTAAGGTGGACTAAAGAAAGTTTGGAGTGACACAATTAGGTCCATAGAAACCTATGCTTATAATTTATTAACATTCATAAGCCTTGTGTTAAATAAAGATTACCCAAACGAGCCCTGAATGCTGGGAACACAGTGACAAAGCCCAATAGCCTTCTGTTAAATAAAGAGATATTAAACACAAAGGCAGATCAATCAAATAAGATTATCCTACTGTAAAACTGGAACACAATATAACTCCACTATGCATACAAGGTGGGGAGTCCCTACTAGCAACACGCTGCATTGAACCCTGGATGCAGTGAAAGTGGGCAACTGTTAGCTAGGGCATTCCCTTTAAGCAACACACTTCATTGGCACTCAGGTGTACTAAAAAATGAGCAAGAGTTCTGGCACTTTGATGGATGGGTGTATGGGTAACAAAGTTAGTCCAAGAAAATAGGTTCGCATAGGCACTTGGAATATAGGGTCTTTAACAGGAAAACTAATAGAACTAGTAGATACAATGACTAGAAGGAAAATAAACATAATGTCTTTAGAGGACTGAGTGAGTAGGTGAGAAATCTAGAGAAATTGAACATTCATAACATTTTTTTTTCTTGATAAGTACTTATAATTTATTAACATTCATACATAAGTAATTGTATACAGGATAAGATTAAAATAAAAATGGGTAGAGATAATAATAGCTATTAGTCTTAGAAAAGAAGTTGTTGAAGTTAGGAGAATGGAGGATTGAAGTATGTTAATAAAACTTATCTCAGGAGAAGAGACCATTAAATAGGATTGGAAGAATCTATTTCGTAAAAATTTTGGGAGGAAATGGATGAATTTTTAATTTATTTATTTGATAAGTAGGACATGGATGAATTAATTCAAAATAATCAAATGGAGAATGATTTTTATTGAAGGAAACCTGAATGGTCATGTTGGAAAAGATAGTAGGTGATTTGAAAGAGTTCATGGAGGCTAGGGATGAACATCAAATCCATATATCTTTGCACTACTGATGATGAACTCACTAGATTGATTCAAAATGAAGTCCCTTAGTTTATGCTTTTTGTAGATAATATAGTTTTAGTGGATAAAAGTAGATATGGAGTTAATTTCAAGTAAAAAATTTAGAGAGATGCTTTAGGGTCTAAAGGCTTTTGGCTAAGTAGGACTAAAACAGACTATATGGAATGTAAGTTTAGTTAAAGAAAAGTATAAACAAAGATGGAGAGGTTGTAAGACTTAATGGTCAGGAGATACCACACACTAGAGATTTTGATATCTTGAATCAATAATTCATAAGGATAGAGAGATTGAATAGGATATGAATCATAGGATAAGAGCCGGGAAGCTAAAGTAGAGCAGCGCATCAAGAGTTAGAAGATCATAGAATACCTATAAGGGAAAAAGCTTAATCTTATAGGACTAGCTATGCTTTATGGTACTGAATGTTGAATTGTTAAGAAGCAATATATTCATAAAATGAGTAAAGCTTAAATAATAATGTTAAGACAAATAAGTATAAATACAAGGAAAAATTAGAAATGAGGAAAATCAATTAAAGGTAGAGGTGGCTACTATTGGTAAAAAGATGAGAGAGTCGATTGAGATGGTTTGGTCATGTCCAAAGGAAAGCGATTAATGCACCGGTGAGAAATAGTGAGCTGATTCAAGTTAAAGACAAAAAACAAAGGTGGATGAAGACCAAAAATAATATTAATAGAAGTAAAAAATTTAAAAAAAAAATTTTTAAAAGTCAACTAAGAAAGCAACAGAGAGTATGACTTCATATAGAAAAGAATGGAAAAGAATACATATGGTATGGCTGACCTTGGGAGTAAGGTTTTTGGTTGTTGTATTTATCACTTTGGATGCTATAACAAGAACACCATTTTACTTCATTATTTAACTACCCAAAAAAATCACTATTTGTAAAAAAAAAGCATTATGACCAGGGCAATGGGGTGAAAAAAAATATGGTTCAACAATTGAAGTATGTTTGGAACAGAATTTAAGGATTATAGACACTTAAGAGTTAAGAGCAGCTTGTTAGAGATGGAAGAATGTTCTTATAACATCTACATATTTGTGGTTGTAGGCATGTTGTTTTTCAACTCGTTTATATTCTGGACTCCATGCATTAGGTGTCATCTTGATTAGATAGTGGGTCTTGTTAAAAAATTATATAGCTCTTTCATGTTCAGGGTTCCCCCTTCCTTTTCTGATAAAACCAAAAAGGCAACGAGTGCATCTGCAACATTGAATATGGTTGACTTCACCATGCATAATGACAATGCTTCAACCAAAAAAAAGAAAGCTTGAGAGTGCAGTTTCAGAATCAGCCAACCTAGTATACATAAAATGCATAAGATTACAGGTAAACACCCATACAGAAGAACCCTTACCTCTTGGTAATCTCCAACTCAAGAAGAGATTCCGTGCCTGTTCACCAGTGATTTTCCCATCTCTGTCAGTGTCTACTTCCATAAACACTTTCGTATACTTCTGAACATCAGATGGTTTCATCTTTGGCCAAGAAAGCTGTGAATTATCAGGAGTAGAATTTCCAGGTCCAACTGAAATCCCAGAAGCTGCAAGTGGTGAAGAACCTTGAGCTGAAACCTGTTGACTTGGGCTGAATGATGACTGGGTCCGCGGAATCTGACCGCCAGCAGGTTGCATTGAGAATGCACTTTGCAATGAATCAAGTGAGCTCTGTTTAGCCAAAGGTTGAGGCCCACTAGAAACAGGAGAGATGGCTGAAGAGGCAGGAGCACCACTAGAAGAGTAACTTGGCCCAGAAGGTTCTTTTTTTGTTCCAGATGAGATTGCAGAAAACATATCAACTCCAGAAATGGGGTCCGAAGCAAACCCATTTCCTGTAACAGCTAATGCTTTAGAGGCATTAGCTGTAGGCTGGGAACCCATGGAGACTGGGGAAGCCATAGAGACAGGAGCTTGCATCTGTGAAGTAGGCAAGGGCATTGACGAACTAACCCCTCTAGGCCCATTAGGAACTGCACTTGTTCTTCCACCAAGCCAATCATTCGAGATGTTTGAGTTGGGAACATTGGTGCCTAACATATTACCCCCCCTATTTGGTTCCGGACCAGCAATACTCTGTGGTGGAAGGGAAGCGGTACCAGGAGGCATGACTTGAGGTGGTCTAATGGCCTGATTTTGCTGAGGAAAGTAATGCTGGTTCATACTTGGGTTTGGAACTCCTTGTGCTCTAAAGCCAAGATTTTGAGAGGAAGTTGGTGCAACTGGACCCATCTGTGGAGCAGGCGCAGCAAGCATTGAATTCGTTTGGGGTGTAGGTGTGGCTGGAAGATTGATTTTTGGCGGAGGAATTTTTGCAGCAGCTGGACCATATAGGGCTGCCTTGACAATATCTGGGGTTAATTCTCGCTTACTTTGTGCCACAGTTACAAGTCTGAGAGCATTATAAAATTCCGCACGACCAAGGAAACCAGTTTTGCTCTGATCAGCATGCATCCAAATCTGCAAGTCATATGGAACATTTTGATCACCATGCAACCAAATCAGTATAGACCAGTCTTAAAATTTCTTCCAAAATAATTAAAAACAGATAAATAGATAAAATTACTATAAAAGATACATTCACTAGAATACAACTTCTACAACATATTAACAAAGTACATAATATAAATCCTTTTATGTTTTTATTTTTAATATATTACATTGCCAAACTTCCCAGTCAAATGGGGAATAAGGGTCTTACCCAACGCACAAGGCCCCCGCTAGACAGTTGAATAATCTTTGATTGATAATAATAATAGTCTAATAGTTTGAATAATCTTAAAATTCCTTCCAAAAAAAAACAGATAAATAGATAAAATTACTATAAAAGATACAATCACTAGAATACAACTTCTACACTGTTCAAAAACATATTAACAAAGTACATAATATAAGAGCATTCTCATCAAAGATGCT
The DNA here is from genome assembly GCF_040712315.1 of Castanea sativa. NCBI lineage: Eukaryota > Viridiplantae > Streptophyta > Magnoliopsida > Fagales > Fagaceae > Castanea > Castanea sativa. Next base: position 15,203,848 of record NC_134013.1, on the reverse strand, counting down.
AAAAATGCTAAATGCTATTTTTTAGCATTTTTAACATCTCAAATCATAAAAACACACCCACAATATAGATGCTAAATGCTAAATATTTTAGCATTCAGTTACAGTGGAGTCTCATCTTTGACACCCTCATGTAGCAAGATGCTAGAGTTTTTTATTATTTTCTTTTCTTTTTCTCTCTCTCTCACTCTCGTGTGTCGTGCCTCTCCACTGCTTTCCTCTCTCTCTCTCTCTCTCTCCCCGTCTTTCTCCTTCTCTATGCCTCTTCGCTGTTGGGTTGATTCCGTGGTGTTGATCTGGTTGTTGTTGTCCTCAGGGAAAAAGCCGACCTTTCCACCCTTGAGGTCGGTGATGTTGACAAAGCCGGAGGAGCCAGGGGCGGAGCCGGTGGCTTGGAACATGGTGGCAGCCAAGGCGGTGCTGTTACTGATCTGGTGGAGCTTTTTGGCGCCAAAGTAGTCGGGGAGGACGTCGAGGGAGAGGATGTTTTTTTTGGTGTTAATGGAAGGGTGGGTGGAGAGGAGGTCGGACATGGCAGCGTTGTCAACAGCGCAGACGGTTATGGTGGTGCTGTTGATCTCGCTGGCGAGGTGCATGAGGGAGATGTAGTGGTTGAAGGTCGAGAAGTCTGGGCGCTGAGTTGATTTGTGGGTCTGGGTTGATTCGGTGGCTTTGGATGTGGAGGTTTTTTCTTTTTTTTCCTCTGTTGTTGTTTGTGGTTGCAGTGGATCTGGCTGGTGGCTGGTGGCGGCGATGGTGGGTGGATGTGGTGGTTGTGGTATGGGTGGATGTGGATGTGGAGGTTTTCTTTTCTTTTTTTTCCTCTGCTGTTGTTTGTGGTTGCGGTGGATCTGGCTGGTGGCTGGTGGCGGCGATGGTGGGTGGATGTGGTGGTTATGGTATGGGTGGGTGGATGTGGTGGCCGGCGGTGCTGGGTTGAGAAAGAGAGAGAAAGAATAAAAAATGATAAAGAAAGAATATTTAAATGAAGTGTTAAAAAAAATAGAAGTTCTGATGTAAGAGATATTGAAAAGTGATGTGTTAGATGTTATAAAGTTAGTGTTTTAGATGCTAAATGCTAAAATTTTTAAGATGTTTGATGGGAATGCTCTAAATCCTTTTATATACATTACATTGCCAAACTTCCCAGTCAAATGGGGAATAAAGGTTGTACCCAGCACACAAGGCCCCTGCTAGACAGTTGAATAATCTTTGATTGATAATAATAATAGTATAATAGTTTGAATACAAAACATACAATCAGAAACTTTTATAGAGCTTCTAGGAAAATAAGAGATGAAGAAGATAAACATCCCTGAAACGAATCCTAATTTGAACTCAAATACTAATCCTAACTGATCCAAATAGGAAACTAATCCCATCTAGAAACATGAAATTTAATCCCTAATTATGGTTGTGCTCCTGCATCAACAATGTTACCTTACCTATCAATTTTTGGAGAGGCTGATTCTCATACTTGAACCCACAACACGTTGCTTCATACCAAGGTCCAACCTCTTCATGATTAAATTTAGGGTATACTGTTTAAACTTACACAAAAACCCAAAATTTGACTTAAGAATCCTATCAAAAAATCTCAAACTCAAAGGTCTGAGAGATCCTACCCTCTGAATTTTCTTCAATTTCCGAACATGTATTAGCATAAGTAAAAGCCAGACCATTATAAATGGAGAGGACAAAACAGTAATCCATTGCACTCTCTCAGCAAGTAATAACCTTTATATTATCTCAGATCAGAAAGGTGACAACTTTTTTTTTTCAAATTTCTTTCTTTGCTTACCTTGACACAACAATAATAAATTAACACCAACAAATCTCACTATGACAGACCAGAATTCCTCAATTATATCATAAGAAATAGAGCATTGACCAAAATCAGAACCAAAATTTCATCAACACGAGGCAGCTTGATTAAATTCATTATAATGAAACATTTTAGGACTAAGAAACAAAGATGAATTATAAAAATGGAGAATTTGTGGTGAAAAATGAAAAAAATTTAAGAACCTGAGCAAGAACTTGTTTGGTCAAATTGGATCCTTGAAAGAAAGAAACAGCCTCGGCTCCGCTGATCCTGCCATCGCCATCCAAATCGGCTCTCCTAAAGTACGCTTCGAACTGATCCATTGGATTCTGCCCTGCCATTTCCTTCTTATCTCATTACGATTCTTCTCCAACGCTTTTTCAATTCAAATCCCCCCCCCCCCACTGATCACAACCGCCGAATCAAAATCAAAATTTTCGAATTCAACCAAGAAATCAGAAAGTGGTGAAAAAACGGAATGAGTGTACGGGAAAAAAAAAGAATTGGGGAATTCGTGTTCGTGTTCGTGTTCGTGGGATCGAGGGATTGGTTAGGTATAAGAGAAAGAGGGAGAGAGAAAGACGAGTGTGTTAGTTAAATTAGAATGAAATTTTTGGAGATTTGAAGCGTGAAAAAAAAAAATGAAAAGTAAGAGACAGCCTTCTGGTTTTCTTGCAAAATGTGCTTAAAGGTTATGGCGTATTGTCTGTCTGTCTATCTCTCCATCGACAGAAACGGAGGTTGTAACGGGAAATACAGCAATACTTATTATTATTATTAACGGGCCCAACAACGAATAGTAGTACATTTTGGGTGTGGGTAACGCCGTAACACGGGCCAGGAACTTAGGAGTTAGTATAAGTACTTCTATTCTATGCTATGAGTTTATTATTTGAGTCAAATAACTTTTTTACTTTTTTTTAATAAAATGTTAATTGGTGTAGATTTTGATTTTCTTTTCATTTTCTTTTAGGAGGTGGATTCGGTGAATTCAAAGATGTACAACACCGACAGGAAAAAGACTTTTTTGGGTCACAAATCAAATTAATAAACTCTTCAAGGTCTAAGGCTTGTTGGTGAAACATAAGGACACTATAATAATCATCATGTCATGAAGCTTTGACATACACTCGGCTGTTCCATCAGAAAAAAAAAGTAATGCAAAGAAATTTGTGGCAAGATAACAGCGTGAGATTCGTGACATTATAGACTGATGAGGATTAAATAGAAAAAACACAGATAAGACATCAGGCACAAATTATACAGACCAAGCACCTATTGTAAACCTATCAACTCCCACTAAGATACAATGATTTGCAGATGATTCACATTTGACAATTATTGCCACTAGGAAACCCTCATTACTCGATTCACATTGTCTGACTAATTATGAGCTTGCCATCATGACCTTGAAATTAAAAAAGGCAGTGAACAGCTTCCATTTACAGTGAGGTACAGATCAGAAAGCCAAAAACAGGCATGTTTATTTATCTTCTGCAGGAGAATCTGCGGTTTCACCACTACAAGTAGCAGCACACAAAGCCTTCCAGATGGGAACCAACAGTTTCACTGGCGGTTTTTCTACCTGCAGAACAACTTTTCAAGATCCAGTAAGGTAATATTGTGACAAAATTTACCAAATTAAAACAAAAAAACAAATGAAGAATATGTAAGACTTTTAATCCTGATTATTCTTTGTGATCTTTTGGATGAGCATGTAAGCCAAATATTTAACAAATCAAGACCAATAACCAAATCCTCACCCTTCTACTTTTACCCATTATGTATTTTCTCCTTCACAATTCTACCCAAATTTCTCATCACAACTGGCTCTTTGTTGATTCAGCTGTCCAAGTGGCATCACTAGTTTTGCAATTTTTAACACGAGATATATGTGTTCATTTTAGTCAAGTTCAACGATAATGATATCTAGTGGCAACATATAATGGGCATGCACCAACATGTCTTACCTTGAATGCCAAAATTAGTTCTTTTTTGCCACAGACGAGCAAAACCAAGCTCCAGTAACAAGTAAATGGAGTCACATTCTCATTCAGGACAGGCTGAAGTATTTTGTCAATAGGAATAAAGCTACGAACAACTCTCCCACTGTATAAAAAATGCAGAATGAAAATTTATCAATTAAGGAGGAATTAGCTATGCCGCTATCTATTCATGTTTCTTTGATGCTACTCACAGATGTAATGGAAATCATGCATTGATAACAGCAATGAACCAATGTTATAATGCCAATTGCAAGTATCATGTGAGATGAAAGAATTACCCCCAATAGTGAGCTTCAAGTTGCACTCCAAGTGAAGGTATAATTACTAGAGACTCTGCATTTGAACAAAAAAATAAGCAATGAGTGCATGGAAAATAGGGTTTTTTTATATATAAGTAATAAGTTTTATTGATCAACAAAAACAATGCATCAAGTACAATGATTCTTGACTCCTAAAAATTTAGATAAAGGATGTGTCCCTGAAGCCAGCATCTACTCAAACAACGTTTTGAAAAATTGTAGCTTCAAATAAAAAACAGTCTGTTCACACCCCTCAAAAGTTCTAGCATTTCTTTCTTGCCAAAGACCCCACATCAAACAATGTGGAACAGCCTCCCATATTGAAATGTTTCTATGTCTCCCAAATCATCCCTGCCAAGAAGCTAGCAAATCTAAACCCTTTAGGAATCACCCATTGTACTCTAAAGAGACCAAAAACCATATCCCATAAATCTCTACACACAAGACAACACATAAGCAAGTGATTCACTGTCTCCCTGTCCTTCTTACATAAATTTCAAATGGTCATGTCACCATGAAGCTTATGCAAGTTCAAGAAATCAATCAGAGATATAATGCAATATTCTCTAAAATAATTTATTCAAATCCAGCAGCAATGTAGTAATTGTTATTCTAAAACTTGAGGTGCCACTCCTCACTTTATATTATAGTCCTGAAAATAAGAACTAAGAATAGATAAAGGAGCAGTCTTTAGCTTTTCACCTTTCTCAATAAGTGTCCCATAATATGATTTGACAAGGCAAGCACTGGAAAGCATGCTAAGAAGGAAAATGGTACCTAATGTTCCCTGCCACCAGAGATGCCATAAAGTTAAATTCGTATCTACCTATCTAAATAGTTACAACAAACTGTGTTTGTTATAAAAGCATTAAATTGCAACCGATCCGCCCAACATCAAACACCAATAAAAATCACAATGATTAAGTATTGGTGTTATTTAAATATATGTGTGTGTGTATTATATTCTTTGAGACATTCCTAGATATTAAAAAGTACAACACAAATCAAACATGCAGACCTGGGATAATAGAAGGTTGAAATTTGAAAGCACCACACACACATACACATCAGATACATGAGATACAAATTTGATTAGATCCTTTCTAACATGGGTAGCAGAAGGTAGACAATTCAAAGCCCACCTGTCATGGGCTATAGACGGTTTACACACCAACCACTTCGAGGATCTACTGCTATTGTTTCCAGTTACCTGATAAATCATAATGCCAATAGCTCATCGGCACTTAATAATTACTAATATACTATATGATGAACAACTGAAATGAAACAAACAGCAATTTTTCCTAGTAAGTGTAGAATGCTAAAGAACTAAAATGAAACAAAGTAAAATATATTACATTTAATAAGCAGAGATAGATGGCCTTTATGAACAGCAAAAGAACAAAGAGGTGGGCAAGGAAAACCCATGCAGAATTCCGTTTGATGACAATATGGTGAGTGTCCACTGGATGAGGTCCTTCACAGTCATCATGTATATAGAAATATCGTGAATTAGCAAGTTGGATTTTAGTCATTTTGAACTTAAAGCTAACAGCTTTTTAAGATGATCAGCATATGCTCATATAGTCCAACCAAAGGAAGCACCTGCACATGATAAAACAGTGTAAGCCAACCTTATATGATGAAAATAAAAATAACACTGCAACAGCTATTGTAGCAACACAAACATAAATGAACAAACAAAGAAAAGAATGATACTATACCAGAAAACAGGTTCTTAAAATACCTAAAGTGATTGCATGAAAGATTTGTTTAAAGTATGCACCAGGTGCTTCTATAAAAAATTAAAAGAACTTACAAGAAGAATCATTTCATACTGCAAGCAAGATTGAAACTTGCTGCATGAATTGCAAAGCAAGGATCACAAATTGCACTTTGCTGCTGATAAGCTTGCCAGTTCAGAAGTGCCACCCATTAGCACGCCAATATCTCCTAGCATTTTCATCACGACGAGCATCTTTGATCTTCAAATATAGCTTGTAAGCCCTTTCTACCTTATTCAAAGCCAATAATTTGTTATTTAGTTTGCTATATATAAGCCTGCTAGGGCAAAACCCCTTCCGCAAAGACTCTTCCATAACAAGTACAGCATTTTCAAGCTGCCCTATGTTGCAAAGTCCATTGATGACATACTCATAAACTTCCATATCTGAAGAATAACCGCATTCTTGCATCTCATCCCACATGCTTAACAACATTCCGCATTTACCAAACCTAGAAAGCCGCATAAGCAATAGCTTATAAGCACTCAACGATATTCTACATCCAACTTTTCTTGCTTTTTTGTAAATCAACATAGCAGCATGGGGCGGACCATAGCTGCACAAAGGTTCAAGGAAGGAGGTTACAGTCCCAGTACAGGGAATAAGACCACGATTCAACATCTCATCAAACAACTCAAGTGCATCGGCCACTTTATGGGCTTTAAGAAAGGCAGCAATTAATTTGGTATAAGTAATAACATCCGGGTCACAGTTATTACTCAACATACTCTTATAATACTTCATACACCCATCAAAATCTCCAACAGATATAGAGTTAAATATCATTGCATTGTAAGTTCCAGTGTCTGGCACACAACCTTTCTCCTTCATGTGCTCAAAAATCTCAACAGCATCATCAATCCGACCAGCCCTCCCTAAACCCTCAATAAGGTAACTGAAAGTCAAACAATCAGGACTAAACCCATCCACTAACATTGCTTTCAATACACTCTCAGTTTCACTAACTCTACCCAATTTTGACCACCCGCCAATAATAACATTATACGTCATACAATCAAATGGTATCTTCCCTTTAACTGAATTCAAAAACGAGTTTGCAGCACCAACATGGGATCTATGACACATACATTGTAAAAGCACATTCAAACACTCGGTATTACATTTCAACCCAAACTCTTCTACATTTCCAAACATTTGTATTGCTTTCGACACTCTATGAGCTCTAACAAAACTGTCCAATACAAATGATAGAGTCTCTAAATCAAGGCTCACGCCTTCCATTTTCATGTCACGCAATATTTCCATAACAAACTTAAAAAAAATTCTTCTTCCTAACGCTTTGATAATCACACGGTAACTATTAATGTCCTTAGCTATAGCCGGGTTCTTAATCGCCCAATTGAAAAACATAACCATTGCTTCACCACCTAAATTCCCTGTGTTCACTACTCTAGCAACAATGTCAAGACTCAATTCAATACCAACATTCGTTAAAGCCTGCTCGATTGCAGTTTTACCCTTCAGTTTCTGAAGGAAAACCCCTCGTAATTTCTCTTCGGGCAATAAAAAACCATCAACTGCTCTAAATTCAGCTACTTGTTTTGTGGGATTTTCAGAAAATCTAAATGGGTTTGGTGCTGAAGAGTTACGAGGGATTGGTAAAAGCTCAGAGAGCTGGTCAAGAACAAAACGTTCCTTGGGATTTATTTCGTTCTTGATGGGATTCGGTGATGGCTGGTCATCTAGAGTTGAAAATGGAAATGGAAAAATTGAAGTAGGTGAAGAGAGGTAGTGGGAATGGTACCTGGTTCTGTTGAAGCGCTCGAGAAATCCGACAAATCGTCCGGATTGAAACGCCATGAAAAGTCCGATATTTAACCGATATCTTTTGTTCGGAGACGATTACGACGGAGATTTGAGGTCTAAGGTCGATTCGTTGAGTCTACGGCCACCGTTGAGGAGGTTTTTTGTTGAAGAGCGAGATGGGTCTTCTTCGTCGGCGTTGGAATCGGACGAGCTTGAAGGCTTCGCCGGAGCTTTAAAAGAAGAGTAACTCTACTGGGTTCTCGAAGCTATGGAGGTTCAGAGATTTGGCTCATCGAAGCAACAGTGATGGCAAAGAGAGAGGCTTGGCCTTGTGTGGACTGGTACCGTCTGGTTCAGCTGAAAGAGAGAGGCTGTTAACGTTAGGTTATCCTTTCACATGTGTTCCTTCTTCTTCTTCTTTTTCTTCTTTTTTGACTGTTTGCCGTAGTTGCCGCAGATTCGTGTGCAGGAATGCCAGTAAATCCCTCCAAAGATTCAGCTGTGGTGTATAGTATAGGAAAAATTTTTGCCAAAATGGGCAATTAACTCCAATTGCCTTACCATATAGTTGGTTGGCAACATTTTAAAAGTTAATAGCAAATTAACATTTTGAGTTTCAAACACCCAATTTAGGCCTTAAAAGCTCGATTTGTATGTTTTGATCTGGAATAATTCCACGTGGAGTTTACCTAGAACTCAAGTCTTAGAGACTTAAGTTCTATACTGACTCTAGATATGGAACTCGAGTTTTGTGCTTTGAGATTCTACGTGGACGTCACTTAGAAATCGAGCTTTAGAAACTCGATTTGTTAAAAGTGAAACCAAGCCTTGAAATCTCGATTTTCAAATTGTGGTGAAATATTCTCCACGTGGTTTTTTGTCTGGGTCCCTGTATATCACGGGTCTGGTTTTTTTGTCTAGGTCTCTCGAGCACAATACACGTTCACTCTTACTCTCCCTCTCTCACCCCCTCTCTCATTCTCATACAATCCCAACACCCATTGTACTCTCCCTCTCTCACTCTCATACAATCCCAACATTCACATTTGCACATTCTCATGTTAGGTAAGTACTCACTGTCTCTAGTTGGTTGTTTGGTGTATATAGTTGTTAGTGGATTTTGCTAGGTTCATGTATCTAGTTGTTAAGATATATTTGTATCATGGGTATGTATGTATCATAGCTTTTATTGTTGGTTTGATATTTGTCTTTAGTTTTTTTTTTTTTTTTGCTTAAGTCTGAAATGATAATCATTGATATATTTAAGATGTATTGTTGATATATTTGTATTGTTAGGTTTTTATCATGGGTATGTATTATGACTATTTTTTTTGTTGTTTGACAGTATTGCCAAGTGCTTGACAGTATTGACATGGGTATGTATCAGAGTTGTGACAAAAGGTTTGTCAAAAAGATTATCTTCATAAACTTTCTTTATTATCTGTTGATGCACGGAAAACTACATTCCTAAATGCATGAACTATGAACCGATTTATTTTTTGGCTGTATGAACACTTTCAGTGTTTGTTTGTCAAACACTTTTACTTTTTTCTTGTCTTTACTTTTTAAAAATAAATTTAACAAAAAAGTTTTCTTTTTTTATTTCAAAAATAACCTAGCACTAAAAACCATATCTTTTCATAATTACTATGCAAATAAGGTTCCATAAAGCATGAGATACCCAAACAAACACTTAGTCCACCACATTCACCGCATAGAAAAATCAATATGCGGACCTTTGGCTATGGAAGGAAATTCAGCCAGTGATATTTTTGTGTTGTTTTAGCATCCTCCTTCATATATTTTCTATAACATTTTAGCTGATATTTGGGATACTATTCACCCTGTACTTTGTTTATTGAAAAAGCTATTGGTAAGTCCATAATTCATTGAGGCCTCCTTTAAATTGGGCCGCCAAGTTTCACAAATGGGCAGACTTTACCCAATAAAAACCCTGGTGGTGTTAGGATAGAGGCTTAAACTCCACGCGGACTTTTAGTCCTTAGTTTGGCGTTATGCATCTACAATACTTGCTATTATCCATTAAGGGCTCTGAACACATTCAAAGACTTGCACTAACAATTGCTATAGATCCATTCGGTCCATATTGGGATGACATAATGGGCCTCTTGAGCTTGTGGGTACTCTTACAAAGAAGGAGGAGATGGAGACCCTATTAATCTTACCCACACAGACAACCCTAAAACCACAACCCATTAAAATAAAATAAAAAACCTTTGATTGCATGTATTTGACATTGGACCATTTTTTGTACTAAAATAGGTTTGGAGTAAATATATTGAAAATAGGGGAAAGAAGCCACAAAGTCATGGCATCCCTTAAGTCCTGGTCCATTTAAAACCCTTTCTTTTCAGCACAAACCCTGATTAAGGGCATAACATAGGTCTTATAAAAAATCGTTGGACTTGTCCATACCATTAGAATTTAGAAATTCTGGAACGCTGTAAAAGAAAGCACTCTCTCTAAATAGAAACAGAATTTCATTTAATGAATTAGAATGACTATACAATGGACTCTAATGTACTTATTTACAATCATGTACAAGAGAAAGCAATAACTAACTCCCTAACTAACTCCCCTGTTTTCAAGGGAGAAACTGTTACAAATGAAGCTACCTAGCTATGACACGTGTAAGTCATCCCACTTGGGTACATTTCTTGTATTGAATGTATAATCTGATCATGATATGGAATAGACTCTATTAAATCCTCTAAGTCTTCACTTCTTAGTATTGTAGCTCTGTTTTGCTTAAGATCCTCTGTTGCGTTATGCCCTGCATCCAAATGTAGTGTTGTATGCTTCTGTGGTGCAGCACAGGATGCACCCTAATGCTTCATTACACGATGGGATGCACACACTTGCTGCTTCTCTTGCAATTGCATACCAACACTTTGCTTGGAAGCTTGCTGCTGTGAAATACTTCTACCTGACATATGATTCCTTTAACATTCCCCCTCAAGAGCAAAGTTCTTGTTTCTTCATTATCCTTTGTATAATCTGGATATTGAATTTTATGACTAGAAATATTAATCACTCCCAATTTTGCTAATAATCTCATAAAAGCATCAACTCCAAATGCCTTAGTGAATATGTATGCTAACTGATTTCTTGAGGAGACATAAAAAGTCTTAAGAGTACCATCAAGAATCTTGTTCCTCACTATATGGCAATCTGCTTCTATATGTTTAGATCTTTTATGGAAGACCGGATTTACTGAAATATGCAATGTAGCCTGGTTGTCACAATACATCAACACTGATTTGACATGTGAAATGTGCAAGTCTCTTAACAGATACAACAACCATGTTACTTCACAAGCAGTTGTGGCCATAGATCTATATTCTGCTTCAGCAAAAGATCTTGAGACTACATCTTGCTTCTTTGACCTCTATGAGATCAATGAATCTCCTAAAAACACGCAATATCCAGTCAAGGATTTCCTGGTGTCTGGGCAGCCAGCCCAATCTGCATCATAGAAAGCTTTGAGCTGTAAATTTGATTCTGCTGGGAAGAACACCCCTTGGCCTGGAGTCCCTTTGAGACATTGTAGGATTCTTGCAGTTGCTCTCATGTGAGGAACTCTTGGTTATGCCAAAAACTGACTAAGCCTATGAACTACATAGGTTATGTCTGGTCTACTTAGTGTTAAGTACATCAGCTTTCCAACCAGCCTTTTAAACTGACCAGCATCTATAAGCAGCCCTCCACCACCTTTGGACAGCTTAAGTTGCTGCTCCATTGGTGTTTTAGCAGGGTTACAACCACTCATACTTGCTTCTTTAAGTATATCAAGGGTATACTTCCTCTGATTAATGCTATTTCCTTTAGGACCTCTAGCAATTTCAAGACCTAATAAGTACTTAAGAGAACCAAGGTCTTTAATGCCAAATTTCTGGTCTAAAACCCTTTTTAGCTTAGCAATGCAAGTAGGATCATTCCTTGTGATGATCATATCATCAACATAGATCAATAATGCAGTAAAATAAGGACCATTAGAGTGAACAAACAATCAATGGTCTGCTTGGGATTGTGTGAAACCAAGACTTAAGATAGTGGCAGAAAGCTTGGCATTCCATTGCCTAGAAGCTTGCTTAAGACCATAGAGAGATTTGATCAACTTACACACCATAGGAGTGGTGGAACTGACAAAAGTAGGCTCCCCCTTACTGTGATAACCAAGAGGCAATGCCATATACACTTCTTCATCAAGATCCCCATGGAGAAAGGCTTTATTGATATCAACTTGATGAAGTGGCCATCCTTTAGCAGAAGCAAGAGCAATAAGCAACCTGACAGACACAGTCTTGGCAACAAGTGAGAAATTCTCCAAAAAATCAAGGCCCTCCCTCTATGTGTAGCCCTTAGCCACTAATCTTGCTTTACATCTGTCTATACTGCCATCAGGGTTGAGTTTGATCCTATAGACCCGCTTACACCCAATAGGCCTTTTATCAAGAGGTAGGGGAGTGACCACCCAAGTTTTGGTGGCTTTTAATGCTACAAATTCCTTATCCATGGCCTCCTTCCATAATGGATCCTGAACTGCCTGAAAGAAGAATTGAGGAGTAGGAGGACTGTCACTAACAGACATGACATAGGATTAGTATTGTGGAGCCAAGTGAGAGTAGGACAAACAAGCTGAAATATCATAAGGAGATCCTAAAGCATGAGAGGCTGCAACAGAACTTGGAGATGCTATGGATGTAGTGCAAGCATAGTCTTGTAAGTAGACTGGTGCTTTGTGAACTCTAGTAGACTTTCTAGGTGGTAGAGGACTTGCAGAAGAGTTAAAAGCAACAACAGGAACAGAATCTGACAGTATATGAGAATCAGAAGTGAATGGATCATTATTGGAGGAAGTGGAAGGTAATGAATCAGAATTGGAATGAGGCATGAAACAAGTTTCAATAGAACTAGCAGGTATATCAGGTATAGGAACAGGAGTAACAAAGGTGTCTAAAGTACCTTTTATAGCAAATGAATCTGTAAAATCAGTAGCAGTAATGGAAAAAGGAAATATACTCTCATGAAACAACACAATTCTACTGATAAACACAAGTTTGGTAAGTAAGTCATACACCTTGTATCCTTTAACACCAAAAGAATCCCGAGAAAATGCATTTTCTTACTCGTGGAGCAAATTTTGATCTATTGTGAGAAAGAGTGGATGCATAACAAAGACATCCAAAAAGTCTTAGATGAGTGTAGCTAGGTTGAAAACCAAATAGAACCTCAAAAGGAGTTTTGTTTGACAGAACTGAGGATGGTGTTCTGTTAATCAAATACATTGCAGTAAGTATGCAATAACCCCATAAATGCAAAGGTACATTGGACTGAAATTTGAGGGCACGAGCAACATTTAAAATATGTTGATGTTTCCTCTTAACTATAGCATTTTGTTGAGGGGTTTCAACACAGCTAAGTTGATGCAATATACCCTTTTTTGCAAAGAAATCAAACATGAAAAATTAAGTACCATTGTCTGTCCTAATGATTTTAACTTTCTTAGAAAATTGTGTTTCAACCATGATGCAAAATTTCTCCAAAATGGATTGAGTGTCTGACTTGTGCTTGAGTAAATAAACCCAAGTACATCTTGAGCAATCATCCACAATGGTTAAAAAGAATCCACAACCATTAATAGCTGAAACATTGAAGGAACCCCACAAATCACAATGAAGCAATTCAAAACATTCACTTGGTTTATGAGTACTAGAATTGAAAGGTAATCTTTGCTGTTTAGCTAAGGGACAGATATCACAATGAAAGTTTTTATTTTCTTGAAAAAAGGGTACATTATTGTCTCTCATCAAAGCCAAATTGGCATTTGACAAATGTCCCAACCTAGAATGCCAAACTTCTGACTTAACAACATTATTGACAACTCTATTTACATATTCAATTGTAGAAAAACAATTTGAGGAAGTTGATATACTCCTGTCCAACAGATAGAGCCCTTTGAACTTCTTACCCATACCAATTGTGCTCTAATGAGCAAGGTCCTGAATATAGCACAAAGTGCCAAAGAAAATCAGACAACAAACACTAGTTTTAGCCAATTAGCTTACTGAAAAAAGGTTGAAGCTGAATGAGGGAACACATAAAACATTTGTAAGGGTTAATTTTTCAAATAATGTGATAGTTCCTATGTGAGTAACAAGAGCAGTTTCACCATTAGGAAGATTTACAAAGGTGTTTAAGGTTGCAACAATAGTAGTGAGACATGATATAGAATGTACCATGTGATCTGTTTCTCCTGTATCAATTACCCAATCAGAGGTGCTAAAAGCTTGTCTATCAACAATTTTGGCTGAAAAGATTGAATGCTCAAGACTAGGAGTGAAAGGCATATGAGAATATGTACCTGACATGAAATCAGTGTTGAAATGTGAACCAGCTTGGGCAGAAGTCCCCACCATATCAGAAGCCATACCAGACATTCCTTCCACACCAGCATAAGTACAAGAAGAGCTTACACTTGCAACATGAGATGCATCTCCAAGAACAGCTCCTGAAGAAGTATTTCCTGAATTGAGATAGGCCAGAAGTTGCTCACATTGTGTCTTAGAGATGGGGCACTGATTTGTGGCAACAATACCCTTATCTGCTCCATTGACTGAATTGCATGAGGCTTGATTAGCACCAGACTTCCCTTTAGGCTTGTAACTAGGAGGGTACCCATGCAATGTATAGCATTTATCAATTGTATGCCCTTGCTAGGGGTGGCAAAATTTGACACGACCTGCGAACCCGACATGACACGACACGAAATTAGCAGGTTATGGGTTGAGACTTAACAGGTTCGTGTCATATTCGGGTTGACACGACTAACCCGTTTAATAAATGAGTTGGGTTAGTGCTGAACACATAGAACCCATTTGACCCATCTGACCCGTTTAATTAAATGATATTTTACCAATATACCCTTCAAACTCTAGGTATATAAACTTATTAGTTGTTGTGATTTATTTTCTTTGACATATTGTGATTGATTATTTGTGATATTGGGATATGCTTTAATTTTGAATGATTATTTGTGATGCAGTTACTCGTTAGTTCTGAATTTTATATTAAAAATATTTATTTGTTTGTTTTTTCATTAATTTTTATTTTTCATTTTGATAAAATTTGATAAACAGGTCGACACGACTGACCCGTTTAATAAATGAGTCGTGTTAGGGTTGAGGAATCTTGATCCGTTTAATAAACATGTCGGGTTAGTGTTGACCTATGTAGTCAAATACTTATGACTTGACACGACACGAACCCGACACGCGAACACAAATTGCCACTCCTAGCCCTTGCATGTTAGTGAGTGCAAAAAGGCCTCTCCTTCTTACCATTTCCTTTGTTCCAAGTAGAGTTAGAATTGCCTTTGGAATTGGTATACATAGCCATGGAATCTGATTGAGAGGAACCAGTAACTCCATGACCAATGTGCTTATGAGATTCTTCTTGAAGCACCAAAGAGTAGACTCTGCTCATTGAAAGAAACGATTCTAACATGAGAATTTGACTCCTCAGAGTTCCATAATCCTCATTCAAGCCCATTAAAAACCTCATAACATAGGCCTTTTCATGTGAAGCACTCAAGATCTTCATTGTTCCACAAGAACATTCAGGAAGAGGCTCAAAATTTAACAATTAATCCCATAATCGTTTGAACTTTGTGTAATACTCAGTAACTGACATGTGATTCTGAGACATGTGAGAGATTTCCCTCTTTAAATCATAAACCTTAGGACCATTGCCCTGTGAAAATACATGCTGCAACTCAAGCCACATTTCCCTTGCTGTTTCACAATACATGATGCTACTAGAGACATCAACATGCATAGAATTGATCAACCATGAAAGAACCATGGTGTTGCAGCTTTCCCAATCCTCATACAGAGGTGAATCAATGTCAGGTTTCTGAATCTTTCCATTGATAAAGCCAATTTTCTTCTTGGCAGTGAGAGCAAGAACCATAGCTTTGGACCAAGACTGGTAATTTTGTATCCCAAGCAGTGGCTGAGTAACAAGTGTGTTTCCTGGATTCTCATTGAAACTGAGAAAATACGGATTAGGAACATTCAATTCGCCATTGGAATGAGCATTTGCATGCGTGGATTGTGTGTTGTGAGAGTTTGAGGGAGCATCAGTTTCTGAGGACACCATTGAAGGACTTTGAAGTTGAGAGAAGAAATCAAAACTGAAAGAGAGAGAAGATTTTAGAGAAAATATCTAGCTCTGATACCATGTAAAAGAAAGCACTCTCTCTAAATAGAATCAGAATTTCATTGAATGAATTAGAATGACTATTCAATGGACTCTAATGTACTTGTATACAATCATGTACAAGAGAAAGCAATAACTAACTCCTTAACTAACTCCCCTGATTTCAAGAGAGAAACTATTACAAATGAAGCTACCTAGCTATGACACGTGTAAGTCATCCCACTTGGGTACATTTCTTGTATTGAATGTATAATTTGATCATGATATGGAATAGACTCTATTAAATCCTCTAAGTCTTTACTTCTTAGTATCGTAGCTCTATTCTGCTTAAGATCCTCTGTTGCATTATGCCCTGCATCCAAATGTAGTGTTGCATGCTTTTGTGGTGCAACACATGATGCACACTGATGCTTCATTACACGATGGGATGTGCACACTTGCTGCTTCTCTTGCAATTGCATACCAACACTTTGCTTGGAAGCCTGTTGCTGTGAAATACTTCTATCTGACATATGATTTCCTTTAACAAACGCTAAAACCCAAAGGTATGGATGGGCCCAGTAAAAGCCCAAAATGAATAAAAAGAATGACAATGTGAATAAATGAAAGACAGTGAACAAAATTAATCATAAATGAACAAATGGTGAAAATCCAAGAACCATTGACATTAACTCATCACGAGAGAATGAGATGAGTGAAATGTAAACGGACGGGACCCTATAAGAAGTGAAACAAGGGGTAAGGCTCTTATGAGGAAGGGAGTGAACTTTGTAAATAGGCTATGCCAGAGGAAGGTGGATCATGAATAACCAAGAGAAAAATTAAAAGACTTTTAAAAAATAAATTGGCATATTTACATTTGGTTTGCCGTGTGTTTCATGCACAATAGCATACTCCACCCAAAGAAAGCACGTCCTTAACTTCACTTGAGTCCGATCATTGACTTTTAGTAGTTCCAAGAAAGTCGAAACTCCTGCACAAGTAGAAATGGATGAGAGTTATAATTATGGACTAGCTGAAATGATATTGATAGCCCATGTGATGGCTAATAAAGAGATGTTAAAACAAATAGGAGCCAATATTGCTAGTTTGAAAGATGTGAGAGACAACAACATTTACCATTTGTGTTATTGGGTCAGACTCATGAATGGGTAATATCATGTTGGTGCTTCTTAAATTGCGGTTCAACTGATTACATCTTTCCCTAAATCAAGAGTGGTACAATGAGTCGCCACTATTTTATTTTAGAGATAATTACACTTCACCCACTTGTAATTTTGGTCATTTTAACATTGTTTACTTGTTGTTTAAAATGTATCATTTTACCTACATGAGGTCTTCCATTAGACTTTAGTAATCCACCTCACCATTTTTCTTTTAGAAACAAAACCTAACCTTTTATCTATATATGAAAGGTGAATGCTTGTTTCTTTTCCATGCAAAGCATACTTAGGTTCAACATCTTAACTGTATAGTGGGATTTACTTTTTTGAGCTTTATAACTCACATTTATCTTTGGTTTTAAGGACCCATAATCCAAGTTTGGAAATGATAACAAATGATTTTTTTTGGGGGGGGAGGGGGGGTGTTCATGGCCTATAATTTATTGTGCTTTAAAACCCACAATCCTTTTTGGGTTTTATAATCCTTAATTTTTTTGGGCTTTATGACTTATAATCAGCTTAATTTCATTAATTTCAATTCAACCTCCAAACGTCTTGATGATGATGAGCCCTAACGAAATTTTCCAACACAATCAACAGAATCTCTAATTCAAGGCTAACGCCTTTTATCCTCATGTCACGCAATATTTCCATCACAAACTTGAAGAATGTTCTTCTTCCTAAAGCTTTAATAATCACACAGTAACTATTAATCTCCTTAGTTATAGCCGGGCCGAGTTCTATACGAATTAGCAGTTTTATTTTCTTTTCGCGATCTTCAAACTTTATGCCTCAAATATTACTTTGTCATGTGCCTCAAATGCCCAAGTGTTGTTGTTGCCATGTGACTCATATCCCACATGGATTAAGTGTAATCTTAATCATGTGTATATAAGATTTTAGACACCCTCTAATTGCAAGTTAATTTTTAAGGTGAATTATGCCCCTGAGTTTGTATCATTTGTTAAAAAATCTCCCTTGTAGCCGGTTGAGTTCTCTACCACATACAAACAAATCTCCCTTGTAGCCCCCTTGTAGAAATCTCCCTTGTAGCCCCCTTGTAGCAGTGTGGGCCCAGCGGTAGTCGGTAGTCGGTAGTCCAAAGGAGTATACATGTACGCAAAACTAAATGCCAAGGAATAGGAAAGGTGTTGCAAGCTAAATGCCAAGGAATAGGAATGTGGTGTTGCAATGTGTGTCAGTAGGTCGTGTTGCAAAGCTAAATGCCCACACAATGTGTGAATATTAGGGCGGAATGCCCCAAGGCCCCAAGCTAAATGCCAAGGAATGCCTTAGAGCAATGCATTACAAAATTCACGCATGCCTTAGAGCAATGCATTACAAAATTCACGCTACAGAAGGCCCAAGCTAAATGCCCAGCTTTAACCAAAAATCTTGCAGCCTGCAGTTGTTGAGAAACTAGTTGGACTACGGGAAGGCATACCAAGGAGGTATGCAATGTTTTGGTTCTTTTTCTCAGCTTTAAATGATAGATTAGTTTCAAACTGCGAGAACTCACATTAACCAAAAGACCAAAAATCTTGCAGCCTGAAGTTGTTGAGAAACTTGTTGGACTACGGGAAGGCATACCAAAGGATGGATGTGAAGGAGGTATGCGATGTTTTAGTTCTTTTTCTCAGCTTTAAATCATAGATGTAGTGTTGGATGCTAAAATATGAGAAATGAGTTTCCTTACGGTGTATTATGATGTCTGATGGAAACCAAAATTACTTCATTGTACTTTACAAATTTGGGTTGAGGGGGAAATTTATTTGAGTCACCATAGTCCAAATTTTGTTGAAGTCTCTTCTCAAAAGTCGCTGATAATTGGATGATAGACTTAGGAAGCTTTTGTGCAAGCATGCTAGTGGAGGACTTAAGGTTGCTCCCTCCTTCGATTGTTTAAAAATTAGAAGTTGTGCTCTGTTTTAAGAACAAGAAACAGAGTGGAATTTAAGTTAACTAAATTTTCATAAAGTGTGAGTGAGGAGAGTTTTTGGTTAGGTGAAATTCCTCAGCCAATAAGGTATATGTTTTTTTTTTTTTATATATATATATATATATATAAGTTTTGATTAATGTTTAGTCATCTAATTGGAATATTGGATAAACACTGCCATCTTTACCCAAAAATAAAATAGGTAGGTGTTGTAGCAAAGTATAAGTCCGTTCTTGAAGTGATTTTTTGTACATTCTACTAGTCGTTATTTGAACCCCTACAAAGAACATCTTTGACGAGGATGATGCTTTGAAGGAGATTTTTTGTGGGGAACTTTTGTTGATTAGTAACTGAAAATATTATGTTGTTCCACTAAACCTATTTTGGTAATCAGCATTTAGATTCATTTACTGATTTAGAAAAGTTTTATTCTTTATATCATTAGGGTACACCTAACGTGAATGGCCAAGATTTGGAAGCAAATCCTTCTATAGTTGGAGTTATAGTAGCCAGAGATGGACCGACTGAGGAAATCCCAAGAGATGAGAATCAACAGCAAATGATAGTAGGTACAGGAGATGCGGCACAACCTGCAAGGATTCATTCTCTTAAATGGCTTTTACTTTCAGTAGTGTTCAACGTTGCTTTCATGGCTTATTTGAGTCTCCTACTGGACCAGAAAGAGAAAGTTTTCAACAATATTGCACCTACATTCATGGCCTATAAGAAGAAATGGGGTTTCTTATCTCACTTAGGCTTCATCATTATAGGAAGTCCAATATGCTATGCGCTGTATGCGATCTTGATATTATTACTGAACAAAGCAACGGGGCAGTGGCTAGGTTTCTTGGTCAAATGCGCATATGGGTTTGCTCATGAAGTTGTGCTTTATATGACAAAGGATATAATTTTGGCCCACCTGGTGTTTAGTTTCCATGGTTGTTCCTTTATCTGTTTCATGAAATTTATGACTCAACAAGATAAGATGCAGTTGATTAAGGTATGCACTATGGAGTTTGCTCGCTTTGCACTATGCTTCTCTCTTCATGGCGAATGGATGAGTGCTAGCTTCTTCCTTTTTACAGCTTTTATTGGATTACGTGCCATGGTAAGTGGCTTCAGTTCCATCTCTTTTTCTTCTTTTTATTTATGTTGCATATATGGCTTGGGGTTTTGTGTTTTTTTTTTTCTTAGTGATATTGAAGTATGAAATAATTATTTTTTTTCCGAAGGTGAATTTCAATCTGATGGAGAACCTACCCAATGCTGCGGGTGAAGTGGCTGATAACATCTCCGATCATAGTGGCTGACTAAATATGATACCGGTTTGTGTTTCTTCATATCATAAAGTACGCAGTCCGCATGCGGTCCTCCTTATATGTATACTCTATATTGTCTCCCCCACTTGTTGCGTGTTGTGTTTTTACTTTTCCCTGTGTACAACTCTGAAGACATTCTTATGTGGTGTTTGGTACGTGGGAATCTACATTACTTTTGGCATCTAAATTTCTAGGAATGTGATTCCTAGGAATCACATTCCTAAGAATGTAGTTATTCCTATGTTTGGTTTCATTGGGAATATCTTAAGATTCCTAGGAATGTGAGATGATAATGTTTGGTTTATTCTCATGAATCTTAAATGAATTATTTATTTTTCCTATTCTATTCTTAGATTTGAATGTGAACTACCAAGTCCTTAAAAAAAAAAAATTCCTCTAATTAAATAATAAAAAACCAAATATAAATAATTAATTATGAAAAATTCATTAAAATTATAGTCTAACATTTCAAAATGACAGATACAATACAAAAATAACTATTTAAATTCTCAAATGCTTTTATTCTTAATAATAATTTTAAAAGAGTTTAATCCATAATAATTTGTTTTATATTTTATCTTAATTGATTAAATGATAATTAAAAAGGGTTAAAATTGTCAATCTATAAAAAATACAGTTTCCTTTAAGCTTGGGAATCTGGATTCCCACCTGTTTTAAAAGGAATCCACATTCCCACTGAGAGGGAAATCCACATTCTCCTGGCATCTGATTCCTTAGCGTGATTTGCAACCAAACATGGGAATCTTTAAACATTCCTGGGAATCCTAAAACATTACCCCGTACCAAACACCACATTAGGGTGTACCTTTATGGCCTTGTTTTTAGTAACTGACACTATTCTGAGCAGTAGCAAGTTTACATGTGTTGTACTCGTATTGTATATGTTGCCACAATATATGAATATTAACCCTTCCAATTACAATGGAAGATCTTGAAATATTTGTTCTTTGCGCTATTGATGGTAAGAATATTTGAAATTCCAAAAAGGGCAATGTCTATACACGCCTGTTATACACACACCTCTTCAGAAATTGTTCTGAATATTGTGACTAGTCAAAGAATTGTGCGCGTGTAAGAGACATTTTTCTGCCAAGAAACCACCAATCTCTGGTGTGAACGGTCATTTAAAAAATATCATTTTACCCAATAAGAAATAATTAAAATTAAATTATGTAGGGAAAAAATCATATTTTTATTTTTTTAGAAGAATATTTAATTTTCAATTGACCACAACTTTAATATAACTACTCTAATGTGACCGAGTGTGGTATACAAATACAATCACTTTCATATAAATATATTATATTTTTTACATCACTCACAATCAACCATAACAAAGTTGTGGCAAGAGATCTGTCACAAAAAAATGTGTTCCTAAACTTTCAGCCCCTTTTTTTGGAGTGTATGAAGTATGAACACTCAAAGCCTGTATGGATGAGGGTGCTTTTGGATCATATCACTCAGTTTTTATAATTGAGTTCTTAAAACACGTGAGTTCCACAAAAAAAATTTGTTTGGCTTGGTTTCTAACCCTTGTTTCCATCACTCAATTATCTAATTTTTGAGTGATGAGTTATGAAAACTGAAAAAACATTTTAGGTGTTTTCAAGTTATGAAAACAGAGTTATAATGACATTTTCGTAATTAAATCCACATACCCAGCCACAGTGTTTGACAAATGGACTGATTTTTTTTTTTCTGGGGTGAAACCCAGCCAAAGTTGAAAATTGGGTCTGAGTTAAGGTGTCAAACAGGGGTTTAGAAAATTGAGGTATTTTGAGTGATGAGTGATAACAAATTACAAACCAAATGGGTCCTCAGTGTTCCTAAACCCAATGATTTTTGTTTTTTTTTTTTTTTGTTGGTATCAGCATCTTCCATTCTATATTTTGTACCAACTTATTGAGGATGTTTGGGGTGTTATTTACCCTAGTTTTTATTTATTCAAAAAGCTATTGGTAAGTCCATAATTCAATGATGCTTTATTAAATTAGGCCCACAATTTGCACATATGAGCAGACTTTACCCAATAAAACATATGGTGATTTAGGGAATGGGGCTTAAAGTCTTTTTCAATCTACACCATCTGCTAATGCTATTACCCATGATGGGCTCTGAACACATTGATTGACTTGTCCTAACAACTGCTATGGATCCATTCAGTCCATATTGGGATCACATAATGGGCCTCTTGAGCTTATGAAGATGGAAAAGATGGAAACCCTATTAATCTTAATTCATTCCCACAAAACGATATTCTACAATTCTACATCCAACTTTGCTAGCTTTTTTGCAAATTATCATGGCAGCATGGGGCGGACCATAGCTACACAAAGGTTTAAGGAAGGAGGATATAGTCCCAGAGCAGGGAATAAGACCACGACTCAACATCTCATCAAACAATAATTCAGGTGCATTGGCCACTTAACGGGCTTTAAAAAAGGCAGCAATTAATTTGGTATGAGTAATAACATTCAGGTCATAGTTATTACTCGTAAGCAATCAGCATATGTACTCTTATAATACTTCATACACCCATCGAAATCTCCAACGGGTATAGAGTTAGGGCAAAACTTAAATACAATACCTTAACTACCATTAGTTAGGTACTTCATTTAAAATGTAGCCACCTAGCACATTGTAAAAGTACATTCAAACACTCGGTATAACATTTCAACCCAAACTCTTCTACATTTCCAAACATTTATATTGCTTTCGACACTTGATGAGCCCAGATGAAACTGTCCAACACAATCGATAGTGTCTCTAAATCAAGGCTTACGCCTTTGGTCCTCATGTCACGCAATATTTCCATCACAAACTTAAAAAATTTCCTTCTTCCTAAATTCCCTTTGTTCACTACATTAGCAGCAAAGTTAAGACTTAATTCAACACTTAAACATTCTATTGTAGTTTTACCCTTCAGTTTCTGAAGGAAAGTCCCCTCCTAATTTCTCTTCAGCAGTAAAAACCCATCAACTGCTCGAACCTCAGCTACTTGTTTTATGGGATTTTCAAAATATCTACTCTACTCCCTCTCAATCAAAACGAGCCCTAAATGGGTTTTGGTGCTGAATAGCTACAAGGGAATGGTAAAAGGTCAGATAGCTAGTCAAGAACAAAACGTTCCTTGGGATTTATTTTGTTCTTGATGTGGTTCGGTGATGGCTGGTCATCTAGAGTTGAAAATGGAAATGGAAATGGAAGTAATGAAGTTGGTGAAGAGAGGTAGTGGGAAATGGGAATGCTGCCAGGTTGAGAGATTAGGAAATTAAAAAAAAAAAAAAAATTTACCATAAAATAAACACTTGAAAATGATTTCCTATTTTCATGTTAGCGACTAAACATTATAAATTGAAAATTTTTTCAGTCAAATATTTTACAGCAAAACAAATGGATAAAAAATGAATCAAAGTGTTGCACTCTTCTATAGACTGAGAGTTGATATAATTTAGGGAAATTGAGCTTTTTCATGGTAAATTATATCATGCATATTTACACTTTGCATCATGAACTATCGAAATATACTATCGACCTCCCAAAGTTATAACCCTGTAACAGTTAATCCCATGTCAGTTGTTTTGGGGTTAAGTCCAACAAACTTTAGCATTAAAATACCAATTTATCCTCTATCGTTTGTTACAAAGTTATAACTTTGGATGGTCGGTCGTGAATTTTGATAGTTTAGGAGATAAAATGTAAAATAAGGTATAGTTTAGGATGTAAAAGTGTAAACCGATAGTATAAGGCAAATTGGTCTTTGATACTATATTTTAGTAGACTTAACATCAAAACAAACGGCTAGTGTTTGCATTCAATATTCACATTTCATGGACTATACGGAGTTATGATTGTTGGCCCCCTCCTTGGCCAGATGGCTTTTTTTTTTTTTTTTTTTTGCATGTATGTTTTTTTAATTGAATTACCTAAAGGCTCGATGAGTAAAGAGAGTCTAGACTTTAGGAAGATAACACAACGTCACAATCTTTTTACAACACCCTTGTTTTAGTTGTAGCGAATCTCAATATAATATTTTATTTTAACCTGTGATGGATTGACACCTAAGCTATTCTAAAAATATTGTGATTTTGTTCATAACATAACTCTAATAAGTAACATTTCTACAACAAAGAATTATATGAAAAAGAAATCAATTTATTTTGTACAACATCAAATATGAACCTTATATTTTGATATGCATGAATGTCAATTTGATTGAAAAATTAACCCATTAGATTCTAAGTTTGACAACAAATTTGGTTGAAGCCTAAGACTACAATTTAACTCAATATATTTTTTTTATTAGAAGTGAATTTTGACAAATTCACCATTAGATTACATTTTCTTCTTATATTTTTTATTCTTGCAAAAAATGTCTAGAATATCAAAGATCATAGTTATATCATCAATCAAATATTTAAATTTCAAGTTTTTGTAGTATAAATTTATGCATAATTTTTTTTTTGGATTGAATGGGAAATAAATTTGATTGGCACGAAACTTAACATGTGTATTAAAAATATAAAGAACATTCAATTTAATAGTTAAATTTCCAAAATTCATAGTTATGCAAGTTTTTGTAATGGGAGTTGTAATTTTAGGCTACAGCCAAGTTTGTAGCCAAATTTTGTCTTAATATTTTTAGCTATTAAGATATTTTTCATCAAAGATTAGTGGACATATACTACAACAAAATGTATTTTCAGTGAGGAAAAAATTCGTCACTAAAAGTCTAGATATTCGTCACTAAAAACCTTTAGCGACGAAATCGAACTTTTAGCGACGAAACTCATTTCGTCGCTGAAACCCCGTCGCTAAAAGTCCTAACAACGAAAAATTTCGTCACTAAAAGTCCGATTTGTTTTAAAAAGAAAAAACTTTTAGCGACGAAAACATTTCGTCGCTAAATGTTTTCCTCGCTAAAAACATTATTCAGTGACAAATATATTTCGTCACTAAAAACACTTCAATTTATTAAATCATATTTAGTGACGAACAATTTCGTCACTAAAACTGTTTTCGGGTACATATAGTGACGAAAAAATTCGTCACTAAAACTATTTTTAAGAAAATCCAAGCACATATAGTGACGAAAATTTTCGTCACTAAAACCATTTCTTACAAAATTATGCTACATTTAGTGACAAAATATTTCATCACCAAAACAATTTTTTGTTGTTATATTTGTTATGGAAAAATTCGTCGCTAAAACTTATTTTTTGTTTTTATTTTTTTCATGGCTTTGATATTAACATGTAACTTGTCATTAGATTATTAAAACATCACATTTGAATAACACATTTATTTTAACAACACATTTATAAAAAAAATGATTCATACATTTCACAAGTAAAAAATAAAACAAGTATTCAATTCAAACTTCTTCCATACAATAATTGCCTGCAACACATACAATAATACAAGATATTTTATAATAATACAAAAAGTGTAGCATAATATAATTAGAACCAACAGAAGATTTCCTCAAATGTCTTCAAGTAATGCAAAAAGTAAATCCCCTAAAGCCACCAATAAGAATTTTACCACAGTTGATATGCACATGGTTTTAATTTTACCACAGTTGGACCCTATAGGTTTAGCCCCTGTTATTATAACTACTTAACAATTTATAATTATTGTGATTTTAAATGGTATAAAATTTTGGGTTAGAAATTGACACTATAATTAATATTTGGAAACAACAATGGAACATGTATTAAGTATAGTTGCTAGATGCCTCATTCACTGGTTCTATACAAACTAAATAGAACAAATTTAGGGTACATTTGGTACACTAAATAAAGATTATGATAGGAATGATAATCCTTATTACTGGATATAAAATGTGTTGTAATGGAGTAATTAAACCTATTTATAAGTTTGATTGTGAGTTGTGACATTATAATAAAACTTAAGATATATTTTAAGATGTATCTTACTTATACAATTATATTTCCTAAAAATAACATTTTAAAATTTTGAGAAAGAGATTAGTTATTTTTTTTATAATTTTTTATTTTCATAATTGTTATGTACATATAAAAAGTTTGTTTATTTGAAATTAATTTAAAAAATTATAACACATACTAATAAATAGCTATTATTATTATTATTATTATTATTATTATTATTATTGAGAGGTGAATCCACAATATGAATGAATTTCTTATATATATATAGCCACTTTTAGTAATTTATTCCTTAAAGTGCAATTTTGATAAGTAATAGTTAAATACCCAGTTTTTTTTTTCTTCTTTTCAAAAAGCAGTTTTAATGGGTTTTGCCAAATGCTTTACTTAAAATAAAATAAAATAAAAATATTTCACGTTGCACTTATTAAAACCACCACTATTTCAAAAATTAAAATTTCAAAAATATTTAAACCAAACAACTTATTAATTCATTCAAATCCTTCTATTATTATTTAAAGGAATATAACAAATATTAATTCTAATTGCTAGATTGGTTGCATGTTTGAATGAATAGTTTTATAAGTAGTAGCTGTTTTTATACGCCAAAATTGGCTTTATGCATTTAATGTTACTATTCTCATTTTTTTTTCCCATCAAATATAACTTTTTATTGTGCCTCAAATGCATAGTATTGCTTTATACACTTGACATTGCTATTCTTCATCAAAGATAACTTTGTCTTGTCACTATATTTATTATGTTCAAACCTGACTTGTTAGGATCCGTCTTCAAACTTTCTTCATCAAATGTTCCTTGCTTCTGTGGCTCTAATGCATCATTGGTGTGGGGAACTTCTGTGCCTCTAATGGATCATTGGTGTGGCTATCTATATTCCAACTTTTATTCAAATATCCAATGCTTATCAATATCCATCTTCCAACTTTTATTCATTAAATCTTCCTTTAATGTCTTATGCCTCCTCAAATGTGCAAATCACGTTGCTATCCATCATCCCATATTCTCATTCTTACTTAAATCCTATTTTGTACACTTTAACGTAAGTGACTAATGCAACGTATAGCTTGTGCTACACCTTTGATAAACTACTATGAAAATGTATGCATTAAAGGGGATTTGCCATTTATGGCTATAAACTACTTGACAAGAAAATCTTTTGATTGATTGGATCTATTGAAACGCATTTGAAGCAGTTCGTTGATCCACTTCTTCAACGAATTGAAAATCATTTGAAATAGTTCATTGATCTGTGCCTTATAGGAATTGAAATGAGTTTTTTAAAAAATTAATGGAAAGATGTTCACATAATATAGTTAGTGAATATTTGTTTCTCATAATTGTTTCTTATATATTTCGTGAGATAGGTAAGGTAAATTTTACTTTCATTATTTTCAAAATTTAATGAGTTTTTGCTTTCCTCCAATTTCTCATATAATATATATACCCTATACTTTGACCGCAAAATTTGTGGTGGGTTGTTAACCACGCCACCCATAACTCTCCCATTCAACTTTAATTAAAAAGTAAGATTTAAGTATAGTACTTAAGTCTTGTTCCTTAAATTTATCTTTTAAGATTCCATCATATAAATTTTTTCTCCTTGAAAGGAAGTGTATTTTTTAATTAAGTAACCACGTAGCTGAATCTTAAGAAGAGAATCTAAAGAATAACACCTAAAATACTGTACCTAAATTTTGTCTTTAATTGAATAACATTATGAGAGCATTAGGCAAACGCTTTTATATTTCACAATAATACAAACTTAGTGATTAGACTTGTGTTTTTCATTATTATTGTATGTTCCTCCTAAAACGTGAGAATCACCACCTAATGGGTTAAATATGAGTCTCAAAGTAATGGTTTAATTAATTAAATAAATTTTATATTATAGATTAAGGGTTTTGCATTGGATTTGCTAGTTATTTATTTACAAAACAAAAACAAAACTAAAATCAACAATTTTATTTCATAAAAAGGCTCACCTTACATGACAACAAAACAAATAAATAATTACAATACTTCTTCTCCTAGTTACATTATAAGAAAAGTTGTGTAACCTTTACTCCTAGTTACATTATTAAAAAAAAAAAAAGTAAAATTACATAGGAAGACATAACATTGAACCCTAAATACAGGATCGGGGGCTAGGTTACAAGATGAAATGTGTTTGACCCTCATCTCGCTCTACCTAAATCTGTATTCTATAAATTCATTAGACTTTCATATCATGATTCATGTAACTCATCTAAACATGTTATCTTTTTTAGAGGAGGCTAACCATGTTATTTAAAGCATAACAAACTAGAAAAAAAAAAAATGGAAAACTCATTCGATGAACAATGATTTTTCTCATGAGCATGTCTTCATATAAACTATTAAAACCATATTTTGATTATTATATATATATATATATATATGCGTGTATGTGTGAAGAAATAGATATATGTGTGTGTGAACCCAGTGGGGTTGGCCAAGTGGTTGGGCACTTGGTTTCAAAGTGGCTATCCTGAGTTTGACTAGGAGTTTCCTAGTTCAAATTTAGGCACCAGCACTTTGAAAAAACTCGGACCAGCGATTTACTCTATTATGGGCCCACCCGTTGCGAACGGTAATTAGCCTTTGGTTGAAAGTTTTGAAAAAACACTATAAAAAACCAAAAAAAAAAAAAACGTGTGTGTGAGAGATGTCTTTGAAATTACTTTGATCATTTCAAGTCATGCAAGTTGTGTAAAACTGTAAAATCGTACAAAAACTTTGCATCGTGAACATCTTATTTGACATACCAAAAAGCCTTAAACTACACAAATTAATTACATTCCTCTTTACCTCCGACACGTGGCATACCACAAGTCGTTCCATTGCGAGGTTTGTAATAGTTTCAAAGCAGAGGAGCGTAGAAAGAAAGCTACCCGCTCAGTCAAAATTCCCACAAAATCCAATTCCCGCCAAAACCCCCCAAAATACCAACAACAAATATATATACACAAACCCCCGATGTTCTCTACTAGCTAAACACAATCGCCACAACACAAAAGAAATGGTCTCTCTAACTCCAACTCCTACAGGTCCAGACCCTAACCTCAAGAGCCCTAAAAATGTGTACCACATCGGAGGCATCCAAGTCGAATTCCCGTACCAGCCGTACGGGTCGCAGCTCGCGTTCATGGGTCGGGTCATCTCCACCCTGGATCGAGCCCAGAGAGAGAATCACTGTCACGCGCTCCTCGAGTCCCCGACCGGTACCGGAAAATCGCTCTCGCTACTCTGCTCCACTCTCGCTTGGCAGCAGAGCTGTAAATTGAAGAACCAGTTCGCCAATCTCACTCACTCTAAGCCCAATCCCGAGGCTTTCACCGATCCTCTCGCTCACGGTGGCGGATTTGTTCCAGAAGTGGAACCTTCAGGTACAACAACGATTTTCAGGATTGATTTTGAAAGTTGTAGCCTTAATGTGCTAGGGTTTTAAAGAAATTATTGGATTTTGTGGTTGATGAATTTTGATGGTGGAGTTCAATTTATGAAATGGGGGCAAACAGTCCCTTGATCAGTGTTTCTATTTCGATATTTGATGTGCTATGAAACTGACATTGTGATTTTTATTAGGTAACGCAGGGCCGGAAAATTTGGACCCAACTCAATCTGCAGCAAACAACAAGAATCAAAAGAAAAAGGCAGCACCCACCATATATTATGCATCGTAAGTTTTATTCTATTGGTTCGCGGTTGGAAGCTTCTATTTTTCTTTTTGTGTTGTTTATTTAGATAGTTTGCTTTTGAAAGTAACGAGGATTGTTTTAGAAACTTCACATGAAATCCTAGTGGTTATTTAGTTTACTGATACTGCAGTTTGTGCCACTAGAAGCATTTCAGTTTTCAAATGTACTTTCATATGTTAGACTGAGTTCAATTATTTATTTAGTTGTATGTTTTATTTTTGATATTGTTCTTTGATGTTGAGATAGGGATCACCTATCTTCTCATGTAGAGTTATAGTTACAATTTCATGGAGCAAAATTGATTCTATAGCTTTCGAGATTGCAATTTCATTGTTATCAATGATTCAGTCAAAACATAAAATTTAAGGATTTGGGTATGTACATTAATTATGTTTGTCTTTAACTTTGAGTTGCATTTGAATCCGAGAATTTAAAATCAAGGGATTCAAAGCACTATTGCTAGTAAAAATATGAATTGATTCATGTGAATTTGAACAACTCCCTAATAACCTTTAGCTGAACTGGCATCTCCTCCCCTTATATATCAGGTGGAGGGTGATGTTGTGGGTTCAAGACCCATCGGGTGCATGTGTAACTTACCAACAAAATTGGAACAACACATGATGCATTTGAGTTTGAGGATTTGCTCTAAAAAAACACTTGTGTGTTGTGAATTTAAAAAATATCTTACATTTAATTATTTCAAATTCTCATATTAATGAGGTTTAAATTCATTCATGAAATTCATCAATAGAAAAAACTGGTGCTTGTCATATTGTTTTCAAGCCATTAAAACTAAAAAATTGAAGTCCAAATTGTTTTCTCAATTTTTTTAAACTAAATAATGCTTGAAGTATTTGAGAAGTTTGAATAAAGATTTTACAAATTCATTTGTATTAGAGCAATTTTTTTTTTGGTTTGGTATTGTCATATGTTGAATTCCATAATGGTTACAAACTGTTTATTGTTTATTCAAGGAGGACACATTCACAAATTTCTCAAGTAATTCGTGAATATCGAAAAACTGCCTACCGGGTCCCAATGGCTGTTTTGGTAGGTTTACTTTTTCCTTGTCAGTTCATGTTCAGTTTGGAATTCTTTTCTTATAATACGTATCTGATAATAGTTTGAGTTGTCAAGCTTCTCAAATCCCTAGACATTGTACGATGGAAATTTGTGTGATAATCTACCCTCTTTGTAGTGTGTTGTCTATTTTCTTGAACATGATCTTTCTATTATTCCAATAGCAGTATTATTATTTGTAAATGGATCATTTTTCCTATCAGGAGGTTTTTTTTTTAAAAAAAAAAAAATTTTAAATTACTAAATGATTATGTCAATTTTAAGCATTTTATATGGATATTTCTTATGCTTGACAGTTGCATGCATCTGGCTAAATAGGTCTTTAAATCTATTTATTGAACAAGAGTTAGGTTTAAGTTACACTTGGTGAAACTCTTGTTTATAGTAAATTTAGTTGGCATGAACAAATAGAACATGTAATCCAATGGTGGGATTTTCAAAATATTAATCCAATAAAAAGTTATATAGTGGTTTAACATTAATACATAAGGTATAACTTGAAATCTAGTCTATTAAACGAATATTGTTTTGCTTTAAAAAAATATTTAGGATCATTTGGATTTGTCCTATTTTCTTGTTTTTACAGGTTCAAATATCATTTGATTGGCTTCTCTCCTATATTGTCCAAAGTACAGCCAAGTGTAATTAACAATATAGTTGAAATTGGATGGATAAGCTGGAGTACATTCTGAGCTTTTAAACACCTTTATGGGATTTTTTTCTCTTTATTTTCTATTGTTAAGTGACCATTCCAAAACCAATTTTCTTTTTTGCAAGAAAGATGCATTTTTGGATGGTTATTCAGTTATCTTTGGATATGTGGGGTAGAATTTACATTCTTCTATTCCATAGGGGCAAATAGCTTTTTTGAACAAGAATCTTTTTGAATAATGTCTAGCTTTTTTGAACAAGAATCTTTTTGAATAATGTCTGGCTTTTTTGAACAAGAATCTTTTTGAATAATGTCTCTTGTGTGTACTCTTGATTTTGACTCTCTCTCTCTTCACTCCCCCCCCCCCAAAAAAAATATTCTTCCAGGCGTCTAGGAAGCACTACTGCACAAACAAGCATATACGAGGGAAAGATAATATTGATGAAGAATGGTGCCTTTTTGACCTAAAGAATTTTTTTTTAATATATATATTAGAATAATTCCTTTATATATCCTGGTTGACAATGGTGTTTGGAAACTTCCAGCAAGTTGCTTTTGAGGGATCGAGAAGTGGGATGCCCAGAATTTAAGTGAGTTATATCTATAGTTGTATATGCTCCCTAAATTTTAACTCTCTTTATTAATGGTGCTATGTTACGTGGAAGTAATAGCAATCTAATTTCTTTATTGCAAATAGAAATGCACATAAAGTCAAGGGACATTCATCACTTCAGAAAGGAGGATGCCATGAGGCTCATGATATAGAAGATCTTGTGAGAGTTGGACAAGTTGTGAAAGGTTCATTTTTGTTTTTTCATATATATTAAATTTATTTCTAACACATGTCATGTTGCTTTAAAAAAAAAAAAAAAAAAATCTAAACAGCAATTTTCTACTTTCTCTAGGTTGTTCATATTATGCAGCACGTTCTATGGCAGATGATGCACAATTGGTTTTCTGCCCATACAGCTACGTCATTAATCCAGTCATTCGAGGAGCGATGGATGTAGATATTAAAGAGGCCATTGTGATTCTTGATGAAGCCCAGTATGTTTCACAACCTAATTTAATTACTCTTTAACTTTTTATAACCTTGTTGAGAGAATGTGAATAATAAAAGAAATCAATAAGTTTACAGTGTATAACCTGGACAATTAATAGGATTTTTGACTGATAGGTGTTGAATTTCTAATTTCTTAAATCTCATTTTTCTACACTGGTTTTGGGAGAATATGCAAATTCGTAGATTGGTTTATTTTTCTTCATGGGATGCAAAGTAGTTTTTTCCCTGATATGTATTTCATGATATATTTTGTTGATTATAATCTTGCCAGTTGGCAAAGCTTTGGGGTTCCCTGAAAAGTTCTATTTTATATAATTCTTGATGTTCCATACAATCCCATGTCACAACACGTGGTGGGAGTTTTCTAAAGCACAATATAGACAATGCATTTATATTAATGCTCTGCATGTTCTTAAACATCAAGTTTAGAAGCATCTGCTTTTGGAGATCTGTAAAAACAATACATCTGCCTGTTTAGGGCATGGATTATATGCTTGCCTCCAGATACATGCATGTCTATTTTGTTCTTTAGAAAATGTATTTCATGTTCAACAAGTTATTAAGGTTGGAATTTTTTTTTTTTTAAATTTTCATATCAGTTTCTCTACTTCTAAATTAATATAACTTGTTTGCAGCAACATAGAGGATATTGCTCGAGATGCTGGCAGTGTGGATCTTGAAGAAGACATTTTGTACAGTAGGTTATGAAATCAATACCTTTTTTTTTTTGCATGATCTTATGAGTTGCTTATAGTTGTTGTACCTTTTGATAGAATTGCAGATGGAACTAGAGCATCTCTGCACACTGGACGTTCTAACTTATCAACCTTTATATGAAATGACACAGGTAATTGTTTTAGATGCTATTCTCACAGTAGTTTTGTCCAAAATTCCTTTATGATGTAACGGTCCAATGAGTATCACTAATGTTTAGGACCTTATAAGTTGGATTGAGCGGAGGAAAAGTACACTAGAGAAACGTGACTTCCAGCACCACATCTCTTGGTGAGTTGACTTGTTTCTTAACAATGCTTGTGACGCTGCCTAAACACAATAGAAGCTAATGGTCTTGCAAATTAAATTGATTGGCCTTGCTTTTTTTGGACACGTGTTTAGCCATAGAGGAGCTATTCCATATAAACATTTTATTGGCCCAAATATTATATCATGCTTGATTTCTTTAAGAGACATTTCACTTTTAATTATGAAATTGTGAGAGACCCTGACAAAATGGGGTGTCTACAGAAATTCCTTGGAAAATTAGAAAAGTGTTGTGGTCTCTTTAATCCCATTATCAAGAACGAAAGATATTATTTGTCTAATTTAGATACAGGCTTCTAAGATATCAGAAATTTTATAATGCATCATAGTTTTGGGTAAATTATCAATCTTGATAATATTAGTGTTCTGAGGTACACGGCACATGAGGTGTATGCGGGTCAGTTATGTGTTGAATTTGAATACCAATTACCAAAATTTTCCTTGGTTTTTACTCTGCTTTCTTCATTGGTGGTTTCATCATAAGATTTTGTTCTTGGTTCACCTGATACTTGTCAACTTATGGCTAAATCAATTTTGTCATTTGTATCTTGTTCAACAGGAAATGATTGTTGATTAGCATGATTTTTAATTTTAATTATTTACTTTTCTCAGAAAAGCTACTTGTTATAGCCTTATACTGAACTGCTTAAATTATAATCCTTATTAAATTTCTCTTGTGGGATATTAGCATACTTGGTGCATCGTATTTTCAATAAATTGTTTTGTTTCTGCTTCCATTATACCAATAATAAAGGAAGTATAGGAGTATCATGATCGTTCACTTCTTTTTGTTCTTTTTAAATGAATCTCAGTTGGACTGGTGATAAGGCTTTAAGAGAGCTCCAGGAGGCTAATATTTCACAGCAGTGCTTCCCAATCTTGCTAGAATGTGCCACAAAGGTATCTCGAGTATAAGATTTATTAATTCATTGGGGCTTGATTCTTTTCATCTTCAGCTGAAACTTCTTTATTTATTTAATTAAGGCAATTAAAGCTGCTACAGATTTAGAGTCGGATGTAGCA
This sequence comes from Castanea sativa, assembly GCF_040712315.1. Taxonomy (NCBI): domain Eukaryota; kingdom Viridiplantae; phylum Streptophyta; class Magnoliopsida; order Fagales; family Fagaceae; genus Castanea; species Castanea sativa. Next base: position 15,168,979 of record NC_134013.1, on the reverse strand, counting down.
CGTTTAAGTGGCATGTCAGTAATAACTTTGGAAGGTACAGCCTACATATTTTCATGTTTTTGTATCCTGAGCTTATCTATTAGTTATTCAAGACTAATAATTGCAATTGACTGTTTTTTGAAAATGTTATGCAGGGTTATTCTCTTCTCTAACTTACTTTTTCTCAAGAAATGGGAGTCACATTTTTGATTATCAGCTTGCTTTACAACGATGTGTCAAAAGAGATGCTGGTAAGTGGAACGCTATCTTTTGTAGATTTTCTGGAAGGTCCACTACCTGAAGTTTGAATCATGTCATATTGGTTTTGTTGGTTATTGATTTTTTTAATCAATTTGCTGTTATTATTGTCGTGAAGAACTTAGATCACCATTCTTTTGATTTTATCGTTGTATCAGGAAAAGTTGGCAATTGGACACATACTTTCAGTTTGTGGTGCTTGAATCCTGCTGTTGTTTTTAGAGACATTGCTGATCTTTCTTTGTCTGTCATATTAACATCTGGGTAAGCGAACTGCATAAGCACACTTGAACTGCTAACAGAGTTGTAGTTGTGATCCTTAATTACTGGATTGAGATCCAGTGACTGGGTGCAATCAGTTTCAAGGGCTGAGATTAAAATTTAAATATGTAACTTTTCCCCTCAGCCCTTGAATAAGAAAGTTAAAAAGTAAAATTTTTCTGGTCGAAGGTCTGAGGGAAAAAGTCAACTTTTCAACTTTTAATCTTAACCCTGTAAACTAATTGCATCCGGTGCAATACCATTGGATCTCAATCCTAATTACTGGACCAGAAACTAGGAATTGGCTCTTATACAACTTTGTAATATTCTTGTGTTCACAGCTTTCTGGGCAAGCATGTCCATTAGCAAAAGGACTTCATAATGTTCAAAATTGACCTCTCTTGACCTGCCTGGATGGTCATTTTCTTCCCAAAATAGGCCATCATAGTAATTTGCTAAAATAAAGTTAGCATAACTATTGCTGTACACACATGCACTCTTAACTTACACAAAAAAATTGACATATACGATGTCTCTGACTGTGCTGCAACTTGAAGGGAAGTTCACAGATCATTGGTTGTGTTTTTCTAAGTTCCCCACAATTTTTCTTCTGTTGCCATGTCCCAAAGTAAAATTTTCATTCTACAATATTACTCACCTAGGTTTTTTGGTAATTTAGGACTTTGTCTCCAATGAATACCTTTTCATCTGAGCTTGGGGTGCAGTTTGGAACTTGTTTGGAAGCTCCACATGTGATTGATGTTGAGTCACAGGTTTGAATGGCAGTACTTTTCCCTTGTATGCATTGGTTTGTCTTGGTTCACAGCTATTCTACTATGGCTTATCAACCTTGTCACTGCAGGTGTGGTCTGCTATCATACCCACTGGTCCAGGTAATTATCCACTGAATGCAAGTTATAAAACAGCAGATGCATATGCATTTCAGGTATTTCTGCCTTTTCTCATTGATTTTAATTAACCTGATAATGTATTCTCCTTTAATTTGTGTATAATTTATTGTTTGTTTTGAAGGATGCACTTGGGAAATCTTTAGAGGAGATTTTTAACATTGTTCCAGGAGGTTGTCTAGTGTTCTTCCCAAGTTATAAGCTGATGGAGAAACTATGCAATCGTTGGTCTGAAACTGGTCAATGGTCACAGCTAACTACAAAAAAAGTCCTTTTCGTTGGTAAGACTTCTTCTGTCCCCTTTTAACCCTCGTGTATGTTAATCTTTTAATGAGCAATATTCCTTTTATTAATTGTAATGAACAATGCTAAGTCACTGAGTGCTTTTTTTAGCATTGATGTTAAAGTTGAGCCTATCTTACTTGGCATTTGTACCTGAGTTGATTTTTCATTGTCTCTTAGCAGTACTTTTAATTTTATAGATTATGGAGAGTGCTTATTTTGCTTTGGTTCGTGCAGAGCCAAGAGGAGGAAGCCAAGATGATTTTGAACCTGTTTTGAAAGGTTACTATGACTCAATTCGTCTAGGCAATAAACCTGCTTTTGGGAGAAAGAGTCGGGTAAAGAAAACAGACCTTAATCACTTCAACACGGTTGAGTCCCCAGAAAATTTAAAGAAAGGAGCTGCGTTTCTGGCAGTTTTCCGAGGAAAGGTACGCACTTATATTTCATTACTGACAGTAACCATTTACTTTTAGTTATAGCTTCATTCTAGGAAAAAGAATTTAATTGTAAAGGTTGACATTATCTTCTACTCCAAGTAGTTTCTTTTCGTTGGCATCACAAGATTTTGCACTTGTAATTAACATGGTCATTTTGGTCTTCTATGTTGTTTAATTACTGAAAGAATGTATGTTATGGAGCTATGATGCACATATTTTTGTAACATGGGACACTGGTGCTGTTTGTAAAAATTACTGATTAACCTTTTTAAATTTCAAAGACATGAGGCGATCGTGCTGTTCTAGCATTATAATAGCCAAAGTGCATTCATGTAAATAATAGATGAATATGACCTTTTGTTGAGTTTGCATATGCTCATTATATTATGCTTTCAGGTTTCAGAAGGAATTGACTTCTCTGATGATAATGCCCGTGTGGTTGTATCCTTGTTGCCCGAAGCCTGATGTCAAATCTTCTTATTTTTGGTTTTGGGTAGTGGTCTATTGCCACTTCAGCCTGTAAGACATTTCTACTAGTGGAAGAGAATAAAAAACTTCTGTTTAGTGTCTTTGACTCTTTGTAAATTACTGAATCTTAATTAAGTAAAAGTATTAATTTTAATTAGAAAATGAATATTCGTATCTTTTACTTAAATGATTGTTGACTATTGATGGTGTGAATTCTTGACTATCTCAGATAATTGTTGGAATTCCTTTTCCCAACATGTAAGAGTTCTTTCCTCTCTTAGATGTTTTGTGAAGAAGAAATAATTACTAAATAAGATATAATTTTCTGATTGCTGGAACTTCTTATCAGATTTGATATTCAAGTATCGTTAAAGAAGAAATATAATGATACACATAAATCATCCAAAGGCCTTCTAAGTGGGAATGAGTGGTACTGTAACCAAGCCTTCCGAGCTCTAAATCAAGCTGCAGGTATGCTCTGTCATGATTTCACTTTCTATGTTTCTAATTGGATTGATTATTGTGTTTATATATATAAAACTTTATTGCATTTTTGAGGGTAATGAAGTGTTTTATTATTTTATTCAGCTGAAATATTTTATTCAGCTGAAATATATTTCTTTGCAATTTGTTGTATCACATTTAAATGACAAGTTTTTATGCATCTCTGATAGTTGTTGAGCTTGGTAATTATTATTATTATTATTAATTTTTTTAAGAAAGTAACCACCTTTTTCTTTTTGCAGGACGTTGTATACGACATAGGTTTGATTATGGAGCCATTATCCTGTTAGGTAAATGGTTTGGGCTTACTGATTTTGTTGTCCTTTTCAATTAGCTTCATCGATAGTTATCTCTATTCAAGTTTTATATCTCCTAGAAAAATATATTGAAATAAATGCAGCTTCCACAAAGATACTTCAGATTCCTAGGTTTAACTATAAAGCTTCTGCATGCAGCTGTAGCAACCCATTTTTTTTTTTTTTGGGGTTTGAGGGGTACTTCAGGCTCAAATTCCGTAGTGTCTTAAACTTCAATTAAACTAGTCACAAACTCATGTGATGTGTGAGAATAAATAATTATTTTGTAATTTTGATATAATGTATAATTTGTTTTCTAAAATTTATTGAAGATGATTTGTTCTCCCTAAAAGTTAAACAATTTCTAAAATTATTTTCTATCTTTTTGTCTCTACCAATATATCATTATTTTTTTGATGAACACCAATATATCATTCTATTATTTTGAGTGTGTTTGATGGATATTATTCCTTTGTGAGGTGGTTCATATTCTTCAAAATTATGTTATAGTGTGCTATATTTTTCTAATTTTTTTGTACAACTAAACTTTTTAAGTTTCAAATAAATTATTCAAATTCTTCATTCTCTAAAGGAAATTATCATGATAATCAAAACTCATAACAAAATTACACTTAAGATTACTCAAATAATTGATAGGCATTCAAATGCATAACCAATATTGTGTTTTGATATAAATTCAAATTCTCAATTCCAAAATAACTAACGATCAATTTAAACAAAAATCAAACCAAAGCTGTAAGAGAGGGAGAAAGACTCCTTCTGATGGGGAGTGTAGTAATAATAAATGCTACACTTTAACTTTTAGATATAGATTATTATTACCTCTGTCGGGGGTTGCTGCAAGTAGGGCTGTCCACGGGTCGGGTTGGGTCGGTTTTGGACCCAACCCGGACTCAACCCGCCGGCGTCGGGTGGAGGGGCGGCGGAACCCGTAACCGACCGCCGGAAAAATCGGTTGAGTCGGTTTCGGGTGCGGGTGAGCGTCGGTCGGGCCGGGCGGGTCGTCGAAATAAAGAAATGATCGAAATCTGAAAAAAAAAGCGTCGCCGGAATCTGAAAAAAATCACCGGATTCTGCATTTTCTCGCCGGATTGTACATGTTTTTGCTGAAAATCGTTGGGATTTGGCCGGATTTCCTTGAATCGAAGCTTGATCTCGTCGGATCTCCTCGATTCGAAGCTTGTTTTCGCTGGATCTCCTTGAATCTAAGCTCGATCTTACCAAATACAGTCGAGTTCTCTTTAGATCTCCTTGAATCTAAGCTTCATCTTGCCGGAGTTGGCCGGATTTAAGCATATTTGAGTGAGGATTTGAGCGGATTTGAGTAAAGAAAGGCCAAACGTCGCCGGATCGGAGCTAAGAAACCCAAACGTCGCCGGATTTCAGCTTCTTTTTGAGGTTTTGTCGGGCGGGTCGGGTAGATCGGGTTCTTAAGGACGAAACCCGTCACTCGACCCGCCGGGGTCGAGTTCTGAAGATTGGGACCCGTCACCGACCTGTCGGAGGTGTCGGTCCGGCCGTGACGGGTCAGTTTCGGTCGGGCTGATCGGGTCCGGCGGGTCGTCGGGTACTCTGGACAGCCCTAGCTGCAAGTCAAAATTTTCTTTAATGGCTTCTTTTTTTTTTTTTTTTTTTTTTTTTCATTTTTTGGTATCTTAATGCTGATTGAACTATCCCCTTTAATCTAGCTACCTTTGACTTTGAGGGTAATTGTTTTTTGCAAGCAGATGAGCGCTATCAGGAAGAAAGGAATAGAGCATACGTATCAAAGTGGCTAAGGAAGTCAATTAGACAATATGACAGCTTTGACTCTTCAAAAGATGGATTAAAATTGTTTTTCAAAGATGTGAAGGTCTGGTATACGTTGCCATTGTCGGTTGTTAATCTAATTTTCAACTTCTTTTTCTTTAATGTTTAAATTGTTGGATGAACTATATATGCTAAGAGGTTCACTTGCTTGCAGGAGTGGGTTGGGAAGAATACTGTAAATGTATTACATAATTTGGACATTAAAGAGGAAAAGTCTGAAAGTGCAACTGTTGTGGGTCAAAGTAAAGGTCGTAGAAGAAATGAAAATCAGAAACTCAGCAAGTCTGATCATTATGGACGGAAAAGGATTTCTATGACAAAGTATGATGCTTCCCTTCCTTTGCAGAAATCTCAAGGTAATGTCAAAGTTCAGGCACCTCTGAAAATGGATGAGGACACTAGCAACTGTATAGAATATGTTGACCTTGAGTGCAGTTTTCAGAAAGACACAAGGTAGCTCCAGAATCCCTTTGTTCAATATTTTTGTAAATTATTAGTGTTGTTCTTCTGGGTAACTGGACAGACCACTGGTCTTCTGGTAAAATGATTTGAAGCAGCCTCTTGAAGATTCTGGATCAAAATTTTGAGTTTTACTAGGTAGAAGTGTGAGCAGGAAAGTAGCTTATGCTGTATGGGTTAAAGGTCTCCCACCACTTACCAAAAGGGAATATTATAAAAGAACCAGATAGTAGTAAATGTAACTGAGAGCCAAAAATTATGAACTTTAATTTTGTGACTTCTTTTAATTTCTACCTTTTTTGTGACTTCTTTTGAGAACTAGATAGACATAATTCCTGTCTTGAGCAAAAAATAAGAAAGAAGATATTCATCCAATAATATGTTCTGTATAAAAGTTATCCATCCATGATAGGTGTTTTTGATTTGTTCAGTATGTGTGTTCTTCAGGCCCGACTTGCTTTTCAGCATCTGCTATCTAAATTTTGCCTTATAGTAATCAGCTGGGAAATTATGAAATATCTTCCCAACTGTTTAAGTAATTATGAAACAGTTACAACTACATTACAAGGAAAGGTCATCTTTTTGCAGGTGCTCTGAGGATTTTTCCATGGCATTCTCTGTTGAAGATCCAGATGTATCTATTGTCAAAGAAACCCCATGCTCTACTAGTCCAGGATCCTTGTCTAAGGATGAAAACTCTTGTTCAACCATAATTGAGGATTCTACTGAATTTCCAGATCATGTATCGGTTCATTCAATCTGTTTAGCTAGCCAAGGGAAATCACTTTCTGGTGCCCAGTGTTCAGAGGTAGTTACTCCTGAAAAGAATATCACTACGAACACCTACAGTTCTATGCCAGATATGGAATCATCTTTGAATTTAAGTGTTAATTCTCATACCCAAAAAAGGAGAAAATCCATGGGATTTCCACTTATTAACCTTATAGAAGATGAACAATCCGATGCCCCCAATGCTATAACCCCTGTCTATACTGGTTTAACAAGAAGCTCAATGGCTAGCAAAGATGCAAATCGCAGAATTGAATTTGGTTTTGAGTCTAGTTGTGCAGAACACAAATCTAAGAAGTTCAGTGTTTCTCGATTGCTCACAAAGGACAATTATGTTGCTTCATGTGTGCCTCCTATTCCTTTTGTGGAGAAAAGATTACAAATTTCTTGTTTTTTCTGCAAAAGCCCTTTGGGTCTTCCTGAGAACCATCTATATGTAATGTGCCTGTTAACATCATCATCGAAAGTCCATCTAGCATCTGTTCTAAAAGAGAAATTGGAACCTCATGATGTGAATACACCTACAAGCATACAAGTTGTCATGACTGACATTTTATCTGTTCATCCACAACTCTATACCAGAACATCTGAAGGTGCTCTGGGACAGGGTGTTTGGTGTGAAGAAGATGGGTGTGTATTCAATACCATTTTCTGCCCTTTCTGCAGTAACCCCAACAGCTGTCTTGGTGTGCAGATTGTGGCTACTGATGCATCAAATGTTCATTTACTTAATAAGGTATCCCAATAACACGGAGTGCATTTTATTGTTCTTGAATCTTGCAATTGTTTGATGCTTAGATTTAAAGGTACTTATGATTTATGCCATTAGTCCTGCTTTGGTAACTCTTTCCCTACTGACAATTATTATTGTGACTGCAAATCATGGCCAGATATTGTTTTACCGTGAGCATTTGGAAATTAAGAATCTTGAAACATCAAGTGACAAGGTTTCAGAGGAAAAGGTAAGTTTGAATTATATGATTTCTTAGTCATTTGTGTAATGCTTAAAAGGGTTGTTAATTAATTGTCATAACACTTAAAATGCTCCTATGGTTTATGTGTGTGCTTGTGTGCATGGCAACTGTTAAGATAGGGAAGATAGATGAGAAGAACCTAAAATTGAAATTGTCAACTGATGGAAGAGATAAGTATGCCCATGAATTTAAAATTTCAGAACCTCTTGCATTAAGAATTTTTGTTGGTCTTATCTTGTAACTAATGACTTAGCATTAGCAAGATGCTGGTTCCTAGAATATTTGGTAGGCAAAAATAAATTTCTCTTGGCTATATTATTAAAATAGTGATGAAGATTTTTTTTCACAAATTCACCTTAAGTACTAAATCATTTTATTCAGTAACTTGAACTATACTCTTCTTTGGAAAAAGGATAAATAACATTTTTAAGCATGATTGTAGAATTTGTTGCTAGCCAATGGCTCAGGCATGGAAAAAGAAGCCATCTTGAATTCCATTGATAAATTCTCTTACTCCCCACTGCAACAGAATTCGAGAGGCTGGAGGACAACAAAATCGAAGGTTAGAAATTAAGAGATGTTTCAAGCCCTTGATTCTGGAGCATTTTACATTGCTAGTAGTAACATTCCATTTTTGTAATGTTGCAGTTAAAACTACCAAAGAAAGGCTTGCTTTCTAATTCAGAAGGTTAATCTTGAAGAAGCATATTGGACTTCAAATGCATATATGATTTGGAAAAGTATAGATTGGGAAGATCGTGTGCTTCTCCATACCTTGGTTACACCTTGAAAATTAAAAGCTGGGCCAAGATGCCTCTGGAAGTTGAGTTTCCAGTCGATGTGCTTCACCCCCTTGATTAGCTTTTGGGAGTTGAGCATTCACCAGCAACTCTTGCAATCTCCAAAAGTCTAATGGGGGTTGACTGTATTCTGCATTCTGTTGTCCTGGGGCATTGTAGAGGAATCACTAATTACTTAACTGCAGCAGCAGTATCAGCACCATCAGTCTTCCATATCCTATAGAGGAACTGAGGAGCTAGTTGACCTTGCAGCTCATGGTAAGGTGAAGCCAGTTGGATTATTGTAGTTCCTGGTAAGGTGCAGTCAGTTGAATTGGATGACTGGTGTTTATGGTTCTAATTAAGTTGTTTATAAGGTATGATTATGGCCCTAAAGTCATTTTTGATCTGGTCTTTTGTTTATATCAACAAAAAAAATAGTATAGGCTGACCACTTCTAAGGTGGAGTTTAGTAGCATTTTGGAGTTAATTTACAGATCAAAATCTTTAATTGCAATTAAGATAAGACATGTTTGTATGTTAGTATCATTCTTATCACATCCAAGGACCAGTGAGAAAAAAACATTGCAGGTTGTAATATATTGTATTGAGCATTTTGGAAAGCTGCACATATTTAAGATCTTCATTTCATTTAAGATAAGAGATGGTATCATAATTATGATTAAATATTTAAATTCATAATTTTCTAAGAGTTTAAACTTTTTGGACAATATTCTCAATTTTTTTAGGACAATAAGTAGTTTTTATGGTATTAAAATAAGTGGTCTGGAGTTTGAATCCTATTTCAACCCTACCTTTCAATTCTATTACGAATAACTAGGATCTCGAAACATGGGATGTATTAAAATTTTTTGCAACATATAGCATGTAAACACATACTGCTTAAAGTAGTTAAGTACTTGGATTTGGCATAAATGCATAAGCTTACATGACACGAATTAACTCATCCTAAACCACAAGCATTACGTGCCGCCTGATAATGGTAACTTTACTTGTAGATTGTGACCTGAATCCAATGATGATTGAACTCGCACTCACACTAAATCAAGGCAATTATGATTCATGAAGTTATTTCTTTTAATGAGATTTGGGCTTTTAAAAGAATGGGTTATGTAAATCTTATTCTCAACTTCTCTTTCACATGAGTGTGAGACCTACAAATCGTTGATCCATCCCCATGTGAGGGACAATGCATGCAACTACTACATACAATGCCACCTTGTAACTATGTTGTCAAAATCAGATTGAGGGTTATTAGATAATGCAGTTAGTATTCTATAAGATCGAATTTTGAATCAAACACGTTTTGATTAGAAGTTGATAATTAGCCATAATAAGTAATATAAATTGTTGAACCTTGATCATCTCAAAGGCTCTAATTCATTGATGAATTTTTTTGTTGTAATATATAGTTGCGATTCCTTAAGACGGAGAAATGTGCCTTTGGATTTTTACTATGGGTGAAAGGAAGTTGGTTTTCTTAGCTTAAAAGACTATTGAGAGACTGCATACACAAAATTTGATAAATTTTTTTGACATAAGTTGAGTTGGTAAGTTTGGATTAGTTTTCATTTGAGCTCATCACTAACATTATTTTTTTACCCATTACTAACAATCTGTCACATTAGCCATTGTCATATTTGTTGTCAATATATATTTGTATTTAGATTTTCTCAACTATTAAAGTTTCAATAACAGATATAAAATCATACAGACATGTCTAGTTGGGACTTGGGAATATACTCCAAGCTTCAAACTTGGTTAAGGGCCTAACATTCAGGCCCTAAGGTAAAAAGCTTTCGATAAAATCTACCACTAGGAGCTTTCTAATGCCTCTTGAATTGGTCTATGATTTTTTTGACATTACCCAATAAATGCAAACTATTTAATATAAAAATAAGGTAGAAGACAAAAAAAAAAAAAGAAAAGAAAAGATTCAAATCCCATTTACGCAAAAAAAGAAACCAATTGATATTTTAGTAAGTTATTATTATAAAGCAAATACCATAAGTTTCAAATCTTATTCAATCTATCAAAAAAAAGTAGTATGAAAAGGTCAATTAATATAGTAGATGATTCCCCCTCAAAAAAAAAAAAAAAAAGTAGATGATTTGTATTCATTAATGAGTACCTAATAATTCTAATAATTATTCGTTGGTTAGTGGATCAATGCTACTCTCCTAGTGTCTTACATTTAAAGTCAAAGTTAAATGGGCGAAGACAAAGAGTTTTGAAATTTAATTGAAATTTTTTGATATTTTCAATAGAGACATTTAGGGTTTAAATCTTCGGTGTCTCCTTTTATATATATAAAAGTTAAATGGGCTTTGAACACTTGACTGGGTTGAACATGAACTGTACAAGCCATTTGGGTAGTGGGCTGGCATGTGTAATGGCATGCTGTACAGCTGGACCTCAATTGTACAACTTGTAAACGACACACTGGTCATCTATGAGGTATTGGAAAATATGCAAAACGACAATTTATTGGTGTAAGCTACATTTTGTACAGTCTAAATAAAACTACAAGTCGTTCCCAACTAGTTAACTAGTTAATTACAAAGTTGCCCTCTTTTACCTAAGCTACAGGTAGTGCAATATGAATTTGGAAGCTTGTGAAAACAAGTATTTCCAGTGCCAGGGAGAAATTTTTTTTAAGCCGTGCTAAGGAAAATTTGAATGTACCAAAGTTATGAATATTTTATTGTAGTAGTTGAAATGTTTTGTGTCAACCAATAATTCAGTAGTTTTTTTATTCTTTCATTTTTATTTTTTAGAATCAATAATCCTGTATACTTAACTCCTTGAGACATACTAGTTTAAATATTTGGTTTTCTTTTTTTCTTTTCTTTTTTTTGGATAGAATATATCTAGTAATTTCAACTTATATAAATTAAGTTATTTCATAAATTCATTCCATTTCGGAGGATACAAAATTATGCAATTTTTTTAATTGTATTTTTAAAGAATGAAAGAATATATATTTTTGAATTGATATCATATGATTTTATTTTCCGCAAGCTGGGCTATATATTTCTTTATTTGTAGCGCAAGATTAAGTCAGCGGATGCCAAAGCTTCAGGTCTTTGTGAATTTTTGGCATTGTTTGCACTGTTGACTTTGTGAACCAATCACATAATCATATTGTGTTGGAGTTGGATCGGAGTACTTATAACTTACAAGTTATAACTAGGAATCAATCATTCACGGTTGAACAGCAAGAAAGTTTTGAGATGGAGGAAGTAACACCAATACCACTCCTCACTTCGTGCAAAATGGGAAACTTCAATCTATCTCACAGGTCAGTATATGAATCCATATTTATCACCCAATAATGATTCAAAGCTAAGTTAAACCAATCCACTTGGATTGTTTTCGTTCTTTATCGATTGTTTAACGTTTAATAATGGGTTCGTAGGATTGTTTTGGCACCATTAACAAGAACGAGATCCTACAACTTTGTTCCTCAGCCCCATGCTGCTTTGTATTACTCCCAGAGAGCAACAAAGGGTGGCTTCTTGATTGGAGAAGCCTCTGGGATTTCAGACACTGCTCAAGGGTAAATATCTTGGTTATGTACTTATGTTTCTAAATTTTTTGAAAAATATAAACAATCAACATACAACAAAAACTGTTTCCAAGTTTATGTTTTAAAATTGAAGTCTTAAAGAATTTTACGATCTCATGTTTAACTAACCTATTTAGGAAATGGGTTGCTAGCCTTTTTTGTAAATGTTATGATCTCATTTGAGAGGATAACTAAAAGAATTTTTATTTGGGTGTGGCTTATGTCCAATAAAAGTTTTCACTGGATACATTGGATTGGAGACACGTGTCCACTCTTAGACACGTGTCCAAATCCTGCTGTGTCCAGTGAAAATTTTCACTGGACACAAGCTCTACCCTTTTTATTTTTATTTTGTAATTCAATAGTTATAAGTTACAACAGGTTGATTTGAACCTCAAATATTTCTATTAAAAAATCCACGAGGTGCCAATTGGGTTACAAATCTTTTAGTCTTTTAAATGAAACTTAAAAGACTTAAAGATAAGTAGATAAGTCTCTGTCATAATCTAAAATTAACTTAAAAAACCTCAAAGCTTCTCATTTGGTAACTTGCTTTGAACAAGCCAATCAACCGAGCTGGAAATTTCCTTGCCAATTTATTTAAGAAATTGTCAAAAAAGTCTTGTAATTTAGTAATATTGTCTGTTCTCCTTTAGGAGGAGAATCATAGTTCAAAGACCCCCTTTATTGTAAGTGGTAATTGTTGAACTGTACAAAATGTTTAAGAGGATAAGAAAAACAATTGGGAATATGGTAGCCATACAAGTGCACAAGAAACCATTCTTTAAATTTATTTCTAATTGATCTAAAACTAATCTAAATTCTCTCAAAATTTTAAAATTATTGTTGACTCAAGTATAAACTTAGTGCAAATTTTATTGATAATAGATAATACCTTGTTCCAATAAAATAGGTATGCCTTTTCAATTCAATAGATTTTAATAATGACTAATTTTTTTTAAACTAAAAGATGTAATAAATATTAAAGAAAATTCTTTATATCACAATAATAAAAACTATGTTATGAAAACCAAGTCTATAAATAGACAATAGACTATCATACTTTTTTTTATTTATTAGAATGTAGCATTCTAGGATGGGAACTTTGCATTCTCCATCAAATAATTGACGACGAAATTATATAGTATTTAGTACCCAAATCATTTCTCATGTTAGTTATTATTTTTTAAAGAAATTAATTTGAGATACCTTATTCAAGATGACTAAAATAATTTAATTACAACATTTGTAGCTCTTGAAATCTGCTTTCTAGAATGATTATTGACCAAAGATTGATCCTTAGTTTTCATTGTGCCCATGCATTTGCTCTTATTACAATCTCCTTATGTTTATACAAGGCACAAAACATCTTATCTATACTTAATTTTGTTTTTACTTTTAAAGTTACCCAAATACTCCAGGCGTTTGGACAAGAGAACAAGTTGAAGCATGGAAACCAATTGTGAGTGCTGTTCATGAAAAAGGGGGCTTATTTTTTTGCCAACTTTGGCATGCAGGGAGAACTTCTGATTATTGTAACGTTTCTTTCCCCTTTTGTTCTATTCGTTGTATTCATGATGCATGGTTAGAATTTTTAGTGCCATATTAAATTATTAACACTCTGCTTGTGAAAAAAATGGTTTGTTTAAGAAGGAAAATTATTAGGTACTCCCGGAGTACCATAAATACGTACTTCCTTCTCTCACATAAATGGTGGGTCTTACCATGAATTTAATTAGTGGGACCCACCATTCATATGAGAGAAGAGAGTACGCATTTATGGTACTCCGAGAGTACACAATAATTTTCTGTTTAAAAAAACTGACTCTTTTTTACTGGGTACTAGACATGGACGAACCCAAGATTTTAAGCTATTAGAGACTGAAGTATAAAGAAAAAAAAAAAAACTCCAATAGACATTTATATAGTATTAACAAATTATAAATATTCAAAATCGTTGTTTCTAAATACATTAAAATGCAATTATTTACCAACAAAGACAAAAACAAAAACAAAAACAAAATAATGTTTTTTTTTAATATTAGGCCAGGCTAGGATTTTTTTTTGGTTGAAGTTAGAGCATTCACAGTGGTGGTGCTAAAAATTTTAGCTTTTAGTACCTCAAAAAGTTACTTTATCTATTTTATCACTTCATTTTACAATACATCCAATATCAAATGTTCTATTTTTTTTATCACTTCATCCAAAATAATATAAACAACTCATTAAAATAATAAAGGAAGAGAGAGAATTTGAGTTTTTTTAATTGAAGGAAGATATATAATCTTAATAAAATATTGTATTTTATTATTAACAACTTGCTTCTCCAATAACACATGATTTTTTGATTCTTCGGTGGTAAAATAGTTTTTTTTTTTTTTGTTGCTAAAATACAATCATCATAATGAATGTTTTTATTGTTTTTGTTAAGTTTTTGGGTTGGATAATTGCTATTTAAATGAGGCTAGCTAGGCTTGTTGAGGAGAAGGAGGACTTAAGGTTTTGGAAGGGGACCAATTACAAAAATTAAATATATAATAATAAAAAAAAAAATTTAGACCCAAGGGGGCCTGGCCCCCCTTGGGCCTCCACCTGAGTCCGTCCCTAGTATTTAATCTGAAATTGAACTAGAAAACATTTTCTATTGTTTGGCTTCATTAATATTTGTTTTCGTATTTCTAAATAATTATATGAGCAAAAATTCATTCACAAAAATATATCCCAAATAGGAATTTATATATTTTTGACCTATTTGGGAGCTTCAAATGGCAAGCAAACTCCAAATATGATTTTTTATTTCTTTTGAGAAAAATGCGGTAATTTTATTAAAATTAATCAGTTATATATATCAGCGAACATTACAATACTAAGGTGTGGAGAAACACCTTCCATCCATACTGATAAATCACTAATATGTTTAGTATATTTGTAAGTTACAAAATTATTATGTTCAAATGAAGTGGGAAAGTGACTGGTCTTAGGAAAAAAATATTGTTTGTAAATTTCTTTTTTATAAATAGAGGAAAGGCAAAGAAAGTATTATTTGGAGAGGTTTTTTTGGTGTGGAAAATGTTTTCTTGAGGTTGAAAGAGAGTGCTAATAGCATGTTCCACAGGCTATCAACCCAATGGCCAACCTCCAATATCTTGCACGGACAAGCCAATAACAGCTCAGATTCAAATTGATGGCACTAGTGCTGCGGAATTCCCACCTCCTCGACGCCTAAGAACTGATGAAATCTCACAAGTTGTCAATGACTTCAGAATTGCAGCAAAAAATGCTATGGAAGCAGGTCATTCTTATTTTATCTGAGAAGTTCAATTTTTCACTAGACATCCATTGGCATAGTTAACATTCCATTGTGTGCATTGATACTAAAGGCTCTATACTGTGGACCATTTCTTCATAGTATAACCATCAACCCAATTGCATTGAAACAGGCTGCTAGCTTGCTTTGATTTTTCTGACCACTCTTTTATTGGGCTGAAGTTTCTTCAAGTAGTGCATTGCTTAATTTCTATAATCTTTAATTCTATCTGTTGTTACGAAAGAAAAGTTCACAGTTAAAATTACAGGTTTTGATGGAGTGGAGATTCATGGAGCCAATGGCTACTTGCTTGATCAATTCCTGAAGGATCAAGTTAATGATAGAACTGATGAATACGGGGGGAGCTTAGAAAATCGTTGTCGCTTCCCACTAGAAGTACTTAAAGCAGTTGCTGATGAGATTGGAGCCGAAAAGGTTGGGATTAGGCTCTCTCCATTTGCTGATTACAATGACTCTGGTGACTCCAACCCTGAAGCTCTTGGCCTGTACATGGCTGAGTCCTTGAACAAATATGGAATACTCTATTGTCATGTGATTGAGCCAAGGATGGTTACCCAATTTGAGAAGCATGAGACCAAATGTTGTCTGTTGCCCATGAGAAAGGCCTTCAAGGGGACACTCATTGTTGCAGGTGGATACAATAGGGAAGAAGGAAATGAAGTAATTGCTAGTGGTAGTGCTGATTTAGTTGCATTTGGACGTTTGTTTTTGGCCAACCCGGATCTGCCTAGGAGATTTGAGATCAATGCAAAGCTTAACAAGTATGACAGAAACACCTTTTACACGCATGATCCTGTTGTTGGATACACAGACTACCCATTTCTTGAACCCGACACTTAAAATTAAGGGCAGTGTCTATTTCACACAGCCAAGTACACATATTTGTACACACAAATGTCACATGGCAAAACAAATGGTGGAAGTTGGTTTAATTAACTTACCAGACTATTAATGTTTCATTAACAAATATATAATCGTACAGACATGTCTGGCTTGGAACACACTCCAGGCTACAAACTTTGTTAAGGGCGTAACATCTTTTGAGTCTAAGATAAAAGCTTTTGAAAGAATCTACCACAAGGAGCTTTTTTTTTTTTTTTTAATTTATTTATTTATATTTATTTTTTATAAGATAGAATTTCTACTCTAACATAATCTAATGCCTCTTGATTTGGTCTATGATAATTTTTGACCGTCACCATTAAATGCAAGCTATTTAATATAAAAATTAGATATAAGACAATAATATGATTCGAATCCCATTTACACAAAAAAGAAACAAATTAATACTTTAATATAAGTAATTATAATTAAGCAAATACCATAGGTTTCAAATCTCATTCAATTTATTAAAATAAAGTAATATGAAAAAGTTAATTAATGTAGTAGATGATTTGTATTTATTAGTACTCTAAGAGTACTTAATAATTACTTGCTGGTTAGAGGGTTGGATAGTGGATTGATACTACTCTCCTAATGTCTTTCCTTTTAGGCCAATGACTCATAGAATCCAGCTCTTAGTGAATTAGAGCCTTAAACTTAAAGTCAAAGTTAAATGGGTAATGATCAAGAGTTTTGTGACTTAATTGACTTGGGTTTAAATCATTCCTACCTCCTTATTATAAGTGAATATATATTATATATACACACACATACATAATTCCATTGATGTAAACAATAATGCATTTTATAAAGCATCCTATTATGTAAAAAGACATTTCACTATGAAAAAAGGTACATCATTCCACTTATACAAACAATAATGCATTTTGCGAAAGCACATCCTACCATACATCCCACTTGGGGCGGAGGGAGGGGGGTCGAGGGGGGCAAGTGCCCCCCCGAACTTCCAAATATTTCTCTAATAATAGTATAATATTACTATATTGTATAAAAATATCTTATTTGCCCCCTTACACCACAAAAGGACAAATAAATTCTCTTTTTTTTTTTTTTTTTTTATCAATTCCCACGGCAGCTTCTCTCAGAGCATCATTGGTGGTGCCAAAAATTTCACAATTTGGCATCACAAAAAACTACTTTATCTATTTTACCACCTTATTTTACAAAACATTCAACATCAGTGATTTTATTTTAACATTCAACACAATAAAATAATATAAATAACACAATAAAATAATATATCTACTACAATAAACGATAACCACCACCACCACCAACACAATAAAATAATATATCTTCTAATAAAATATTGTTTTTTTTACCATCTTAGCTACGTTACACAGACATCTTTGGCTATGTACTGTAGCTCAACAACCAAATTTTTTGGCTTTTCCACCATTGCAGCAGGCTTTTTAGTATTGATGGTGCTAAAAATAGCAATATGCCGTTTTAGCATCACCAATGTTAATGCTCTCACATAGATAGATCTACACTCCAACAACTCTTATATTAAGGGTGTGTTTGGATGCCGCTTATTTTGTTAAAACTGAAAATTTATTGCTAAAAGTACTATAGATAAAGGTAAAAGTTAGTTGAAATAGTACAATAAGGCCTATGAATAGTAAAATAAGGCCTATGAATAGTACAATAAGGCTTATGAATAGTTGAAATAGTAAAATAATTTTAATTTTTTCATCCCAATCCAAATGCACACTCAAATAATGGTAGAAATGAAAAAGGATGTTTTATATCCATTGTTTAACTTGTTAGTGACCTTAGCATTGATCTTACAAGTTGCAGCAGCTACTATTGAAAGAATGTTTTTAGCAATGAACATAATTAAAAATTGATTACACAATCGAATGAGAGATCAATGGATAAATGATTGCTTAGTCACATATATTGATAAAGATATATTCAAAACTATTGAGTGCGAAGAAATCATGTCGCAATTTCAAAATATGAAAAATCGTTGAAAGCAATTGAGTAAATCAAAATAGGTGTGAAAAAATAAATTAAAGTTTACATTTTATATTAGATTGTGTATGAAAATTTCATTAGCATATAGTTAGTTATTTACTTTGTTACTAATATTGATTAATATTTTTCAGATTAATTTTTTACTTTTAACTTTGTCTTTTATCTTGCCCCCCAGACCCAAACCAGGTGAAAAGACAAAGCCAAGACATTTTGCGCCATGAACACTTGACTTGACTAGGTTGAGTTGAGAAACTGTACAAATGATTTGGGTAGTGGGCTGGCGTGAGCAATGGCATGCTATATAGCTCCAGTATCCAGAAGTTAATCGCTAGGCCCAATTTTACAACTTGTAGACGACACAGCAGTCATCTTATGAGGTATTGGAAACAATTCTAAACGACAATTTATTGGGGTAAGCCACATTTTGTACAATCTAAAGAAAACTACAAGTCGTTTCCAACTAGAACTAGTAAATTACAAGGTACCTCTCTTTTACCTAAGCTACAGGTCGTCCAATAGGAATTTAAAAGTTTGCGAAAACGACAAGTCGCTCTTGCGCCAGGGAGAATTGAAGTTTGTAATTAGTAAAATAATTATTCAGCAAAAAAAATTAGTAAAGTAATGAATACCAAAAAAAGGTCTTTTAAAAAAAAAAAAAATTTCTTTTAGAATTAATAATAATCCAATATACTCTAACTCCTTGAAACGTACTAGTTTATATATATCTGGGTGTTTTTCTTGGAAAAAAAAATCTAGTTGTTTCAACTTCGTATATATTTTTTGAGAAAGAACTTTATATATAAGTTCTTCTAAAAAAAAAGAAAAAGAAAGAATTCTTATATAAGTTAAGATAGTTATTAGTTCATTCCAATTTAGCCAATATAAATACATACAATCTTTTTGATAGTTTTAATTATAAAAATTGAAATTAGAGTTGAGATGATATGATATGAGTTTATAATGATGAGTTATATGAAATCATTTTTATGTTAACGGGCACCGTAAGTTGTCCGCCCGTTAACCCGTTAACAACTTTTTTGAAATTCTTCTGACAATTTTTTTTGTCATTTTTACAACTTTATCTTATTTTTCTAGCTTTATAAGTACCGCTTGTTGTCTTTTTGACTTTTTTAAATTTTTTTTTTTTGTACCTTGTGCTTATTAACATTTTTTATATATTATATAAGAGCATTCACAACAATGGACCTAAAAATTTAGCTATTTGGCACCACAAAAAGTTATTTTATCTATTTTGCCTACTCACTTTACAAAATATTCCGTAGCAGTGGATCTATTTTAGCTTTCAACATGATAAAATAATATAAACATCACAATAAAATAATATATCTACTATAATAAAATAATATATTTATTACAATAAAATAATATATTCACTACAATAAAACAACAATCACAACCACCACAACCATAACCGCCACCACCACCGCCTCCACCACCTCCACCTCCACCTCCACCTCCACCGTCATCTAATGTAACAATAATTTTTTAAATCCCGAATTATATATATATATATATACACACACCTACAATTTTTGTTTTTGGGCCTAAAACAATTTCTAATATCTTAACAACTAAACTTATTATGAAGTTATTGTAAAATATTGTAAAAGTAACATTTATTAAATAAAATATTAACTCAACAAAAATTTTTAAAATTTTTTCTTTTTCTTTTCTTGTATTTTTCTCTTAATCACATGCCAATTGTCACTCTCATGTCTCATCTCACCCACTTTTAAAATATATTGCTTCACTTTCCAATGTTTAATTTGCACCACATAACCTTTAAAAAATCTCCACTCCATAATAATATAATATACTTTCTTCTCTCCTTTTTCATTCTTCTTCTTTAGTTATTTGTTTCCTTCTTCCTAGTTCGCACCATTCTTTTTTTTCTTTCCTTTAGTTTACAAGCTTATGAAACACTTACAAATAGGTGAGTCTATAGTCTTCATTTGTAAAAGTTCTTTCACTTTCCTCCCTCAGTTTGCTCTCTCTTTTCCATCATTGAAAGAAAGAAGGAAAAAGAAAAAGAAAAAGAAAAACTAAGCTTCATGCCGGCTGAAATAGTGAGGATGATGGATGAATCAGAGGTGATAGTTTAACGAGAAGGATGATGGGTGAGAGATTGAGAGTGAGGTGAGAGTTTTGTTGTAGCATGTATTTTAAGTATTAGTAGTGCTAAAAATAGCAATATAGCTATTTAGCACCAGGATTGCCAATGCTTTAAAGAATGATGGAGTACAATTGGAAGGAGGAAGCAAGGACATCCCTCAGTCCAAACGGTACGGCTCTCCATATACACTGGATGGGAGGCCACTTCATTTCATTACAACATTTAGTAACAACTCAAGTACCAATAATCTCCAAGCAATCAGCAATTTCCCCATAGAGAGATAACAGTACACGAAACAATATCATTTTCTTAGTCAAATAAAGTTACCAAATTAGGATTTTGTCCGTGCCTTAGCCCAATGGTAAATGAATAGAACTTATTGCTGAAAATTGAAAACTGAAAATACTGTACAAAAATAATTTTTTAATGTGTAAAAATTACTGTTCATCCCAAAAAATACTGTTCATTGGCCTAAAATTACTGTTCATGGCCAATGAACAGTGACACATGCGCGTGGAAAAAAAAAAAAAAAAAAAAAACTGGCCAGACGTGGACGCAGCCCTCCTATCCAAACGCATTCTAAGACATCATCGGATGCCAAAGCTTGTGGTCTTTGTTAGACCATTTTAGTGGCGTGAATTTTTTGGCATTGTCCCACACTGGTGACTTTTGTGAACCACTCCCATTCATTTACATAATCATATCGTGTTGGAGTACTGATCAGAAGCTATCATGGCTGAAAAAGAAGAGATCAACAAAAGTGAGATGGAGGAAGTGACACCAATTCCACTCCTCACTTTTTTCAAATTGGGAAACTTCAATCTCTCTCACAGGTCAGTATGAATATCCATATTTATCATCCAATAATATGATTCAAGCTAAGCAAAACAGATCCACTTGGTTTGGTTGTGTTCTTTATTAGTTGTTTAAAGTTTAATGGATTCGTAGGATTGTTTTGGCACCATTAACGAGATCAAGATCCTACAACTTTGTTGCTCAGCCACATGCCGTTTTGTATTACTCCCAGAGAACAACAAAGGGTGGCTTCTTGATTGGAGAGGCCTCTGGGATTTCAGACACTGCTCAGGGGTATGTGTTATTTTGAATTCTAAAATTTTGGAAAATCTATGAAAATATATAAAATAAAAAAAATTGCAAACAACAAAGATTATTTCACATAGCAAGTTTTGGTGTGAAAATTTGAAATCTTCCACTCTAATATCATGTGGTTTTAAAATTTGTATCCCTGAAATAGCATAACTTGAAATTATTCTCTTTGACATTTGATTAGTTTGTAATTGCTACTAATTGAGAATTGATAATTAAATCAAACTTTTCAAATCTAATAAAATCTTTATGTTGTAGTACTTTGTAATTAATAAAATTATTTGCATCATCAAGAACCTTATAGCTCAACTGGTTGAGACTTCTTGGTGTTTCCAATAAGGACATCCAATTCAAAGACCTCTATATTATAACTATTGAATTATCCAAAGAACAAATATATATTTAAGAGGCTAAGAAAAACAGTTGGGAATATGGTACTTTATAAGTGGTACAAGTGTTCCTATGGGTATAAATAGTTAAAAAAAAAAAAATGCCAACCTAATCTAAGTTTTGTGTTAGTGTTCCTAATTAGATATAAAATCCATTCTTGAAATTTATTTCTAACTGATCCGAAACTAATCTAATTTCTCTCAAAAATTTTAAATTATGTTAACTTGAGCATAAACTTGATGCAAATTTTATTGATAATACCTTGTTCCAATAAAATAGGTATGCCTTTTGAATTAAATAGATTTTAGGAATGACTAAAATTTCATTAACTAAAAGATGTAATAAATATTAAAAAAATTCATTGTATTACAATAATAAAAACTACTTTAAGTAAAACCAAGTCTATAAATAGATTAACAGACTATCTTCCTTTTATTTATTTTTTTTAATTATTAGAACTAGTTGCAGACCTATGCGATGTGTGAGAATATATAAATATTTTGTAATGGGGTGTAATATATATAAAAAAGTAACAATTACTTTAAGTATTATTTATTTATTTTAAAATATTTCTACAAGTATTTTTTATATTTTCATCTGTTCAAAGTACAAATATATTTTGTATGTTGATTAATATTTTTTTAAGGTAAACTATATTTTTCTCACTTCTGTTGTATTGTGTTATATTTGATATACAACTAAATTTTATAAGTTTAAAGTTTATTATTCAAATTTCTCATATCTTAAGGAATAATGAGATTATCATAATTATAAAAATTTATCACAAAATTACAATGTTATCTTAACCAAAATTAAAATAAAACAAAAGGAATAAAAGATAGACTTTATAATAATTTATTACTCAAAAAATTGGTAGGCATATTCAAATTTATAGCCATGTAGATTGTATTTTGACATAAACTCAAATTCCTATTTCCAAAAAGACAAGTATTAACTCATATCAAAATTCAATCTATAAAAGGGAGAGAGAAGACTTTGTAATGGGAAATTAAAAAACACACATTCCCAAAGCACATGTTTAAAAAAAAACCATCAACCTTAATCAAAATTATAAGAAAGAACAAAAATCAGAGAGAGAGAGAGAGAGAGAGAGAGAGAGAGAGAGAGAGAGAGAGATGTGGCCAGTGACGTGGCTCAACAGGAGCTTAGCAATAATAAATGCTATGCTTCAACTTTTAGATATATATAGCTTTCTAGTATGGGCAATTTGCATATTTCATCAAATAATTGACTACTGATTTTTAGTACCCAAATTGTTTCTCCTATTAGTTATCATATTCTAAAGAATAAATTTGAGATACCTTATTCAAAATGACTACAATAATTTAATTACAATATTTGTAGCTCTTTGGTGAAAATTTTGCTTTCTAGAGTGATTATTGACTACTATAGATTGATTCTTATTTTTCACTGTCCCATGCATTTGCACTGATTGCAACCTCCTTATGTTTATGTAAGGCACAAAGCATCTTATCTATACTTCTTTCATTTTTACTTTTAAAGTGGCCCAAATACTCCTGGCATTTGGACAAGAGAACAAGTTGAGGCATGGAAACCAATTGTGAGGGCTGTTCATGAAAAAGGGGGCATATTTTTTTGCCAACTTTGGCATGCAGGGCGAGCTTCTGATTATTGTAACGTTTCTTTTCCCTTTTGTTCTATTTGTTGTATTCTTAATGGTTAGAATTTTCAGTGCCATGTTAATACTCTGCTTTCTCCATGAAAAATGTTCTTTTTTTTAGAAAATTGACTCTTTATTTGGTTTCGAATTTGAATTTGAACTAGAAAACATTTTCTTTCATCACAAAAATAGATCCCAAATATGAAACTATAATTTTTTTGGCCTATATGACTTAAATAGTTCAATATGAACACTAAACAAAACATAACCAAATAATTGAATAGTTAAATTATAAGAATAACTATAACATTATAACGTTTATTATAATCTACCAAACATACTCTAAGTGGAAAAATGGCTAGTTTTAGAAAACAAAAACATCATTTGAAAAAAATTTATTGGTTGATCATTAGTCAATGTTTGGTCTATAAATTGAGAAGGGGCAAAGGCAGAGATTATTATTGGGAGAGTTTTTTTTTTTTTTTTTTTTTGTTGTTGTGGAATTTATTTGTGGTAGTTTATTGAGTATATAATGTTTTGGAATGCGTGGTCCACTCTATTGGGTTTGTTTTTTGTTAAATATGAAAAAATGTTTTTTGTGATGCCAAACACAAAAAAATGTGGGAAAATGTTTTTTTTTTTGGAGGTTAAAAGAGTGCTAATAACATGTTCCACAGCCTATCAACCCAATGGCCGACCTCCAATATCTTGCACGGACAAGCCAATAACAGCTCTGGTTCAAATTGATGGCACTAGTGCCGCGGAATACCCACCTCCTCGACGCCTAAGAACTGATGAAATCTCACAAGTTGTCAACGACTTTAGAATTGCAGCAAAAAATGCTATGGAAGCAGGTCATTCTTATCCTAACTGAGAAGTTCAACTTTTCACTAGATACATTTAGAAAAGTAGTTTGACATCCATTGGCATAGTTAACATTCCATTGTGTGTATTGATACCAAAGGCCCTATATTGTGGACCATCATCTTCATAGTGCAACCATCAAACCAATTGCATTGAAATAGGCTGCTAGCTTGCTTTGATTTCCTGACCACTCTTTTATTGGGCTGAGGTTTCTTCAAGTACTGCAACGCTTAATTTCTATAATCTTTAATTCTATCTGTTGTCATGAAAGGAAAGTTCACAGTAATAATTACAGGTTTTGATGGAGTGGAGATTCATGGAGCCAATGGCTACTTGCTTGATCAATTCCTGAAGGATCAAGTTAATGATAGAACCGATGAATATGGAGGGAGCTTAGAAAATCGTTGTCGCTTCCCACTAGAAGTAGTCGAAGCCGTTGCTGATGAGATTGGAGCCAATAAAGTTGGGATTAGGCTCTCTCCATTTGCTGATTACAATGACTCTGGTGACTCCAACCCTGAAGCTCTTGGACTATACATGGCTGAGTCCTTGAACAAATATGGAATACTCTATTGTCATGTGATTGAGCCAAGGATGGTTACCCAGTTTGAGAAGCATGAGACCAAACGTAGTCTGTTGCCTATGAGAAAGGCCTTCAAGGGGACATTCATTGTTGCAGGTGGATACAATAGGGAAGAAGGAAATAATGTAATTGCTAGTGGTAGTGCTGATTTAGTTGCATTTGGACGTTTGTTTTTGGCCAACCCGGATCTGCCTAGGAGATTTGAGATCAATGCAAAGCTTAACAAGTATGACAGAAGCACCTTTTACACGCATGATCCTGTTGTTGGGTACACAGACTACCCATTTCTTGAACCTGATACTTAAAGAATATAGACAGACTACCCATCTCTTGAGCTGGGAGCTTGGTCAACTAACTGAAACAAAAATTATTCACAGGTGAATGATCAGAAGATTCAGAACAACCATTCTGTGCGGATGGAATTTTTTTTGGGGGAGGGGGGCTGATGTGTATATGGTGACATTAGTAATGCTAGGGATATTATAAAGTTTACTACACAGAGGTATGTCACCAATTACAAAAACACGTTTCAAACATTCATTTATTAGGTGGTTAAAGTCCATCAATTAAATACATTGTCACGTCAATTTATAAGGTTTACGTAGTAAAACTTGTTGTATCTTAATCCTTTTCCAAGGTGGCATACGTTACATTGTTAAATTAGAACTGGTTCAGGTTTGTTTGCTTCAGCTTAAAATCAAGCTTATTTTCATTACTAGCTTATGTGCCAATTTTATATATATTGTACAATAAATGAATGAAAATAAGCTCATCCAAACACACTAAAGAATTAGCCGTTAATGAAACAAATCAAACTAACAGTTTATGTAAAATCACGAGAACATAACAGATGCAGCGGCTGCAAGAATAACAAGAACAAGAACAACAGAAACATTAATGACAACAGCAATAACATTTAGCAAACTCTGGTTCAGGTAGCAGCTCCTTCAACCCAGGATGTCTTCCAAGCATGTAACTCAAGCCATGAATCTCTCAATGGGTTTTGGAGGGTAAAAGAGTTGATATTATTAAATTGCCTAGGCAATATCTTCTCCTGAAAGCAAATAGACGAGTGACCAAACAAAGTTCAAATCGGTGGAGTAAGTAAACACTTTTAAGCAAAAAATGATCAACTTATCAATTAACTAGAATCACTAGTAACTGAGAGAATAGATTGAAACCTGCTTCGCATCGTCCCAACAGTGAAATCCCATTCAGAACTGCAGAGTTTTGGGGAAGATTAATCCTTTGGCTGGAATCTCATCTACAAATTTCTGTGGCATGTTCGTTAAGACTATTTTCTTAATGTTTTCCAAAATAAACAATGGGGCTGGAAGTTCCTTTAGCTTGTCACAGCATCGGATTTCTACTTCTTGGAGTTCCTTAAGTGCTTCTTTCCCCACCTCCCATGTCTCCAAATCCTTTAGCATCCAAAGCTTCAAAATTTGAAGCTTAATGAACCCTTTGGGTGGGCACTTCAATTCCTTCCCAGTGTAGGAATCTGCCAATAGCCTGAGGACAGAGAGGCTTGGCAGCTGCGCTAGGATTGGCATGGGGTCTTTCTCCAGCTTTGAGACCGACAAAGTAAGAACTGTAAGTTTAGGAGGGAATTCATACCTATCATGTAGCTCCGGTAAGCTTCCAAGCAAATACAGGTTGGTGAGATTCTCAAGGCTTGACAGAGGCTTCAAATTGAGCTTCCAAGGTTGACCGTTTTGGTTCTTGGATCGTATCCTGAGAGATTGAAGACTTGCAAGTCTTGCAATCCACTCATCTAATTCTTGAAAGGAATCTAAATGACATGTCAGACCCAATTTCCTGAGATTGATTAACCTATACAAACCATTCTTCACTGGAGTCTTTTTGTCTACGAATAATCCCCATAATGTCTGGAGATGAGTAAGAGAAGTGCCATGGTTTTGCAGAGACATGTCAAGACGTATTTCATTCAGACACAGATGGCGCAGGTGTTTCATCTTCCAAATAGAACTCGGTAGAGAGCTGATATATGTGTGCTTCACATCCAAAGTCTCAAGGTAAGGCATCTCACCGACAGAGTGGGGAAGGGCATCCAAAAAGGTCCATCTTAAGCCCAAGTACCTCAACAAGAGAAACAGTTTCCCCATATTGTCGGGCAGTTTAGGCTTGTAAACACGCTCTAGATCAACCACCCTCAGCAATCCAAAATTTTGACCAGTGACTTTGTTGAGAAACCTATCAATTTCTGTCGCAGGCATATCATTTTTTTGAATGTCAAAGGCCAAGTAAGAGCGCAGATTTTGAATTTGTGAGATGTACTCTTCGGGGTCAACAAAGTCAGTAACCCGGCGAACACCATGCTGAGGAGTTTCCTTTTCTGACATTTTTTGGATGTGGAAAAGGCCAATCTCTTGAGCTTTTGACATGAAATTACCGTCATCTTGTAAGACACCGATACGACATGTTTTGGGACTCCCGTCTTTTCTCCATTTGAATATTTGAATCAAGTTTCTTTGCACAAGCTCTTTGAAGTATATCTCCACCATATCTTCCGGAGTCTTCTCGGGTGTATGCTTCACAAATCCCTCTGCAAGCCATAGCCGCTGCAACCTTCTCACAGGAATATCTTTATCTTTTGGGAAAAGCAGTAAATAGAGGAAGCAAGGCCTCAAGTGGAAGGGCAGATCATTATAACTCAGGGCCAATATAATTGAGAACTGGTCTTGCTTTCTGTCTAGCTGCCAACTTGGGTGCTCAAAAACTTTCAACCATACTTCGTAGTTCGGATCCTTCGTCGACAGCAAACCTCCAAGCACCACGATTGCCAGAGGTAAGCCCTTACACCTTCTTATAAGTTTCCTTTTAAGCTTGAAGACTTCTTCATCAGAGAACATCAAGTTGTCTGGTAAGCGTACCTTTTTCAAGAATAATTTCCAGGTGTCTTTCTCATTCAGAGGATTGAGCCGGTGAGGCTCTCCTCTTGTATCTGCTGAAAAAGCGACGCGATAATTGATGGTAGTTAATATGATCCTGCTACCTTTATTTGTGTCTGGAAAGGCCTCAAGAAGTTCTTTCCATAAACTAGGCGTCTGTAAATCGTCCAACACCACCAGGTACCGTTTCTCCTGCAAATTCATATGGATCTTCTGTGTCAATTCTTCTTTCGTAGATTTATTATCAACAGTTATATTGACAATCTGTTCCAATATGCTCAACAGCACATCTGTAAGGTTCCCAGAGGCAAGAACCCATGCGCGACAATCAAAATCACTTTTAACCTCAGGACTTTTATAAATTGCCTTAGCAAGGGTAGTCTTGCCAGAGCCATGCTTGCCTACAACTGAAATGACGCGACGATCAAGACGACTTTTAACCTCAATTGCCTTTGCAAGGATAGTCTTGCCAGTGCCATGCTTGCCTACAACTGAAATGGCAGGAAACTTTTGGTAATCCCCGGATTCCGGGCCACTGCCAGTTAGCATGGCCACCAGCTTGCTTTTGTCTTTCTCGAAGCCAATGAAGTCTGTTTCTTCATCCACAGAATAGCTGGAATCATTGTTTTGCTGATTCAGTGTTAGCCCTTCATCTCGATAACTTGACCTGTGCAAAGTTAATTGCCGAATCATGAGAGGCTCGCCTCGGTTTGAGACCCCACCTGTCTCCATTTTGTCAAAGTTTTTTATCTTGTGCTTGATCTCCTCTATCTTATTGCGAAGGTCAGAGTCAGCCTTCAAATTCTTGGGGATGAAAAAGTACCCCATTCTCCTTGCATACATTTTCCACAGGACAAACGTTTCAATGGCATCCTCCACTTCATAAACAACAGCAAGAAATTGATCCACCCACTTCTTAACACCTTCTTCGTGTTCTTTTTTATCTTCTGCATCTATTAGGAAGCTCTGCATCTGTCTTAAGCTGATTCTGACTTGCTCTATCTCATCTATAGCCTTGTTGAAGATGATTGGTTCTTGAATGAGCAGGTCTGTGAGTTTCCGTATCACTATAGAGACAACTGCTTCAACATCCATTTACTTTTCTCTTCCTTTTTCTCCTTATCCCTGCCAAACCAATGGTGCTTCGTTTGTTTGAGAACCGGTCAGTTGTGAAAGGTTTAACACTACTCTTCTTTTTTCTTAAAATTGATTAAATGGTACCTTTAATAATACTTTTGCAAGACTTTGGCAAGTAGTGCTTTAAGTCTAGAGTCATGAGCCGACTTAATGGGCCTAATTGAGATTCAGATTCCCGAAACTCGATCAATTGAGACTTTGTTTGGGCATTGCTTGATTCAGAAAGGCATAAACTGAGATGATTTTGAGTGTTTGCATGTCTTGATATTGGTCTTAAAAATACATAAAAAACCCATCATGGAGGAGCTAAACCTAAGTGAGATGACTATATCTATTAGGCCTATAGTTGTCACACTGTTTGGTAATTTCAATGAGACATTATAGTTCAAATTCTCTTTCTCAATTTACTGAACGACTAAAAAAAATTGATAGAACTTCATAAATGCGTTAATTTTTAATTTATTTTATCTGCAGCATGGATTTTGAATTTCTTTAGGAAGTATATATAAACATGATTAAAGGCAAAATTTGTATGATTGGGTAACCATATTTAGAAAATGGAGTACCACAAGCCTTTTGTTACAGCAAATAAAAAGAAATTTTAAACATTTGTGCTGGTGAAGTTGTGCAACATGAAGCAACATTTTAGCTATCTTCTTATCACTCATGTCAGTCTGCTATGTATGACCAAAAGCACATAAACAAACATATTTAGATCATCATTTGTGAAACTATGATGGTTGTTTTGTTATTACTAAAATATCAATGCAAGTGATAATGTGGAAATGTGCTTCATTTAAAGCATTTGCAATTAGATTATTTTTTAAATATTTAAAATAACATATGACAACTCATAGCATGAGCATCACCTGATAAAATAAAGTCCTCTAACAAATGAGGTAACTGTGTAACAGAGAATCAGAGATTGACTCTCTTCTCAGTCATTCTTTATAATCTAGTAGGTGGGCTTATTGTAAGTGTCATTTAACAATCTCAACTACTTGCAGTAATGCCCTCAAAAAAAAAAAAAAAAAACCTACTTGCAGTAATCAAATATCAAAATTTGGAATAAGATGAAAACGCGTCGTTGCAACTGGCAATCCATCATCAAGAACCAAACGTTGAAAAATATACTACTAGAAAACAAAACGCTGAAAAATATGACATTAAAATTAAAATAGCAATATATAGGTCAATGATTACACTAATTATTGCACATGTTGGGGTATCAGACTCTTTGTTCCATGGAATAATTTTGATTCGAGTTCAATGGTTAGCATGTTCTTTGATTTGTAGGCATTCGAGAGTCAATAAAATTCGATAATATTTCAATTAAGAGGACTTAAACTAAGACGGGATGATGAGAACGTGATTAATTGTGGTCAAGCTTAAATAAATTAACCATAACTAAATACATAATTGAACTTGATTGAATGAAAATAATAAAAGTTGCTCCACAACATCTGAGCTCTTAATCTCTCATATTGATGTTGGGGAAGCTAGAAGAAAACAAACACGTTACTTCTTAAAGGGAAAAAAAAAAAAAAAAAAAAAAGGCATGTATGCTCTTGAATGAAACCTCAAATAAATGAGAGTTTCCTTAAATCCACAAGGTAATAAATTTCTGAAATTTACCAGAGAGAAACAATAGGCAAAAATATGAATTTTTATTAATATGATAATTGAATTGTCTTGAAGGCCACAATGTGTTTAAAAAGTAAAAAGAAAACATAGTGCAACTATATAAATGCACAAAAAACCCTAATTCGTGCTAATCACATAATTAGGTGGCAGCAAAATTGAGATAATGGGGAAAATTGAAAACACAGTCTCTAAGAGACGTCCCAAAACAGGCAAGACCTTATTCTAACTTTTAAATTAAAATTTATTAAGGAAATCAAATATTACTTAAAAAGGAAAAATCGTTGTTTCCAAAGCCTCTTTCTCAAAAAAAAAAAAATGTTTCCAAAGCCTTAATCATGAGTCTTGATCAAAAGACTGTTTCCTTTCAGCCATCCAAATTTCATGCAATTCTGACATCATCACCCCAATCTACTAGTACCTATTGAACTTGCGCCGTGATTTCCGACGCTCTTGCTACTCTAGGAAAAGAAAGTCTGTGTTGTCTATTCTTCATCACATAGGTCAAAACAAAATTGACCTGGACCTACCATAGATCGATGAAAATAAAATTATTGTAACATTTTGTTATATCTCTAAACTTTCTCAAATAATAAAGCATGAAAGTAAATCACATACAAAGTTAAAGTGATGAAAATAAACTAATACATAGAGAGAATGAAAGTGAAGTAGATGTAGTAGTAGAAGAAGAAGATGATTGACAATACTGAGTTTGATGGTAATTTTTTTGTTTTATGTCTGTGGCTAGTTTATTTTAATAGTTAGATAACAGGGGTTGGAGAAAGTAGGTTACATAGAGAGAATGAAAGTGAAGTAGATGTAGTAGAAGAAGAAGAAGATGATTGACAATACTGAGTTTGATGGTAATTTTTTGTTTTATGTCTGCGGTTTGAAACCTACTTTCTCCAACCCCCATTATCTAACTATTAAATAAACTAGCTACAGACCTACACGATGCATGAAAATATATAAATATTTTGTAATGGGGTGTAATATATAAAAATGTAACACTTACTTTTAAGTATTATTTATTTTTTTTAAAGATTTCTACAACTATTTTTTTTTATATTTTCATCTGTTCAAAGTACAAATATATTTTGTATGTTTGATTAATATTTTTTTTTAAGGTAAACTATATGTTTCCCACTTCTGTTGTAGTGTGTTATATTTGATATACAACTAAATTTTATAAGTTTAAAGTTTATTATTCAATTTTCTCATCTCTTAAGAAATAATGAGATTATCATAATTATAAAAATTCATCACAAAATTACAATGTTATCTTAACCAAAATTAAAATAAAACAAAAGGAATAAAAGATAGACTTTATAATAATAATTTATTACTCAAAAAATTGGTAGGCATATTCAAATTCATAGCCATGTGGATTGTGTTTTGACATAAACTCAAATTCCTATTTCCAAAAAGACAAGTATTAATTCATATTAAAATTCAATCTATAAAAGGGAGGGAGAAACTTTGTAATGGGAAATTAAAAAACACACATTCCCAAAGAACATGTTTTTAAAAAAAAACCATCAACCTTTATCAAAATTTTAAGAAAGAACAAAAATCCGAGAGAGAGAGAGAGAGAGAGAGAGAGAGAGAGAGTACTCATAGTTTTTTGTGGGGAAAATATAGATTGAATGAGAAAAATTATATCAATTTATACAAAATAATATGGAGAGAAGAAAAGTCAAAATATAAGAAAGAAAAGATGATGAAGGAAGTGTAATAGTAAAGTAGAGAGTAGCAGGGAAATAAAGAGGTAAAGAGGGAGGAGAAATGTTAAAGGAAATGTAATAGTAAGTGTAGAGAAATAAGGAGAAGAAGAGTTTTTTTTTTTTTAGAATAGGGAGAATAAAAGTTTAGAAAGAGAAAATAAGAGATATAAAATAAGTGGATGATGTGGCCGTTGATGTAGCTCAATAGGAGTTTAATAATAATAAATACTACCTTTCAGCTTTTAGATATATTGGTTGCATATCCGCGCATTGTGCGTGATAATATTATTGTTTTAACTGTTATTTGTTAACAGTTAGTTTTTCATTAGCTTTTAATATAATAAAAACCATACATATACTTTTTCTTAAACCTTTATATATATATAAAATTTATTTAATGCAAATCTTTACATATATAAACTCTATATATTCCATTTATTTATATACGTAAAACCATAGACTACAACTCCATAATGATAGTGGCTAATTAATTTTATCATTTTTCATAATGCAATATGTTGAATAAATTAATATGAGAAGAAAAAAAAAAAAAATATAACAATAAACACCAAATTAATTATCTCTAAATAAATACCAAATTATCCAAAACGTGTTATGTAATATAATAATATTACATTCTTACATACTATCTTTAATTCTTTATAATGCAATATGATAAGATTTAACAATCAAAGTGAACAAAAAAACAAAACTTAAAATACAATTAAATTGGATCAACCTAAAATAGAGTTCTAAAAAACACAAAAACTTATCAACCTAAAGTAGAGAGGCAAAAAAAAAAAAAAAAAAAAAATCCTCCGAAAATTTAGAGAGAAATAAATTTTTTGTGAGGAAAAATTATGCATATAATGGAAGAGAGAATGTTAAATTTATACTAAAAGGATGATAATAAAAAAAACAAAATAAAGGAAGATGAATAGTGATATTAAGATTGAGGGTAGTGGAGAGATGAAAAGGTAAGGAAGGGAAAGATGAAGAGACGAAGTAAATGAAGATGAAAGAAAAGATGAATAGTGATATTAAGGTTTTGGGTAGTTAGGAGATGAAAAGGTAAGAGAAAGAGAAATGTGGAAGAAAGTGTAATTATTAAAAAAAAAAGTAAACGTTCAAAAAAAAATTGGAAAGAAAAATGATAATGATGTGGATGCTGATGTGGTTCAACTGGAGCGTAACAATAATAAATGCTACGTTTTAAATTTTAGATGTATATAAATTATAACGTAATAGGATAACATTTAACAATCAAATAGAACAAAAAAAAATTAAAATGCAAAACTAAATCGCATCAACCCAGAGTAAAGTTATAACGAACACAAAAATTTATCAACTTAAAGCAAAGATACAGGAAAAAAAATACTCCAAAAAATATTTTGAGAGAGAGAGAGAGAGAGATAACCTTCTTATGAGGGAAAACTATGCAAAGGATGGAAGAGAGAATGACAAATTTATAGTAAGATGATATAAATATGAAGAGACAAAATAAAAGAAGATGAAGAGAAAGATAAATAGTGATATTAAGATTGAGGGTATAGTGGAGAGATGAAAAGGTAAGGAATGGAAAGATGAAGAGACAAAGTAAATGAAGATGAAAGAAAAGATTAATAGTGATATTATGCTTGAGAGTAGTGTAATTATTAAAAAAATAAGTAAATGTAAAAAAAATAAATATAAGAAAATTAGAAAGAAAAATGATAATGACATGGATGTTGATGTGGCTCAACTGAAGCGCAGCAACAATAAATGTTACGTTTCAGTTTTTAGAGGTATATAGATAAACAAATACTTGTCAAGAGTTTTGTAACTCAATTAATTGACACCTTTTAGTACTTTTATGACATCTAGAGTTCAAATCTCATTGTTGTAACTATCAAAAGCTTTGTTTCTCAAAGAAAAAAAAAATTAAGCTTAAAATTTACTAACTTAACTAAAAAGTCAACTAATGAGTTTAAGGAATAATAAAGAAAACTTTAAGTCCAGGATAGGTTAATTATGTTCACACTAGCACACGGTGAACGCTGAAAACGTACATACCAAACGGTACTAGTTTAGGTCAAATTAAATTTCTGGTTTAGAGCGGGTAGCGACCAGCGAGTCTTTCTTTTATTTCCTTTTGATCTGGTCAAACACTCAGCATGTGAAAGAATTCACATTCACATTTCATTGTTTGCATGCTCTGCTCTATTTCTCACAGAATTCTATTACCAAGAAATGCAGTTCAGAGATCACAGAAGCTGAATCAGAATGCTACTTACAAGTAAGTCACCAGCTTAATTCTCAAGTAACTTAAACCGCAAAATTTCAATATAACCCAATGGAACTTCTACTTCAAGCCATTAGCAGTTATTTTTATTATAAATATAGAATTCTTGTACAAGTGTTAAAGCTTGAAGGTTTGTTCTTTTGCTTTCAGTTTTGAGCGGTTGGCTTTTTGTGGAGAAGAGGAAGCTCGTCCAGGTGTTCCCAGAAGAGGCAAGGAAAATATGGGACCTTTGGGAGCTACGAATATTGGTCCTGATCAGTCTCACCTTGCAAATATCATTGATTGTTCTAGGCAATCGCAGAAAGTATAACCCAAACACTTTGCTCAGATTGTCTCTATGGTCTGCATATCTAACAGCAGACTGGGTGGCAACTGTTGCACTAGGTGTCCTCTCCAATAACCAAAGAAACTCCTGCACTTGTGTTATTGCTAGCAGTAGCAATACTAATAGTATCAATGATGAGCTCAGGGCATTTTGGGCACCATTCCTGTTGTTGCATCTTGGCGGCCCAGACACAATTACTGCTTATGCTTTAGCGGACAATGAGTTGTGGATAAGGCACCTGCTTGGACTTCTTGTCCAAACTATAGTGGCAATTTATATCACCGTCACGGCCCGGAGTGGAACTTGGCTCTCATTCCTGACCATTCCCATGCTTTTTGCTGGGCTAATAAAGTACGTCGAAAGGACATTATCCCTGAGGTCTGCAAATCGTGAGCAGTTTCTTGATTCATTGCTCTATCGTCCTGATCCTGGCCCCAACTATGCCAAATTCATGGAGGAGTTCGGTTTGAAAAAGGCCGAGGGGTTTAGTGTGTTGGCTATTGAAGTGATTGAGGCTGCTGACCAATCCTATGCTGCTGGCAATGGCAATAACAACGGTGACACTAGTAAACGGACATTGCCTGTTGCGTACAGCTTCTTCAACACTTTTAAACTGCTCTTTGTAGATCTTATTCTTAGCTTCCATGACCGAGATAAGAGCCGGTCCTACTTCCAAAATCTCACTTCATCAGAAACTGCTTTTGAGGTAGTTGAAATCGAGCTTGGATTTGCATATGATGTTTTCTATACAAAGGCTCCTATCATATCCACCTTTATGGGATGCATTTTTCGCTTCATCACTTCCTCTTGCACTATTATAGTGTTCGTGCTCTTCCTGATTATTGAGAAGCACAATCACCCGCAGGTTGATCTCATCATTACTTATATTTTGCTGGTTGGAGCTATTCTTCTAGAATTCTATGCTGTCATTTTGCTGCTATCCTCCGATTGGACAAAGCTATGGTTGAGTGAGCATGAATCTCAGTTTTCTCAAATAAAAAGGAGTTTTCAATCCATGATTTCTCGACCAATCTCTTGTTTTGTACCTATTGTTTCTCCGTTGGCCTCTTGTTTTCAATCTAAGGTTTCTCCTTTAATCTCTTGTTTTATTCAATCTAAGGTTTCTCGATTGATGATTCCTTGTTTTCAACATGTTATTTCTGAAGTAGTGTCTTTTCTTTTACCTTCTAACAAAAAGAGGTGGTCAAATTCCATACCTCAGTTCAATTTGCTAAGCTTTTCCCTTAAAGATAAGCCCGTGCCTTGTTTGGATGACAAACCTGAACTTTTTCAAAAGATTGTGAGACATTCGCCTATCTTCTATAAAACATTTGAGAAAAGCTGGTATACATACCGTTGTGAAATCTCCCCCAAATTGAAAGGTTGGATCTTCCAGCATTTTCTGAAGAAACCAGATGACAACAATACTTCATCTTTATGTAGTGCCAGAGGCAATCTTGTTTTTAAAAATTATATTGAAAAATATGAACGTTCTCTCTCATTCAATTGGACCACTGAGGTAGAGTTCGACCAAAGCATTCTTATCTGGCACATTGCTACAGATCTTTGCTATCACTCAGGTGGTGGCAAAAACTTGGCTGCTGAATATTCAAGTCATAAATGGAGCAAGAACCTATCAGACTACATGTTGTATCTCTTAGTCATGTGTCCTTTCCTGTTGCCAATTGGGATTGGGATGATCAGGTTTCAAGACACTTGTGAGGAGGCCAAGCATTTTTTCCAGGAAAAATATCTATCAAAAAATAAAGTGAAATTTTGCAAAATGTTGCTTGAAGTGAATACTGATGTTGAACCGATTAAGGTAAAAGGAGACAGGAGCAAATCTGTGCTCTTTTATGCAAATAAACTTGCAAAACAATTGCAGGAAATGGGTGAAGAGAAAAATTGGGAGCTTGTTTGGGAGTTTGTCTGTGACGTGTGGATCGAGATCCTAGGTTATGCCGCTAGTCATTGCAGGGGATATTATCATGCTCAACAGCTCACGGAAGGCGGAGAGCTCCTCACTCATGTATGGCTTCTTATGGCACATCTTGGCATTACAGAACAATTTCAAATCAACCGAGG
Organism: Castanea sativa; assembly: GCF_040712315.1. Classification (NCBI taxonomy): domain Eukaryota; kingdom Viridiplantae; phylum Streptophyta; class Magnoliopsida; order Fagales; family Fagaceae; genus Castanea; species Castanea sativa. The sequence continues at coordinate 15,132,127 of NC_134013.1, read as the reverse complement.
CCATGCAAGAGCTAAATTGGCTGTGTACTGAGTGATTTTATTTTAATTTTTGTATTAAAGTTGCTCTTGAAGAGAATGCGACTTAATTATGAAATCAGTATATCCATCTAGATGAACTGAGCAGTCAAAAATTGGCATAAATCATGACTTGAAGTTACAATTTCCAACTTGGAATTGTGGCTTCAAGTCACGATTTATGTGCAATTTGAATATGTGTGTATGAGTGTGTACAATAAGATATGTGACTAATTTTTACCCATATTATTGATTGCACATGAGATCGCCTATATACTCAGCAAGTTTAAATTCAATAAAATATTGTCACCTCAAATTATTTTCAAATACCATCATAAGACGCATTACACACCATTACAAGCTTATTTCCCTGTTAAAAGGTGCCACTTTAGGTATGGCAATACTTCTAGCTGCATTTTCTTTTGCGTTTTTGGTGTGTTTCTTTTGGTTATGGATTCTCTAGCTGCAATTGATCTTGGCAACAAAGGAAGCCCATTAATATGGTTCCATTGTGCATGAGTACAGGTGGGCTCTTGGCTTAGGGTTAAGACCAACCAATGCCTTGACCTTCTTGCTAAAGAGAGCCAGACTAGAATATACTTGTTTGTTTGGTATATACCCCTCCCCTCCGATTATCATTATGCAGCTTGAGATTGATTCACAGTAATTGCTACTTGCTAGTTTCCTCTCCAGTCTTTCTTTATTAGCTTGTTGGTGGATTTCTTATATCATTAATCAAGCAGAAGAGTCAACGACAATGCAAGCATCCAAGAAGACTTTCAAGGCTTTCTGCTTATTACAACAGAAATGGCTTTTAAGCCTAAAAGTAAGCTTGGCAACAGTGTGGGCTGAAATTTTTTCGTTTTTTAGGAGATAGTTAGTTGGGGAGGGGTAGGTGGAGTTTGAATCGCATATATGGAACACCACAAAAAATATCATTACAGAGGGGCTATCACTTGAACTCCTAAATAGTAAATACTACAAATTTGACTCAAGTACAAAGAGGACATCAATTGGGTTTTGAAAATTGTTCGCAATAGCTTAATTCTGTAGGTATATACTAGTATCATTTGGAACCTCCCATTCAGGTTTAAATGGTATTGGAAAGTATCCTCTCCATAATAGATCCATTTTTTATGATTCAAATTAGATATTAAAGATCTAAAGTGTACAAACATTTTGAAATTTTAAATTTCTGATTAATCTTGCAGTAATTACAGGGTCATTTTTATTTCCCATTCAGGTCACGTTGGTGACTTTATTATTGAAAACTATTGTAATAGCTGCTGAGTAGTTGAAATAATCAAATCTTTCTTTGATTTTTTTTTTCTTCTTGTGGTTAGCAGTTTGTCAACCTATGATCTAAAAGGCACCACTTAGGGTACTTCACCTTTTTTTTTTGGTTGTTGTTGTAAGTAACATGGTATATCACTAATCTTGATATAACTGAGGTAGGCAACTCTGTAGCCAGAGATTGATGCTCCGCCGCATTTGCTGGGTTTCTCTGTAGACTCTAGTCATTCTTTATTACCTGCAGATGGCTTATTATATTTGTCATCTAATAATCTCAACCACTTTCAATAATTAAATCAAAATTTGGAAAGTGGGATTGCAAACTTGCAATTTAACACCAAGAATCAAACGTTTACAAGTATGATAATAAAAAAGGGCAATTAATAAGTAAATAATACACTGACTAATTCACGTGCTTGGTATCAGACTCTTGATTCCATGGAATAATTCTGATTCGAGGTTATGAGTTTGACTTGAGTTCGATGGATAACAAGTTCACAGATTTGAAAATTAGAGAATCATGGATTTGGGATTGTTTAAATTAAGACGAGAACTTGAGTTTAGTGGTGACTGGTGATGATGTGTACGTGATTAATTGTGATCAAGTGTGACTAGATTAATTGTGATCTAAATATGTAATTAAACTTATCTGAACAAAAACATAGAGCTTGAAAGTAAAATGAACTGAAAGTTAAAGGGATGAATATAAACTTCCTTACATTAGCGTAAAATAACTACTACAATAAACGCAAAATCTATATTAAAAGAGAATTATAAAGAGAATTAATCTTGCCATCGAACCAAGTTTAAATCTTGAAGACCCACTTACACCCAACAAAAAATTTTCTTGGAGGCTAGGCAATTAACCATCATGTACGGTTCTGGGCAATGCATCAAGTTCATCATTTATTAAAGGGCCTTATAGCCTACCAAAATGGTTCAATGGAAGACTTCTAAAACTCAAGTGTATTGGTTACATTTCATAAAGATCCAAGAATCAAGTCAAGTCTTCTAACTCAAGTATATTATTCAAGGAAAAAAAAAAAAAAAAAAAGAAGAAAAGATTTAAGTATATTAAAATTGTGTTCAATTAATGATTTTTCTGATAGTTAGGTAACGCCAGTCTAGGTCCTCATCGGTGGTTGAATCTCCCATATGAAACAAGAATGAGCTGTACGAAGATTGGAAATAGTTACTCTTTAATAGTACCCAAGTCAATTCTACTCATTTTTAAGTATAGCTAACCGAGTTAAAATTTGATACAAAATTATTGATCTTAATTCTTGGCTGTAAACTGGGTATATGATACAAAGTTTAAGAACAGTTTGTTGTTGAAGTCGTGAACTCATTGCTGCAAAAAGAGATAGCAGAAAAATGGCTGACAGTGTTGTTTCTTTGCTCCTGGAGACTCTGAACCAGCTGCTAGACCAAGATGCTGATCTGCTTCCTGAAGTGGAGGATGAGCTAAGATCATTCCACGCGGAGCTTGGATTGGCAAGTGGCTTTATTAGAAACTCTGTGGGTCAAGGGAATGCCGGAGAGGTGGAAGTTATGGCGGAGGAAATCAACAAGGTTGCTTATCGGGTTGAGGATGACATTGACAAGTTGGCTGTCAGGATCGCAAAGCAAAGGATGAGAGGTGAGTTCAGGAAGTTCATTTATGGCTTTGACCACAGGAACAAGCTTCGAGATGTCTTAGGAACTATCCACAGCAGCATGAAGGAGGTCAAACAAATTTACGGTGAAAGAGGAAGCAGTGTCCAAGCTAGCAGCCATTCATTTTTAGCAATTGACAGGAAGATCGAGGAAGTTGACCTGCTATGCTTTCCCGACAAAATGGAGAGCTTATTGAAGCAGCTATCTAACTTGGACCAGCGTCGTGCGGTTATTTCAATTGTTGGAGAGGCTGGAATCGGCAAGACTGCTCTTGCCAAGAAAATCTATAATAAAAGTTCTGTTCAGGGTCAATTCAAATACCGTGCATGGGTCCATGTATCTCGGTATTGCAGAGCTGGAGAGTTGTTGTTTGGAATTTTAGAGTCTCTTCAGCTGATCACTACTGGAGAGAGGCAAGACATGACAGAGAAAGAGCTGCAAGAGAAGCTATCGAAGTACTTAGCAAATAGGCGGTATCTGATAGTCCTGGATGATCTGCGGAAATTAGAAGCAGGATGGGAGGAGATCATAGAACAGGCCTTTCCTGATGATATGGATGGAAGTAAAATCTTGTTCACTTGTCGGCCTGAGCATGAACCTTCGCTTAATCGTACAACCATCCACCAACGCTATTTACTTGAGCGGCTTGATAAGGCAGAGAGGTGGCAAGTCCTACGCGAGAGAGTGTTCAGTGCAGTAACTAATAAAGCAAATTTGGAATCATTGGGGGAACAGATGGCAGAAAAATGCAAGGGGCTACCACTCTCACTTGCAATTTTAGGCCGATTGTTGGTGATGCAGGGGGACAGTGTTGAAGCCTGGTCCAGATTAGCTAGTACTTTAGATGTATCCTCTGGTGAAGGAAGCCAGCATAACAATGATGGTCAAGAGCTTCATGGCTCAGTGATACTGCCTAGTTCCCCCATGGAGGAGAACTTGGCTTCCAATCCTCATCCCCCAATGGAGGAGAACTTTTCCCCAAAGCAAAGCATAGATCTGCATTTGCTTCTAAGCTTTATTCACGAACATTTACCCGACCACTTGAGCCTCTGCCTTCTCTATTTTGGTATGTTCCCAGAAGGGGCTGAAATACCCACAAAGCAACTGATCCAATTGTGGATGGCCGAAGGATTTATTCGGCAAAAGGGAAGTCGAAGAATGGAGGACTTTGGACAACAGTACTTGGAGGAGCTTATTGGTCTCCACTTGATCCAAGCGACTGCAAGGAGAAACGATGGCGGAGTGAAGACGTGCCAAATCCATGATCTTATCTGGAAGTTTTGCATTTCCAAGGGTAGAGAAATGAAGTTTCTTGAAGTCCCAGATAAATCAAGTGATGCTCCTGAAAAGACTGGGGAGAAGACTCGAAGAGTAGCCATTCATGGTACTTTTTCTTCGCTGAAGGATGTTTTCTCAGAACTCCACAACTGTAAAGGTGTCCGTTCTTTCCATTTTTCTGTCCCAGGTGATAATGTTAGGCTTCCCACATTTAAGTGGAATTCACTTTATGAAGGCTTCAAGTTGCTCAGGGTGTTGAACCTTGGGATGGTAGAAGTCTTGGAAATTCCCAAGGAGGTTGGAAGGTTAATTCATTTGAGGTACTTGAGGATAAGAGCTCCAGGCATCAGGCATGTGCCTTCCTCTATATGCAATCTCCTAAATCTTCAGACACTGGACATGAGAGAGTCTAGTTTGAGCAATTTGCCAGATGAAATTTGGAAGCTGCAGCAGCTACGACATCTCAAATTGTTTCATCTCCGTAGCCTGCCTGAGCATTGGGGAACTGATGAGAAATCTCTTGAGAACCTCCAAACCTTGTCTTGCATGCGTCCCCAGAAAGGAATGAAGCGCCTCATGGTCAGGGCCAGGTTCCCTAATATTAACAAATTAAAACTAGCTAGCCAAAACCCTGATGAAACAGCTGATTTTCTTGAAAGCCTTGACCATCTATACCACCTTCAATCCCTCAAAATTGAGTCACCTTCTAAACTTCCTGATCCAAGTGCATTTCCATTGACACTCACCAAAATAACTTTACAGGATACAACTCTTGGGGACAGTTGCATGAAAAGGCTAGAGAAGCTGCCTAATCTTCGCATACTCAAACTACGAAAAAATTCTGTTTCTATAGAGGAGATTACTTTCAATGCAGGTGGGTTTCCTCAACTCCAAGTCCTCCAAATGGTGGAACTGGAAATAACTAAATGGACACAAGGAGGAGAAGCAATGGTGAATCTTCGGCATCTGGTGATAAAAAAATGTGTTCAATTAACAGATTTTCCAAAGAGCTTGTCTAGTCTGCGAAAACTAGAGGTGATTTTGCCCACTGCAAATCTAAGAAAGGCCCTTCAAGATTATGGGTGTAAGGGTGGTCTTGAGATGATAAATCCTGGACATGTATGATGAATCAACAATGATCAATCCTCCCCAGGATGAGTCTAATGCATCAACAAAGATCAATCCGCCCCAGGACGTGTCTGATGCATCAACAATGATCAATCCTCCCCAAAACGTGTCTGATGCATCAACAACAATCAATCCTCCCCAGGATGTGTCCGATGCATCAACAACAATTAATCCTCCCCAGGACGTGTCTAATGCATCAACTTAATGATGGCATGCATTCACAATGCATTTTATATTTACTTTCTTTTACAATAATGCCTATTTATAAGGCTCAAATTCTCTCTCTCTCTCTCATACACAGTTTGGATCGAAAGAATTTTCTTTATAAGACAAGTAATTGGGTATTCCTTATACATAAAGGAATAGAATTTGAGCCTTATAAATAGGCATTGTTGTAAATAGTTTGATACTTGAGGATTTGCCCAAAGTATTTGTCTTGCGTAAAGAGTGGTGTGTTCGTGTTTTAGAGGTAGAAAGATTCATGTGTGAATTTGTTAGTTATGTGAGTGTGAGAGTCTGAGATTGTGAGTTTGTATTTGTGCGGTTTGTGAGGGATTTTGTTTATACTTATGTGTCAGATTTTTGTCAGTGTTTTGGAGTGTTGAGTTTGGTTTGTAAATTTGGGTAATAGTGATTATAATCGTTATAGTTTTTTTTTTTTTTTGGAGGAGATTATTATCGTTATATTTGATGATGGGTTTTGTTTGGTATCACTTGGTAATCCATGTCTTCTTTCGAAAAAAGAAGAAAGAAAATTCCATGTCTTGTTGTGTAACAAAGGACTCAGGTTGTACTTGTTTTCTCAAACAGTGAAATTGGGCGGCATTGAATTACTCGTGTGATTACGTGAGTGATATATAAGAGAGAGTGATGCGGAATTGGGTTTTAAGAAGAAGAACTAAGAACCAGTTAATGATGGGGGACTTTGAAGGTGCAGATGAGACTGAGACGCATGGGCTCAATGAGATTGACATGAAGGTTTTGCATGATGAAGCGTTCCAATAACCTGAGAGGCAGTCCATTGATCGTGGATGCCAAAAAGGGTTTGCAAAGTTATTTATTGTCTTCTAGAGAAATTACAATTTACTCACCCGTGATTTAAAAAATGGCACTTTGCCTACTTGTGGTCTAATTCGTTAGCAAAACGTTACCCACCTGTGCAACTACTGTTACTCTTAACACCATTTCACTAAAAAACACAATAGCAATTGAATCAAGTTGCCCTTTACACATACACCCTCTCTTCGAGATTTTGGTCCACTTCATCCAGATCAACACGTAAAACTCTCAGCATCAAGAGAAGTCGGTAGTCCGATCAAAACCCATGTAAAGGATTTGGAAAATTTTCTCTCGAGTTAAACCACAAGTACAGTCTTGATAGTTAGGGTTCTTGATTTTTTTTTTTTTTTTTAAATTGCTGGTAGATTACTTAATGTGTAGCGTGTTAATGAAAAAAAAGTTTTTGAGAAATTGGGACTCTACACTTTACTTTTCTACTCTGTGCTATACATTTTTGCTGAGTTCTCATTGGAACTTTGGGTTTGGGGATGCAATTGGGTCTGTGCTATACATTTGTGCTGGATTTGTGTTCCTGATAGGTTATTGATAGAAACATGCGAAACTTTTTTTTGGGAGACAATCACATGAGAATGGACCACAAAGTCCACATTTAAACATTTTTTCCTCAATGTAGAAAGATTTTAAGGGTCCACACAGAACACAACACAGCAAAGGACAAAACCACTAGCAACTTTAGCTCATTAAACAATATATAAATTTTAGCAGTTTCTAACAGTTCCCATTAGAATATGCACATTTAAAAAAAAAAAAAAATCTTTGTTTTGTATTTTAGCAATCATCAGAGCAATAATTAGTTGATATTTTCAACTACTAAAATTCCCATTAGTTGAAATGAAAGAATAATACTTACTGGAAAAAAAAAAGTTTCATTTATTTCTATCAATAACTTATTAGAAACACAAATCCGATACAAATGTATAGCACAAACCCATTTTTATCCCCAGTTCCAATGAGAACTCAAGGCAATGTTGATTGTGATTGTAGAGTAAATTAGGGAAGGGCAAAAGCCCATTTTCATCACCGTGTCATTTAATTTTCGCTGCATATTTAGTTATTGGGTGATTTGTTTGTACTGCCACGCTCATTGCATGTAATTGAACCTAATTAATTCACTTGGCTAATTAATTGGTTAATTCATTACAAGGGGTCAATACATTTTTGGCCTATCAAATACTTTAGAGACATTTTGATCAACATATTCATGCATTTCTCTTTGACAAGCGGTCTCGTGCACATTTCTTCTTTGTAGGTCTTCAAACTTTGCTCAAATTCTTGAGCCTTCAATGGTTCTTCAATCTTCAAGGTCTCATGTTCTTTGAACATTTGAATGTTCTTGTATCCTCAAGACCTTATTTGATTCTAGAACCATTAAAATTGTTGGCGCTCGCATCTTGGATTCTTGGATCACCAACACTTGGATTGCCAATCCTTGAATCATAGACTCTTGAATGGAAGCCTCCATTGGTGCATCAAGAATTGGTTCTTGAAAAATCATCATCTTCTTCTTTGTTGGTTTTTTGGACTAAACTTCAAGGGTTGCGTCTTCATGTATATCATCATCCACTTTGACACAAAAATCAACATTCCCGCTTGCAATAATAGCAGTAGATTCTTGGAACTTGATTTGTTCTTTGAATTTCATTGAATCAAGAGATTGTAAGTCCACTTCTGTCATGTACTCAAGATCCTCTTGCAATCTTAAGAGCTCTTCCTTCATGGTCTTTTTAGATTCAGCCAAGGCCTTAACCATCTTTGAAATATCTTTGACATCCTTTAAGGCTTTGTTCAACACTTGCTGTATTTCTTTCAAAAGTTTTCTTTGGCCACAATTGCTGGTCTTAAAATCGACGGCTTTGAGACCACTTGTTAGGAACCTAGAGGTTCCTAATGGGGATGAGTATGAATTGTAGGGGGGTTGATGGAAATTGTAGGCAAATTGACTTAATTCGAAGTAGTCACCCTCCATATAGATATAGAGTGATTAAGAGAGAGAGAGAGAGAGAGAGAGAGAGAGAGATGCACTAATGCACTAAGAAATTGGTTTATTCTTCAATTCATATCTAATGTTGAATTACAATCATGTATTTATAGGGGACTAGCTCTAATGTTATTGGCCCACATGGCTCAAGATAAATGGCTAGTTAATCCAACATGTGCTCTATGAATTAAGTCATGTGTTAAATGAGATACATGTGCTCAAATCCTAACTAACTCATCCTAATCCTAATCTCAACCAACTGGCTAACTACCTAACTAAAGGGATTACAACAATTATTTCATATTCCTAACATTACATTCCTAGGTATTTTTATGATTGAAAAATGTAGTAATCTCAATTTATAATCGATGCAAATTATTAAGCTTTACCAAAAAATAAAAGAGCCTCTAAGCACACGCTCATGTGTGTGCTCAAAGGCCAATTTACTTTAAAAAATATACCTAATTTTTGGCAAAATTTTTGAACCCAGATCTCATGAGATTTTAGGAATCACTTCTGTGGATTCTAGATGGCTCAACCAGTAAAGTCTCTATAATTGAATAAGAGTTTTGAGGTTCAATTCCCGTCTACACCAAAAACTGATCAATATCTTGGTTTGATAATTGTAAAGAACAAGTAGGATGTACATGGAAAACCCTTTAAAAGGGATGAAAACCCATGGCTAAGGGTGACCATGGGTCGGTCCGGGTCGAGTTTGTGCCTAACCCGCGACCAACCTAACCAAGTTGGGTGGACAATATCTAGACCCGCCACTGACAGGTCAGAGAGTCGGGTCGGATTGGTAGGTTCTTTGTTGGAAGGTGGTCGGGTCTCGATAGGAGTCAAATCTGGCCAAAACTCACAGGATCTAGCCAAAAATTTGGTAGATTTGGTCGAAATCTGGCAAATCTAGTTGAAAACTAACCATGTCTGGCGAGACCTTGCCGAATCTCGATGAGATTTGATTGAGGGATTCTTCAAACAATAGAGATCGGTTGCCTTTTGGTGGTAGAATCAGCTGGGTCAGTTGAAATCGGGATTAGATGCAAGGACCTGTCAACTGACCCGTCAGAATCAGGTTTGGGACTTCGAAAACCATCGCTGACCCATCACATGAGTCGGATCGGGCAATTTCCAGACCGGGTTAGTTAGTATGGCAAGTGGGACGGGTGCATGGGTGATCTTGGACAACCCTAACCACGGCGAGTGAAGGATTAAATATCCCTCACTCTTAAAAACTATGTATTGTATGAAAGTGTAAGGTTTTACACAAGGTGTTGTTCTTCCCAAAAACCTATCCTTTTTATCTTTCTTTCCTACCTAGATTTTTTATCTCTCTACCCTAATTGCTCAGTAACATGTTCCTCTTATAGTACGAGGAATGTTGTTAGACATACAATAACAGTTGTCTCACTCTCATTCCTCCCCACAAACCCTAATATAGCTGTTGTACTATGCTATAGCTGGAGGAGAGATAAAATCTGCTGATATCAGGGTAGTGGGATGAAAGGTGGCTTTGCAACATTGTGAGGGACAAGTATCGACAAAAAAAGACACACCATGGAAGCTAAGAGCATTGCGCGTGTCCTTAACAGCGATCCAGCATAGTACTAGCTAATGAGGGATGTTCTACAACCTTTAACCAATAGAAATCGCTATCATTTTCATGGTAGTGCTGGGTGTCCATGCCAAACCGCACATCTCGCTTCCCCCAATGGTGATCATGTCGTTGCCACAAGCCAAGAGTACTATTCCTCTCACCCAGGGCCGGCCTAAGGCCTAGGCCTAAGGCCCCACAACAAAATACAAAATTTCCTACTAAAAAAAGGCCTCATTTCACTTTGTAAGAGGCCCAAAATTTTATAAAAAATATAAAATTTCTAAATAATTGATATTTTTTTTAAGAGTAATGCTAAAGATATCACAAATTATAATATAGGTTTAATTGACATATTACCAATCACATAAAAAAGTAATTCAAATAAAAATACAAATACAAATAAATTCAGTTGTTAAAATTCATCAATTATAGTCATTATTATATTATATTGTAAACATTTTGTAATATCTTAAGTATTTTTTTTTCATTTCTAACAAGGCTTCCAAAATAGGAGACCAATAGAAATTTCAACTAATTGAAACTCTAAAATGATTCAAAAAAGATGCTGCAAATGTGATAGATCATCAATGAGAACTAATCTCCTCTAATAGTTTGAGAACTTAATTTTTGTAAACTAATCTTCTACAAAACCACACACCAAATAATATCTATCTCTTTCTCTTAAAAAGTATAGATAAAATTAAAATTTAGATTACAACTGTACTTGCCAAAAGCCTTGTAGCTGAATTAGCACCACCCCATATACAAAGTGCTTGGGGGTCTAGGGGAAAATGGTTTGAGCTACGGGGTTAGCAGCATATTGAAATGATCTCTCAAAAAAAAAAAAAAAGATTATAACTGTACTTAACTATGCATTGTCATATAACCAAGTTAAAGTAAGTTTCTTTTTTAAAAAAATAGTATATTTTTTAGTTCATTTTGTTAAAATTAATAGTTCAACTATGATATTCAATCCTCTATATGAAATTAACCTTAGTTTAGATAGTATTATTCATCAATTTCTATATTTACATCAAATTAGTCTTGATTTAATTAGTATTATATAAAATTATTCAATTAATGTGTACATATAAAAAGGCTCCATATAAAATTTTCGCCTTAGGCCCCAAATTTTCTTGGGCCAGCCCTACTCTCACCAACATCCCTCTACTTTTCCTCACAGTTTGTCCACGTGTAGGGCTCAAATATGACCAAGTCAATACACTTACTTGCCTTAGCTAGTCTACTATACAATAATAAAGAGCAAAAATCACAAAAATGAACGCCATATGTTAGAACTCTCTCTCTATATAATCACTTCTCTATATATTAGGGTCCATTTGGTTAGGAGTTTTAGGAGCTTGATGCCGATCCTTGGTTCAAAACCTCTTGCTAGCATCTTGTGTGTGGGATGGGGCGATTACATACATTTGAGAAAATAGTCAAATACTTGAAGATGTCTGGATACCCTCGTTTGTAAAAAAAAAAAAAAAAATTAAAACCATAAATAGACAAAAATCAAAAACAAAAAACCTACGGGTAAAAAATCCAAATATCTCACTTCTATCAAGAAAATAAATAAATAAATAAAAACATGTGGCAAAAACCAATTGCAACTTCCTAAAAAAAAAACTTTCCATTTCATTTTACCTCTCTTCCCCTTCCCAACATTGTGGAATGCAATCCCTCAAACTGAAAAAACCCACAACATTCCTTCATTCTTTCATCCTATTTCTAACCAACACTATCTTCTTTTGCACTCTTCGTTTAATATACTGAATTATGCTTCTCATTCGTCAAGCGTTTTCTTGTCAAAATTGGTAAGCTTATGAATAAATTTATATACTATTTTCTCAACTGAATTATATTGTGTATTGTACTTTATCAATTACATATATTGTGAATCAATAACTCTATGACCTTTTGCGATGCGTGGACTATATGAAAGGTGTTGTAGAAAATTTGGTTTTCTTCAATCTTTCACATGAATCAGACCCTTTCCCAAATCTATGAGATAAAGGGGGGAAAATTGAAAATCACATTAAGTTTGTGAATTTAAGCCAATTTTGGTGACCATACAGTGTGAATGGCAGATAACTAGTTCAGAAGAATGCATTGCCTAATCAATCCACAAGCAACTTGAAGGTGGTATTGAATTTTCGAGCACTTATTGGTGAGTATGGAGATCTGATTATGGTATTTTGACAATGGTGGCGGCAAAGTGGTGGTGTATCTTCCTGTTCTTCTTCACCTTTTCTTTTTATACACTCATTTTTACAAAACACCCACATCAGTTTGTCTATTTTACACATTTATTCAATAAAATATTCTAAACCCAGCCACCATTAACCCAAGTAATACCTAGCCACAATCAACTATTAATACCCAGCCCTCCATTATCAACCCACACAACCACCATCATCAAGCCAGCCTCCATTAACCCAATTAATACCCACTCATCAAAACCGTCAAAACCCACTCATCAAAATCATCAAACCCACTAATCAAAACAATCAAACAAAGAAAAAGGATAGACGAGAGATCACGGTGACTTGATGAACCAGAGAAATCCATCAAACAACGAGAAATCCAAATCGACGAGAGATGGGATGGTTTGATGGGCAACGATCGGCGAGAAATCTACTAATCAAAACCATCAAACAACGCGAAATCCAGAGACAAGATGGTTTGATGAACCAACGAGAAATCCAGAAACAAGGAGAGGTTATGGTCTGATGATTGATCAGGCGATTGACAGTGTGGTTTGCCTGTTGATCTCAACGAGCTTCCTCCGTGCGTTGTGCATCGTGGGTCTCGTGGGTCTCGTGCGTTGTTGTTCTAGAAAGTTCTGAGCTTTTACGATGATCATCGTAGGTAGGATACCTGTGATCGGTGGACTGAGGGAGAGATAAAACGAGAGAGAGGTGAGAGTGAGAAGCTGAGCGAGTGAGTTGAAGGAGAGAGAAAAAAATTTCAAATATTAGATACAAGATCTACAGTAGCCGTGCATATATGCACAGTTACTATAGCAAATGTGCAAATATGTACACTTTTAGAAGCACTGATGTGGAGCATTTTTTAGGCAAAATGTGTAAAATTTGTGTCTTTTTCTATTATGCAAGACTTTGCATCCATTGAAGTGGATGCTCTTACTATCTTAATATCACTATTTTTCTATCATTTTATCTTCTTTTATATTGACTCTTTTTATTCTCATTATCTCACTATAAATTTGACATTTTCTCTTCCATTATATGCATAGTTTTCTCACACAAAAACGTTACATCCATCTCTCTCTCTCTCTCTCTCTCTCTCTCTCTCTCTCTCTCTCTCTCTCTCTCTTTCCTTTTTTTTTATTGCATTAGTATTTTAGGTTGATGAGTTTTTGTGTTGATTAGAATTCTACTTTAGGTTGTTGTGATTTAGTTTTGTGTTTTAAGTTGTTATCTTTTTCATTATCTTTGATTGTTATTTATTATCCTACTACATTATGCATATAGTATATAATAATATAATGTTCTTATATTACATAGCATGACTTGAATAATTTGATGTTTATTGCCATATATTATATTTTTACTTTTTTTTCTTTGTATCTTATTTTATTCAACAAAATTCAGCCATGTCCCCCATTTCATTAAATTATGTAGCACAAATCAAGAAAAAGCTAGATACACACATGCCTTCCTTTACCATACATTAGGGGAATCAAAATATTTGTGTGTGATACGAGTCCATATAATTCATAATTTAGATAGCATTCTTTGAATGTGTATGAACCTATAGATTGAGAAATTTGTAGACTTAAAAGACTATTAAGAATAGATTCTTTGAATCAAGAATAGAAATATTTGGACTACTATATATATCATTTAGATAAAAACCTTTATCATAGTTATATTAATTTTTTTGCCACAAATTTAAATCATGCAAACTTAATAATTTTACATTATGCATTATCATATTCTCTCCTACTACTTCTTCTTCTCAAAAGTTTTATGTATCATCTTTAAAGGATGTCAACAATATTGATCTTATGGGAAAAGTTACATAAAATATTAAGAAAAAAATGTTTTATATTACAATCAAATAAAAATGCATTTTAAATATTTTAACATTTCTATTATTTATATCACTAACATGTTTTACTGCTACCACATGTGATAACTTAAATCTTAATATTCTTAAGTTGTTTCGGCAAAAAGAAAAAATTGAAAAAAAAAAATTGTCACAAAAGAGGAGTTCATGTAAAGTTTTTTGCAAAATGAAATACCTATTTTGTAAGGCCACCAAACTTGATAATTTGCAAATGGTAGAACCACTCACAATAATATTTGCATAGTTATATAGTTCTAGTTAAAGCAATCAAGCATACTTTTAGCCTTAAAAAAACACACATCTACCGGTGGTTAAACGTTCATCTTGGATAGTTTTAACTTTTTATATAATTTTACTTTCATATATTCATCTATTTTAATATTGATTTTTCTGTTAAAAAAACTTTAATTTAGATATTTATATGAAAACAATGAAATAATGATTCATGAATAATCAAAAACAAAAAATATTATTTTATACATATTCATCTTGTGTAGTTGTAACCATGGTTTTAAAAATCGGATTGAACCGGCCGGTCCGACCGGTTCAACTGGGAACCGGCCTTCAATCCGGTCCGGTTATGGCATAAAACCGAAAATGCTCTAAAAACCGGTAAATAGTAAAAACCGGCCGATTCGATTGAGAATTAGAAACCGGCACGGTCAAACCGGTTTTTCAAAATGACTGAAACAGATCTGCAATGGAGCTTTTTTTTTCAGTAAAAACTAAAAATCTTTTTTTTCTCTCTTAGATCTGCTCATGGTGAGGACAGATTTTTGCAATAAAGTCTTTTTATTTTTAAGATTGGCTATGCTTGGGAGAGAGAAAATGACTGAATGTTCAAGCTTGCCGTTGAAATTAGCATCTTGGAGTGGTATCTACAGATCTTCAGTGAGGAAGAGAGGAACTGATGATGGTATTTTAGAGATAAACAATAGAACTGACTTCCTGAGAGACAGAGAGAGAGATAGAGAGAGATGGATTCCATAGGAGAGAGAAGATTGGAATTTTTTTTTTCTAGATGCTGGTCCATAAGCGTATCAGTGTATTCCGTGTATTAGATTTAAAAAAAAAAAAAATGTAAAGAGAGAGTAAACGTGTGGCTAGGAGTAGAGTGGGAATCTCAATTCACAAAGCAAAAAAAATAGGAGTAGAGTGGAAAAGTGGATTGACAAGATAAGTCAGTGACTTGTCTTGTCATTTGACTTTTGAGTTTTTTTTTTTTTTTTTAAATTAAATCTTCTTGAATAACTAAATAGTTAAATTTATACTATTGTAATATTGTTTATACAAACGGAAAGATGAAGCTTAAATATTAAAGGGTGTTTGGTACATGTATTTAAAAATTGAAAATATATGTAGGTGAAAAAATGTGTAGAAAAATGTGTAATATTGTTTAAAAATTAAAAATTTTTGTTTGAGATGATATACCAAACACTCCTAAATAGTTTATTCTTTGTCCACCATTATTGACAAGAAAAGAAAGGTGGTATGGAAAAAAAGTTTTTTTTTTCTTTCTTAATACAAGTTATTAAAATTAAAATTTTAAATATAAATTATTTTAATATTTTAATTAAATTATTTATGACATCACCGGTTCGACCAAAAAACTGATAATTAGCTTCTTTTTCGGTTCTTTCTCCGTACCGGTTTTTAAAACATTGGTTGTAACTTTATATATAATTTTACATTTATATATTTATTTACTTTAATTTAAATGTTCATAACTAAATAATGAACTCTATGAAAAATGTAATTAAAAAAAATCATATTTCTACTCTTCAAAAAGTCACCAATTTTATTTTTCAAAAAAATACCTTTTACATATACTTGGAATTTTTTTTTAACTTTGACATACCACTAACCTAACCACTTCATACATTAAAAAAAGAAAATAAAGCTCATTATTACTGCAGTTAAGATAGTATGAGTGCCTTAATTGATCGAGACCAAACTAGAGAAATGCCTTTTATATTTCTTTGAAAATTCAGAAGAGAAAAAAAACAAAAACTCTTGACATACCACTAACGTAACTACATCTATAACTATTTAAGACATCCATGATATCGATTTCTTATTGAAAACTGTGGGGTCAATGGGCCTAGGAATAGGTGTTGGGCTAGAGACCCAATCCGAGGACACTGAATGGTTCGAGGATGTGGGAATATCAACCCAAAAGGCAGTACTGATGGATAAGGAAGCTAGGTCTGATCAAGGTTATCCAAGAAGGTGGTCCGAGGAAGAGTCTGTCCTCGACTATGTAAAGCCGAGGTAGGAGAGGGCTGTCTGGCGTCCAAAGGCAATATTCTAGGAAATCCTATAAGTAAGGGTAGGTATAGTGGATGTACAAGATAAGAAGAAGGGCTATGAAATATCTAAAATAAAGATGTTACCACCGCATTGAATGCTCTATAGCTAACTCTCTGGCCGCATTAATGGAGAAGTGATGTCTGAGCATCAGGATTCAACCTGACAACTGCCTCCAAAGACTTTAGGGATTGATTGATAGGACAAGTATCTAAATCAGTAATCTGATCCATACTTGGAAGATAGGGAGAAGAAGGGAATGATATAAAAGGCGAAGGAAGACATTCAAGAGGGGGATTGGAGAAAAAAGGAAGAAAACACTGTACACATTAGCACCCATGATTGTAATCTATCTTTGAAAGAGTGAAAGATAAGATCCATTATCCTCGGCCTGAGTCCAAGGATGATTTCCGTTACATAAATGATCCAATGTGTATGATGTTGCAATCTAGCCCATCATTTTTGTTATTTGACTCCACTAGAACCTAGATTTCAAGCCTATTCTCTACAAATTTCATTGTATTGGACTTTTTGGGCCTATTCCATTCTTACTTTTGGGTTTGAGTGTAAATTGTGACCTTACAAAAACCATAAAAATTACAGCAAGCAAGGGAACATACAAAGTAATAAAGAATAAATGGAGGAAGAAAAAAAGAATTGAAATTAAACGTCAATTAGATTTCTGGGTAGTATGCATGATCATCCAATAAGAAGAGTTTCAATTTTTTCAAATGAACCATTTGAAGACCTAATGATTCTAACAACTAACCGCAGAAATTGAATAGAGGATATTAAAAACTTTACCATGCAATAAAATCAACCATTATATTCACTTAATTAAATTAATAATACAAAATTTTAACTTAGAACTAATCAAACTCTAACTAAGGAAATTATATTTCCTATCATAACTAAAATGAGATGTTCTCCAATAATAATAGAAATTACATAAGAAATAAAATTGAAAAGTCTAATGAACAGTTCTGCATCTCACTACTTCTCATTTAATATCTATGTTATGCAATTCATCAACCAATAAATATATAGTAATAGTAAGAATGTCACAACTCAAATCCATGGAACATTAATTTAGATGCATGACTAACCTGCTGAACTTATATAACTTAATAAACATAATTGATCCAAAATAAATTTTAAACTCCAAAAAAACAAGTACTCTTAAAAACCTCTAACAAAAATTTAAACTCTACAAATCGAAAATAATCTCCACTATATAAAACATGAATTACAAAATAAGGTAACTGAAATTCTATAAGTTTTCAAGAAATATTGAAGTCGCCTACAACTTCCACGCTCTACCTTGCACCTTACAAAGTGATCCAAAGGTTCTATATTCCCAACTACAGTTTAATCTGAAAATAGTAATTGATGGGGTGAACCACACATCTAGTAAGTAATTATACAGAGTACACAATGGAATAGAGTCAAGCAAAGCACGAGTATTTTGATTTTTCACAAACTCATTCAATGATATCAAAAATAATTATTCCACAAAACATATATTAAATCATTTAATACATATGTAATCACATTTTAAAATCACATACATATAATTGATCAGAGCATAGTGTCACATATACACATCACATATTCTCACATACAATCCTGTGAGCAGATACCAACATCTAACCTCTGTTGGTGAGAGATCAACACATATTCTCACATACAATCCTGTGAATGGATTTACACATATATCTAATCAATTCTAAAAACACTCATTTTGACTTTTGAGTCACATATCACAAAAAAACAAAGTTTATACAACATAAAATAATTTTCTCAATATTAACAATTATTCCAACAATAAAAGTATATCAAATATCACAATATCAAATTAAAGCATAAATCAAAAGATGCTTGACTCTCCTAGGGAACGAATAGAAACTGAAGAGTTTATATAAATATTTTTAAAATTCTTGAGTAAGTTTGAAAATCAAATTTGCTAAAAGAAATGTCTTAAATACCATTTGAAAAACAAGAATATGAACTTTAAAGAACAAGAATCTTTTTAGAAAACTTACTTTGAAACTCAATTATATTCGGAATATAGTTTAGTTTAGAAATCATCTTTTAAATGAGATTTGGACATTCAAAACGTTATTTAAAATTCGAAATTTCTCCTTAGAACATTATTATTATTATTTTTTTAAAATCAAAGTTTCTCTTTCAATGATGTAAAAAATGTCTTTTGATAAACTTTTAAAAATGTAAGCTTAAAAATAATATAACTTTTGAAAATCTTTAACTTCTAAGAACCTAAGAACAAAACTTGTGCATATTATGCATAATTACTTACTGCACTTGAATCACTCTGAAAGTCTAGTTGAAACACCCTCCAAATAGTTTCAAAATACTCTTAAATAGGACCTATAATCAATCATGAAAATTACTTAATATCCTCCACAAAATATAAATCTTATTGAATTATACAAATTGACTCACTAAAAGCTCTATTATCGTAACTCTGTTCTAAAATTCACACTATGGGTAAACCTAGGATTTAATATATATCCCAGTAAAAATTGTGGGCCAAAACTAATTTGACTTGTTCATGGACTTAGAGTGCGTTTGGGAGGGGTTGAAACGCCCAGCGTCTGCGTTTCAGCCCCTTCCCTTTTTTCTTTTTCTTTTTCTTCACTGGGACGCGCATTGTGTATTGTTCATTGGTCATGAACAATGATTTTAGGCCAATGAACAGTAATTTTAAGCGTGAACAGTGTTTTTTACCCATTAAAAAATTATTTTGCTATAGTATTTTTCAGTTTCAGCTACATCCAAACGGACCCTTAATATCAATGACCCTAATATATATTTTATATTTAAGCATTCTGAGATGCAATTATAATCGGATAGAAGAAGCAAGTTTGTCATTATCCTTTTAAAGAATTGTAGACGTGTTGATTTCTAATGGTTCATTGTGGTAGGGAATAGTCAAAGTCTAGGCAAAGACTACCAAGGCATTAATCATCCATCAAAAAACTTGGACTTTGACAAAAATGTGATTTTATGTACATTGACTCACTAAAATCATGTGGGGTCGGTTGCAATTTCTCTAGCAATTCATAATAAACCCTATGGCATAGATCAATAGTCCTAAAAGTTCCTATCCACCTTAAAGCCCTTATAGTCCTACAAAACAATGCAGCCTTATTCATGCTTTGAATAATTTCGGTTGTTCTTTTAGACTCCAAGCAGTGGTATTCTAGGCTTTAAGAATAATTGAAATAGTGTAAAAATAGTAATCTAAGAAATTACCAATTCACAATCTACACATCACTAAAGTTTTCCATGATCAAATTTTAACAAACTCATACCTAGAATAATTGATTGCCTCTTCAATTGTATTTGTGCTAAAATCCAAGGAAAAACCTCTTAGCATCTTTGATAAAACCCTTTCTATGAAAACCTTAATTATCTCTTCCTCTACCCTGTAGTTTGTATTAGAGATGTGGGCTTAGTGGGTAGTGGGCTGCAGTTATAAATAAAAGAAAACCTATGACTCATCAATTATATTTTAAAGAAAACTCTTAAATAAAATTATGTGGGGTATTACAAAGAAACCTTATAGATGAGATCATTAAAAAAAATATGATAAAATTAATTAAAAAAAAATTCTTTACAAAGTTTAGGGACCAAAATAATATTTTACCTAAAAAATTATCACATGCAACGCGCGAGTCTGCAACTAATATATATATAAAAGTAGAGACCTCATGTGAGAGATCATGAGGTTCTACCATGTGACGTACTCTATAAGGAGAAGTGAAATACCCTTAAGCCATATTAGAGATAAGAACAAATTTAAAAGTAAAGACTCTTTATTCCTTTTGGTTCAATGTTTCAAGACTATTTTTGTTATATTACTTATTCAATATTTTAAGACTACTATTTGTTTCATTTGGTTCAATATTTCAAGACTTTTCATCTCTTACACACATACAAAAAACTCTTTGCATTTCCATTCACCATTTTCACTTCTACTCCTTTATATACACATGTTCATAGCCTTTTATACCATCCCATCTCAAATACACTTAGACAAAAAACGATGTTATTTACTTTTAACATTTCAATGACACCTACATAACTCAAACGTTGTAGTATTATTTGATCTTAACCCGTATAAGTAGGCTATGAGCAAGGAAGGGAGCTTGCATTTTTTATTTAGCGACGGTAGCTTACGGTTTTGATGTTGAAGTCAAATATTGTAGATTTTGTGAAGATTATGATTTGCTTGGAGTCTTTGGGTGTTTGAGATTTTGGTTTAAGAAAGTTATAAATGTATTTTTTTAGAACTAGAGAAAAAGAAAAAGAAACATTCTAATTGATTATTTATGAAGTTAGTTGTTATTTTTTTACATTGTGTTAAAATTCATAATTTGTAGGTTTCTTTGTAAGTTTTTTTTTACTACTATTTTATGCTGTATGAACCATAGTGATAAAATCAAAAATCAATGGTGATTTAAAACTGTTTTTTTTTAAAGATATAAAAGTCCAACTAAAGACAATTGAATTTTGATAAATGAATATGTTTTTAGCAAAGTTCTCTTTGTTTAATCACGTTCTCTGTATGTTGATACTTACAAATGATTTTCTTAATTTCATTAAGATAATTAATTGGGTTTTTGTGATCAAGGTCTCCATATTTGGTTGTGAGAATAGAATGGTTGAGAAAATGAATGGTAGGTTGTTTAAATTTATGTAATTTTAGGATATAAAAGTATTTTATACTTTAAATTCTTATTTGTAGATTTCAAAATCATTTAATTAGTTTGAAAAATGAAATCTACTTTTAATAGTAAATATTATAATATATTATAATCTTACAGTGTTATACAATTTTTTAAAAATAAAATATGAATTAAGAAAATCAAGTTTCAAAGTTAACAATATTGTGGGCAAATATAAATATTATTAAACAAAAAAAAGTATTAAGTATTATATGTAAATTTTAATATACATAAAAATGATTTCAAATAAAATTGTAAAGTAGTCCACGCATGAGATATCATCTAGTTTTGCTAAATGTTGTTATTGTTGTCATTAATGTTGCTATTATTGTTGTTCTTGTTATTCATGCTGCGGCTGCAGCTGTTGCCGTGCTTTTACATAGTTTTTATCTGATTCATTTCATGTCAAGGATGTTCTCAAAGGCAAGTGTGTTCGTTTGGATGAGCTTAGTTTCATTTAATCTTATTTCCATTGGTGTCTATTGTACAATTTTACTTCTGAAATGTAATGCTTTATAAAATATACTATACATACACACAAACTAGCGGTGGAAATTAATAGGTTTTGATTTTAAACTAAAATATATAGACCTGAAATATATAATAATTCTTCCTAAACTTTCTTTTAGAATGGTATTTGATAACACATTAGTGCAACAATTCTATCAAGGGGAAACGTGAAACAGGAATCAGGAACTATGATGATGCATTATAACACAGTATCACTTAACCAGTGTATAGAAATAAACAATAACTTTGTTAATAAAAAAATAAAATAAAACTTAGGTACAATACTTAAGTATTGTTCCTTAAATTCTCATTTTAAGATTCTGTCATGTGAATTTTTTCTTATGGAATAGAAGTGTTTTTTTTTTAATTAAGTAGCCAAATGACTAAATCTATAAAAAAAAAAACTTAAAAAATAGTGCCTAAAGTATTATACCTAAATTCTGTCAAAAAAATAATAGAACAAAGTTTCTCTCCAAACTCATTATATATCTTTATATTGAGTGTGAATTTTGAAAACCTAACCGTTAGATTGTATGTTCTTATTATATTCTTAATGCTTACAAAATTTCAAGAAGATCAAAGATCAATTGCTATGTCATCAAATAAATGTTATAATTTCAAATTTTTGTGATTTAAAATTGTATATAAAAAATAAGTTAATTGATCAAATAATAAATAATATCCAATTTGAACGACATTTGATACGTATGTTAAGAACATAAGGAACATGAAATTCAACAGTTAGATTCTCAAAATTCACACCTAAAAAAGAAATATATGAGAAATTTGAAGAGTTTCTCTCCAAACTAGTTTAGAAAGAAACTTTGTTCAAAATAATAATAACTTTGGATCATTATCAGCCATCAATCTTTCCTATGCTTTTTTTTTTTGGTACGGAACCAAAGAAATTTGTAGTACCTTGTTTGCTAGATATTTGTTCTACATTCTTTCCAAACACTATCAAACCTTTTAAGATTCTCAAAAAGTGCAGAATACTCGAGAATATATATATATATATATATATATATATATATTTTTTTTTTTTTTTATTTTACTCAAGGAATGCAGTCTTATAATCTATAGAGCTTGAACTAACAAATGCTTAACATTGACAACAATGTTAAATTAAATCTTTAAATGATCACAAATCATAAGCATTCACATCCCGCTATGCAACATCTTTGACTTTGGATTACTACAAAGTACTGCAATTTATATATTGTAATCTGAATATAATCTTTGGCAAGCGCAAATCCGAAAAAAAGAAGGAACAAATCAAATTAACCACTGATGTCAGTTAAAACCACAAACACCCAAATCCTCAACGTCAACCCGTCCAAAAAAATACACAAACAAGCGTCAAGAAGTTATCATTAATAATAGTCTGATTAGTCTCTAATTGAAAGTTTTGAAAAAACACGGTAAAAAATAAATAAATAAATAAAAACAGTCTATTTTATAACAGCTAAGAACACTAGCAATAATGAAACTAAATAACTATATTGCTATTTTAACTTCACCAAAATACAAAAAGTAGCCTATAAAGCTAAAAAATTTCGTTTCAGAATTACAGTACGCTATTTTAGCTGGTAATTGTAGCCTGAAGCTAAACAAAAAAATAACTTTTTATTCCCACTGACACTAAAATAATATTTTATCTCTTTCTTTATTTAATTCTTTTCCTATGTCTTTTCTCTCTTCCTGTCAGCTCTCCAGCTTTCTATATCTTTTCTTTCTTCTCTTCTTCCCAAGCTCTCAGCTCTCACAAACAGGCGCTCAAACTCTCATCCTCCACAAAGGCTTTAGCCTCACCGATTCCCACCATCCTCATCCACAAACTCTCACGATTCATCAAACTCCTCAACGCCGCCACCAAAGCTCACACACCATTGCCAAAGCTCAAGCACCTGCTGGGTTTCCGCCAATCTTCATCTGTGCCCCAACTTGCCGACCCACACCGTTTTCCATTTTTGTGCTGTGTTGATGATTTTTGATTTTGTTTGTTATGAGTGATTTTGTTTGGTCCAGGTTGAGGAAAAAGATTCTAGTGTTTGGGTTGGTTTTTTTTTTTTTTTTCCCTGTTGTGGACCGCTGGTGGTTGTAGATGTCTGTGCTATGTTTGTTTGTTTGTTTTTTTTTTGCTGGGGATGTTTTTGTCATTATCCTTGTATTAATTTAATCAAATAACTAAAAATATTAGATCCATTGACGTTGCGTGAGAAAAAGTAAAATAGATAAAATTACTTTGTTAGTATTTTTAGCTCCGCAAATGCTCTAGAGCAAGTGATTAGAATAATTTACTTTAAAATAATAAACATAGGACAACATCAGGCTCGTAACTAAAGGCTTTACTCAAAACACTTTTTTCTTTTTGAGGGGTACTCAAACACATCAATTAAGATTACTTTTTTCATAGCAACCAAGGTGAAAAAGAAAAGATTAACAAATGCCATCGCATCACAATGAGATTATTGGCGACGAGCTTACACACCACAAATTTCGCCCTTACACATGATATACCATTTTTTTCGTAAATTTTCATATATAAAAATAAACCATATAAAAGCTTGGAATTCAATGTAGCCACACAATTACAGTCCACTATACAAATTAGCGGAAGAGAAATAAATAGACACATGTACGTGCAGCCAAGCAAATCTTTGTAAAGGACAAATAGTTCACAGAATTGATAAAACCAGTTCAGCAAGCAAGCACCATCGATGAGTGTGACTGCAGTCATCAAACGATCCAAATAAAAAATCACAATGACTCATGCTATTTGTGTGTGTGTGTGTGTGTGTGTGTAATCACACATGAAAGATCAACCAACTCACAATCACCTCACCAGGACCAATGGTACATCAGACTACACTCCCGTGCCTGCAGTTGTACCAGTCTTAAAAGTCAAAACTAAACAGGACGATACAAGCAAGACTCTGCAAACGATCATGAACCTCATTAAACATTCAAATGGTGTGACCATAAGGGCATCCACTGAGCAATCTCATTACCCAGTAACGACCATATGACAAACCAAGTTACTAGACTCCCCTCATGAGTCACAACCAACCCTATCAGATATTCTTTGAACTCGATATTCAACTCAAAAGCTTGTACCAAACTCAAAACAACCTGAATGAACACCTTATAGAAACTAATCTTTTCCAGCACAAAGGTTTCACTTTAAATATTTTGCAATTTCAAGGGAACTACATCAAAATATCAAACAAAACCCATAAAGCAAGCCAATCTAGGGTAACAATTACTTCTACCTAATAATGCACCTATTTCCCATTTCCAAATGCAAATGACAAATGAAACATTCAGCACAAAAGCTAAAAACATTAAAGAAATTATCTCTGACACTTAAAAATATATATTTGAAAATCTGATTCAACTTGATTAGAGCAATAATACACTCAAGGTTAGGACAATCAATTTCAAACAAAATGCAATAAGCTGAAATACCAAGGTAAAACCAGATTTATGCCAACATAAAACTAACAAGCAATTAAAATCCAGAGTATCAATGGAGGAACTGGAGCACCAGAGGAAGTGGAGTTGCTAGTATGCTAGTTAAATGAGATTCTCTTGCAACCCTATGTATATCAAATCCAAAAACACAACTGTACAATAATAACAATGCAAAACATTGGAAAAAGTTAAGACAAAACCCCCGTCTAAAAATATAAGGGTAGCAGAAACATCTCTATCCACAATTGATTCTTCACAAACAAATCCTATAATTGTAATGTGACAGTAATTGCCCTCCCATCATCAATAGTGTAAACTCATTAAAAATAATTGCCCTCCCATCAAACTACACCAGAATGGTAGATGTCCAAATCACATTACAAAGCTATCATAACAGTTAAAACCAGCTCCTAAACAACAAATCAGTCCAGCATTTGGGATAACAAGCCATGTTGATGAATAAAACTTTTACTCAAAAACCACAACACTCTACAAACCATTAATTTCCATCTATCTAGATCTAAAAAAATAAGTGAACCACTTCATAGGCATGACACTCCTAGACAATTGAAAGAAACAAGAGAACTAAAGTAAGAAAAACAATTCTCCTAAAAAAAAATCAATACACAAACAGAATAGCATGCCATTACCAGTATCAGCACAGATGAAAATGAATACACAATTGAAAGAAACAAATCATCATACCCAACTGCAAGAACTAGTAAAATGCATAATATTAATAAAACCAAGATTTAATCCAAATCAAAGTCAACTTTATGAATCCTAGTGAAGTTATCAGGGTCAACCACAAATTCTTTTAAGAACATTAAATATTAAACATCTTTGAAAGATGACTGCTTATCAAATTACTATACGGAAACTATCAAAACAAAGTCATTCAAGCAGCAATTAAAACATCAAGGCCAAAACTGCATTCATTCCGGTCACTATAACATTTATTCAGCAAAACTAGCACGAACCTGATCCAAGCCATTGCTAACATCTCATGCAAACCAGTGGATGTTAAATTTTCACCCAACAAAGGACAAAGCAATTCAGGAAAACTACAAAACATAACACACACAAGTAAAATATAATAAAAGAAAAGCTCTACATGACTACGTGAGCATAATAGTTGGAGGGTGACAAAACATTACTAAAATAAAAAGAAATAAAAATGCATTAACATAAAATGCTAAATCAAGGGGCAGGGTGCTGAAGCTCTACAATAGACAATACCCCTTCACTAAATCATTAGAATTCATTTGAAAAGTACAAATAGAGGTCAACCTTCCCATCTATAACTATCCATTTCCTGAAAGGGCAAAACAAATGACAAGGGAACAGGGATATATTTTCTTGGAAAGGGGAACAAAAGTTTAGACATAAAATGATCAAACCATTAGCATGGGATGATCAAACATTTTGACAGCCTAAATGACTATCCTATCATTCAAGCCATTTGCTACTCGTCATCATCCTCCTGCAAACAACAATTTCACAGAATAATCAATAAAAAAAAAAATCTAAAAACCCAAAAATTATTACAACAATCAAGACCAAAGAATTCAATCAAACCTCTTCACTGCCATCTTCATCCCCTTCATCATCATCATTGACCTCCGACATTGACTTCTCGGACTCTACCTCATCCTCAGCTGCATTCGCACCTTCAGCCTAAACACAGATACAACACAACAGATCACTCGTACAGAACACAAACTCACAAAAGAATAACAAACGTAAAATAAAACTTTTAAAGCAATTACCTGCTTCTTGTTATAAGCTTTCATGTTTTTCTCATAATCAACCTTCCTTTTCTCTGCCTTTGCAACATAAGGCGCTTTTTCCTGAATTTTTTTTTTATATTTCTTTAGTCTACAACACTTATAGGCTAAAATTTATTAACAACTTTCACATCTCGAAATACTTACGGCTTCAGACATGGACTTCCATTTCGCACCAGCAGCTTTACCAACCTGATTATTTTAACAAAAAGAACATATTTCAAGCCTATGAAAACCACAGAATTTACTAAACTACCACCAGCCAAAAAGGCAAATGAATATAATCAAGCCTACAGCAGAAACTGATTTGTTTTCAGGGTGGTCCTTGTTGAACTGTTTCCTGAACTCTTCCCTGTAATCATGAAAATTAAAAATAAATAAATAAATAAAAGTTAGGAATTATAGCTTTGTGGCAAACTGCGAAGCTATTTTGCAAAAGGTCAAAGCTAGTTTTGTTTATGAAGAGTTTTACATGTGATTTGACTTTTTACGAGAATTAAAAAAACAAATAAATTTCTATGTAGACCTTTTTTTCCTCTTTTTCTTTTACCTCGAGAAAACTAGTTTCCGGAAAATGAAAGCGAAAGCGAAGGGTAAGAAAAATAGTTACATGAAAACGAAGAAAGCACTAGCAGGCCTCTTAGGCTTGTTAGGGTCCTTCGCGGCCTTTCCCTTCCTTCCTGCTGGTGCTTTGGTTGAAGCACCGCCTTTCTTCACCGAAAGCCTACAACAAAACACACACAAATCCATACCAAAATTAACAACACAAATAACATATATTAAAACACAGAGAGCGATTTTGGTCAGTTTCTAGATCTAAGATCTGAGAAAACATGATCGAAGAGTTCTCATCTCATATTAGGGCTTAAAATTAGAGAGGAAAAGGAAAACTCACTTGGACTCAGCTTTCTTCGGCTCAGACCTCGATTTTGCTCCTTTCATGGCGAATCCTGCAAGATTAAGATCGGATCAGTTAGAACCGCTGCGAAAATCGAACGAAGCACGCGAAATCTCGTCGAAAATCGATCGGAAAAAGTGGACTCACCGAGGGGTTTGGTGAACTAGGGTTAGGGTTAGGGTTTGGGAGAAAAGTGTTTTTCAACGCGTAGAGAGAGAGAGACAGAGAGAAGTGGGGAATGATGGTGAGGGTCTTGTTGAGGGTGAGGAGGGACTATAGAGAAATCCCGAAAGGCGGAGATATTAAGTTGAGGGGTTAAATTGAAATTCAATTGCGCACGAAATGAAATTTGGGGGTTTAGGCGGGATTTGAAAATTTAATGCCACGTCATCGATCCGTGTCCTTCTATTCTATTGGCTTCGGATTTCCCCTGCGTTAATCTTAAGCGTGTTGTCCTCCCCTCGTTTGTGTTTTCCTTTGTGTTTCTTTCTTCTCATTCCGGTCGGGTCAGCGATGGCTTAATTGGACTCGGGTCTCGTAACCCAGTTGGCCCAATTATATTTTCTTTTATGACTCAAAAGCCCAAGCATTGCTTGGTCGTGGTTAGGTCAGGTGCATGAAGATGAGATATTTTTTATGACAATAATGAAGTGACACATTTGACACTTTTTATTTAATTTATTATATTTGGAATTTCACTTTTCAATTTTTTGTCGCCTATATATATGTCTTGGTCTAATGAAAATTTTTATAGAAAACATTTCATTGGTTTAAATACACTTGATTGGAGGGAAAAAAATAAAAACATCGGCTACATGTTCATTTAAAACAATTCTACAATTATATAAAATCGGACTTTTGCCTCATCCACTGAATGTAAGGCAACAAATGGTTGCATAACATATGGAGGTGTCTAGACTTTTCATTTGACCATAAGAATACTAACTTTTTTTTGTTCCTTTATTACAAGAATAGTTACTTCAAACAAAAGCAAAACAAATGGGTCAAAATCGCAGTTAAAAGAAGGATAATTATCATAATAGGGTTCAAAAAACTCAAGTTTTCACACTTCTACTTGGCACAGTTGTTCCTAATTCTTGTTCAATATAAGAGCACGTCAAGAATTAAAGAAAAAGGTAGCTAGTGCTGGTGGTCTAATTAGAGGCTATAGAGGAGCATGGATTAATTAGTGGCTTCTCCAGAATCATTGGCCTTTACTAACTCCATGGCAGCCAAACTCTGAGACAAAAAATATCTCATGTGCTGGACATATAAGACCTATATCTCATTAATATGTGAGTTTTTACTTACTCTATGGCAACTGAATTTTAGGTAAGAAAGTATCTTCTGTGTTAGACAAATTAGATCTATGTCTCACTATCAAGTGGGTGCACAAGATCCACATGTCAATAAGACATAAAGCTCATATATTTGGTGCATAAAAGATTTTCCACACTAGGGTCTTCCTGATGGGTTCAACCTTGCTGGGAGCCTCAACATTTAAAAGTTACTCATCAAAATAGATACTAATTACTGTTATCGATATCATCACATCACGTTGTTTTATAACTGACTTTGCTCACCCTTTTAGTGCTCTGACTGACTTTGCTCACTTTTTCAATGCTCTAATTTTTTATTGCAAAATCGAAAACCTTGCTCTAGTCTTTTGATGAGGCTCTTTTGCATCATAGCCGCAGCGAAGGGAACCATTGTGTAGATCTTTTGCTAAAGAAGGAATCTCTATTATCTTTTGTGTTGTATACTTTTATTCATCTCCTCCTTATTGTATTTGCACCAACTTATAGCTGACGCTTGGGGTGTTTCATGCTTTAGACTTCGTTCTATTTAGTTTTCTTTAATGCATTTCCTTTTTCACCCAAAAAAAAAAAAAAATAGTGATGTCTAGTTCTATCCAAAAAAGAAAAACAATAGAGATGTCATCAAAGGCATTTGGTTCCGACTTTTTGATACTCAAAGCAACATTGTCTTCTTTTGGTAGATTTTAAATTAACTGGTGATATATATAAATGCAAAATGGATTTGGTTTTTAAAAAATAGATAAATAAATGGAGAAGAAGAAGAAAAGGATTTTGGTTGTGCTTGGGGTGGGTCAATGTTGGCATTAAACACAGGCTGAAGTAATAAACAACTTGATGGATAGAAAGTTACCACCACTATCACGATATCACTACAACTTCTATCTCAATTTGTTTTTATAGGTTAAGTGTATGTTTGTTATGATTCTTTTTAGTAATCTTACTTCCTCCAATATATTTCGGTATAATTTTTTAAACTTTCTTTCTTCTTTTTGACTAAAATACAAAATTTATTCTCTAAGTTTCACCATAGTTCATTTCAATCCTCTAAGATTGCTTTTGTTTATTTCAATTCACTAATTTCAAGTTTATTCAATTTAGGTCTCTCTATCAATTTCTGTTAAATGAAAATTAACTAGAAAATATTTTTTAATCATTAATTGGTTATTTTTAATTTAAAAAATTTGAAGAAAAAATTTTAAAAATTTGAACAATTAACCGCTGCATTTAGTAACATTAGAGGACCGAAATGAATTCTAGTAAAACATAGAGGGTGAAATTTTTATTTTAGCCATTTTCTTTTTTCTAGGAATAGCTAATTAAATGAACCTAGCTTTTAAAAATAACTTGTCTAACTTACTTCATTCCAATTAGACAACAAAAATCAATAATTTGTGAAATTTAATTAACTCAACTAGTAAAGTATATTGTTGTTAAAAATAGATCTTGGAGTCCTACACCAAAAACTAATTAGTGTTTTAATATAATAAAAGATGAGAGAAATTCAATTAAGTTCTAAATTAGATTCTAATTGTTATCTAATTTTGCATTACATGTCCTATTTAAGTTTTTTTTTTAAATTTATTCTAGGTGAGTTAATGAGGCGCAAAAGACGAAAAATATAATATAAATAAATCATAAAAAATCCAATAAATAAAAATAATAATAAAAAGAAAGAGTAAACTCATATGTACATCCAAAAGAAATTAAAATAAAATAAAATAAAAGAGAAAGAGTATAATTTGAATCCATATATATGCGTAATTGCAATTTTTTTAATTGTACTATGCATATACATAAGTTATATACTAGTGATAAATAATGATTATCATAGAGCGGATGTTATAAATTGAAATTCTAACATATTTAAATAAAATAATATATATATAAAAAACAATTAATAACCTTTTTATTAAATGAAGAAATCAATAACCTTATTTTTAAACTTTTTAAAAATTTTAAAAAAAAATTGTAGTTGGGGGAAGGAAAATTTGAATCTTGACGGCTCCCCTAACAACATTATAGAGTACCAATTGATGTGCAAGATTCCTGAAGTCTTCAAACAAACTAGACTATTTGTGAGCAACTTGAATTTGGCTCAATGACAATTAAATTTTTTTTAAAACTGAAACATCGAATTATATATTCCTAGATGAAACAAAGGCAGAGGAAGAATGAGTGTGCATTTGGGTTCTGCTTCCTCATCCAACATTTGACTTGTTTTGTATATTGTTTATGGGTCCGACATCATTCTTTGCCTTTTTTTTCCAACTAGCGTTTAGTGTTTTTTTGGCTTTTGGATTTGGGTCCCACATGCGTCAAGTCAAGATAACAGTATTTTAGGTTCAAATTTAAACCAATAACAATTAAAGGTTTGTTTGTTACCATTGTTTAAACAATCAAAACTATTGTTTAAACAACATTATATGTATTTTTAAACAATAGTTTTGATTGTTTAAACAATATTATATGTATTTTTACACATTTTTTTACCCACACGTATTTCTAAAAAATACAAACAACGTTGTTAGAACAATATTACCAAACGGGTCCTAACCATCTATGATTTGTTATGAAAATGTTGTGGACACAGCACCTCTCATTTTTAATATTATTGTGTTTTGCAACGATAATATTACTATTTGTGAATTTCACATTTAATATTTTTTTAGCTAAACAATCAATTTATTACTTTTGCCTTTTAGCTTTTAGCTTTTATATATATTATTTTTAACAAAAAAGTTAAATCAATTTATGTTTATCCCACATTGGTTGTGTGTGTCTAGTGTTCACTATTTATAACTCAAGTCTACAACTACAAAGGTTATGTCATTTTGTATTTGTGTTCTAATTATGTAATGTATTATAAACCCAGTTTAAAACGTATTCTAATAAGTATTATTGTTTACTAAAAAAAATTATTTTACTTAATTTTTAGCCTTTGTCTGCATTGTTTTCAACAAACAGTTAAACCAATTTTTTTTTTTTAACTTTTAGCTTTTATTTATACTACTTTCAACAAAAAGTAGATCAACAGTGTGAAAAAGTTACAATTTAGAGCATTCTCATCAGGAGTTGTAAAAAAAATGTTATTTTGATGCATCAAAAAAACTATTTTATTATTTTAACACACCATTTTACAATTTAGTGTATATCATATCTTCTATTCTTCAATTCTATTCATTAAAATAATATATACAAATATAATATTAAAAAAACCAACAATATATAAAAATACAAAATAAAAAACCCAACAAATCAAACACCATTGCTAAACAAAAAAACCACCGCATCAAACACCACACAAACACCCAACAAATTACACCACCATTGCCAAATCCACCATCAAATCACACCACCACAACAATCCATAACCCAAAACTGCCACTACAACCATAGCTCCACCACCCACAACCACAAACATAGCACATTGGAACCCATCCCAAATCTCACACCCATAACCCGATTGAGAGAGATCCGAAAGTGGAGGTCGGAAATGCAAGATGGTTGTCGGCGTGGCATGAGGGACAACGTTGTGGAGGACGACTATGGCTTTGCGAGATCGACAGCAGTGGAGTATGAGGCAGCAAGATTGAGTTTGGAATACATGAGAGAGTGAGAGATATGGGTTGGTGAATAAACAAATAATAAAAAAATTTGCAATATTCTACCATGCGGTTTCATTTACAAAAGCGCATTGTAGCATGTTGCAAAATTTTTTGAGATTTGGAACATCTCATGAAGCATGGATATTGGTGTTTGGTGTGCCAAATGTCAAAAATTTGGCATTTGGCACACCTGCGGATGCTCTGAGCATTCTTATCAGCCCTCTTATAAAAAATGTCATTTTAACACATTAAAAGCATATTTTATTATTTTAACACACCATTTTACAATTCACCATTTATCATATCTTCTATTCTTCAATTCTGTACATTAAAATAATATATACCAATATTAAAATAACATTAAAAAACCATAAATATAAAAAATACAAAATAAAAACCCCTACGTACACAAACACAACCAGTGACAAACCCACCACCATACACAGCACAGCCTGCCACCACCACCATACCCAAGCATAGCCCGCCACCACCACCAACAAAAATCCATTAGCCGCCAATATACAGAGAGAAAAGAGCTGAACTCCACGGCGAGGCCGACCCACCAACTGTCGTCGCTAACCCACCCGCCGCTGACCCACCCACCCATCAACACCCCACATCCCACCCCACCACCGTCTCACACTAGAACCACCACAACAGAACATCAAAACCCCCACCACAGAAAAACAAAAACAAAAAACACAACCAAATTCGTACCCACCCACTGCTAACCCGCTGATCCACCCACCCATCGTCGACCCATCCACAAGCCGGTCCACCCACCACCGAATTCGCACCCAGAACCTAACTGATCTGCCCATCACCATCTGAACACATCCACTGCCGAACCCACCCATCAAATCACTGCACCAAAAAAAAAAAAAACCACAGCAACACTAATCTGCATTAGGTGGTGCCGCGAGGTTGAACAGAAGAGAGAAAAGTAACAACAATGAGAAGAAAAAAGAGTGAAAGAAGAGATGGGTTGATAGGTCCAGTCCGAATGTCTGAGGAAGAATGAGAGAGGAGAGAAAAAAAAAAAGGAATAAAGTGATGAGAGAGGAGAGAGAAAACAAAATAAAAAATAATAAAACCATATGACATTTTGTTCCATACCGTGCCAAATATAAAAGGGTATTGTAGCATGTTTTATAATTTTTTGGCATTTGACATGCCTCATGAGGGTTTTTTTTGGTGTTTGGTGTGCCAAATGCCAAATAAATATCAAATATTTGGTATTTGGCACACCTGATGAGAATGCTCTTAGAAAGCAATGGGCCATGCAAAGATTTGCTGTGTGCCGGCAATGGCAAGAGTCTCAGTCTCTTTGCCTCATGTGGAAGCTAGGAGTAGCGGCAAAGAATTGGACATGCAAGCCCCAGCATGATCTCAACTATAGTCTTTATTCTTTACTGAATCGGTGAAATACTAATCAGTTGTTGATTGGCTTTTGTGGATCACTTTATTGGACAAACAAAAAGGAATAACGAGAGGCTCTAAGGTAAAAGCCGCTATATATGTCATTGGTGGACCTTATTGAGTCATTTTTGGAGATTTAAATTGTCTACGAATTGCCAAAAGTCTTGACAAATTACAATAGCTCAACTGGCACGTACTATGTTTTCAAATGAGATGTCCAAGTTCAGATCCCTCTCCCAGTACAACTATTAAATTATCAAAAAACATGTTGTCTACTCAATCAACGGGACAAGACAAACAAGGTAGCAAAGCCTTGGCTAGTTCTTCTAACGCAGGACTTATGGTGCTTAAGTCCTAAGTTGCCAACCAAGAGATTGACCAATTGCCCAAACTGTGCAGATTTGAAGCTGCATGGATTAGAGTTAGAGACTCTCAAAGCTTGGAGGAGGTGAATCAAGCATGGAGAAAAGTTACTCAGGTACCCCTTGCTTTCAACTAAATATATGTACAACTTCAATCCACAGAAATTTATTTATCGAAATGGAAGAAATGAGTTTTTAGGTTGCGTAAATATTAAATATATGAGGTGATGGAAAAATTGATCGGATCCTATGCGCAGGCCGTTTT
Organism: Castanea sativa; assembly: GCF_040712315.1. Taxonomy (NCBI): domain Eukaryota; kingdom Viridiplantae; phylum Streptophyta; class Magnoliopsida; order Fagales; family Fagaceae; genus Castanea; species Castanea sativa. The sequence continues at coordinate 15,097,304 of NC_134013.1, read as the reverse complement.
GAATTAAACTTGATGGCTGAGGCTAGTTTATAGCAAGGGGTTAGATGAATGGATGTTTAGACAATAGGTTATTTGGAACAAAAATTCTATGAGGAAGCCAGTTACAAGAATCAGACATTGACATAACTCACACAAGGTTATTCCATCTCTTAATTGTAATAAAAATAAGATGAAATTATATTGGCTTTTAGCAAGAACAATCGGACCATATAATCAATCAGCTAGGATGCTAGAAATGTACGATGGTTAATTAAAAAGTTTCTCTGCTGCTTGAGAGTTTTAGGGTCTAAGCTCTAACCTCTCCGGCACTGTAGAATTGGTGTGTCCCTTCTTGTGAAGGTGTTATTAGGTTCCTTGGAATACCACGTGTATTCCTAGGCTTGTGGGGTTTTTTTTCAAGGGTATTGGAAAACAGTTTTCCAGGTAGTGTGTTGGGAAATTCAATCAAACTCTATGGAGGACCTAACACAATCATGGAAGCCCCTTTCTCTGTCAGAAAGAGAAGGGCCAAGATGTTGTCTCACGGCTGAGGAGAGTGTTAACAATTTCTCCATAGTTGCAAAGTTCACTACTAATTAAAAGAGCTACAACGTGGACTTAATAGCAAAGACTCTCACATACAAAGAAGGGAGTCAAGATTCAAAATATTGGAAATCATGAGTTGCTCTTTTCTTTCGAAACTAAAGAGGATGTGGACAAAATTCTGGGCAGCGAACCGTAGAGTTTCGACAAGCACTTGGTGGTCATGCAACGCTATGAAAACAATAAACCGTTTCAGGATCTCAAGTATGAAAGGACTACCTTTTGGGTGCAAGTCCACGGTCTTCCAATGAAATTTATGACCATTGCAACGGCGGAAAAAATATGTGAAGTTGTGGGAGAGGTGATCAGTCAATCCGAGCCAATGCTTTATGATGGAGGAAACTTTATGCGTGTGAGAGTTTCAATAGATCTAACGCTACCTTTATGTCGGGGTCGCCTTGTCTCTTTGAACAATGAGAAACAAGTGTGGATTTCCTTTAAGTATGAAAGATTACCAAATGTTTGCTACTGGTGTGGCCGCCTCACACATGATGATCGGGACTGTGAACTGTGGATTGAAAGCGAAGGGACCCTTAAGAGTGATCAAAAGTTCGGTCCAAGATTGCGAGCGCCGCCATTTGTGGTGTCGAGAAAAAATGTAATCACCGTGCCAGGATACTACTCTACCAGGAAGAAGGATAACATCGGTAATGCTTCCCAAACGTTGAACGATAAGCAACCAACTCAGCCTTACCACATAGAGTCGCCCACTGTGCCGGAGAGAAGAACAGACGGTGAATGTTACAAGTAGGGAGTTTTCCCACAATCAATGTGTAACGCAAATTGTGGCTTCAATGCCACAATCCTGCATAATCCGCAAACAGCTAATTCGGTGAGTAATGGGATTTTAAAATAGCTAGGTGTCATTGAAACGGGGCAACATGAAGTCATTCAAGAGATGCACACGTCTGAAAGGTCGGCCAAGCAACAGGGGGTTGATGTGGCAGCTAAGTCACGTGAGGTGTTTAATAATGGGATGCCAAGTCTGGAAGCTATTTCGCAAAACCCTCACTTGCTTGCTAGGGTTTCAACTCATGCAAAACAAGGACGTGTCCTTCCATCTTGGACACGCAGGTGCAAGCCAGCCACTCATGTTCAGAAAACGCCAGCCAAAAAAATCACAGGGAAGAAAAGAGAGCTTGGGGGCTTAAGTGACTGTGTAGAATCAATCTCAAAACGTTGTCCTATCTCTCAAAATGCTGAGGAAGCATCGTTTATATTGGCAAAGGCTGACAATCAGCCCTACCAGGAGCAATGAGTTGCTTAGTTTGGAACTGTCGTGGGCTTGGGAACTTATGTACAGGAAGAGAGCTTGTGGAAATTACATGAGCAAAAGATCTCTCTGTAGTGTTTGTGGCTGAGACACTTACAGATGATGCAAGGCTGGAAATTGTACAAAGAAGTATTGAACACAATCATCCATGGGTGGTCCCAAGGGAAGGTAAAGGTGGAGGTTTGGTTCTATTTTGGAAGTCCTTAATAAATCTGACAGTAGTGGGATCGTGCAAGTATTACATTGATGTCATTGTAGACAAGGGTTCGGAAAATGAATGGCATTTGACGGGTTTTTATGGTGAGCCTGAAACAGCAAGACGGTCAGAGGCATGGGAGAAACTTAGGTATCTCAATTCCCAATCAAATAGTCCATGGTTATGTTTTGGGGATTTTAATGAGACCATTAGACAAGATGAAAGGTGGGGGGTGTACCTAGGTCACATAATCAAATATAGCTTTTCAAAGGAGTTGTTGATGAATGCAGATTTATGGATTTGGGATATATAGGCCCTAAATTCACATGGGCTAGACACTTTGATAATGGCAATTCAATTTGGGAAAGACTAGATAGAGGTTTGGCCACAAATAGTTGGTTTTTAAAGTAACCTGGCACAAAGGTTCATCATCTATGTTGTGATTCATCTAATCACATCCCAATCCACATTGTTTACTCGGGGTTGGATCTGCCTAGAAGGAAGAAATTGTTCCGATTTGAGCAAATGTGGTTGTCAAATCTTGGTTGTGAGGAAATTGTTCTAGCCGTGTGGAATGAAAGTGGTACCGAATATGAGGAAGGCATATTACGTAGAGTGGAAAAGTGTGGTAGGGATTTGAGTTGGTGGAATAAGAATGTATTTGGGAATGTACGAAGGGAGTTGGAGAAATTGAGGAAATTACTCCTCAAGGCCGAAGAGGAGGCTATACTAAGTGGCGACAATAGTAGAGTTAGACAACTAAAAAATGAGATCGAAGATTGGAGAGATAAGGAGGCTACTATGTGGGCACAAAGATCTAGACTATTATGGGCAAGGCAAGGGGATAAAAATTCAAAGTACTTTCATAATTGTGCCACAAAGAGATATAGGAAAAAATTGATAGAGGGTTTGAGAGCCAAAGATGGATCATGGAAAAACAATCGGGAGGAGATTGTAGAAGTTCTTGTAAGCTACTATCAGTCATTATTCACTTCTATGGGTCAGATGGATTCTTCAAGGGTGTTGGAATGTGTACCACAGGTGATTACTGATGAGATGAATGCCTTACTAAGCCGAGAGTTTGAAGTTAATGAAGTGGAAATGGCTTTGAAACAAATGGCTCCCTTAAAAGCACCTGGTCTAGATGGTATGCCACCATTATTTTACCAGCATTTTTGGAGTACGGTTCATCATGATGTCACCTCATCCATCCTTTTGTGGCTAAATTTAGGTACATTATCAGCATCCCTTAATCATACCTTTATCACATTGATCCCAAAAATTAACTCCCTTGAACATGCCTACGAATTCCGCCCTATTAGTCTATGCAATGTGTTGTATAAATTTTTTTCCAAAGTGCTAGCCAATCGCTTAAAGAAAGTTTTATACTCTATCATCTTAGAACACCAATCTGCCTTCACTAAGGATAGATTAATATATGATAATATAATGGTGGCATTTGAAACCTTACATTGTTTGCAAAGGTATAAATTTGGGTCTCATGGTTATATGGCAATAAAACTCGATATGAGTAAGGCCTACGATAGGGTGGAATGAGCTTTTTTGGAAGAGATTATGAGGAAGATGGGGTTCAATGAAGGATGGGTAAATCGTATTATGCTGTGTGTAAAAACTGTTACCTATTCTATATTGGTGAATGGAGAGCCATGTGGAATGATTCACCCAACTAGGAGTATAAGGCAAGGGGACCCTTTATCTCCTTTCCTGTTTTTGCTTTGTACTGAAGGGTTGAATGGTTTGATTAAAAAGGCAGAAAGGGATGGGGATATCCATGACTTCTCCCTATGTAGAAGAGGCCCAAAACTAACATATTTGCTTTTAGCAGATGATAGTCTCCTTTTTTGTAGGGCAACAAGGGAGGAGTGTGACAAGGTTTTGGATATTTTGAATGGCTATGAAGAAGCTTCGAGACAAAAAGTTAACAAGAGCAAAACATCACTTTTCTTCAGTAGAGCAATTGATGGTGTCCTAAAGGATTATATCAAAGAAGCATAGGGTGTTCCTGAAATTATGCAATATGAGAAATATCTGGGTTTGCCATCTTTTGTTGGAAGGGGAAAAAAAGAAAGTTTCAACTACATTAAGGAACGGGTGTGGAGAAAAATCCAAGGATGGCAAGGGAAGTTACTTTCACAAGCAGGAAGGGAAGTTTTGATAAAATCAGTTATCCAAGCCATCCCCACATATACAATGGGATGTTTCAAAATTCCATTAGGTCTATGTAGTGAAATTGAGGATATGATTGAAGTTTTTGTGGGGACAAAGGGGTGACCGCAACAAAATCTATTAGATCAAATGGGGTGAATTGACCAAATCAAAAAGTGTGGGCGATATGGGTTTTAAAGACTTAGCCATGTTCAATGACTCTCTACTAGCAAAGCAAGTGTGGCGCCTTTTGCATAATCAAAACTCTCTCTTCTACAAAGTCCTCAAGGCACGATTTTTTCCTAATACAACTATCATGGAGGCCAAGGATTCTAGAATGGGATCCTATGCATGGAGAAGTATACTTATAGGGAGGGATGTCATCCAAAGAGGGGCTTGTTGGAGGGTTGGTGATGGGAAAAAAAAATCAGAATTTGGCAAGATCATTGGTTGCCAAAGAAGCACCCGCCACATTTATTACATTGCCCACTGGCAGATTTTGAGAATGCTACGGTGGATATTCTTATTGAGCCAAGTAGCAGACAATGGCTGCCTGAGATGATTGATGGGTTGTTCAACGTTGAGGAAGTAGCTATGATCAAGAACATTCCATTAAGTCATGAAGCATCTGAAGATACTCTATTATGGCTCCACTCAAGTGATGGAAGATATAGCTGTAACTTTAAAGATGGAGGCTGAGTGAAATGCGGAAACACAGGCACCTACGAGTGATGAAAAATAGATGTGGAGAGAAATATGGTCCATGTGTGCACCACCAAAGGTGAAGACGCAATTGTGGCGTGCTTGCCGTGAGGCTACGCCTACAATGAGCTCTCTGTTCCGTCGAACCATCACTCAGGATCCATTATGTGTTAGATGCCGTGCCTCAACAGAAAACTCGTTACATGCGTTGTGGTCATTCCCTGAGCTTGATTCGGTGTGGGCAGATATGGAGCTATGGGGTTTTCTGGGTTCAGTTCAGTTCAGTTCTTTGATTTCAAAGAACTCCTGTCATGGTTAATTAAGAACAAACTTCAACTTGAGCTATTTGCTGTCACGATTTGGTCCATTTGGAACCAACAGAATCGAGTCTGTCTGAACTAGCAGGCCGACACACTGCACCAGATTGCTTACCTATCCAAAGTCTAGTTAGCAGAGTTTAAAGCCAGGCAGGTAGTCCCCATTACACAAGTGTAGCAACCTTGTCCAAGCAGATGCCAATGGAAGCCATCACCATTAGAGTTTTTTAAAATAAATTTTGATGGTTTGGTCATCGCATCATGTTCTAAGTTGGTGCATCAGGAACTAGGCAGTAATGATATCGAGGCGATAGCTGCGAGATGGGCATTATCCTTTGCACTAGAGGTGGGAGTGAAGAGAGCAGTGTTAGAAGGAGACTCTTTAGTGGTTATGAAAGGTTTAATGGAAGAAGAGAGGTCACTTGCACCGCTGGGTTTGCTACTTGAGGATGCAAAAAGTTTGGCTTAAAAGTTCGATGAGTTGCTGTACTCTCATACAAAGAGGGAAGGTAACATTTTAGCTCATAGTCTGGCTAGACATGCCTTTGGCATTCTAGATTTTCTAGTATGGATGGAGGATGTTTCATCACAGTTTCAAGATGTACTTAAAGCCAATTTATTAGACATTTTTTAATAAAGAAGTTTCAATGTCTTCCCCCTCAAAAAAAAAAAGAAAAAAGAACAATCAAGTTGAATGGGTGAGGACATGAAAGGTATTAGAGAGTAATTTATTAATTAGTGTAGAGAGTTGTACAACACAAAGAACCCCAACTTCATAAACAGCCTAAGAGCCCTAGCAATGAAGGGTGTAAAAACCCTCTAGTTGCTATTTTAGCAATTAAGACCCAAAAATACCATTACATCCAGGTATGGGAATTCCAAATTTTAAGCATATGTGAATAGTAGGTGTCCTTATTTAGAGCATCAGCATCTCGAAATTCCAATTCTACTCTATTTTACCATCCTAAAAAGCCACTTTATCATTATACCATACAATTTTACAATACCTCCAGCATCCCAACTTTTATTTTCCTATTCTACACATTAAAATAATGTCTACACAATAAAATATATTTTTCCTTTTTAATTTTTTTCCAATTTTCTCCTCCACCTTCCCTCAACCTCTATCACCGCGCCAACACTGCCCAGTCACCACCACCTCGCACCATGCCCACCACGCCACCACTGCCCATTGCCCACCAAAATCCCACCAGAACAAAAACCCATGTTAAAAAAAAAAAAAAAAAAAACCCACACTGTGACCCATGCCTACCAAAACGCAGAACCCAGACCTCGCCGACCAAGCACAACATAGCAACCCACAGTCAAACACAGCAACCCACCTTCTCCGATTCAAACCTTTGTCAAACCCAACCCGCCTATCCACGCCTATCCAAACCCACCATTAACTAATCCCACCCACCACCATGCCCAAATCAGACCACGAACCCAACCCAGCTCCGGTGCAAGCCTTGAACAAGAAAAGAGATGTGAGATGAGAGAAAGAGTGAGGACCGAAAGAAAAAGGGACTTTACAGGGAGTGGGAGATGGAGAGACAGAGTGGGACTTTGCACTGTAGCAGTATTGCAAAAAAAATTTGCAATACTTGGATTTTGCATTCCCTGATGCTGAGCACTTTAGGGCTTGAATTGCCAAATTCTCCTTACATTTGACATTTGCATTACCTAGTGTTGATGCTCTTACAACCTATTGTTTATCAGATTGCAAATCAATGATAATATATTTTATTCCTTCTCTCTCTCTCTTTTCTCACTCAGCCCCTTTCAGTCTTTGAATCTATCTCCTCTCTCAGCTCGTCTCCCTTGTAAATCAAAGATTGCTCACTGTAAAATAAATAGATAGTTATGTTTATTGTTTGGTGGGTTTGGGTCGGCAATTGGGTGGTGTTTGGGTGGTTGGATTTAGGTTCGATGGTTGTGATTTTTTTCAATGGGTTGGGGGATTTTTTCCGATGGGTTTGATGGTGGGTTTTGGTGTTTGTCGGGTTTGTTCAGTAATGGATTTTGATGAAGATGATGATGATGATGATGAGGAAGAGTTGGTGAGAATAGATGGGTTTGGGATGAATAGAGACGGTGAAAAGCAAGGGATGGCAACGATGGCAGCAGCAGCGACTTGAAGTTAAGGTCAGTGGCTGTTTGGTGGTTGTTTGGATCAATGTTTGGCCAGATCGGCCTTAGGTGGGTGGCTGGCTGTAGATCGGCTTGTTTGTCTTATATTTCGGGTTATGGGTTGCTAGTGGGCGTTGGGTAGTTGTGGGGCTATGGGTGACGGCTTTAGTGGCTTCAGATTAACTGTGGGTGGCGGCTTTGGATGGGTGGATAAATGGTTTTTCTTTTTTGTGTTTGGTGATGAGTCTTTTGGTGGTGCTGTGGCGGTGATTGATGGGTCTGGTGTAAGAAAGTTTACTCTATAATGGTGTTTGGTATGGGTTTGTTGGGTTGTTTCTAAATTTGCTAGTTGAATATAGTTTTTTGTGGTGGTTTGCTTGGTCAATAGTGGTGGTGTATGGTGGTGGTTTTGACTAGTAGCAGAGGAAAGAGATAAAAGAGAAACAATTTTTTTTTTTTTATTTAGGGTAAATTTCATTGACTACCCCTGATGTTTGGGGTATTATCAAGCACATCCAAAGGTTTTTAAAAGTGACCAATTTGGTCCTTAGAGCATCCACAGTAGTGGAGCTAAAAATTTAGCTATGTAGCACCACAAAAGTTACTTTATCTATTTTACCTATTCACTTTACAAAATATTCCGCAGCAGTGGATCTATTTTAGTTTTCAACACAATAAAATAATATAAACATCACAATAAAATAATATATCCACTACAATAAACAACAATCACAACCATCGCTACCGCCGCCGCAGCCACCACCGCCACTACTACAATGATATTTTTTTACCACTTCAATTTTTTTTTTGGAGAAAATTTACCACTTCAATTAAATATCCCTTCTTTACTTTTTTCTTTATTATTTTTATTCTCTCTTTCTCTCTCTTCCTCTCTGTCTCTTTCTCTTTCTCTGAACCAAGATGAACAAAGTGATTAAACTTTCCAAATACCCATTACACAGCGACCTCCAAATACCCACTACCCATCGACCATGATCACTGCCAGATACCCATTGCCCAGCCACCATGACCACAACCCATCATCGCAAGATCGACTCACTAAGACCCACCAAACTCATAGCCCAGCCACCGTGATCACAACCCAAACCCCCACCACTGTTACCAAACCCATCAAGAAAAAACCCAACAACCCAAAATTGCAAACCAATTGGCAACCTCGAACCCAACCTCTCTTCATTCTAATAAAAAGAGAATAGCCCAAAAAAGAACCAAGAAAAGAAATTTTTTTTTTATCAAATACCAGTGATATAGACCGACTAGTCCCAGAGAGAGAGAGAGTGTATAAAAGACCTATGGGTCGGCGGCGTGGAGGACTGGGCGAGATGGATTCAAGGGCGGCAAGGGCGTGACCGGTGGCGGCAAGGGCAGGGCTTGATTTGTGAGATGAGAGAGAGGGATGAAAGAGAGGAGCTTTGGTCTGAGAGAGCAGAGAGGGAAGTAACGTGAGAGAGAGAGAGAGAGAGAGAGAGAGAGAGAGATGAGTTGTGAAACAGGAAGAGAAAAGAAAAAAAGAAAAGAAATATTATTTTATTGATAAGTATAAAATATATATATATATATATTAGCTATCCCTTCACTACTGCAAGATGCATTTTTGTGTTTTGGTGGAGCTAAAATAGCTATATAGCTATTTAGCTCCACTGTTGTGGATGCTCTTAGTCACTAACACCGTCTGTTCACCGTTTAATTAAACAATTTTTTTTTCTTTTCTTCTTCTCACCCTTCTCTCTGTCTGTCCGATCTTGTGCTTTCTCTATAAACCAAACACCAACCATGGCCGAGCCTCCATGACTCTATCTTCGATCAGCCTAAGTCTAAGCCTCCTCAACCATCAACTATCCTCACTCAAAATCACTCTCTTCTCTCTGCGATCTCACCGATCTAAATGGAGTAGAGCCTCTATGCTCCTCCATGGTGAACCTAAGCCAATACCACCACAAATATGGTCTCTCATCTCTCATCTCAGTTTTCTCTCTAAAACCCGAGACCAACAAACATCTCCCTATCTGATTCTCATTCCCTCAAAACCTCAAACCCACTCTTCTGTATATAAGCCAGAGGGTCCTAGACGACGTGTGGATTTTGGTATGGATCGACATTGGAGTCTCTCCCTTCTCTCTCTCGTGGTCTTTGCAGCGGCGCCGTGGTGTGGGTAAATGGTGATTTGTGGGTTTTGGTGTGGATCAACATTGAAGGTTTGATTTGGTATTTTCTATGTGGGTATTTTTTTTTTGAATTGGTGGTGGTGGTTTTCTATTTGTGGGTCTTGTTGATGATGGGTTTGGGTTTGAGAAGAGGTGGGTTTTGTTGAATTTTCTGGTGTTTTTGGGTGGGGTTTGTGATCCTTGAGCTGTTTGGGTGTTATGTATTTTCTGTGTATGTGAACCGTTGTTTGTGGGTATGAATTCAAATCCGATCTCTCATTTTTTTTTTATACTTCTCTGATTTGCTTCAAGGGATGATGACACTGATCTTGTGGTAGGGCTACCTCATGGAATCGATAATGACGAATTTGGGTTCATCGATGATGGTGCATGGGTTTAGTTGTTTAGGTGGTGGGTTTTTTTGGGTGTGATTTGAGTTTGGACTATGGGTTGTGTTGTGAATCGGGGCATTTGTGGGTTATGGAACTGCGGTGTTGTGGTTTGGTAGTTATGTGTCTTGCTGTCTGAGATTTTGGTGCTCACAGTGATGGTTTGAGAGAAAAGCAGAGGTCTGAGATAGAATGAAAGAGAGACAAGAGAGAAGAAACAGTGAGAGAAAGTGAAAAACCACTGTTACTAACACCGTTAGGGACTAAGTTGTGCTTAGGGACTATATTGGCTAGTTTTGAGAAGTTGTGGAATTGCTTGGTAATACCCCAAACCTCAGGGGTAGTTAGTGAAATTTACCCTTTTATTTAATATTATTTTATTGTGTAGTTAAGTATAATATTTTATTCGTAAAAATAAAAATTGGGATGTAAAATATATTGTAAAGGAGTTGGTATAATAGATAAAGCAAGATTTTAGATGTCAAAACGTATTCAACTGTAAAAGACCTTATTCAACTGTGTATTTGAAAAGGACAAGTTATCTCTTTGCCTCTGCGTAGAAGCCCTTCCAATAAAGAGATTAAGGTTTGTGCTCAATGAAATGGAACCTTCTAAAATTTGTGGGCAAGACAGCATGCCTATAGTGTTCCACAAGCACTATTAGTCTATAGTGGGTGTAACGACTCGAGGAAAAACACTAATCACATCTACATTATATGCTAAAATAACTAGTCAAATTGCAATTGAAGTTTATTATAATCACTTATAAACCCAAAATCCACATATAAACACCTGATGTAAGACTCAACACACACCCACATAACATACGCTCTATCAACACTCCATTCTATTTTGTTCTATACCCAAGGTCTCCGGTCCCAATGACAAAGAAAACCTTAATCATTGTCAAAATGATTAGCATCGTGTGTTAAAGCCTAATAGATAACTCCAAAAAGGCCTACACCCACTTTTAACCCATTTAGTAACTCCTAATATCCCACATGGATTAAGTGTAAGCTTAACCATGTGTTTACAAACTTTTGGGTACTCTCCCCTTACAAGCCGGTTTTCAAGGGTGAGTTCTACCAAGAAGTTTGTAACATATGGTATTAGAGCCAATAGCCACCCTAAGTAATTGGGTGTAGCTCATTGAATATGGGATCAAATGAGTTGTGGTTTTGCAGTTGGATCCCGGAGGGGGTGACCTAGAGACTAGATTAAAATTACTAATCGGTGAGTGGAGCCACCAACAAAGAGAAAGGGCTACCATCGGGTTAATGTCACTAGAGTGAGCCATTGTGGACGTCAGCTGCGGAGCGTTGTAGACACCACATTTTGTTTCCTTCAATAAATTTTGGTCTCCAACCCCAATGATGGGCTTGAAATATGTCAACCAAGGGTAATTAAAAAGTTCACAATAGTTTAGAAGTAATCATAACTCAAAATTGCTCAAATCGCTTTGAAATCAATACTTAAAAACGACATTTGCTCACTATTTTGACCTTAAATTTTGATCCAAAAATAATTTTTGAGTGAGATTTATTTCATTGGAAAGTAGACATCCTATGCTCCAAATTGACACAAATTTTGCCTAATTTGGACTTATAATGAGTAAGTTATGACCATTTGAAGTTGAGCCAATTAGGCAGTCCAATTTTCTAGGTTTTAAAACTTCATTTTAAGGGCCCAAAACATCATGCTTTGAAGTGGGCTGGCCCATAAACCCTTGAGAACGTCCAAATATCATTAAAAAAGCCCTCAAAACCATAATTTTAACTTATAAATACTTATGTTATGTCTCCAATCAAAATCTAAGCTAGAAAGAGTTATTTTTTGGCCTTCATCTTCTCTAAAACCCTCATTCTCTTTTCCAAAACTCACACACAGCCCCTTAGCACGTTTTTTACAAATTAAAAACCACTCTTTAGTTATTTATAAGGCAAAAACTATTTTCCAAAATTGATTTCTCAACCTTTTTCAAATCTTTTTGTTCTTGAGTTGTGATTACTAACAATTGTGGTGTTCTTTGATTATCTTTGTTTTCTCCATCTAATTTTTGTGTTGTAGGCATTGAGGAGTCGATTAAACAATTTAAAATCTGTGATTCTAAAGCAAGGTGAGCCTCTTTTCCACGGTTTCCCACTTTGCTTAATATGATTTACATGATTTTCTTGGTATAGTTTCTCCATTCGTTATATTTGTTTGTTTGATGTTCATGATTATGTTTGAATATGATTTTAGGTTGTTTATAATCCATTTTAGGTTGTTCTTGTTTCATTGTTTTGTTTTCATGTAAAGTATAACATGTATGTTTATTTTATGTTAGTTTAGTGTAATTATTTGTTTTGTTTCATGTTTATTTGTTTATATTGATGTTTGTTTTATTTGCTTTATTTTAGTTTAAGCGTTTAGGGTTCTAACATGATTGTTTAATTTCTGTTTTAATATCTTTGAATGTTCAAATCTATAAAAATTTAATTTTTTTTGAATCTATGCAAAGGATGTATACACATCTTTGAATATGCATGCGCATGGTTCAACCATGTGTGTGCATGATTGAGTATGCGTATGCACCCCGAACCCAGATTAGGGCAAAATATTATTTTTATTATTTTAATCACTTTTTAACATGTTATTTGATTCTGTTTGACTCTATTTGGGTTAAAATGTTGTGTTTGATTATTTTCCATATTTGTTTGAGTCTTTTGCCATGTTTGGTCTATTTAATATCTTTTCCTTGTATGTTTACATTTAATTGTCAACTTGCTATGTTTAATTTATTTTGTTTGATTATGTTTTATCTGTTTCCTTTTATATTGTGATCTTTAATATGTTGTGTGTGTTATTTCCTTAAGTGTATGATGTATATTTAGGTTAAGGATTAGGGCTCTCTTAATAAACTCTTTAATTAAAAATGGTCTAGCAATACATAATGGAGGCCGGTCCACAAGCTGGGTAGTCTTCGGTGCCTAACGCCTTCCCAAGCTGCACCCAAACTCTGGACCCATAATCTGGTACATGGACCCCATGTATGTAAGTGATTGGCCCAAAATGCCCAATATGGTTCTTAGACCTAAACTAGGTGTCGACTCTACTTTTCTCTGCCCCGGTCCACTAGGTAGGGGCGTACTCTCCTTTGTACCCACAAGCTTGGTGGTATGTTATGATCCTAGTATCTAACATGGATTAAGTGTAAGTTTAACCATGTGTTTATAAACTCTTGGGGGCCCTCCCTTTGCAAGCTAGTTTTCAAGGGTGAGTTCTACCCTTACAAGGAATTAAGGTAGCAAGTATTAGCTTGCAAGATGCTTCCCAATTCCTTAAGGAACCTACTAAGAAAGATCTACTTGTTCACATCGCAATGCAATATGCAGTAGTTGATCAGAACCAATGCCCAGCTACTATTGAGTCTTTGTTGCAAGAGTTTGATAGGGTATTTGCTACGTCAACAAGTTTACCACCTCTAAGGGGTCATGAACACCAAATTAATCTCAAGGAGGGCACCCAACCAGGCTACTAAAGACCTTACAAGTATCCCTATTACAAAAAAACTGAAATTAAAAAATATATATATAGTAAATCATTATTAAAGGTGGGGTCTATTAGGAATAGCCAAAGTTCTTTTGCTTCCTCTATCCTCTTAGTAAGAAAAGCATATGGCTCTAGGCGTACGTGTGTTGACTATAGGGCCTCGAATCAAGCTACAATTAAAGATAAATACCTAATTCCTATCGTTGATGAACTCTTAGATGAATTGCATGGAGCTAGCCTTTTTTCTAAACTTGATCTAAGTTCAAGTTATCACCAAATTAGAATGAAAGAACATGATGTCCCTAAAACTGCTTTTAGAACTCATGAAGGACATTATGAGTTCCTTGTAATGCCATTTGGTTTGACTAATGCCCCTTCCACATTTCCATCCTTGGTGAATGAGGTTTTTAAACCTTATTTAAGGAAGTTTGTGTTAGTATTTTTTGATGATATTCTAGTTTATTTTCAATCATTGTCTGACCATGTTGAGCACTTGAGGATTGTATTGGCATTGCTAGCTAAGCATTACTTGTTTGCAAAAAAATCCAAGTGCATGATTACTTGTGAGGAAGTGAAGTATCTAGGCCATATTATCTCAATGGAGGGTGTCAAAATTGGCCCAAGAAAGATAGCTGCTATGCAATAGCAGCCTATACCTAAAGATTTTTAAGGCTTTGAGGGGCTTCCTTGGTCTAATTGGCTACTAAAGAAAATTGTTAAAAGGGTACAGTCAAATAGCGACACCTTTAACTGCTTTGTTGAAGAAGAATTTCTTTTCATGGATTTACAAGGCTAAATAGGTCTTCAATAATCTCAAGTTAGCTATTTCCAATCCTCCAATGCTAGCTTTACCATATTTTTCACAAACCTTCACAGTGGAATGTGATGCCTCTGGTCTTGGGTTGGGTTTCGTCTTGATGCAAAATATTAGGCTCATTGCTTTTCATAGCCATGCTTTTGAAGGGAAAGGCTCTTACTTTCTCCACTTATGAAAAGGAACTCCTTGCTTTGGTGACAACTGTCAAAAAATGGAGGCCATATTTGGTGGGAAGGCCCTTTCTTATCAATATTGATTATGAGAGTCTCAAGCTCTTGCTGGATCAGAGGGTTGACACTCCAACTCAACGAAAATGGATTTCCAAGCTTATAGGGTATGCTTACATAATTGAATACAAGAAGGGTAAGGACAACTTGGTAGCTAATGCATTGTCCAAGAAGAAGGGTGAGAAGGGTGCTTCCTCTAGTGCTTGTACTTTATGCATTATCTCTTTTCCCACTCCAACTTGGATTGCTGAACGTAAGGATAGTTATTAGTCTGATCCTGACCTATACCAATTGCTTCAAGCTTTTCATACTAGGGGGGATTCCAAAAGGGTTCACATTGCAGAATGGACTCTTATTTTACAAGGGTCAAATCTATTTAGGGCCTAACAGCCAGTGATGGACCTACAATGGGGCAAGGGGGGGCCATTGCCCCCCCCCACCCCCCAAAAAAAACTAGGATATATATATGTGTGTGTGTGTGTGTGTGTGTTGAAATTTTAAATTTTGGTCTTAATAGCCCCCCAATTAAAAAAAAAAACTGGTATACATATGTAATTTGAAAAATTAAGATTTGCCCTTAAATATATATATTTTTGGATCTCTTCTAAAATAGCATCGAGTTCCATTTTGATAATTGTGTTGAAATGTTTAAGAAACGCTTATTTTATATGTTATACTTTGTTAACATTTTTATAATATCAAATGTTTAAGAAACACTTATTTTATATGTAGTATTTTATTGAATATAAAATAGATGTTAGTTTTTATTTTCATAAAAAAAAAAATTTGTTTTAAGCTTTGGCCCCCCCAAGTTCGAATCCTGGTTTCGTTCTTGCTAATAGCCATCTCAAATCTTCTATTTTGCAGTATGTGCACAACAGTCCTTTAGGAGGGCATTTAGACTATCTAAAGACCTTGCACATAATTTTGCAAGATTTCCAATGGCCTAGATTAAGGAAGGACTTAAGGTAGCATATCAGAGAGTGTGACACTTATCAGAGAATTAAGCATGAGAGTTGTAAGCCATAAATAATTGTTATAATCCCTGTAGTTAGTGTTAGGATTTGTGCCATTAAATCCTATTGTATGATACTATGTATGATATTATGTATGACATGATGTATGACTTAATATTGTGATTGATAAAGTTATTTTATTATTATCTAAAATAATGGTAACATGAATATGGGACATTATCATATAGTCCATGAGATGCATTGTATGTGATTTATATGAAAAGTCACAGAAGATGTAAATCACAAGTTTTTTGTAAACTCAGAATTTATAGTTCGTAGTCAGTGATGAAATTGGACATTTCATCTGCAAAGACTATAACGTATCAACTAAGATGATTTGTCTTGATCATGGAAGTGGAGACTTCTAGTTGATATGTTGATATGTTTTAAGAGTTAAGATATATTGAACAGGACCGCTGTGAGATTTATTATTCTCCTAACGAATGTCAAATGAATATTAAATCTCACGACTTCTATTTGTATGAACTCTTAATCCTGAGAGAATAATGGATCTGATCATGAGGTGTAGGTTGCTTTGATATATCAGGAGTGAGATCTAAAGTGACGGTCAAAACCTCAGTATGTTGGGCAGCCACATTTAGTGTTGATAGAACATATATTCTCAAGATGGAATTCATAGTCTCAAGATGGAATTCATAGTCTCTTGATGGAGATATAAAATATTCCCTTGAGATAAGTTTAATAGGTTCAGTTATTCAGAGAGTTAGGCCTAACCACTTTAGTAAGAAATTACTAAAGTATATATTTATGAAATTGGATTTCATAAATATATAATGAATAACTTTAAAGGATTAAACCGGGTACTTAAGGATAAGATGTAGTAATTTACAAAGTGGCAATCTACATTTATGACTTTGTGTTACTACGAATATTTTATAAAGCGGTTGCATGTATAATAAAGTCTTGGGATATAATTTATTAATAAGGCCTAGAGTGCAAGTATATTTATATAGTGGTATTAAATATAATTAATGGTAAATTTGGACTTGTCAAAAGTTGGTGGAAAAGCCCAAGGCCCATTGGAGCTAGTGTCTTATTGGTCCCTTTTGGTCCCACTCCAAGCCACACACTAAAGCCCAATTGGAAAGGCCCAATAGGCCAGCCCAATTAGATAATCAGTTAGTTGTAAACGGAGAAACATACAGAATTTTTATTAGTGAAAAAGAAACGGTGTGTGAAAGAGTGTGAGACACACATTCATTCTCCCTTTGAAAAACTGATTGAGAGACCACACATCTTGGGCGTAAAGTGGAATTGGAGTGAAGATTAAAAGTGTTCTCAAGTGCTTCTAATCTTTGTTTTGAATTTCTCCACACCAAGACACATCATCTTGTTTTTAAATTCTGAAATTTACATAGTGCACGTTATCAATCATGAATGAAATAGATCATTATTTGTTGGTTCCGCTATGTGTTTTGTATGAGATACAAAACCAGAATTTTTCTATCAGTTAGGTAGTTAGCTAGTTGGTTGAGATTAGGATTATGATGAGTTAGTTAGGATTTGAGCACATATAGCTCATTTAACACATGGCTTAATTCATAAAGCACATGTTGAATTAACTAGCCAATTATCTTGAGCCATGTGGGCCAATGATATTAGAGCTAGTCTCCTATAAATACATGATTATAATTCAATATTAGATATCAATGAAGAATATACTAATTTCTTAGTGCATTAGTGCATCTTTTTCTTTTTAATCTCTTTATTTCTCTATGGAGGGTGACTACCTCGAATTAAGTCAATTTCCCTACAATTCCCACCAATCCCCCTACAATTCATACCCATTCCCATTAGGAACCTCTAGGTTCCTAACATTGGGTTACTTCGACATTTGCCCATTCCTTCTACGCCTTGGTCAGATGCAAGTATGGACTTTATTAGGGGTCTTCCTAAATCCTACTTGAAGAATGTGGTTTTGGTAGTTATGGATAGGTTGACCACATATGTTCATTTCATTCCTTTAGCACATCCTTACATAGCTTCCAAGGTGGCAGAATTGTATGTGTAGAATGTTCTTAACTTACATGGAATGCCAACTTCTATTGTAAACTACAATGATCCTACTTACACTTCACAATTCTAGAAGAAATTGACGCAACTGTAAGAATAGAATTGGCCATGTCCTCAACCTATCATCCACAGACATATGGGCAAACTGAAGTGGTGAACAAGAGCTTGGAGCAGTATCTAAGGGCATTTACAGTTGATAAGCCTACTGCTTGGGTTGATTGGTTGCCTTTAGATGAATATTGGTTCAATACCAATTTTCAAACCTCCACTAAAACAACTCATTTTGAAGCCGTATATGGTTATCTACCACCAAGATTAATGGATTATGTTCCTGGAACTACTAAAGTGGGGGCAGTTAATATGCATTTCAGGTCTAGATAGCAGATATTGTCATTGCTAAAGCATAATTTGGTTTTAGCTCAAGAAAGAATGAAGCTACAAACTGATAGGCATAGGTTCGAAAAAATATTTCAAGTGGGGGAGTTAGGTGTATGTGAAGGTACAACCTTGCAGACAGAAGTCAATTAATCATAAAACTCTTGGCAAGCTAGCTCCTAAGTACTATGGGCCATTCCAAGTTCTATAGAAAATAGGTGAAATAGCTTACAAGCTGAACCTACCCTCCAATGCCTTAATTCATCCAGTATTTCATGTGTCCTGCCTTAAGTCCAAATTGGGATAGCAAGTCATTCCCATTAGTACCTTACCAGATATAACTGTGGAAGGAATTGTTAACCCTGAACCTGTTGCAGTGTTGCAAGAGAGGTCTCACATGCTTCAAAACAGAACCATCACTCAGGTATTAATCCAATGGCAAGGAAGCAATTAAGATGATGCAACTTGGGAGAACTTATACAATTTACATAAGTTTGAACCATATCATAAAATATCACATTAGTGAAGTAGAGAGATGATGATGATAATAATAATAATAATAATAATAATAATAATAATAATATCAACGTTTAAGTTTGAGTTTAAGTTTAAGTTGGACTTGTTAGAGAGATAAAGTTTCACTCCTTGTTAAGTTTGGATTAAACTAAAATAATTTTGTTTTTTAAAAATGATGAGTTTGAGTTTAAGTTGGACTTGTTAGAAAGATAGAGTTTCACTCCTTGTTAAGTTTGGACTAAACAAAAATAATTTTATTTAAATATTATGCCGACGTGGAAAATTGTGAGAGTTTCAGAGATTTCGGTTATATATATATATATATATATATATATATATATATATATATATATATATATATATATATATATATATATATATAATACCAGCAACAACAATAATATATATATTATATATATTGATAAGTAAAATTGTAAGAAAATCCAATTAGGTTTCAAATTTGAATTCAATTAGAGTCTAAATTTATGCCACGTGTCCCATCTAATCAAAATTTTAAAATTTTGTATCAAATGAGTTAATTTAGTATAAAAATTGAATTTTCAATAATTTTGTGTCATGTATCCCATTTAATATTTTTTTTTTTTTTGTGCAAAATGAGTTAATTTAGTGTAGAAAATGAGGAGTTCAACATAAATAAACCATAAAAAACCTAATCATGTAACTGAAAACAATTCAAATTTATAAGTCATTTGTGTAATATACCATGACTATATACGGTCCACTAATAATTAAGTTTTATATATACATATAAACCAAAGTTTAGAAAAAATTCAATTAAAATCAAAATTGGATTTGGCTTTTATTAGCTTTCCATACAAACTAATCTGTTTAAATTTTTGCTGTTATATTTTCTTTGAACTAATGAGCATGTTTTTTATATAGTTTCTATTAAGATATTTTGTATTCGAAGATATTGAACGTAACAAACTGTAATTAAGCTAAACGATCTCATGCACCTATCTTCATTCAATTTAGGGGATACTATTTGACCAATTTATTATTTTATTTTGTGTTGTATTTAATAGAATTTTACAAACAATAATTTTGAATTGATATTGTATATGTAGTAATGTAATAGTAATGTAATGAGAAATTTGGAGTAACCAATATCATGAAAATTGTAAGGAAAAACTATTTTGATACCTTCGAATATCCTGGTCAAACTATATCATATATGTTTAATAACTCAAACTAATATCAATAACACTACTACAATTACATACTAGTTTTAATAATACACATTAACATGCATGTCATTTTTCCTTTGCTTACTTTCTGCCTTCCCCTCTTTAAGTGTAATAGAATTAGGTATCTATATGAATTATAAGTTACTAAATTTTGTAAACCAATTTGACTTTCATATCTAGCGCAAACCATATAATATTGTACAATTTATAAAATTCATCATATGGATTTAATGTAATAACAAACCACCATAATTGTCATATTAAATTCTACATACCAGCTTTAGGGAGTGATAGTTGAAAAAGAAAAAAAGAAAAAAACCCATTACACAATCTAAAAAAAAAAAAAGAACATAAATACATAGTAATAAAAATCATATACATTTTAATTAATTAAACTAAATTAAAAATAATATAAGAAATTAATCATAATCATACTCATAATTGGGTCCTACATGTACGATAATACTACATGTCTTCTGTAGATGCTCATTTTTTACGAGCCCAGCAGGGAAGCAGGCCCAAAGTCAGAGGCAAAAGAAAGTAGTATGGAGTGCCATTAAGCTAAGTGGCAAGAATAACGGATAGCGGGTCTAAAAAAGCAAATAAATAGATCATGAGGAAGTAAGTGGGCTTAAAAAGGCCCGGAAGAGAGTAACAACAAACTCATGGGCTATATGGATGTGAAAAAGTGAGAATGGGCCACAGCTGCTACAGCAAGCCCGAAGTAGTGCAAATAAAGAAAATAAGGGGCTATGGAAAACCCATGAACCCCAAAGTAAAGGTGAGAAATATTTAGGCCGAGGAAGCCCAAGAAGTTAGTAAAAACTCATAGGAAACATTTAAAGTGGAAAAAAAGGGCCAAGGATGCCCAAAGAGAGTAAGTGAGCCAAGGATGCCCAAATGAAAGTAGGCAGGACAACGGGAGCCCGCGAGTAGCAAAGGGCCCAGTGAGATCATTGGGCCTTCAGAGAAAGAATAAACAGAAAAGGTCTAAAATGGCCCAGCAGGCTTGGGTCAGGTAGACCTTACGGCTGGCACAACAGAACTGTGTGGCAGGAAGCAAGTAATAGGAGCTAGGAATAAAGGCTTGGAACGGCCCACAACTAGGTAAGGCCCAACCCTTAGGAGATGCAGGCCATAAATGAGGAGTCAGGCGAAACAGCCCATGCCGAAAGAAGCCAATAACAAGCAGCAGACTGGGTAGTTTAATGTTCAGACCGCAGCAGACAAATGAGCAGCAGGCAAAATTTTGAACAAGCATGAAGGCAAGGCACGCGCAAGGCCCAGGCACCACCAGCCTGTACCCAGCCAATATAGGAAATGGTGAGGTCACAGGTCAGAGGTAAAGGGGGTATGGTCTGGCGGTGGGGAGGGGGAAAGACTCATTTTCATGTTTCCTGCTCAAGCCCTTTTGGAAATACTGTCCTGCTGGGATGACATACTACCCAAAAGAGGTAAAGCTGGGTGGGAATCACCAGGTGCATGCCGTGAGAGATAGAGGGAAGGAGAGTATTCACATCGTGGTAGGCAAGAATGCCACAAGGAGCAAGCAAAACAAAAAAGGCTTTCTCTGACTGAGGCGGAGGGGCGTTGGCTGGGTGACTAACCAGTCAGTGATGGTCGGCAAAGGAACCCATGCCAGACAAAAACAATTAAGGGTTAAAATGGTAAAAAGCCAAGCACGGCTGGCCCTATATAAGGAGCCCTACTATGCACGGCTAGGGGGAGGACAAACAAAGGAAAACCTTTGTAAGATAGTCGCTAGAATCATAAAAAAAATGGGAGCAAGAGAAACAAGAAGAATAAGAGGGAAAGAATAAAAAGAGAGTAAAAATAAGAAAGAAAAAAACAAAAGAAAATTGAAGAATAAAAGAAGTAAGAGAGAGGCAGAGGGAATAGAGTGATTGGCACGCACCGAATAGGTTAATCTCTCTCTCCCCTTCCAACCCATGCTCTTTAGTAACAAAAGGAAGAAACTTCATTCAACCCAAGTCACTTAGGCCCGTTCCTTCAAAGCAGCTAATTTCCTCCTCAGAGATATTAGTTGCGTTGAACGAGTGGTTTCCCTTCCTGACACAAACTCCGTGGAATGGTTTGACGCGGTAGGCTGACATTTGTTTCTTTAATATGCTTCTTATTCTCCATCTAATACTCATTATTTTGTTAACATCGTGTAAGACGGGCACCCACCATTAAGGCCCACTAACTATTTTGCCTAAATTCTTATTATTATCTTTATTATATCTGCCTGCTGTAGCTAATGTGATAGTTCTGCCTGCTGTAAGCGTACGATTAATACCTGACCAACAAGGGCATTGTTTGTGCACAAGCCGGACCAAGAAGGTTTGCTCTTGGATCGATCCCAACTCCTCGATCTAGAAAACTTTGGGCCTAATGTAGCGGCAGGCGGCCCAACCCAACACTTGCAAAAAAGGCCCACACATTTAAATTGGTGACTCCATTGGGGAGTTGGGAAACAGACGGATACAAAGATCCTCGTAAACAGATGCCGCCATGATCCAGAACAACACGTAATATAAGCATTATCCCCTCACAGGCTGAGTCAAGGCTAGTAACGCCTCATCAGCCCAATCAGGCAGAAAACATCAATGAACTGGGGGCTGAGCCCCAACCGCAGGCAAGGAATCCCACTGACGGGATCAATGCTTTTTTTAAGGTGCTACAAGCACTACAACATTCACAGCAACAGATGATGGGGGAAATACGCCAGCTAAAGACAGAAAAGACTAAGGAAAAAGGAAGCCAACATGACCCTGAGCATGTAGCTGACAAAGAAGAGACGTTAGTCGGAGGCGTCCCGCAGGCAGAAGGACAACGCTATATCACCATGGCTGAGGTGGTAGCTCTCTTGGAACAGGAAAGGGCTTGAGCACCCAAAGAAAGGTTCTATGCATGCAGACCTCCCTATTCGTTAAGGGTGCTTAGCAAGCCATATCCGGAAAGATATGAACCACGCGTCTTTGCATAATATGACGGCAGAAAGGGTAATGTTGTTGAGCACATGAGCAAATTTATTGATACTCTAGGCCCGTATACGGCAGATGAGGACTTATGTCTACGAGAGTTTTCAAAATCGTTATGCAACCATGCCTATACATGGTACATAGGCCTAAAACTAGGATCCATCCCAACTTGGGATGATATGGTGGATGTATTTTACACTAAGTACTTCCACGGAGAAGAAACAGTAACGCTCGCCACCTTGCAAGCTATTAAACAGAAAAACGAAGAAGACTTAATGGAGTACATTAAGAGATTTAGGGACATAGCGTTGGATTGCTATGACTATTGTGAGGAGAAGACATTGGTGGAGATGTGTATGACGAATATGATCAGAGAATACAGAGCTATTCTAGAGAACTTGGAAATTTCCCAGTTTGCATAGCTATTACAAAGTGCCAGGAAGACCGCCCAATCGGTGAAGCCAAGTTCCGACAAAAGGAATGCCCTGCAGGCCAAGGTAGCATCCACTAATGAAAGGAAGAGGAAGACAGATGGGAGGGAATACGATACCCCTTCGCCAATACTGTGTACTCCTAAGGAATTGGATGTTCTTTTGGATAGGTGGATAGCAAATGGAGTTTTTAAACCCAATCAAGTTGCCAGGGAGCCCACAGAGGAAGAACGGAGGGACCCACACTTTTGCCGCTTGCATGATTATGTGCAACATCCTACGACAGAATGTTGCGCGCTCCTACGGCTGGTGCATCGCAGGATTAAAGAAGGGACCCTAGAGCTAACGCAACAGGAAGTTCAGAGGAACCCACTCCCGAACCACAAAGGAAAAGGCATGGCAGCGGTGGTAATTTGTGCGGACCTAGGGGAAGACGAGGAGGAAAACCCAACTTTGCCTACCACAACTATCACCACTTTGCAGAAAAGCTCGAAGTTCAAAAATCTGTTTGACCAACTAGGTCTCACAGCAAAGGAGCGAAAGATAGCCACAGAGGCTTTGGTAAGAGCTTCTGGGCAGGAATAGAATGCTTATCAGCAGAAGTTGTAGAGGATAGGGCTCTCCTGCAGGAGTCAACTAAAATCACCTTCAATGATGGAGATATGGAAGTAGGCTGTCCCGACCACAGGAGACCCCTTTACTTGGCCACGTCTATAAATCAGATCCCCATCAAAAGAGCCTTGGTAGATACTGGTGCCTCAGTAAACCTGGTGCCATTAAGCATTTTGCGGGCGGCAAGAATCTCAGAAAGAAAAATCCAAGGGTGCCCAATGGAAGTAACAGGGTTCGGTGGGAGCGGAGAATACACTACCAGCCATATTCAACTGTGGCTAAAAGTAGGTCCTATAGCCTCCTTAGCCCTATTCCATGTGGTGAAGACGGAGGTCTCATACCACGTGCTCTTGGGGAGGCCATGGCTACACAAGCACCGGTTGGTGCCATCTACGTACCACCAATGCGTAAAAGGAAGGCTGAATTGCCGCATGATACGTATAGTAGCAAACCCATCACCATTTGAGCAAGCAGAGGCTCATTTAGTGGAAATAATGTTTTATGATCGATGGGCATCGTCCAGGGAAAGCTCAGTATCGAAGCCGAGGGGTACTTTTGTCCCCAGATGGGAGGACGTTCGAGATGACCCAGAACCTGATCTAAGGGAGTTACTCTCTCAGAAGAAGAAGAGAAAGGAAGCGATTGCCGCAGAACTAGGCAATACCCTACAATGTGTCAGGGTCCGAGGACCCAACGGTAGGATTGTGTACAAACTATGAAGGTGCGCGGGGCCCACGAGTGAAACACAAGCAGGCTCTAGACGTGAAGAGCAACATGAAAGCCTGATGTGTTGCATAGCCCAAGAGGGCTCAGAAGAAGGAAATTGTGAAGAAAGAGACGAGGAAATTACAACAGATAAGGACGTGCAAGTTACAATGGAAGAACAAATGGAGGAAGTCGACCTAGGACCTGGCCCACATGAGCCAAGGCCCATCTTAATCAGTTCAAAGTTGTCAGAAAAAGAAAAATTAGAGTTCATACTATTGTTAAAATAATACAAAGACGTCTTTGCATGGGATTACAGTGAAATGCCAGGATTGGATCCTAGGTTAGTAGTGCACACGTTGAACGTGGACCCAGAGGCTAGGCCAGTAGCCTAACCTGCCAGAGTTTTCCATACTGAAATAGAGGAGCAAATAGCAAGGAAGTACAGAAGCTGTTGGCCGCAGGATTCATTAAACCCATTCAGCATCCACGTTGCTTATCCAACATCGTACCAGTAAAGAAGAAGAATGGGCAGATACGGTGTTGTGTAGATTTCAGGAATCTTAATAAGGCCTGCCCAAAAGATGAGTTCCCATTGCCAAACATGGACCTATTGATAGATTCTGCAGCTGAAAATGCTATGTTCTCTTTTATGGATGGTTTCAGTGGATACAACCAAATCAGGATGCGGAGAAGATTGCCTTCAGAACACTTATAGGCAACTTTTACTATACAGTAATGTCGTTTGGGTTGAAGAACGCAGGTGCAACTTATCAAAAGTCAATGACGGCCATATTCCATGACATGATGCATCAAGAGTTAGGAGGACTATGTAGATGACCTAGTTCTGAAGTCAAAAAGGTGGGAGGAGCACATTCAAGTGTTGAGAAGGGTATATGAAAGATGTAGAACCTTCAAGCTTAGAATGAATCCCCTCAAGTGCGCATTCGGAGTATCTTTAGGAAAATTCTTGAGTTTTCTAGTCCATAGCAGAGGAATAGATGTGGACCCAGGCAAGGCTATGGCCATAGCCACTATGAAACCTCCAACCACATTAAAGGAGTTGAAAAGTTTCCTGGGGAAGGTCTCATACATTCGAAGATTCATCCTCGGCGTGGCATCCATCACCTCTGCCTTCGGGAAATTGCTCAAAAATGAGCAAAGCCTCGAATGGGGGGAAGTACAGCAAGAAGCCTTTAACAGATTGCAACAAATTATGATGAACCTCCCTACCGTGCAAGCTCTAGTCTGTAAGAAGCCACTATTGTTATACTTAGCCACCAACCAATACGTTGTAGGTACGTTGATTGCTCAAGAAGATGGAGACGGAGTGGAACAGCCAGTGTATTACATCAGCCGAGCTCTAAAAGACGCAAAAACTCACTACACAAGGGCAAAAAGGGCATGCTTGGCTATTGTGTATGCCTCGCAGAGGTTGAGGTTACGACACTACTTCCTGGCCTATGAGGTGTGGCTGATGACTAAGTCTCATGCTATCAAAGCCTTATTGCGACAGCCAATTCTCTCCGACAGGATATCCCAATGGCTGCTGCAATTATCATAATACGATCTGAAAGCAGGAACGCCCAGAGCAGTGAAGAGCAAGGCTATAGCAGATCTGTTAGCACAGTTCCCAGGAGAAGAAGAATTCCCATTGGACGATGAAGTCCCAGGTGAAGTAGCTGCGGCAGAGGAAGTTGGGGAACGATGGTTAATGAAGTTTGATGAGTCTTCTACTACCTAATCAGGGGGAGTGGGAGTGGTTTTGTACCATGAAGAAAATGAGGCCGTAGCACTATCATTCAAATTGGAATTCCCCTGTTTAAATAACACGGCAGAATATGAAGCCTACCTAACTGGGTTAGCCACGACCCTTGAGATGGGGGTCAAACACTTGAAAGTGATAGGAGGCTCGAACCTAGTGGTTTGCCAGACCAAAGGGAGCTTCTCCTTAAAGGAACCCAGCTTAGCCCCTTACCGGGCGATGGCCCAAAAGATGGAGGAGAGGTTTTTGACCTTTGAAATAGAACACGCGCCGAGAGGCAAGAATCGATTTGCGGATGCGTTGGCTGTGTTAGGTTCGCAAATAATATTTGAGGGAAATAGTGCCAAGATAGAAGTCAGCAAGAGGAGAGAATCGATCATAGAAGTTTTGAAGGAAAAGTTCCAGGAGGAACAGTGCGAAAAGGATTGGCAAAATCCCATAAGGGAAGTCTTAATCAAAGAAAGTGAGCCTGCGGAGTTGAAAGCATTAAAAGACTATACTCTAGTACGAGGAGAACTGTATCGCAGGATGCTAAGGGGGATCCTATCAAGGTGCGTGGGGCAAAAGGAGGCCCAGAGAAAGCTGAAGGAGATGCACGACAAAACCTGCGGATCTTGCGGGGAGATCAGCCTTTACCGCAGACTCCAAAAGGCAGGCTTTTATTGGCCGAATATGGGGAAAGATGCAAACCAAGTCCAAGTTCAATGTAGGACTTGCCAACTTGCAGCTGACAAGGAGGAAAGCTACACTGTGTTCATCAGCGAGGATTGGAGAGAGCCATTCATTCAGTACCTGGCAGAAGGCGTCCTGCCGCAGAAGCACAGTGAGCGATACAAGCTTAAATTGCTAGAAACACGCTACTTTTTGTACAATGGGGTCTTTTTCAAAAAGGGGTATGATGGAGACCCACTGCTTTGTCTGGACCCTGAAGAAGCAAAAAGTATGATAAAAGAGGTGCACGTAGGCGAATGTGGAGAGAACCAAGAAAAGAAAAAGTTGTATAGATATCTGCTGCAGATGGGCTACTACTGGCCTGCCATGAAAAAAGACACAGCGAAATTTGTAAAAAGATGCCACAGCTGCCAAGTACAAGCCAACTTGATTCACACCCACCCACAGCAATTGCACAGTATGGTCACACCGTGGCCATTCCACACCTGGGGGCTTGATTTGGTGGGGCCAGTTAATTCGCCATCGCGTGGATACATATGGATCCCGGTTGCTATGGAATACTTCACCAAGTGGGCAGAGGCGGTGCCACTTCACAAAGCCACCGGATGAGCGGTGGCCAACTTTATCAAGGAAAATATAATAGTGAGGTTCGGCATGCCCCATAGAATTATCAGCGACAATGGCACACCGTTTGTCAATAGCAATGTAAGGAGGATGTTGAAATTCTACCAAGTTAAACACCATCGATCATCGCCCTATTATCCGCCGGGGAATGGGCAAGCAGAGGCTATAAACAAAGTGCTCATAAAGATCATCAGTAAAATGAGCCAAGAATATATAGGAGGATGGGCAACGCATCTGCCAGACGCCTTTTGGGCTTACAGGAATTCGCCAAAGTCAGCCACAGGATTTTCACCTTTCTCTCTCGTCTACGGAATGGAAGTGATGAGCTCGGCAGAAATAATGACCCCTTCCCTATGGGTTATGCAAATGAAAGAAAAGGAAAAAGAGAAAGAGGTCTTCGCGGCAGAAAGATATGAAGACCTAGAGGGGCTAGATGAGAAAAAAGAAGAAGCCCAGGAACGCAGCCGCAAATACAAGCGAAGGGTGACAAAAGCTTACGATAGGATGACCAGAGAAAGGGTATTTGCAGAAGGGCAACTTGTGCTGAAGGTGGCAGATTATGTCAGAAGAGGCATGGCAGGACCATCTAAGTTTGCACCTAAATGGGAGTGACCCTTTGTGATAAGGGAGGCACACCCCACTGGGTATTACCGCCTAACTCAGACAGATGGCAAGGACTTGATGGACCCAATCAATGGGAAATGGCTGAAGTATTATCATGCGTAGGAGGAAAGAGAGTGAAAGGTCATGCAATCGCCTTTTTTTTCTTTTTCTTTTTTGTGTCTCCTTTCTAGAGAATATCGTTTTTTTTTTCTTTTATTTTCCTTTGTTTTCTTTATCTTCCAAGTGGCTTTGACACCAAACAAGGAATTGTAATATGCTTTCATGCAAAAGAATGCGCAATGAAAAGTTTTGAAGCATTATAAAAACATCCCATGTCATAATAAGTCGCTAGAAAGGAAAGCAATAGCATCTCATAGTTACAAAACACAAGTTGTGGCAAACCCACCAAATAAGTGCGTAAAAAAAAAAAAGGAGAGACAAGGGAAACATAAAAGAGATTAAAATAGAAAAGGAACTAGAATCACATCAACGGAGGCCAGAGATAAGAGTCTGGTCACCAAAGCGGCTAGAATCACCAGTGCTAGAAACAAGGCACTCGCGACTACCTTCCAAGTCTGCCACCTCCTTCCTCAAAACCTCAAGGCGCGCACCAATAGCTTCAATGGCGGGCTGAATCTTCCTTATGAAATAAGCACGGGCAATCTCATGAAGATGGTCCAAGACAAACTCCACAGCAAACCCCACACTAACAAGTTCGTGAATTACTGCCCTCTACTAAAGAATCCTCTCAGTCGAGACGGTGTCAACAAAGTTATACTCAATATCGTTCATCACACCCCCTAGCAACTTCAGAAAGTGCTCCCTGGTAGAACAGCCAAACCTGAATTCTTGCATGAAGTCACCGCGGCTACTGTAAATTGCCTTAAGATGGGAGGCGCAATCCTCAAGAATCCTAAAGCCATGAAAATCAACATAGGGAGGCCCAGAACCGCAGAAATTTGCAGAACCCAGGTCGTTGACCTCATGCTGATCAAATTGGGTAAAGAAGGCCGCAGCCTCACTCGCCGAATCAGGTGCCACGGCAGAACTACTACCCACCTCAAATTGAGAAGGAACAGCAGGGAGCGAACCTAGCAGAAGGCACCAGAAGCAGAGTAAGAACATGCAACTAAGCAAGTTGAAACACACAGCGAATGAAGAATGGAGATAACAGAAAAAGGAGAGACTCACTAGGACCTATGGGAATGGGGGTTGTGGGAATGGTAGAAACAGGTGCTGCAGGTGTGATAGAAGAAGTAACGGTAGGCATGTCCTTGTCTGTTACCACTTCTGCTTCTTCGGAGGTCTTTGCAATAAGAAGGAATGGGCATGCAAGATCACGAAACCGTGGAAGGAAGAGTGTTATATGTAGAAGAGAAATAGTAAAAAAAAAATTAAAAAAAAAGAAGGGGAAGGAAATTTGGCAACACAAAGAGATACGTACCCATATACTCAACTCCGTGCCCGAAACTTTCCTCCTTTCCTTCAGATTCTGAGACCCTCTTCTTCTTGGCCGGCTCATCATTAGAATCCTCTAGAATATCTTCAGATTCCTCGGAAGACAAGTCTGAGGCAGGGCCGCGTGTGGCAGAATCAGGAATGGAGGAAGGGGTGACCACTAAAGAAGAGCCGTCCTTCACGGCCTGGGATAGGGATGCAAATGGGTCACTAGTAGAGATAATGAGCGGCGTGATCGGGGAAGCAGCCTCGACTTGAACAGCAGCAGCAGGAGTATCCTTCTCCTGGAAAGAGGGCATCGAAGCAGGAACGAGAACGGTCTCACTGACCACCTCAGCAGGAACTCCCTGGGGAGTAGCAGGAGTAGTAGGGGTTCCAGCAGGAAACACCGTGTCTGCCTCATCAAAGAAGCCCTTCATTAGGATGCCCTGGGAGGCAAAAATCTCCGCGGCCGTGGGACGGTACACAGAGATAGGCTGAGGATCAGCCTGAGAAAAAAAAAACAAAGGTCGGAGACGTAAGTAAAAAAATAAAATAATAAAGGAATAAAAGGAAGAAGTCATACTTCAAGCTCAGTCTCACCAGCGGAATGAGATGAGTAGCAGACGAGTTCTCCTTATACTTCAACTGCAAAAGAAGAAATAAAGGGAAAGGAACAAGCCAACATGGGTTATCCGCAAATTTTAAACAAGAATGACAAAGAATAAGGAAGAGAGTTAGAGACGACATACCCTCCGCTCAGTAGTGGTGGGCGCTTGGGGGGGAGAAGTCTTCCTTTTACTACCCTGTGTCCTACTGGAGGGTGGAGCGTCAGTGGATGGCCGAGGAATGGCAAGCTTGGTCTTGCCTACGGCGAAACGTTTGCTGGAACGAGTGCGAATAGGGGGAGGAGTAGTGCTCTCTAACACTATATTGCTCATGGGAGGTAGATCGCTTTCGAAAGGAAAAATATCTGAGCAAGTTTCAGGAGAATCATCACCTACCTTCTTCTTTGCAAACTTGGACTTAGCAGAACTTTTCTTCGCTAGCACTGGGACATTGATCACTTTGGCCTTCTTTTCCCAGCCTGCGGGGTAATCACCATCATGCCAATACCACCCTTTCTCCTCCTCGACCCACTTAAATATGGTAGAATGGCTTTGCTTCCTAGCATAAGCTTGCACAGAGGCAGAAGGCAAAAGCAGGTGGGGATTGGGGGAGACAACCATTCTAAGCCCGCCAGGTGGAATAAGGGAAAATCCACGGCTACCCAACAATTCTCTCTCAAAAGAGATCATCACTGCCTGCCAATATCCGTGCATAGTGGCAGTACACATACTTTCCCTCTAAGAGCCTAGGATAGTAATTGCTGTGAAGTGCTGGCTCCAGAACTCAAAGGCAGTATGCCGCAGGAAAGGTCGGGTAGAAGTAGGAGACTCCCTAAGAAAAGATGGGCCATCAGGAATGTCTTGGTCCAGTCCAAATTGCCTTCGCACGTGCTTGGCAGGATAATGTACGTACCTAACACCTTCATCAGCCAGATAAGGTAACCACCCAGTGTTGGTGGCTATCAAATATGTTATACCCCTCTCATCAAACTCAGTTAGCGGGGTGGTAGTGCCAGCACATCAATGAAAGTGCCCATAACATAATCCATACAAGTATAACCTTTACCTAAATCCCTATATGCCCTCTAAGAGAACCCAACTCCTTTATCAAAGAACTCAACGATAGAATGCCCAATCGGCTTTAAACCGGCTCAAGGAAAAGCCAAAGGAAAATAAGAGTCAAACCTACCACAGAAGTCCGTAATAACCTCCGAACACGAACTGTATTTCCCTCTGGCAAAGCGCAAGGGCCTACACTTAGTCAGATGCTTGGCGCAGAGCTTGTACAACATATGCTGCAAAATGTTGTTATGAATGGAAGTAGTGATCAAGTGACAAGAACCTACTTGACTCTCGTCGCTCCGCAGGATGTCTAGTTGGACATACAGATGCCCTAGAAACATAGGTGCCAGCAGCAAACTCACCCTAGCAGCAATCTTGATGGCCAAATGAAAATACAAAGGCTTCACAGCGTAATGTGGGTGAGAACCAAAAACGTACTTACATAACCAGAATGCGACAAAAGCTGCATGGCTGGCGGCGACGGAAAGCTTTGAGGGAGAACTAATCCAGAATGACAATTTGGCGTTACCACTCATCCGTTTCGTCAATTCGGCCTCTACGGCCTCTTCTTCTAAAGAAAGCTCGAGGGTGGCAAGATCGACGTCACCGAGGATGGGCAGAAGCAATTGGTTAGCAACGTTTTCTAAAGTTACGGTAATCTCACCGCAGGAGAGAAAGAAGGTATGGGTGGTGGTGCACCATCGGCGAACTAGGTGGCAGAGGTTATATAGGTCCCTGAAGTTGGCTAAGCAACAGGATTGAACGATGGCCTTCAATATGCCGGCCTGTTGGAGCAAACCCATAAAGTGTGTATCCGACAACTCTCGATCTACCCACTCCTTCCAACCCGAGGCAGTACCAGACCCAAACTCGAAATGGATGGGTACAGGGAGTGAAACACCCTGACAGATAGAGAGATCAGAGATCGAAGAAGGCAAAGAGCGAGCCATACGCGGCCTGGCGGTGGCGGCACATAGTCACTAGGAACCTTAGGGAAATGGCCGTGAACATCGTACCAGGGGTTTAGGAGGGGCCGCACTCGCTGTGGGGGTCGCACCGTTCTGTTTCTTCATCGGAATTATCTGACTTGGAATAGGCGACTTCTTCGTGTGTGGCAGGATCATCAGCAATCTCCTTCCCCTTACTGCAGGAGGAGGATTAGCCTTTCGCTGGAGTCATAGTGTATCCATTGGTGGGAGAAGAAAGTTTGTGGTAATTGGGAAGGAAAACGCAAAAAAGAAAAGAGAAAAGAAAGAGCGTTTGTACCCGAAATCTAAAAGGACGCGGCTTTAAATACCCGCGCCATGGGGAAGGGTGCGAAGGGATGTGATGGGTTAGTCAGAAATAAGGGAAGAAGTTAATGCAGTAGAGGCTATGCTTCAGAATAACTGTTAAACTGGAAAATTCAAAGAGACAACACTGTTCACGGCAGGAAAAAAAAAGGGGGGGAAGAGATGTATGTGGGTTAGGGTCCACTTTTCAAAAAGCCCGCGAAGGAGAAGAAGAAGAGGAAAACCAAAAGGATAGAAAAGTCTTTATTCACATATGAACTACAGAGGCATTTCATATGTTCAGGGGGCTAAATGTAGATGCTCATTTTTTACGAGCCCAACAGGGAAGCAGGTCCAAAGTCCGGGGCAAAAGAAAGTTGTATGGAGTGTCATTAAGCTAAGTGACAGGAATAACGGATAGTGGGTCTAAAAAAACAAATAAATAGATCTTGAGAAAGTAAGTGGGCTTTAAAAAGCCCAAAAGAAAGCAACAACAAACCCATGGGCTATATGGATATGGAAAAGTGAGAATGGGTCACAGCTGCTACAACAAGCCTGAAGTAGTGCAAATAAAGAAAGTAAAGGGCTATGGAAAACCCATGAATCCCAAGGTAAAGGTGAGAAATACTTGGGCTGAGGAAGCCCAAGAAGTTAGTAAAAGCTCATGGGAAACATTTAAAGTGGAAAAAAGGGCCAAGGATTCCCAAAGAAAGTAAATGGGCCAAGGACACCCAAATGAAAGTAGGCGGGACAACAGGAGCCCGCGAGTAGCAAAGGGCCCAGTAAGATCATTGGGCCTTCGGAGAAAGAATAAACAGAAAAGGTCTAAAATGGCCTAGCAGGCTTGGGTCAGGTAGACCTCACGGCAGGCATAATAGAACTGTGTGGCAGGAAACAAGTAACAGGAGTTGGGAATAAAGGCTTGGAACGGCTTACAACCAGGCAAGGCCCAGCCCTAAGGAGATGCAGGCCATAAATGAGGAGTCAGGCGAAATAGCCCATGCCGAAAGAAGCAAAAAACAACCAGCAGATTGGGCAGTTTAACGTTCAGATCACGACAGACAGATGAGCTGCAGACAGAATTTTGAACAAGCATGAAGGCAAGGCACAGGCACCACCAACCTATACCAGCTAATATAGGAAACGGTGAGGTCACGGGTCAGAGGTAAAGGGGGTATGGTCTGGTGGTGGGGAGGGGAAAAGACCCATTTTCATGTTTCTTGCTCAAGCCCTTTTGGAAGTACTGTCCTGTTGGGATGACATACTACCCAAAAGAGGTAAAGCTGGGTGGGAACCACCAGGTGCATGCCGTGAGAGATAGAGGGAAGGAGAGTATTCACACTATGGCAGGTAAGAATGCCACAAGGAGCAAGCAAAACAAAAAAATGTTTTCTCTGACTAAGGCAAAGGGGCACTAGTTGGGTGACTAACCAGTCAGTGACGGTCGACAAAGGAACCCATGCCAGACAAAAACGGTTAAGGGTTAAAATGGTAAAAAACCAAGCACGACTGACCCTATATAAGGAGCCCTACTGTGCACGACCAGGGGGAGGACGGACGGAGGAAAACCTCTATAAGATAGTCGCTAGAATCACAAAAAAAACAGGGGAGTGAGAGAAACAAGAAGAATAAGAGGGAAAGAATAAAAAGAGAGTAAAAACAAAAGAAGAAAAGAAGTAAGAGAGAGGCAGAGGGAATAGAGTGATTGGCATGCATCGAATGGGTTAATCTTCCTCTCCCCTTCCAACCCATCCTCTCTGGTAACAAAAGGAAGAAACTTCATTCAACCCAAGTCACTTAGGCCCGTTCCTTCAAAGCATCTAATTTCCTCCTCAGAGAGATTAGTTGTGTTGAAAGAGTGGTTTCCCTTCCTAGCACAAACTTCGTGGAGCAGTTTGACGTGGTAGGGTGACATTTGTTTCTTTAATATGCTCCTTATATTCCATCTAATACTCATTATTTTGTTAACATCGTGTAAGACGGGCACCCATTATTAAGGCCCACTAACTATTTTGCCTAAATTCTTATTATTATCTTTATTATATCTGCCTGCTGTAGTTAACATGATATTCTGCCTGTCATAAGCGTACGATCAAGACCTAACCAACAAGGGCATTGTTTGTGCACAAGCCGGACCAGGAAGGTTTGCTCTTGGACCGGTCCAAACTCCTCGATCTAGAAAACTTTGAGCCTAGTGTAGCGGCAGGCAGTCCAGCCCAACACTTGCAGAAAAGGTCCACACAACGCCAAAGATAATAACAATGTAAGTAATAATAATAACACCAGCAACAATAGTAATTTTAATAATACACATTGACTTGCATGTAATTTTTCCTTTGTTTACTTGCCGTTTTACCCTCTAAGTGTAATAGAATTAGGTATCTATATGTTAGGAATATGAAATAATTGTTATAATTTATTTAGTTAAGTAGTTAGCTACTTGGTTGAGATTATGATGAGTTAATTAGGATTTGAGTATATGTAACTCATTTAACACATAACTTAATTCATAAAGCACATATGGAAATGTTAGGAATATAAAATAATTGTTGTAATTCTTTTAGTTAGGTAGTTAGCTAGTTGGTTGAGATTAGGATGAGTTAGTTAGAATTTGAGCACATGTAGCTCATTTAACACATGGCTTAATACATAGAGCACATGTTGAATCAACACGTAGCTCATTTAACACATGACTTAATTCATAGAGCTCATGTTGAATTAACTAGTCAATTATCTTGAGCCATGTGGGTCAATGACATTAGAGTTAGTCTCCTATATATACATAATTATAATTCAACATTAAATTTCAATTGAAGAATAAACCAACTCATTGCTTAGTGCGTCTCTCTTTCTCTCTTAAGGTTCGTTTAGATGGAGGAGTGGAAATGTAGGAGGATAAAAAATAGTGAAAGGATGGAAAAGATTTTAATTTCTCTTCTTTTTGTTTGGTTGGGAGTGAAAAAGTGGAGGAATAAAAAAAGTGAATTTGTATAAATTTACTCATATACTCTTGTTAAAAAATAATGACCAATTAAAACAAATAAATGACAAACAACCAAAAAAAAAATCACCCAATTCATTAAAAAATAAAAATCATATAAAATAAATCATGTCTAGTTAAAGTGTTAAACAAAGAAAAAGAAAAAGAAAAGAAGAAGAAGAAGAAGAAGAGAGGAAGTAGAAGAAGAAGGCAACGCCCAGCCAAGGAAAAAAAGAAAAGAAAAAGGAAGGCAACATCCCCAAGACAGCACCCAAAAAAAAAAAAAAGAATTGGTTGCATATAGGCATTTTTATCCATTAAATAGCTTCTTCTTCTTTTTTTCAGTCTACTCTCCAATTTGAAAAAAACTTTTTGATAGGCCCAAAGAGAAAACACTTGGGCCTTATCATTTATTTTCCTTCCTAACCACCCAAGCAAACACACCCCAAAAAGTTTTTCTTTCCATTTTCTCTCTAAAGTTTTCTATTCATCCTATTTCACCTCCAAACAAACACACCCTTAATCTCTCTCTCAATATTTCTCTATGAAGGATAATTGCCTCGAATTAAATCAATCCTTTACAATTCTTATCTATCCCCGTTATGAACCACCGGGTTTCTAACACTATATGAATTATAAGTTACTAAATTTTGTAAACCAGTTTGACTTTCATTTCTCACGCCAACCATATATTATTGTACAATTAATAAAAGTCATCATATGGATTTAATGTAATAACAAACCTACTATAATTGTCATATTAAAATCTACATACTAGCTTTAGGAAGTGATAGTTGAAAATGAAATATAAAAAAACACATTACACAATAAAAAATAAACAAAAAGGAACACAAATGCATAGTAATAAAAATCATATACATGTTAATTAATTAAGTTAAATTAAAAATAATATAAGAAATTAATTATAATCATACTCATAATTGGGTCATATATGTACGATAATATATGTCTTCCAACAACAATGACGCCAAAGATAATATCAATGTAAGTAATAACAATAACACCAGCAACAACAATAATTTTAATAATACACATTGACTTGCATGTCGTTTTCCTTAGCTTACTTCGTGTTTTCCCCTCGTCATTAAATTCTGCAAAACCAATTTGACTTTCATGTCTAGTGCCAACCATATATTATTGTACAATTAATAAACGTCATCATCTGGATTTAATGTTATAACATACCTACAATAATTGTCATAGTAATAAACAAATAAACAAGAAGGAACACAAATACATAGTAATAATAAAAATCATATACATGTAAATTAATTAAGCTAAATTAAAAATAATATAAGAAATTAAACATAATCATACTTATAATTCTAATTATCATATTCTTAAATTCATACACACATAATAGAAACTATAATGTAAGTGAAGAAGCATTTTTACAATATCTTAAGGTATATTTTTACAAACCATCTATACAAGAAAATAATTTCCAATTAAATTAGAGGGTCGGGAAGCTTTCTACAATCGTGATACAAAGTGAAGGATCGTAGGAAGTATAGAGTGATACTTGCAAGAGAAGAAAGAAAAAAAAACACAATCATATAATTATAAAAATCTTCTAAAAAATAAGATAATCATAAATAAACACAAAAGAACAAAAATACAAAATAATAAAATTCATATATAGTGACTACTACAATTTTTTATACTAAATATTAAATATAAATTACAATGCTTCGAGTCCATGATGAAATTGAAAAAAACTCAAATAAAGGAGTTATCAAGATAAATATCAAATAATAGTAATATTAATAATAAAAATAATCATACAAACAATATTTACTATAGTGTAACCATATATAATATTTACAAGATATTAGCTTATAATATACACAAAGCATATATACAACCATTTATTTTCCAACCAATAAGGACCCTACATAATAAAGGTTCAAGAAGCATACTATGTTTTTTATACCAACTAAACTTTAATGATATCGATAGAATTACAAATTTATGATTTACTATACTAAAAAATATAAAAATAAAAATAATACACATACTCATACACATGTAACAATAACTATAATATAATTGACAAGTCATTTTTACATTATTTTTAATTATAAAATAACCATTATATTATGCAATATATTATTTTCAAGTAATAGATGTAACAATTGATAATAACAAAGTAAAAAATGATTAAAAAAAAATCACAATACTACAAATTATAGAGAGTTGAATTATAGAAAAACTTACTAGATCTCTTGGTTTATTATGATAAATGAAGTATAAACTTACAATGTTTGTGGTCATAATAACAATAAATAAGAATAAATAATTTCAAATTAACAAAAAACATAAACATAATACAAATTAGAGAGTTGAAATGCTTACTACAATTGTGATACCAACTTAAAGATTGCAAGAATTGAAGTGTGATACTTGTTTAGAAAAAAAAGCACAACCAAATAATAATAAATAAAGACAAAAGAACAATAATAAAAAATAATCAAATTCATTTATGGTGACTATTATAATTTATTATGGTAAATATTGAATATAACTTACAATGCTTGTAGTCATAACTATATGAAATTGAAATAAACTCAAGTAAAAGGATTTATTAATCTAGTTTTTGAATAACAACAACAACAACAACAACAATAATTATAATTAGTCATACAAACAACATTATCTCTAATATGAAAATACGGCAAAAATGGGCAAATGGCCCCTTTCCCAAACTAATTAGGGAAATGCCCTTCTTTTGAAACTCGATTTTCTCAAAATCGAGTTTAAAAAAAAATTTCTAGAGCCCTATAGCGACGTTTTAAGGAGCCTATAGTAACGTTTTAAGGACCTATAACGGCGTTTTGTAACTCGACCTCCATGAAATCGAGTTACATGCAAGTTTTTCTCTTTTTTTTACCTATAACTTGACTTCATGGAGCTCGAGTTACAAAACGCCGCTATAGGTCCTTAAAAACATCACTATAGGTCCTTAAAAACGTCACTATAGGATCCTTAAAAAGTCGCTATAGGGCTTAACTCGATTTTGAGAAAATTGAGTTTCAAAAGAGGGGCATTTCCCTAATTAGTTTGGGAAATGGGGCAATGTGTTGATTTTTTTTTGCGAAAAGGGCAAAAACCCATTTTCGCCATGAAAATACATAATATTTACAATGTATTAGCTTATAATATTTACAAAGCATATATTTATACAATAAATTATTTTTCAACCAATAACCACCATAAAAAAAGTAAAGATTTAAGAAAATTACTTTTCTTTTGATATTTTGATATCAACTGAACCTTAGTTAAATTAAAAGAATCACAAATGTAGGATTTACTTATTAAATAATAATAATGATAAGGGAAAATTATACTTTACCACCCTAAACTATATCTCAAATTACACTTTACACCATAAACTTTTCGAATGCACATTTTGCACCCTCAACTATGACTATTGTTACATTTTGCATTCCGACGTTAAGTTTGCCGTTTATTTAGATGGAAAAGTATGATATTATGTGAAAAGTCTCAATTGCTCATCTTCTTAATCCCTTAAAAATAAAGAAAAAAAAAATTTACATTTTATCACTCTAAACTATACTTTAAATTACACTTTGCACCCTAAACTTTAAATTTCTATCCAAGTTAACGGAAAACTTAATGTCGGGGTGAAAAGTGTAATAAGGGTCATAGTTTAGGATGCAAAATGTGCATTTGAAAAGTTTAGGGTGCAATGTGTAATGTAGGGTATAGTTTAGGATGTTAAAATGTAATTTCTCCTAATAATAACAACAACAACAACAATAATAATAAAAACTATAATATAATTGATGAGTCATATTTACATTACTTTTAATATATGATAAAAAAAATATTTTGCAATATGTTTGTATGGGCGACGCTTTGACTCCTGAGTTCAAGAGGCAGGAGGATTCAGACCCAAAGAGCCCAACACAATGAATTTGTAGAGAGTGGGCTTAAAAACTAAGTTTCAATAGATCAAACAACATGCACAATGGATTAAAGACAACAAGAAAGCAAAGAAAGGCAAGCTTGTGCAAAGAAATCCTTCCTCAGCAAAGTCCGAGGAGAGTGGTTCTTGAATATTATTCTTTCAAACTTGGATACCATTTCAATTCTTGTTGCTACAATGTTTTTTCTACAGATTTTCCCCTCCCCTTCATACTAGAGGATCCCCTACATCATATAGTCTCTTTCAATTGATCTTGGCCCTCCATTTGTTGATTATGCAGGCCACCACTTGAGTGGTCGTCCCATCAAACGCCCTCCCCAATCTTTTGTGAGTTGCAGCAACCAAGATAGCACTGTTCAGGGGCCTTCTCCACATAAATGCGACCAGAAGGTTTGGTGAGGTGCAATAAATGTGGTGGCAGCTACCATCCCTCCAATCATGTCAGGACTTTTCCCTTCTCTGAAGCTTTTCCTCTACAGTGTGGTCCTCCTCTGATAATGTGCCATCGGCATGGCAATGGCTTGCCTCTCTGACTTCACCGTCCGAGAGTATGAGCTCTTTAGCACTGTATTAGGCTCCTCGGCCTTAGGTATGACACGTGACATTATTACCTTATTAAATTTCTATACCCTACACTGTTATTATTAAGTTTCCTATAATTTGATAATAACAAAGTAAAGAACAAATTAATAATACAATTCAAAGAAAGTTGCGTTAAGTTTTTATGATCATAGTTTATTTTGCTAAATTACCTTTTGTAGACATGGCAAGCTCATCATTGAGACGGGGTGCTAAAGTTTATTAACTAGGGTACAAAATGAATTTTCTACACCACTGTTTTCTACTGTGCTGCCTTTGTTTTTTGTTTTGGTTGGCTATTTCCCTTTTTCCCCCTAATTGGGCGCAAATGCTCATTTCCTTTGGTTGCATGTTGCCTTCATTTCGAGTCAGGGGTAAAGCTACAATTTTGGATGCCCCCCCCCCAAATTTTTGAAAATTTCTTTTTACAATATTTAATATTTTAATAATTAGCCCTAAAAAATGGGACTTCCCCCCCACCCAACTATTTGAGTTGGTCCAATAATGTTCTTAAAAAAAATGTCAAATTCGTCTAGTAATTAT
Source organism: Castanea sativa (assembly GCF_040712315.1). Lineage (NCBI taxonomy): Eukaryota > Viridiplantae > Streptophyta > Magnoliopsida > Fagales > Fagaceae > Castanea > Castanea sativa. The sequence goes on along the minus strand of NC_134013.1, from coordinate 15,056,811 downwards.
AGAGAACGTATTGTTTCTCAAATTCATTTTTGATGGTAAAATGTGTTCTCGGATTTCTTAAAGTTTTGGATTATTCATATTTTTGAACACTTCATTAATTCAATTGAAATTTTTTTACTCACAATGGTAGACAATTTGGTAACTTATATTGAAAATGAAAATTGTAAGGATTTCACTATGGAAGATGGTGAAAGATTAATTTAATTCTATGAAACATTTAATTTTAAGGATTCATTATGAAAGACACTAATTTTTGTGTGTGTGTATAGATGCATATATTTGTGTATGTGTATGAAAGTTTGTATAGACTAATAAATTAGCAACACAAATCGGCCCCTCCAAACAAAAATTTCAGGCTCCACCCCTGTTTTGGGTTTAAAAAAAAAAAAACTGGGCATGATTGATTTTTATTTTTTGTTGATTTTATCTATGAAATATTTAATTTTAAGGATTCATTATGAAAGATACTAATTTTTGTGTATGTGTATAGATGCATATGTTTGTGTATGTGTATGGAAGTTTGTATAGATTAATAAATTAGCAATACAAATCGGCCTCCCCAAACAAAAATTTCTGGCTCTGCCCCTATTTCAGGTTTAAAAAAAACTGGGCATGATTGATTTTTATTTTTTGTTGATTTTTATCTATGAAATATTTAATTTTAAGGATTCATTATGAAAGATACTAATTTTTGTGTATGTGTATAGATGCATATGTTTGTGTATGTGTATGGAAGTTTGTATAGATTAATAAATTAGCAATACAAATCGGCCTCCCCAAACAAAAATTTCTGGCTCTGCCCCTGTTTCAGGTTTAAAAAAAAACTGGGCATGATTGATTTTTATTTCTTGTTGATTTGCTTTTCCCTTTTTAACTAGGCAAGATTGGGTTTTTTTGGTTAATTTTTTTTCTCTTTTTCTTTTATTTGGGCATGATTTTTGTTTTAATAAAAGTGGTGTGTTTGCTTTTTTTTGTTGATTATTTTTATTTTATTTTATTAGGTATATTTTTATAATAAGGATATATGAGCCAATTTATATAAATTATATTTTCGATCCTCTCACTTAATTTTCTCCCCAATCAAATAAAATAGTTTTTCATCCCTCCAACCAAACACACATGAGAGAAAACTAAATCTTTTCTATCTTCACATTTTTTTTTCACATTCTCACCATTTTCTATCCTCCCACTTTTCAATCACCTCAACCAAATGAATCCTTAAATAACTTTTGTTTGGTTAAACAAGCAAGATTGCCAAGTTTATTCATGGTTACTAGTCTTACATTTATTCATGGTTTGCCAACCTATAACTATAAACTCAACACATATAATACACCATAAGACAAGTACATTAAAATGATGAATAAAATTCCACTACAATGAGTTTCCAAAAAAGTTTTTTAGAAATTTTTTTTAAAAAAAAATTTAATTATCTATTTTAATAATTAAAAATAAGGTTGTACATGTAGTGCTTACCCTATGTGATTGAATATAAGTAATACAAGTTGCAACATAATTTTACCATGTGACTCATTATAATTACTGTAAGGACACAATTTGCACCCGGACCCAACCGTGTGAAGGGTGCAGGCCCAAATAGCCTTATACAATGAAATTTGTAGAGCGTGAGCTCGAAACCTAGGTTTTATGGATATTGGATAACAAGTATGGTGGGCTAGATCGCCAATACATACACAATGAAATGGTTTTATGACAAAAACTCTCATCGGACGTAAGCCGAGGATGAATTATATTTCCCTTTGTTCTTTCCACAATAAATTGTATTTGAAGATGATGTGTATAGTGTCTTTCTTCTTCTTCTTCTTTTTTTTTCTCCCCTGTTGAATGCCTTTCTTTTCCTTTTATATCATCTTCCTTCTTCCCATCATCTTCCACGTATGGACCAAATCACCAATCTAGATACTTGTCCCATTCACCGCCTTCTTGAAGTCCTCAAACAATAGCTGTTACACTACTCACCACTGTTCAGAGGTCATTTCTCCATTAATGCGGCCAAAGAGGTAAGTTCAGAGTCTTTAATGCGGTGGTAACAGTTTTCTCTAAGATATTTCTTATTCTCTCCTTCTCTCTGTGCCCATATGGAACACATCCTCCCTCACCAGAACTCCTAAAACTCCCTTATATACATCAAGGTGTACGGTATGACCTCTACTTCCTATATCCGAGGAGATCTCCCTCTTCGGATCATTTCCACTAACCTCTTCCGTAATAATTTGCTTGTGGGCTTTCATATTCAATACAGTCATTACCACTTCGACCCCCTCGGATGAGTTAACATCCTCGGACCAAGCCCAAGGCCCAAAAACATATTCTGACCCTTCTACCCCCACAATTACATTAAAACTATAGCATATATATATATATATATATATATATATATATATATATAACCGAAGCCTCTGAAACTCTCACAATTTTTCACATCAGCACAAAATTTAAGTAAAATTATCATTTTATTTTTGTTTAGTCCAAACTTAACAAGGAGTGAAACTTTATCTCTCTAACAAGTCCAACTTAAACTCCAACTCAAACTCATCATTTTTTTTAAACAAAATTATTTTTGTTTAATCCAAACTCAACAAAGAATGAAACTCTGTCTCTTTAACAAGTTTAACTTAAACTCAAACTCATAAGCACCATAAAAGCAACACAAACCCCAATATTTTTTTTAAAAAAGCCGAGTAGAGGTATTAGCTCTTCTTATATTATTTTCTTCTCTTCTACTTTGTTAAAAAAAAATATTTTACGGTTTTTCATATATTTTTAAAAAAGTAATTTTCATACATGAATCACCAAACTCTCTTTAGCTATTTTTTACAAGATAAATAAGTTTGCAATAATTGAAATTATTTTTTTGAATGTAATTCATCTTTCTTTTATATTTCTCTATTGTTTAGTTATATATATATATATATATATATATATATATATATATATATATATATATATTGTGGAGAGTAAAAGGGCCCAAGTGGGCATATGAGCCTTTGGACTGTAGCATGGAGGGCCAACCTGCTCCAGAATTAAACTCTACGAATTGACCCATACGCCGAAGATCCGAGGATACAGCCGAGGGCGAGCTTCTCCTCGGACAGGTCCAAGAGAACTCAAAGCTTCATTATGAAGGTCAAAGCACAACTCTGGAAAGACTAATGGTTAAAGGGGGAAACCCTGAACCTTCTCGATGCACCAGTGTTAAAGAAAATATCAAGAGCAAAGGCTGCCACCTCTGCATTAAAGACTCTGCACCTACCTCCCTAGCCGCATTAATGGGGAAGTGACCCCTGAACAGTAGGGCTGAAACTTCTAGTCACTGTCCAAAAGGCATCAGGGGAGGAAGTATTTAAGGGGGGTGAAGGCCAAAGAGAGGGGTCGTCGGTAACTAAGAAAGAAAATTAAGAATTGTAACCTTTAAAGAAAGAAAGAGAAATAATACAGAAGTAGTCCTCGGCTCACGTCCAAGGAGGTCTATTTGCAATTATCGTTTATTATTTACAAGTGTTTGTAACTTCTAGCCTGTTATCAAATTCTCAGTACCTTTAATCTAGATTTCGAACCCACACTCTACAAATTTCATTGTTTAAGGCTCATTGGGCCTGAGCCCATAACCTTCTTTGGGTCCAGGTGCAATTGTGCACTTACATATATATATATATATATATATATATATATATATATATATATATATATATATATATTGTTTTGTTTCAATAATTTCTAAGTAGTGAATTATCTGATTCTTTAATATTTTTTGGTCTTTTAGAAGTTTTAGCATCTGAATTTTTGAGTTATTTTTTTACAGTATTTGAAATTGTTTGACAAATTTTTTGCAAACCATTGTAAGTTTAAGTAATGACTTCTTCATCAAATTGTAACAAAAATTGAAGTCATACAAGATCAAATCATGTAATGGTGTAGTTTCTTAATAAATTTAAGATTTTATAAAATTATTTAGTCTACTTCACAAATAGGTAAATTTTCATGCATGACACAGGTTAGCGACTAGTTATTATTAGAAGTAAAACTATATTGCAATTTTTTTTTAAATTACTTTTATTAAATTTCAATTATAAAAAAATTTCAAAAAAATTATAAAGAATTTTATTATAAATTTCAAATTATTTTGTGATATATCATAATTATTAGTTTTAAAAATTATTATTTAAGGTATATCATAATTATTATTTATATATAATTTGTAATTTATTTGTACATCAAACAACAATTTTTTTTATGAAGCTGTACATTTGTCTCATCATGTAGGTGATGCATATATGAGTTCTTCTAAAACCATACACCACAGGATACTTGAAAAAGATAATTCAATCACTATTTATCGATACTAGTACTTGTTGTATTGTATATATCAGCGTGGGACAGGATGCAATCTTTATTTTTTTGCTAAAATAAAGGGATGCAATCGTTAAAAGCTAGCAGTCTGACAGTAATTTTTATTTTTTGATGGGGTCTTATAGTAATTATCAAGTGAACGGTCTCATCCATCAACTGCTTAATCAAGTGGCTTTAAATGAACCGAATTTAGGCAGCAGTTTGGGTCCAGTGCCACTGGCACTGGACCGTTGAAATGATATATATCTATTTTTAGATATGTTTCACAATCTGACTGGGTCCATTACGCGGATAGTATCAAACCTAATTCAGACCCCCGAATTTATTATGGATCCAAAGTTCCAAACTCCCACCTAAAATTTTCAGAAATATTAGTGGTATTTACTATTTTTAGTTCCCTTTTCCGAAAATAGACATTAATTGCCCATTTATAGGAGATTTAACATTGCAAATCATGCCATATATTATTTATATATATATATATATTATAGGCAAAATTCAAAGAAAGTTTAATTAGAATTTCAAATTAGAGTTAAATTTTGTACCCTGTGTCATAAATTATTTATTTTTAAAGAGAGTTTTATTTTCTAATTTTAGAATCAAATATGAGACTACATCATAAATATTTATTCAAGTGAGTTATTGAGTACAAAAAAAAAAGTACTTCACAATAACAAAAATTAAGAAGTAATAGAAAAATAAAAATAAATAAATAAACATAAATAGTTTACATTTTATACTTAATAATATTCTTATAATACTTTTTAAAGAGTTAACAAAATATAAGAATGACTGTCAATAATATTTAAATTATATATATATGAATTATACTAAGCACATTATTGTATATCTTTAAGTGTATTTATGCATATGCATGAGGTTACAAGCTAGTATTAATAATGTTCACATCCAACAATACTATTTTATAATGTAGGGTCATATTGATTGCCTCATTATCTTTCTTTTGCATTTCATAATTTGGATTTTACTATCTAAATTTTAAGAATGTTTAGATTTTATTCCCTAAAATTTGAGGATGTTTAGATTTTACACTCTAAAATTTTAAAATTTAGGAGTGTAAAATCCAAACACTTCCAAACTTTAAAAGGTAAAATCCAAATTCTGAAACCTCCAAATGTAAATTCCAAGTACTCCTAAACTTTGGGGGGTAAAATTCAAATTCTGAAACTTTAGAGTGTAAAATCTAAACACCTCCAAAATTTAGGGATGTAATTTGTAATTTACCTTTTTTTATTTTTTTATTTGTTATTCTTTCTTTTACTTTGTACTCTTATAGTCCTATCCTATTTAAGTATTTATAGAAAAATAATAAAAGAAATCTGAGGGCTTAGTCAAATCATCTGTAACTCTGCTCCCTAATCACAAAAATAAATATTCTAAAAAATTAAATAAAATAAAGGATTTTTTTTTTTGGTGAGTACTTAGATAGTTAAAAACTTATAATAAGAGAGTGAATACTTGAAACCTAGACATATTGAAAATATTAAGAATTGTCAACTATTCTTATAATAATAATAATAATAATAATAATAATAATAATAGTAATAGTAATAAAAAAGGATATCAATCCTGCCACATCACCTATTATTAATTTTTTTTTGAATATGCGAATCAGGTATCAACAGGTCAAATATGCTTATAATCTAAAGATTTACAATAATAATGAAAGCATGAACCATCAGAAGCTCTACATTATGGGTAATTCCAATTGTTGCTATTTGTGGTTTTATGATTAGACTGGCATTGGGCTCTATTTCGAAACCTAATCCATATATAATATATGTTAATTTGCAATTGGTTAATGGGATTTGGTGGTTGAGATGGAGACTAGAGTTAGAACTGTAAAGTTGTAATTTACAACTATTTTGTGTTGGCTTTAATTCCATGCTAAATTTGATTATAATTTTATTCAATCTTTTATACCTTGTATTTATTGTGGGATTTAACTGTAAGGGTTGTGTGATAGAGAGAGAGAGTGTGTGTGAAGACTCAAGCATTTGAAGACAGAAGAGTTTTCACGGATAGCTTGCGACTAAACATCCCGTGAAGTGATGCATGTGCCTTGCACATGACTGGAATGTGAAAAGTCATGACAGTTGGTTTGCGAGAGTGTCTCGCGAGTAAGGCCTTCCCGCGAGATACCCGCGAAACAGTCTGTTTTGCTATTTTACCTTATCTGCTCCACTACATCTTCATACACACTATATATACCATAATTACCCATATATTGAGTAGAGAGCTTTTCAGAAGAGAAAACTCTAGTCTCAAACCCATGAGAGTGTTAGATTGTCATACTCACAATTCTACACACCATCCATTGTGGTTTTCCTCTACTCTTACCTCTCCATTTTCAAATCCTTGAGAGGTTGATAGCCCAAACACTTACCACACCCATATTGAGTATTTAGTGATTTTTTGGTGCTGCTGGGAAGTATTGGAAGAAGCCAAGTTTTGGCGGATGCAATCGGGCACATTGCGGGATCCGAAAAGCTAGACAAGACAAGACACGGTTCCGAGAAGTCTTGTTGGAGTAGGAGCTTGAAGGGCTTAGGTGCACTGGGTAGACTAGGTGTGGAGGGTCTTTTGCTATTCGTGTATCCCAACTTATTGTCTAGTGGATCGATTTACTGCTTGGAGGGCGGCGGAGAGGTTTTTCGCTGAGTTCTTCGGTTTCCTCTTCGATAACACATCAGAGTGTTATCTTGTGTTTGTATCTCCCTTCCTTACTCTTTTAGATTTATTTTTACTGTTGTGCTTTAATGAATATGGCTTAGAGTAGTTGTTTTGTTTGTTCGCTCATATTTACTCTATTCTGCACTTAGTTTAAGTTAGAGTAAAATCAACCGAGCCGTAATATTTTAATTTGGGGTCTAAACAGCTCTTATGTTTTTAACACAAATCTGAGCTTTCAATGGTAAGTTTACACAAATTACAACTATTTTAAATCCGAGCTTTCAAGAGTGTTATCTTGTGTTTGCATCTCTCTTTCCTTACTCTTATGCCGTACTTTTATTGTTTGTTGTTCATGTTTATGCACTAGAGTAGTACCGGTTGTTTGCGCTTCATTTACTCTTGTTTTCACACTTAGATAAGTTAGAATAAAATCAACCGAGCTGTAATTTTTTTAATTTGGAGTCTAAACTGCTCTTGTGTTTTTAACACAAATCTAAGCTTTCAAGAACTGTACATATAGATGAGGTGGGGATCATGGTCTCCCCTAAAATTAAGATCTTTCTTAAAGTTCTTGGTCTTTCAATAAGTGAATGTTTGACCAAAACTTTCAATGATACTAAGTTGAATAATTTTTTCATTTTGAAAAATATCCAAATGGAGTGAATTATAAAAAAAATGCTATAATGGGTTCCAGTTAGCTAAACTAATACAATTTTCTAATGGTTGAATAAGAGATTTGATGTTCAATCCTTATGTATACCAAAAACTAATTGGTGTCTTAATTTGAAGATAAAAAACACAATCATCAGATGGATTGAAACTTTGTAAAAAAAAAATCTGCTATGGTAGTTCTTATGGTCGGTCTCCTATACTTTATAGTTTATACTAACAAAGACTAAAATTCCTAAAACTATTCAACAATTAAATTGTTGATTTTATATCATATTATTAAAATTACCATACTTAAAAGTATACGAGACATGTCACATTTATTTATTTAGTTAGTATTATGAATTAAGACATGTCACATTATATTCCCCTCACTGTCGGAGCCAGGGATAGAATTAAATACAAAGACGAAGGTTTAGGTGGAGGAGGAAATCATGGTTGAACCTACTATTTATGTCAGACTCCCATGCAAAGGAAACTGTACTCCCCGACAGGCTATACGTCTTTCACTGTGAGTCTGTGAGCAAGGAAGCGAACAAAGAAAATGCACTCTCCCTTTATGAACTCCCATCCTTGTTCTATATTATTGTTCAATCTCATTTTGTTTGTTCTCTTCTACAACTCCACGGCTGCCATAAAGCTACCACCAAATGAAACCGTTCCTGCAATTTTTGTCTTTGGAGATTCAACAGTGGATACAGGCAACAACAACAATCGAGTAACTCCATCTAGGGCTAACTACCCTCCGTATGGGAATGACTTTAAAGGAAAAGTTGCAACAGGCAGATTCAGCAACGGCAAGGTACCCTCGGACATGATAGGTATTAATTCATGATCTCTCTCTCTCTCTCACGTGGTATTATTTTCTTTTTGTCTGTTATATTTGGGAAAATCACGTCATAAACTATGGCTCCGTTTAGTACATGTATTTAAAAACTAAAAATTGTTATTTGAAAATATTTATAGAAATACGTGTGAATGCAAAAGTGTGTAGAAATGCGTAAAATATTGTTTAAAAACTGAAAATAGTTACTTAAAAATACAAACCAAACACCCCTATATCTTATTTTTTATATACTAAAATAATGCACAATTGTCCCCTAAGAGCATCTCCAGCAGATGCTCTATATCTATTTTTTAGAGAGAAAAGCCTATTATACAGTGCTTCTCTACACGTAGAGAACACTGTAGCAATTACTGTAGCACATCTAAACAATATTCTCCCTTAAAATAATACCTGGTTGAATAAAAAAATAACTCTTTCTCTCTCGTTCCTTTTCTCTTTCGTTTTTCACTCACTCGTGCTTCTCTATCTCAACGGTAATATACCACAATCAAAACAAAAACACAAAACCCAATTGAAATATTTGAAACACAAAAACAATCTTTCTTATAAGCCTAATGAAATCTGAACAATAAAATAAAAATAATCAAACCAAAAAAAAAAAAAAAAATGTAGAACGCCGATTACCACTTCTTTGCCGGTGATCTATGTGTGTATGAGAGAGAATTTGTTTGTGTGAGAGAGAAAAAGAAAGAGAGAGCTTCTTGAATGCTCCGGAGTAAACGAAGACAAGAAAAGAAAAAAGAAAATTGACGAGAGCTCTAGTGGAGTAGACGAAGAGAAGAAAAGAAAAAAGAAAAGTGAAGAAATCTCCAGAGAGTGCTAGAGAACAAAAGAAAAAAGAAAAGTGGAGATAGAGATAATGGAAAGGTGTTGAGGAGAAAAAAAAAGGGGGGGGGGAAAGAAAGAAAAGAAACGTGTGATGAAAAAAAAAAAGATAAGGGAAAAATAAAATAAAGAATAAAAAATTAAAATTGAGAAATGTCACTATAATATTTTCACAATAAATCTTAAATGGTGGGTTGTTATTAACTAATACTGATAAAAAAAAAATTTAGAAAGAATGAAATTTTTTTTTTAAGTAATATGTTCAAATTAAAATCAGTAATAATTTCAGCGATGGGTTCAAATTAGAACTAGTAACAACTTTCCACATAAGATTTTGATGTGATTTTTGTGAAACTATTGCGAAAAATGTTGTGGATATAACACTTTTCATTAGAAAAATATAATTGTTGCGAATGAATATAGGAAGAATAAATGATGATAAAAAAAGAATAAAGAATTAATGAAGAAATAATATTTAAATGAGATAGAGAATAAGATAGAGAATCTGTTGGAAAATGTATTTGAAAAAGTGAGTAGCTAAAAGGTAAAAGTCACTGTTCATTCTCCAAACAGTACAAAAATTTGGAGAATCTGCTGAAAATGCTCTAAAACTCGTTCATCAAAAAAAAAAGAAAAAAGAAAAAAGAAGTTGTCCACTAAAACTTACCAGTTTTGAAGTTGCAATCAACATTACTCGATCGCATTGTTGTAAACAAGGGCGTAGTTATGTGTAAGGGTGGGGCCATGGCCCTTAAAATTTTGAATTTTTTTAAATATATATAATTATTTTAATGTTTTCAAGATTTAGTCTACAAAAATATGAGTTGACTCTCAAATATTTGATTTAGTCCAATGATGCTCTTAAGAAAAAAAAATTGGTCTAATAATTACAAATATATAACATTATTTTTCTCAATTTTTTTTTAATATAAAATGTACTCTTATATTAGTTAAATGTTTGATAAAATTTGGCACTAGACATGTTTGAATCTATATCTTTTTCAACCAGTCATATGGCAATTAACAAGTCATTAACTCATTAAAAAAATAATATCACTAAAATTTGTTTGGAGCCTAATTTATTCCTTCAAGTTTTGGATCATTCATGTTTTCAAAATTTTCATTAGTTCAATTGAAAGATTTTTTACTTACTTTAGTATAAAATTTGATAATTTGTATCAAAAATAAAAAATTTTAATAATTTCATTGTAAAAATGGTAAAAATAAATTTTATTTTATGAAAAATCATCATCAAACATAATTTTAATTGAAAATACTAAACTTTTTGTTTGGTTGGGTGTGTATATATATAACTTATCAAATAAAAAAGTGTGTGTATATAATAAAAAAGTGTGTGCATATGTGTATATGGAGCTGTCTTAATAAATATATTAGTGGTGCAACTTGTCTTCAAACAAAAATTTCAGGCTCCACCCTAGTTGTAAATGTATTAAAATTTGTGGGACCCACTGAGGCGAACATACTACTTTTTCTTCTCTCCTAAATGACTTTTTATTTTTCTTCTCTTCCCCCACGAAACCCACTAGTTGTCTTCTTCTTTCTTTCTCTTTTTTTTTTCCTCTCTTGTACGAACCCATACTGGTGTTCGAAGGTCTTCTTCTTCATTCTTTTTTTCGGGGGGGAAGGGGGGTGGTGTTTGTTGTTTTGCTGTTTTGGTGGTCTTCTTCTTTCAAATAAAATAAAACCCAATTGAATTCAACCCCACCAACAAAACAAAACCCATAGAAACAGAATCTCAAACCCAGAAAACAAAACCTGTTTGAGTTTAACCCTCACTCACAAAAGACAAACCAAATAAAACATTTAGAGCAAACAAAAGAAAAGAAAAGCAAAGATGCAGGGACCTGGGGTTCCAACTTCCAAGGGACAGAGCACTTACTATTGAGAGAGACGAGAAGAAGGAAAAAAGAAAGGGCGAGTGAACAGGCTCATAAAATAAAATAGTACTAATTATACCATTCAAGTCAAATACTTTTTACTTCTAAAAAAACATATACTCTTTTTTTTTTTGGTAAAAAAAACATATACTCAAACCAAACGTACAATTATATTTTTTTATACTTTAAAATATGTTATGTGAAATATTGTATTAAATACATTTTTCTATATCATAAGTAATTTAAATATATATTTTCATAACACTTTTTAAACCATAATTTTACTTCATTTTGAACAACAATACTTAAACACTGCTATCAAATATATGTGTAGTCACTTGAGTTATATGAGTTTAAGTAACACCCACTAAAATGGAACCCTCTAAGCTTACCTAGAATGACTGAAATGCTCCTCACAATTGTTGTTCATCTTAGTGGCAATGTTTTTTGAATTCATATTTCTGTTCATTTTCTTTTCTTTCTAGCCATACAAGATTTCAAAGAAAAAAGTGGAGATTTGTTTTGGGTTTTTTTTTGGGGGGGGGGGGGGGAGGGAATTTCAATCATTTTAGCTGGGATTAGTGGGTTCCATGCCAGTTGGTGTCATGCGCAACTCATGTGACTATGTTATTTGTCCAACTTAATTGGGAAAGTGTCGTAAGGGGTTTAAGTATTTCAAGGTTTTGGTTTTAGGGTGCTAATTGTACATTTTCGTAGTTTAAGAAGAGTAACTGTAAAATATGGTATAGTTTAAGTTCGAAAAAAAATGTAGTTTCCTTTTTCTTTTTTTTTCTTTCTACTTTTTATATGAGTTATATTTTCTACTCATACTAAAAAAAAAATTCAAAGTTTATACAAATAAGCTATATATTTTGAAAAATATTATTCAAATAAGCTACTACAAATAAGTTATTCCAAAAGCACTTGAACTTTTAGAATACATACAAGTCAAAATAAAATTTTTCATTCTTTTTAAAAATTTCCTTAATCCGTGCCTAAAGTTCACTTTCTAATTCCATTTCAACTTTTAGTGGAGGAATTGGAAATTAAAGATCTTTTACCTGCATATATGGATCCAAACTTGCAACCACAACACCTCATTACAGGTGTTTGCTTCGCTTCTGGTGGCGCTGGATATGATCCCTTGACATCCAAACTAGCGGTACACGCACAATACTTTTGTTCGTTCACATTTTGTGTATAATATGCATTTCCCTTTTTATCATTCTTTTCTCTTTTTTATTTTTTATTTTTATTTTTTATCAAAGTCAAGCTGGTCGTTGTCCGATCAACTTGGAATGTTGAAAGAATATATTGTGAGGCTTCAAGGAATTGTTGGAGCCAACACGACAAACTTCATCTTAACCAGAAGTCTATATCTCATTTCATTGAGTAGCTGCGACATTGCCAATGTATATTTTGGACCTACTTCACGAAGATACGAGTACGATTTCGCTTCCTACACTGACCTTATGCTCAAGTATGCTACCCAATTCTTGAAGGTAAGGTTTCATCCTACCAATTAAATTTCAAATTTCAATGACACAACTTTCTTGGTCACACTCAAGCTCATTATTGTAGCAATAGTGTTGCTATCCTATCCCTATTACCAAAGAACCAAAAAAGAATGACATTGACAAGAATAATGGGACCTTATAGTAACCATAAGGTCTGGATACCCTCATATCTTAAAATAAATTGGCAAGAACAATAATAATACTTGATGTCCCTCATTGTGTTTTCAAGGAAATTTATTCACTAGGAGCACGGAGGATTGGAGTACTTGGAGCTCCACCAATCGGATGTGTGCCATCACAAAGAACTATTGCTGGAGGATTACGCAGACAGTGTGGAGAAGGCCAAAATCAGCTAGCAAAGTTGTTCAATGCTAAACTGACTACCTTGTTGGATTCCCTTAACAGGGACATGCCCAATAGCAAAATGGTCTATTTTGATATTTACAACCCTCTTCTTGATCTCATTGAACACCCTGAAGAGAATGGTAACTCACAAAATTTTGTCACAATTTTTTTTTTTTTCCTTGAAATATGGTATGCATACTATTTTGGACATGGTAGTTTATAAAACTAGTTATGCGTAAAAAATGATTTATTCAAAATTGGTTTAAAGGAAAACTTTGTCACTTTCATTAATTTTTTTTGTAATATATTTAATAGAATACATATTTGAGTGACAAAAATGGAAGCTAAACTATATTTGTTCTATTTTTGTCATTGAAATTTAAAATGAATGGTCAAAATAACAAAATGTAAACATTTTAAATTCCTAAAACTTAACCTATATTTTAGGAACCCAAAGAATATTTTACAGCAGTTTTTTTTTTAATCATTTGTTGTTATCTTAATGACTTTGTCATCAACCATTACCATCATCATGTTTCACTAGCCTCTTTTGCTATTTATTTGAATTTCACAAACAATTTCATTAAGTAACCTTAAATGAAACTATTTTGCTAAGTAGCTTCATTTGGAACTCTAGTATTTGAGAGTTAGTTCCAAATAAGGCTATTTAGCAATGTGAAGAACTCAACTCTTTGAAATTTGAGTTCCACTAAAAACTTTTAAAAAATCTCAATTTAGGTGTTTTTCTTTATGAAACTCGAGTTATTGAGACTTGACTTACCCCTTAGAACTCAACTCTCATATACTCAAGTTCCAAATGAGGCTACTTAAGTAATTGTTTTTGAAAATCAAATAAATAGCAAATAGCCTCCTGTTTCATCAATTGATCATTGCTATTTTCTTTATAAAATAATAATAATAATAATAATATTATTTCTATATATCACATATACAGGCTTTAAGATAGCGGAGAAAGGGTGCTGTGGTACAGGATTAATAGAGGTAGCTCCAATATGTAACCCATCGTCTGCAATCTGTAAAGATGTGAATGATTATGTTTTTTGGGATAGTTTTCATCCCACAGAAAGAGCATACAAGATCATTACTTCTCAACTCCTCAAGAATTACGGCAATTTACTTTGAATTCTACCACTACAATCAATTTCAATGGTTCAGCCCTGGTCCTTCCCCCAAGTCAACTCTGATTTTGGATTTTCATTCATTCACATAATACTTTTTTATTCTGTCAGCTATGATCACAGATAGAATCTAAGGATCCATCTGATGTGTTCTCACTTAATAATATTTGTCAATTTCGAAAGATCTGTTAATAATGCATGCTTGTTTGCAAAATGTTCCAATTGTATCACCGTTTTATTGAATAAATTCTTATTTATTAAACAAAAAGAGAGGCAGAGACTCCGATTGTGCCAATTATCTCGAGTTAATTATTTAGTCCAATTATATAAGGGCTTTGATTAAAGCAATCAAACACAATATTGCGCTAATAGGAATAACATCAGATCCAAAAGCATGCGTAATATGGTGAGCTGAGAAATCCGATGAAAAACTATTCTAAAGGAAAAACCACTGAGACGGCTTAACTATCAATTCCAAGGAAAACAAATCTACACAGTAGAATTGAAGTTTACAAATTGAAAAACCCTATTCTAATTTGCTATTTCATGTAAAATTTATTGACATTACCCAATGCAACTTTAAATCTACCAACTTTTCTTTATTATTCTTTACCACAGTACGTAATCTGGATCATGTCAAAATATATATATATATATATATATATAGAGATAGGTTCAAGTTACACCTGGTGTAACTCTAAAGAGTTACACCTTTTTTAAACCATTGGATTTAAGTAGATCCAACGGTAAAAAAAAAAGACTCTCATTAATGCTAATATTCTAATTAATCTCATTTATTATCCCTTATTTAATACATTCCATACTTTTCATTAAACCCCAAAAAAAATGTCTACGTCTCTCTCCTCCATAATCACGTTTTTCTCTACTCTCTCTTTCTCCTCCATCAATTTTCTCCAACTCAATTCCATTGTCTTTCTCTTAATTCCAATCTCACCACCATGCTCCTTGCCTCATCAACATAAACACTCCAGATCTTGTCTCATGATCATGAAGGTTGGCTTTCAACAAGAACCCACTACAAACAAGTATTAGTTTATTTAAACAGAATTACTATTAATTAAAAAATTTATCAAAAACATTGTTCCCCACGTCTGTAAAGACCTGTGAGCAACCACATTGAAACTTTGTCACTTATTTTTTAAAATTTTAATTAATTAAGTATTAATGAATTGGCTATCAAGTATAGGATAATATTAGTAGTAGAATAAAAATAGTTGAAGCACTAAGCAAAAGCCGTATCTGTTTCAATTTGCTTAACTAAACAAAACCCACGAGCTTCATTCAATTCAGATTAGAAAAAGAAAAAACCTAGCCTCTTTCTTTTTCGGTTCATCTTCAAGAGGTTTTTTCTCTTGCTTTTTTGTTTTTTTGTTTTTTTTGTCTTTTGATAAATTTTTATACTTTCTGTTTATTAATCAATTAATCGAGCCTTCTAATAAACACACAGGCCCTGAAATTATTTTTCATCTTTTTTTTTATAATATAATTCTATTTTGATTCTTTTTAAATTTATGTTAATAAAAGTTTTTTTTTTCCTTTTGGGGGTATTTGATTTTGAGAGAGCTTGTTGTGTTCTATGTTTTTGATTCTTCAAAAGAATTTTTTTGCGCTATTATTTTGGTTTATAATTAAATAAAAAAATTTGGGTCTTTATTGTTTATATGCCAGATACTTTAAAATATATAGATTTTAATTTTTGTTCAAACTTTTGTGGGTATACGATATTGACAAAGGTAGTTCAATTTGAAATTAATTTTTTGTTAATAATGAATTTATGTACTACTTTTTAGGTTTTATGCAATGTTTTATTTTTTTTTTTTTAAAGACAATGTTTTGATTAAATTCATGTTCTTGCTGTCATTGGTCTTATTATTCATGATTGTTTATGTTTGCAAGAAACTTGGAATACATATTGTGCTGTGTCGAGTATAGTTGTCTGAGGAATAATTTTCCGTTTAATGAGTTGAGTAAAGCGACTAATGCTTGTTTTTAGTGGGTTCTTGTTGAAAAACAACCTTCATGATCATGAGCCAAGATCTGGAGTGAGATGTTGATGAGGCAAGGAGCATGGTGGTGAGATTGGAATGAAGGGAAAGACAAGGGAACTGAGTTGGAGGAGAAAGAGAGAGTAGAAAAAAAGAGAGATTATGGAGGAGAGAGAGATGTAGACTTCTTTTTTTGGGGTTTAAAGATAGGCATGGAATGTATTAAATAAGAGATAATAAATGCGATTAATTAGAATATTAGAATTAATGAGGGTCTTTTTTTGACTGTTAGATTTACTTAAATCCAATGGTTTAAAAAAGATGTAACTCTTTAGAGTTACACCAGGTGTAACTTGAACCCATCTCATATATATATATATATATATATATATATATATATATATATATATATATATATTTCTTTTTTAGTATAGAATTATTCTTGGGAAAGTTAATGTTTTTTTATTAGCTATTATTTACACCATTTTTGGAGATAGTTATGACTCTTTTTAATTAGAATGGCAAAAACTTATTTTAGACATGTTGGGAAAAATTCTATATAAGTGGGTGTAAGTGCACAATTGCACCTGGACCCAAAGACAATTATGGGCTCAGGTCCAATGAGCTTTAAACAATGAAATTTGTAGAGTGTGGGCTTGAAATCTAGGTTAGAGGTACTGAGAACTTAATAACAGGCTAAGGTGTGCAAACACTTGTAAATAATAGATGATAATTGCAAATGGACCTTCTCGGACGTAAGCCGAGGACCGATTCTGTATTATTTCTCTTTCTTTCTTAAAGGTTACAATTCTTAATTTCTTTCTTGGTTATTGACTGATCCCCCCCTTTTTCTTTGGCCTTTACCCCCCCTTAAATATTTCTTCTCCTGATACTTTATCCACGTGTTGCTCAAATCCCCTTCCCCCTAGATATTTCTTCTTTTAGTGATTTTGAATAGTAACCAGGAGTTTCAGTTCTACTGTTCAGAGGTCACTTCCCCATTAATGCGGCCATGGAGGTAGGTGCAGAGTCTTTAATGTGGAGGTAGCAGCCTTTTCCTAAGATATTTCTCTAACACCGGTGTATCTAAGAGGTTCAGGAATTCCCCCTTTTAACCAATAGTCTTTCCGAAATTCTGCCTTGACCTTTATAGTGAATCTCCGAGTTCTCTTGGGTCTGTTCGAGGAGAAACTCACCATCGGCTGTGTCTTCGGACTCTCGGCGTATGAGACGGTATGCTGTACTAACGAGTTCTTGATTTAAGAACAGGTCGGCCCACCTTGCTAGAGCCCAAAGGCCCAAATGCCTACTTGGGTCCTTTTACTCCCCACAGTGGGAATAAATTCCAGCAAGTATAGCGGAGGCACAACCACAGAAGAACACAAAAATTTACGTAAAAACCCTTTCTTTTTGAAGGGAAAAACCATGGGACAAATTTCGAATAATTTCACTATATTAAATAGAGATTACAACACTTAGAGATACAACTTGACTACTTGAGCAAAAAAAAACTCTCTTTTCTTTTTACTCACTGCTCTCTTTCTTACTGTGTATCTCTCACAATTTTCTTTTATTCTCTCTATTTTTCTTCCTTTTTGCTTGCTCTCAATCACGCAGTTCTTCAAGACTGCACCAGTCCTCCCACTCTTGGGACTTCACTTCTTTTCTTCACACTTTCAAATGGCCCAATGGCCTCTTCTTTTCTTTCTTCATCTTTTCTTTCTTTTCTCCCTTTCACACTCTTTACATCAAGTCACAATAAATGCAAGCCAACTTATCTTGACTTTGCTTCAACCAATATCTTTTCTTTTTCTCTCCTTTAGCCGAATGACCCTTGCCTTTTGCTTCTTTCTTTTCTTTCTTTCTTCCTTCAGCGTGTTAGAAACGCCTTGCATCAGCTTTGCATTAAACCAAAAGTTGATTTTGTGGGGGCTTGATAAGACAAGCTCATAAATGAACTTTGACAAGAGAGGCAAGCAAGTGAGCTCGATACACTAGGTGCCATGCACCCAACAAGAAAATGTGTGTAACTGTGATTTATAAATGTCATTTAAAGTCACGTATTCAAGTTATAATAATAATAAAAAATTTTGTGTAAAACAAACATAATCCTTTAATACGGTCTTGCATGCTGCTTTTTTCAAGTGATTGACTCAAACAATTGAGTTTGGAGCATGACAGATCTCATCTACTCCTACACAATAAATAGAACGTAAAGTTGTGATTTATAACTATGTTTTATGTTGACTTTATTCCATGACAAAAAGTGTTGCAATTGCTTTATTTTGTTCCTTGTATTTTGTGAGATTTTATTGTATTGAGTTTAGTATTAAGTTGGTGAAAAATTGAGCGTGACTTGAAGAACAAGTGGATTTCGCGAGAAGCTCGTGAGAAGCTAACCCGTAAAAGAGCCACGTGAGAAGCATATGGTGAAAGCTAAAGAGTCGTGACAGCCTGGAGGATTTCGCGAATGTCTCACAAGTAAGGCCTTCCTGCGAGATACCCACGAAACTCTCTGCCTAGAGGATTTTTAAGTGTGACTTTCTTACTTTTCATCCATACTATATATACCCTCATTACCCACAAAAGTAAGAAAGACCATTTAGAGAGAAAAACCCTTGATAGGTTTTCTACAACACACACACCCATCTTTTAGAGAGAGACCTACTCATTCTTAGTGAAAAATCATTGTAGCCTCTTCTCTTTCTCTGTCCCATTGTCATACCTTGAGAGGAGATTTGTACTCAAACACAACCCACACCTTTTCAGAGTGTAGAGAGTGTTTTGGAGCTTGGGAAGGTTTTAGGGATTTGCAAAAAGAAGCTGGTAAGGCTTAGGCGTATTGCAGGATCCAGAAAGCTAGACAAGACACGATTCTGAGAAGCCTTGTTGGAGTAGGAACTTGGAGAGCTTAGATACATTGGGTAGATTAGGCTTGGAGGGTCTCTTGCTATTCGTGTATCCCAACTTATTGTCTAGTAGATCAATTTACCGCTTAGAGGGCGGTGAAGAGGTTTTTCACCGAGTTCTTCAGTTTCCTCTTTGATAACATATCGCTGTGTTATCTTGTGTTTGCATCTCTCTTCCCTTACTCTTGTGCATTATTTTTATTGTTTGTTGTTCATATTTATGCACTAGAGTAGTATCGGTTGATTGCGCTTCATTTACTCTTATTTTCGCACTTAGATAAGTTAGAGTTAAATCAACTGAGCCGTAATTTTTTAATTTGGGGTCTAAACAAGCTCTTGTGTTTTAACATAAATCCGGGCTTTCAATTAGTATCAGATCGGGTACACTTTTTTTGGTTTCATTACCTAAGTGTGATCCTTGACCATTTTATGTGTATTGCCATGAATAGTGCTTTGTATGCTTCTATGGATGTTGTTGATTGTAACATGCCATGTTTTTGTGAAAATGCCTCTATGACAATTTCTCCTTTTGATGCACAGCTCCCAGTACGTGACTAACCAATCTAATGCGCGGATCCCAGTACGCGGCTTACTCCTTTGCATGAATCCCAGTACATGACTAACTCCACAACAACCTTTAGATTGTTGTAGTTGATTTGCAGCAGTTTCACATGGAAACACCAATAAGATCTTCAATGTTGGTGCAAGAGATTTTGCTTAGTTACTGAACCCAAAGGCGTACAAGAAACGCAATAAAAACTCTTTCAAAAAGAAAACCTTATGAAGCTCTCTAGGGTTAGGTTTTTCTTTTTCCACTTCCTTTAAATAGGAGCTTTAATGGGCTCTCCTATTCCAATAAGAATTATACAAACCCATAAACAAATAGCCTTTTAGAGTAAAAACGTTGCTGGCTATAATTTGAAACCCGTAAGCTTGATCAATCGGGACATCTATCGAGCGTTAATGAATCTCGACGGATCGAGCTTCTGTTGAGGAGGTATCGAGACCTACATTTTGCACTTTTCTTGAGCAGTTCTTGAGTAATCTTCATGTCTTCAATTTAACCATTTGTAATGATCATCTTGAACCTACTTAAATTTACCCAAATACAAGTAAAGTGCATTTTGTCAAAGGATATGCCAATTACATAAAAATATGTCCCTAACAATCTCTCCCTTTGGCAATCCGTGACAAAACCACAAGAGTATATTGAATGTCCTAGAATAAATTCTACTCAAAATTACAAAATAAATAAGCCTAGTCTAAAAGATCTGAACCTTGGAAGTTGCTGCAAAAAGAAGGTTCAAATCTTGACTTAGCTTCAACTTGTCTTTCCTGAAAGGCATTAAACAAAACACATCAAGGTACCATATGGAAAACAATGACAAGTTAAATAAACAAGAAACATGTGTATAAAAAGAGAACAAAAACAACACATGTGAGATAAAAAGTGAAACACATACATCATCACATATACCACTCGATAAGTATCATGTATGTAAAAATGTTTACAAAACCAAAAGATACATAACACAAAAATAAAACACTTTTAATTAAAAAAAAGTGTTTAGATACAAATCCCAACAAATAATTAATACATTTAAATTGTCAACATTTGGGTGGCCTAGTTGGTTAGATACTAAACCAACAAGTCTCAAGACCTGGGTTCGAGCCTCAAAAACTAATTGTATGTTGGTGCTCTTTATACCCCTTCTCCATCTGGTCCAAATTGATAATAAGTGAGTTTCTCACAGATTGGGAGTATGGGGTCTCGCCTTGGAGCTGGTAGGGTGCTACTATGGTCACACACATGTAGGGAAGCCACACTGGTTACTCCCTTTTACTCATTTTTCTTTAACCCAAAAAAAAAAAAAATTAATATGACCCCAAACCCATCTTATAAAATAAAATAAAATGATTAAGTTTTGAACTTTTTAATATTTGACTTGATTGGGTGTGCATTTGTGACACGATTATAAGTTGATATAAGGGATCTTTTTGTTTTTTTTTTTTGTTTTTTGGGCTTCGGTTAGCTTATTGCTTAACCAGATAGGTACCATTTCTCATCCCTACTCTAACATTTTTGGTCAAAAAGTCAAATATAATTAACTATTTGTGAGTCTCACTCTATAGTTTTTCCTCAAAATTTCAAGTCCTTTTTGTCAAAAAGGAAAAAAAACTAATTAAATTATTTCCAAACAAATACCGGGTCTATTTCTCGTCGGACTCAAGTCACCTTGGGCCATGACCCAAAAATGTAAAATAGACAGAAAGAAAGAAAGAAAGAGAAGGCTAGGGTTGAAGGGATTCACAAAATTTCACACCAGTCAAAGCCCAAAAGAGCCTAAGCTAGTATTCACAATTCCTTCTTTCCTAACTAAACACAACATGAACCATGGTCCACCCCCAAAGAACTTTTAGAGGAGAAGGGAGTTTACGAACTCTTAACTCCTACTACTACTCACCGCTCTGCTACTAGAATCAAAATCAAAATGGCTGCCACTCGCTACTAAGGAAAACCTTCATCTTTCTCAACTTTTGCTTATACCATTTCATCATCAGGTATAGCCATATCTCATTTCTCCTAGTCC